>NC_135336.1:35557810-36255765 GCF_023851605.1 Tamandua tetradactyla | reverse complement strand
TAACCCCCAGAAACTTTGAAAATGGCATTATTTGAAAGAAGGGTCTTTGCAGTGTGGTTACGTTAAGCTTATTGAGATGACGTCATTTTGCATTTAAGATTGGTCTTAAATTCATTGATTGGTGTCTTTATAAAAGAAAGTCAAAAAGAGATCTGAGATATAGAAAAATATATCTATAAGATTGCCTCAGAGGAAGAGGCAATGTGAAGATGGAGGCAGAAAGTGAACTGATGTGCCATAGTACAAGTGATGTCAAGGAACACTTGGGTCCACCTGAAGCTGGGAGAGGAGCATGGAACAGATTCTCCCTTAGAGCTTAAAGAAAGAACCAAACTTGTAAATACATTGATCTTGTACTTCAGGATTCTGGAACAATAAAAGTACATTTTGCTTGTCTTAGGCCACCAAGTTTGCTGTAATTTGTCACAGAAGCCCTAAGAAACTAATACACATATCTACTCTCCTGTGTAAATTATCTGGAATCCTGAAAATATTTAACATTTGCTTCATTCTCCACCAATATATATTTGGGGGGGGGGCATGTGTATGGCAGGATCACATTTCATTATTTTTCCATATGAGTATCCCATTATTTCAGCATCATTTGTTGAATTTTTGTTTGCTTGTTTTTAATTTGTTTGTTATGCTTGTTTGGTTTTGGGGAAGTGCATGGACTGGGAATCAAACCTGGGTCTCCAGCATGGCAGGTGAGAATTCTACCACAGGCTATCCTTGTACTCCTCCATCAGTATGGTTTTAACAATATAAATCAAGTTAAATAAAAAGGCAGCCATAAAGGATTCAAAATTTACAAATTGGTCATCTCAGGACATTTTGTATTTATGATATTGTTATATAGCTTCATGCTATTGAATTAAGTATGACATGAGTTTAATACCTCAATTACTATTCCCCAAGGTTCCTCTGATGCTCCTCTCTAGCTTACAGATCCTTTCTCTGCTTCTTACATTTAAATAAGTATGATTAATTTCAGCTAAATACAGCAGAAACATTTGAGCACCTACTGTGGGCAAAGTGTTGGAATAGTCACAAAAATGAACGTGATCATATCCCTTACCTCAAAATACTTAATATTTAGCATGATGCAAAATATTTTAGACAAAGGAGACCTTAAGGGGCACTCAAAAACTTTGGAAATTCAATGGGTATGGCAGACTGAGATATGGCAGGTATAGCAGACCGAGTCCCCCTTGAATGAATGTTCTACAGAAAACTACCATAACTTCTAAGCATAATGCAAAAAAGTACCTTTCTTAAGCTACTAAGTATGTCAAAAGAGGAGAGACACAGGAAAGCACTAGTCTCAGAATGCTTAACCTGAAGCTAGCCACATACTCGCACAGTGATGGCAAAGGCACAGGTGGAAACGCCCACAGGGTTCTGGCCTAGGGAACCAGAGTACTGAAGCCAGAAAACCATAAAGGCTGAAGAGGGTAGGGAAATTCAGAAGGGAAAGGAACAGAGGGGAATTACTCAAACTCTGTTTTCTCATACCCGCTAGGGACCCCTGAACCATGTATATACAGAACACCCAACTAAGACAAAAGATCTGAATGGAGATCAGAATTAAATGGAGATCTGAATTGAGCTGCTGACCAAGATGCAGAGTTTGCAGTTCAAACCCAGGCAAAACACAAAACGCAAAGATTATAAGACAATGGAAACAACACTCATAAGAGCGAAAACAAACCTGCAATACAGAATTGGAACAACTTAGCATTCATAATGCCCAAGGTACCACCCAGATTACCTGGAATAAGAAGAACAAGAGAAGAGAAAATCAACTGGGTCTGAAAGTTAAATGAACTTGATATTGGAACTAACATACAAAGATTTTAAAACAGTTATTATAACTATTCTGTATAAAATAAAACAAAGCTTGTTGTTAATGAATAAAAATATAAGTAGGAAAATAGAAAGCATCAGCTAAGAGATAGAAACAATGAAATAGAGCCAAGTGAAAATTCTAGAATGAAATTCTGAAATAACTACTTACTGGATGAATTAAGAGCCCAACAGGCAAGATAGAGGAAACATTAAGTGAACTTTAAGGTGGATCCATAGAAATTATACAACACGAAAAAAAGAGAGACAAAAAATTGACAAAAAATGAGCACAGCCGCAAGAAATTGTTAGACTATACAAAACAGTTAAACCTGTGTATTATTAGAAACAAAAAGAAGAGGAGAAAGAAAATGAGTCAGAAAAAATGTTTAAGGAAACAATAGCCATAAATTTCTAAAAATTCATAAAGGAGAGGAATTTGCAGATACTAGATGCAAAAAGAGGACCGAACAAAATAGACTGAGAGAAGTTTACGGTATGGTACCTCATATCGAAACTGTTGATGGGAAAACATAATTAGCAAATTTTGAAAGCAGCAAATGTAACATGATATATTATATGCAAGGTGAAAACAGTCCAATTAACAGCCAAATTCTCACCAGAAACCAAGGTGGCCAGAAAGGAATGGAAAAAATATCTTTAGAATGAAAAGGGAGAAAAAAACCTGTTACCCCATAAATCTATAGCCAGTGAAAATATCCTTTAAGGGCAAAGAGAAAGTAAATATATTTCCAGATAAAAGAAATCTAAGAGAATCAGCAGCAGCATACAAGCACTTGAAAAAATACTAAAGAAAATTCTGCAGGCTGAAAGGAAGTGATGCCAGATAGAAACATAGATTCGCAGAAAAGAATGACAACCATAAAAATATAGTCAATATCTGAATAAAAGTGAACTATTTTTCTTTTTTGCTTTTTTTCTTTGTTTACAAACCACACAAATGTTTACAACCAACAAAACTTAAGGTAGTTTCTTGCAGGGTTTTAATATGTGTGTAGATATATAATATATTATATATAGCAACTATAAAAAAAAGGAAGGGAAGGGTGGATCTCTACAATTTTCAAGATTTCAATATTTTATACCAAGTAGAATAGTATTAACTAAGTGGACTTTGGAAAGTTACAGAGGCATATTGTTGTAATCTATAAGGCAGCCATTTAAAAAGGCAAAAAGCACAAATAAATTATACATAAGAAAATTTAAATATAATTCTAAATAACATGCAAACAATAAAAAAAGAGCAGGTAAGAGGAAAAAAGGAACAAAAACAGAAGAGAAAAGTAAAAAACAATAGATAAAATAGTAGACTCCAGTACAAACTTATCAATTATCACCTTAAATTTTTTGTGTGTGTGCTGTATGACAGGATCACATTTCATTATTTTACCATGTAAGCATCCTGTTATTGCAGCACAATTTGTTGAATTTTGTTTCTCTGCTTTTGTTTGTTTGTTTACTTTTGGGGAAGTGCATGGACTAGGAATCAAACCTGGGTCTCTTGCATGACCTTAAAAATTTAATTAACTGAACACAGTAATTAAAAGGCATAAATTGCCGGAATGGTTTTAAAAAAAAAAAGAAAAGATAAAAGTAGTCAGTCATAATGAATAGAAAGATGTACCATGCAAATGGATGGAAAGATGTACCATGCAAGCATAAAAAGGGTATGTATTTGTTAAGGTTCTCCAGAGAACCTACAGGATATCTATATATCCTGTATATGATTGTCTGAGCCAATTCTCCATATATACACATACATTCATTGGGGCTAGCAAGTCCAAATTCCATAGGGTAGGCAGCAACTGAAAACTCTAATAACAGTGATACTTCTCTGAATTTCCCAGGGAAAACTGGCTGACTGGAAATTCAGGCAGGCACCAAAGCTAAAATTGAAGCAGAAATTTTTCTGTTGACCTTTGAAATTCCCAGTTCTGTCTTATATTACTTCTAACGGCTTGGATGAAAAGACTCCATACATTGCTGAGAGCAATCCTCTTTATTGATTGTAGACACAATTAACTGACTACAGATACAAATCTCATGCACAAAATTCCCCCACAGTAACAAGCAGGCTGGTACTTTACCATATCCTAGTCAAGTTGACACATGAAATTAAACATCTCAACTGGAATATTTATATAACTATCAGATAAAATATATTTTAAAACAAAAAGAGGGATATTTCTTAATGATAGAAGTGCCAATGCATCAGGAAAACAACAATCAAAAATGTATTCACATCACATTTAAAAAACAAAGCAACAGAGCTCTAAGATACATGAAACAAAATTAACAGACTTGAAGGGAGAATTATATAATTCTGTAATTGTTGTGAACACTGTTAACACACTCTTCCAAAAGAAAGAGTGCTTCCATCAGAATATACAACAAAGATTCCATTGAACATTAAGACTACCACCTGTGCTTAGGGCTTCTCATGCCTCTGAATCAAAAGGTTAAAAAGGAAGTTACTTTACTGGATGGGGTGATTGATCTGATTACCAAAGGAAAATGGGCTGGTACTACATGATGAAGGTAAAGAAGAGTAGGTTTGGAAAACAGAATATCCCTTGAAACATCTCTTAGTACTGCCATGCTCTGTGATTAAAATCAATGGAAAACTACCATAACCCAATCCAGGCAGGGCTACTAATGACATGAACCCTTCAGGGATGAAGGTTTAGGTCACCCCATCAGACAAAGAACCATGACTAGATAAGGTGCTTGCTGGGGGTAAAGGGAGTATCGAATAGCTAGTAGAAGAAGGTAATTATAAATATCAGATATGAACAATGACCACTTGCAGAAATGAGAACTTTGTATTAGCATTTTTTCCTTGCTTTGTAATGAATCTGCTTGTGTGTGTGTGTATAAAACAAATATTTTTGTTTTAATCCCTATCTTGTTCACTTATCATATAACATAAGTTGTACTAACTTTATGACATAGCATTTAAGTTATAGGGCAAACACAACTGTACATTGAAAAGTGGAAAATATTAAAAAGAGAAATTTAAAAAGACCTTAATAAAGAGATATACCATGTTCATGAATGGGAGACTTAGTACTGTTGACATGACAAGTTTCCCCTAATTGAACTACAGGTTTAATGCAATCACAATCAAAATCCTAACAGACATTTCAAAGAAATTGTTAGTCTGATTTTGTGATTTATATGAAAATGCAAAGGACCTAGAATAGCCAAACTAATTTGATCAAGAAGAAAAATGTTGAAGCACTTACTCTGACTAATTTGAAGATTTACCCCAAATCTATATAATCAAAACAATATGGTTTTCACATATGAGTAAACTAATAATACCATGGAAAAAAATTAGACAGCCCAGGAATAGACCCACACTTATACAATAAATTGATTTTTGACAAAAGTGCAAACATAATTAGTTGGGAAAATAAAAGTGATGTTGGATATCTATAAAAAATATAAGCTTTGACTCATTTTGCAGTGCATTCAAAGTAGATCACAGACTAAAACTATTAAACTTCTAAAGAAAATGGGTAAAAAGTCTTGTGACATTATTTTAGACACTATTTAGGCAAAAATGATTTTTTTAAATAGGACCCAAAATGCACAAATTTAAAAAAGTAAAAAACTTGATAAAATAAGCTTCATCAAGATTAAAAACATTTTCTCTTAGAACTGTAGTTCCCAGCACAAAAAAGCCAGTCACAAAATGTGACAAAGTTTTGCAATACATATTTAAAACAAAGAGCTTGTCTCCAAAATATTAAAAAAATGACAAGTTAATAAGAAAATAAAAAGATAGGAAAAAATTAGATAAGTAAAATATTTAAAGTGATACTTCACAGAAGATATACAAATGCACAATAAGAACATATATTGTTGCTCATCATCAAAACCATCAGAGAAATTAAAATTAAAACAAAATGTGACACCACCACATCCCCATTAAAACAGCTAAAGTTAAAAAGACTGACCATACCAATTGTTGATAAGGATGTGGAGCAACTAGAACTCTCAAATATTGCTAGTGGGAATGTAACATAATATAATCACTTTGGAAACTTATATGATAGTATCTCATAGAATAAAACATATAATATATTCTATTCCTAGGTACCCACTTAAAAGAAATAAAAACACATGTCTGCACAAACTCATATACATATATGATCTTAGCCACTTGTTTCATAGTACCCCAAAGCCAGGAACAAAGGAAACATTCATCAACTTGGTGATGGGTAAACCAACTGTCATATACCCATATTGTGGAATATTACTCGGCAGTACAAATGAACAAAATATTAATATACTCAACAACATGAAGAATTTCAAAAACATTATGCTAATTGAAAGAAGTCAAACAATGTACTTTATAATTCCAACTATATGAAATTTTAGAAGACAAAATTATAGTAATACAAATCAGTGATTATTTGAGGAGTAAATCAATTGCAAAGTGGTATGAGAATACTTTTATAAGGGAGCTGATGCATATTTTTATTATTTTTGCCTTACTTTTCCAAATTTTCTATGCCAATTACTGCACACTGGTTGTTTTATAAACAGGAATGTGTTGATTCAAAGTTTAGGAGGCTAGAAGTCCAAATCAAGACATCAACAAGGCTCTGCTTTCTCCCTGAAATCTGTAAAGTGATGATGCTGGCTTATCATAATCCTTGGAGTTCCTTGGTTTGCATCTCTGCCTACCCTCACAGGTGATCTCTCTCTCTTCTTATGACTACTATTCTGGTTTCCACGGACTTCTGGCGTCTTCTTGCAACTCTAGTTGCATGTAAATTTCCTCTCATAGGTCTAACTTCATTCAATTTGGCCATACCTTAATAATAATGTCTTCAAAAGATTCTATTTACAAATGGGTTCACACCCACATGAACACAGTAGGTTTTAAACTTGTCTTTTGTGGGAGATATGATTCAACCCCAGCACAGTTGTTACATGATTGAATAGAATTGCTAAAATTCATTAAGCTGTAGGCTTAAAAAGAGTGGTTTATGGGAACTCTGTATTTTACACATGATTTTCTTAAACCTACAACTTTTCTGGTAAAAAAAAAAGGTGTGAATTTTATTTTATGTAATAATACCTTTAAAAATAGCAAGAAATAGTATACCTTTTTTCAGAGGGCTAAGAGAGTTTTCATGAAGAGTTTCATGTGGAAGCTAGGGATTGAATGGTGGATAAGATTTTTATCATTCTCTAACAGCTAAGAAAATGCTAACTTTACAGACTTCACTGCTTGGCACAGAACCTAAGACCACCAGAAATGTTCATGGAGGAAATAAGGGAGAGAAAAAAAGAGATCAGTCATGGTCAAAAGGGAAAAGTCCAGGAAGGCCAATTTTCCCAGATTTCTTGTTCTTTAGAGAAGAAGGGTCTGTGATTTGATAAAACACTTAGATATTATTTAGCATGTCATAGAAATCCACTGTAGCATTTTTAGAAGAAAAATGACATTTCCTCATTTATTTTTTGAGTTGATTGTTCCAGGTTCCGGATGAAGTATGTATAATAGTAGAACAGGATTGGAAGCAAGAAAATTGGATAGAAGGCTGTTGTCAAGTCCATAGGAGGGATGACATGTTTCAGAATCATTTGGTAGCCCTGGAAATAGAGAAATGCACAGATTTTGGAAATACACCTACAAGATTTGCTGGAGTGGTAGTGAAGGAAAATGAGAAATCAGGAGTGATGCCTACACAATAGCTTCTCTCCTTAGAGAAGTTAACTAAAAAATGAGCTGCTGTTATGAATTTTTAATATTTTTAAACTCTTTTGTATAGTATATGCCTATCATTTGACTTTTTAACATTCAATTTTTATGAACAAATTATGTATGAAAGTAGGGGGAATAGTTACATTTAAATTGGTTTGTTATATCATACTTCAATTTCAGGTGCTTGTATTCCAAGTAACAAGTTTCTTAAACTTGGGACATCTGAAAGAAATATAAAAATGCACTGGGTAAGGGAGTCAAGCCAACTCACCTGGGACAGAACAGTCTCTTCAATAAATGGAGCCTAGAGAACTGGATATCCATATGCAAAAGAATGAAAGAAGACCCATATCTCACACCCTATACAAAAGTTAACTCAAAATGGATCAAAGATCTAAACATTAGGTCTAAGACCATAGAACAGTTAGAGGAAAATGTAGGGAGATATCTTATGAATCTTACAATTGGAGGCGGTTTTATGGACCTTACACCTAAAGCAAGAGCACTGAAGAAGGAAATAAATAAATGGGAACTCCTCAAAATTAAACACTTTTGTGCATCAAAGAACTTCATCAAGAAAGTAGAAAGACAGCCTACACAATGGGAATCAATATTTGGAAACAACATATCAGATAAAGGTCTAGTATCCAGAATTTATAATGAGATTGTTCAACTCAACAACAAAAAGATAGCCAACCCAATTACAAAATGGGAAAAAGACTTGAATAGACACCTCTCAGAGGAGGAAATACAAATGGCCAAAAGACACATGAAGAGATGCTCAATGTCCCTGGCCATTAGAGAAATGCAAATCAAAACCACAATGAGATATCATCTCACACCCACCAGAATGGCCATTATCAACAAAACAGAAAATGACAAGTGCTGGAGAGGATGCGGAGAAAGAGGCACACTTATCCACTGTTGGTGGGAATGTCAAATGGTGCAACCACTGTGGAAAGCAGTTTGGCGGTTCCTCAAAAAGCTGAATATAGAATTGCCATACGATCCAGCAATACCATTGCTGGGAATCTACTCAAAGGAATTAAGGGCAAAAACTCAAACAGACATTTGCACACCAATGTTTATAGCAGCGTTATTTACAATTGCAAAGAGATGGAAACAGCCAAAATGTCCATCAACAGACGAGTGGCTAAACAAACTGTGGTATATACGTACGATGGAATATTATGCAGCGTTAAGACAGGATAAACTTATGAAGCATGTAATAACATGGATGGACCTAGAAAACATTATGCTGAGTGAGTCTAGCCAAAAGCTAAAAGACAAATACTGTATGGTCCCAATGATGTGAATCGACACTCGAGAATAAACTTGGAATATGTCATTGGTAACAGAGTTCAGCAGGAGTTAGAAACAGGGTAAGATAATGGGTAATCGGAGCTGATGGAATACAGACGGTGCAATAGGACTAGATACAAAAACCCAAAAATGGACAGTACAATAATACCTAATTGTAAAGTAATCATGTTAAAATACTGAACGAAGCTGCATCCGAGCTATAGGTTTTTGTTTTGTTTTGTTTTGTTCTTATTATTATTACTTTTATTTTTTTTCTCTATATTAACATTCTATATCTTTTTCTGTTATAATGCTAGTTCTTCTAAACCGATGCAAATGTACTAAGAAACGATGATCATGCATCTATGTGATGATGTTAAGAATTACTGATTGCATATGTAGAATGGTATGACGTCTAAAAAAAAAAAATGGTCAGCACAATACTGCCTAATTGTAATGTAATTATCTTGGAACGCTGAATGAAGCTGCATCTGATCTATAGTTTTTTTTGTTGTTTGTTTTTTTTTTTTTTTCTCTTATATATTTTTGTACTTTTTATTTTTATTTGTGTTTTCTCTCTGCGTTATCACTTTATTTCTTTTTCTTTTGTAGTGCTATTTCTTTCTCTAAATCGATGCATATGTACTGAGAAATGATGACCATACACCTATGTGATGATATTAAGAATTACTGATTGCATATGTAGAATGGATTGATTTCTATTGTTGTGTTAGTTAACTTTTTTAATTAATAAAAAAAATAAATAAATAAAAAATCTTACACACACAAAAAAAAATGCACTGGGTAAGATATTATTTCACTAGGTATTGGAATAAAAAGGTTTAAGATAAATATGTTAGATATGATTGTTTTACTATGCTGCATAAACAATCAATTGGCCAGCTCTTACCCCATTTTTCTCAGTTCTCCAGCATCCTAACAAAATGGTCTATGACAACAATGAATCATTTTTCACCTGGATCCCTGGTGATGTCTTGTCTGTTATGAATTACTTCATTAAAATTATACCATTCATTGTTATGAAGACTAAGATGACTTGAAATTAAAATTAGCTCCCATAGGAGAATAATCTTTTATTTCTTTTATTTCATGGACTTTGGAAATCCTGAGAACTTGCAAGCCAATGCAATGCTGCCAAATTTAAGCCAATAATATCTCTGAAGTGATTTCTCAGCTGTAGAACTCTGTACCTAGCAGAAAACTTAATAGAATTTTTCTTTGTAATTCATAAAATCCAATAAAAGGACACAGAGCCTACTTCCCACCCAATGTATACCTCCTTTTTTGGCTCTCAAGCTTAGGGAAGCTTGAGGACTTGATTAATCTAGAAATAAAACTTGCCCTCTTTTGGGTGAAGGTGATTTTCTGGAAGGTGATTTTCTCGAATGTTATAAGAGCATTTTAAGTCAAATACAAAAGCTTTAAGACTAAAATTTGGTGGCTATGAATTTCTTAGTGTGAGAATGATCTTATACAGGCAAGTGAACAGGCAGGTATTCGTGGGAACAGGCACTTATGACAAATAGTGCTGATTGGACACCTAGCAGATATTCTGAAAATTTTTGCTTAGTGATAAATTCTTCAAATAAAATGTATTCAGAGAAGAATGAAAAAGATGAATTTCACATCTTAAAATATCTCTATATCATAATATTTACAAATGATACTATAAACTGTATATGTGTATGGAAACATTATTAGAAGGTTAGAAAAGCTGCAGAATAAGTCTTTTATTAATTCTTCGTATAACTCTTCAGTGGCTTTTGATTTTGGTATTACTGGATTTATTCAGCTAAGGAGTTTAATGTATAAAGAAAAAAGAAACACATGACTTCAAACACTAGTCAATTACAATTTGAAATGATTTGGTTTAATGGTAAGCTATTGTTTATCTTGCTGTCCTCTGTGAAGGTTTTAAATGTTTCTGAATAATGATCCCTCTTCTCCACTCCTTGACATCATTGCTATCCCATCTGAAGAAATAATATAACTTTCAAGCCCTTTTGAAGCACGTATTGTGCCATATACTTCCAAGCACCATATCAATCTTTGAGAAACATGACATTAATACTGAACTATTTTTAACTATTTATTAAAAGATATTCACAAATGATTTCTAGGCAACACCTTGCTAGCCAACCATTAAAATAATCTTTTTTGCCAAAAATAACCATTTATTTATTTCTATTGAGCAGCAGAGCACTCATGCAAATGCAATGGAAAGAATGAAGGAATTAATATCCCATAAAGCATTTGTGAATTAACGCTCCCCTCTTTTGTTCCTCAAGTGGTGATTTTGTCAGATGGTTCCTTAGAAGTGGTTCCTTGAAAGTTCCCAACCTGATCAACCCCAACTGCCCTCACAGGGACAGTTCCGTAATGAACTCTTTTTGCCTTCAGTCCTTACCTTCCTCATCCCAATCCTCTTCTCCTGATTCCTGGGATTATTTCTCAAAATAAACTACTTCCTTGTAAACCTTTGTCCAAGTTCTACTTTCATAGAGAAGTTCAGGCTAGGACAGTGTGCTTTCACCAAAGTCACAAAATCCAGTGAGACGCATAGATACAAATCTGTACATGCCCAAGGAATGGCTTCATCAATATATTCTTCTGTTCTCAACTCCAATATAAACCTTAATTTCTTGATGAATGTTAAAGGTTCTTAATGATCTGTATCTCAAACCCATCCCCTTCACCTTACATATCCAAGCTTACTTTTTTTTTTCCTTTTTGCAAACAAACCATCCTGGCTATACAGCCAGGACCTTGTTCTAAATATATTCCTAAGAATATTCTACCTTGAACTCTTTCTTCTCCAAACTTCCATAGCTTTCATAGTCAGTACTACCAAATTTAAAATAATTGCATTGTCTCAAAATCATATCTAATTATTTTGAGCCATGCTTTCTTTTTATGCTCTCTCCAATTATATCTTATCAGCTTGAGGACAAAGACACTATTATACTCTATTTTTATATTTCACAGCCGAGAGCAAAATGGACACACCCCTTGTCATGGTCGGGTTCATGTGTCAACTTGGCCAAGTGGTGGTTGGGCAAGTGCTGGCTTGTCTGTTGCTATGAGGACATTTCATAGAATTAAATCATGATCATGTCAGCTGCATCCACAGCTGATTCCATTTGTAGTCGGCCGAGGGGGCATGTCTTCTGCAATGAGTGATGCTTAATCTAATCACTGAAAGCCTTATAAGGAGGATTCAGAAGAGACAGGCTCTTCCTGTGTTGGCCAGTGAGCCTCTCCTGTGGAGTGCATCCAGACCCTCCATCAGAATCGTCACTTCACAGCCTACTCTGCGGATTTTGGACTCTGCATTCCTGCGGTCATGTGAGACACTTCTATAAATTTTATATTTCCGAGTGTTCCCTGTTGATTCTGCTTCTCTAGAGAACCCTAACTAATACAGTCCTCAATAAATATATACTGTTGAATGATTCTTTTTCCAGCATACTTGACAGAAGGCTGAAAGTTATTCCAATATCAAACAACCAAGAAAAATAATTTAGCTTTTCCCCCAGTGAGACTCATCATTCCCTACTTTCAAGAAAGAAAAAGGTATGGTCAAGTCTGATAGAAATGAGCCTGCACACGTACCTACACACAGAAGAAAATAACTAGTGAACTTCTGCCTCATGTTAAAATATCCTTATTTTTTCAAAAGAAGCTTTAATGAGTGTCAGTAACTCAAATTGTTAGGGAAAGATAACTTTCCTGGAGGAGTTTGGAGTGCAGATGGAAGTGCATACTGCCTTCGGATTACTGTGCAAGCTTCAGTTTTACTGCCATTATTAAACCCCCTTTCTGCAGTAGATAGAACTTAGATGTGATTTGATGGTTGGTATGTATTATAGTCTGGGGGGGAAGGGGTATGGAAATTTATAAGAGTTCTAAGTTCCTAACAGGTATAAGACATGATTGATGTGACTTTTTTTTTTTTTTTTTTTTTTTTTTTTTTTATAAAGGAAAGACAGAGAGAAGGAAGGAAGGATAGAAAGAAGGAAGGAAGGAAGAAAGGGAAACATTTTTAAACATTTTCTTGTTTTATTGTATTCTGTTTCTCCGTTTTTGTTACATGGGCTGGGGCCGGGAATCGAACCGAGGTCCTCCGGCATAGCAGGCAAGCACTTTGCCCGCTGAGCCACCGCGGCCCGCCCTGATGTGACTTTTTGATATAGTCTGTTGTCATTGAGTTACTTCAAGTCCTTAATAATCTCTTCTGGATTGGTATTCAAAATCAACCAGGGGTTATCCACTGGATAAAATTCAATCTCCCTATTATGAACTCTCTGAATACTTCTTCAGCCTCATCTCTCACAGGCTTCCATTTTCCCAATCATAAAATCCAGTCATTCTAAATTAATTGCAATTTTCTTTTACTCTGCCTTACATTCTATTTTCTCTTTTTGAAATGCACATTTCTTCACCTGACTAACTTATTTTTTAACTTTTATTTTTAAATGCTTTCAAACTTATTGGGAAATTACAAAAACAATTCAAACCCCATACAGAGAAATCTAACAAACCCCAACGCCATAGATACCAGATTCACCAATACTAACACGTTGCCACTTTTGTCACATCATTTTATCTATATCTCTATCAATCCATCTATCTATCCATCTGTCAATCAATCCATTTTCTAAACACTGGAGTATTGGTTGTACATATTGCTCCTTGAATACTTAAGACTGCCATGTACATTTCCTAAGAACAAGTAAATTTACTTGTATAACCACCTTAAGTGCAGTTATCAAGTTTAAGAAATTTAACAGGAATATCTTAACGTTCCATATTCCAATTCTTTCATAGGTCCTAATAATGTCCTTTTGAGCCTTTTCTTCTCCCTTATTAACTCCAATCCAGGATCACTTGTTGCACTTAGGTGTCATCATTTCTTTAGCTGCTTGTTCTTTTCTTTATTTTTTTTTAATTATGGAAACATAAATACAATGTAAACTTTCCTGTCTCAGTCACTCCCAAACATACCATTCAGTGGGATTAATCTCATTCACAATATTATAGAGCCCTTACCACCTTCATTACTAAAACTTTCCCAAACATCCACATGTAATAACTCCCCATTATCCCTGCTCATGCCCCTGGCAACCTGTACTGAAATCCCTTAACTCTTTTCTGGAGCTTTAAGAAAAATGTTTCTTGCTGGGTTCAGTGCTTCTATGGCAGAAATGAAATCTTAAGCTCCTCACTCCACCATCTGGATCAGGAAAAATTTTCTCTCATTTAAGGTACATAGCACTCAATGCAATCAGTATTTCCTCTGGGGATTTTCCCCTAATCCTTCTACCCTAGTTTAAGAATTTATTGCTATATACATATCACTATAATTCTACACATCATCCTAAATTGTAGTGAGATGTTTATTGTATCTAAGTCCCATTAGCCTACAAGTTTCTTAAGGGCCTGGACAGTTCATATTTTAATTGATGTCCTCACATATATTAAGTCCTCAATACATGTTTTAAGAGTAATAAATTGACACTAAAGAAGATAGAAATAAGAGTTAATCTATGGTTGTTTTTAAAAAGGAAATGGCAGAGCGAAGGTCTTAACTATAAAGAGAAATCTTGAAAAAATTGGGGCTAAAATTAACTGAGTAAACTCTAAAGCTCAGTAACGTGAGCCTGATCACATGAATCCATGACTGCTGATCCTCAAGCTGTGCAACGAGGGGCAAAAAGCTCAGATCAAAGAGATTAAGATAAAGAACTCTGTACATGTGGTTTGCTGTGTAGCCTTTATAGGTTGGATTTTCTCACACTGATAAGCACCCTTATATGCCAATTGGCTAAATGGCCACTAAACATGGGTTTCTGAACTACACTAACAGGTATAAATTTGAGTCCAACATTTACTAATTCAGCATGCTTAACCTCTTTGAACCTGTTTCCTCATCCACAATATAGAGTTGTTTGCATATCCAAGTTGCAGTGAGGATTAAAAATGAGGCATGCAAAGAACCTAATACATATCCTAACATAGTATTCATCTAATAAATGGCAGCAATTATTACTAGTAGCAGTAGTAATAGTTATATTCATTTGAGTAATAATGATAGCAGTATTATATAAAGAAAAGAAAACTCTTGATTTCTTGTTTGACAGCAGTAGAAACAGTTGCAGATAAAGGTAAGAATTATTCCACTGATGGTCTGTTATGAGATTTCACCATAAGAGCTGAGTCATTTCCTCCTTTTCCAGATTTAGTCCTCTCAACTGTCTGATCTATCTCAAGTATACCAAATTATTGCATCTGTTTTCCTCATTAACTGTATGATTAAGAAGACGCTAGTTTTACCCTCCTCTCTATTACAAGCTTCCCAGAAATTGAGCACCTTCTTAACCCTTCATTTGTTGACCATTGTAGGACTACCAGGGAAAAGAAAAGGGAGAAAGGTCACAGTGGATTGGATACAGTCTCAATTTTTATTGTTTTCTACCATGTTTTGCATCTCTCACAGACATCTCACCTGTCAACAGCTCCAGACCCCTCTAAATCCCTGAGGCTTGGTAAATGTATTTGCTAAAATGCCTGTGTAGTAACATTTTTAAGCATATCTCCTGTTTATCTTTCTAAGCAAAGCATATGATTCAGAAACTACCCTCCCTCCTTCTGATTATTATCCCTCTATCATCCCAGAATAAATAGGACACTTTAATGTTGATAACCACTCTATTTATGCTAGGGCTGCCAAGTTAATGGGACCCTCACTTGATGTTTTTGGTAGGTCCAATTAGATATCACTAACAAACATGATATGTTTCTTGAATTTGAGATGTTGCAAGAGTTTATAGATGAATTAAATATCGCTCTGTGAAGATCTTCCTTGTGTCTCTCCTTTAATTCAACTTTGAAGCAAAACAGAATAATGAGACACAAGACTACTGAATAATATTCAAATACCAGTCTGATAGAAAAACTCATTAAAATCCACAGAGCTCTTATGATGAGCCAGTACTTCCCACTTGGTACCATGGCAATATGTGCATGAACTTCCCAAAGACCCAACTGGATATAACATACCTTCCTCAAAAACAGTTTCAAAATTCCGAATAAGCCATAGTATATTATGCTGGTTTGAATATGTTATATACCCCAAGAAGAAACTATGTTCTTTAATTCATTCTTGTGGGTAGAGACCTAACGTGGGTGGAACCATTTTGATTAGGTTGTTTCCATGGAGATGTGACCCATCCAAATCATGGTGGGCTTAATTCTTTTACTGGAGTCCTCCATGAAGAGAATGAAAAACAGAAAACACAAAGACAGAGAGGGAGATGAAACCAAGTGAAGGATGCAGAGAAACAGAAATGCTCTGGGAGAAACAAGCCAGGACGCACAGAAACCCAGAGACATTTTGGAGAGAAGGACCAGCAGACATCACCATGTGCCTTCCCATGTGACAAAGGAACCCCAGATGCTGCTGGTCTTCCTTCAATGAAGGTATCCACTTGCTGATGTCTTAATTTGGACATTTCCATGGCCTTAGTATTGTAAATTTGTAATTTAATAAATCCCCATAGTTAAAAGCCAGACCATATGTGGTACATTGCATTCCTGCAGTTTAAGCAAACCAAAACAAACATATGCAAAAATTACTTCCCCTATGGAAGTGCTGAGAAACAACAAACCAACTGCTGAGAGTAGCATCCATTTGGTGATTAAAGAGAAAACACCACAATTCTGTGGCAACATGCTTGCAGCCTTGACAATCAGCTAATTCTAAAACCTAGTGAATTTCAGAAATATAAAAGATATAAATGTTAATCTTCAAATTTATATAGAATATTCCTTCCATTTTACATGTTACTTGAGTAAAAAGCAAAAAAAAAATTAATATGAAAAGGGTACCTTCCAGTGAAACATTTGAATATAGTATGTATAGTCACACAGAGAGGGTACTTTATGGAATTGTACTTACTGCTGTACAAATTAAAGCCCAAGATAGGACAACATATTATCAAAGTCCTATATTTATTACTCCATATAATTCGTAACATAGCAGCTTTCAAGAAAATTATATGTTTCTATAAAAAGCCAACCCACAGCCTTTGGTTGAGATTATTCCTTTGTAGCTACATGTTCCTAAATTTAGGAATTGAGAGTTTTAGAAGTCATACCTGTAAAATAAGATACTATACTTGACACTATTGCCCATCCAGTATCTTGAAAGATCTTGTGGTTCTAAGTTACATTTGTAATAATACACATATACTAGCAACACGTTTTTTTCCTTCATGAAGTATAATTATGATTACAATAATTCTGACAAAAATGCACGAACCTTTCTCATAAATGCATCGAGAAATCTGTACATGCATTTATTGTCTCACTGTCTTTGTAAAATGGGTCAAAGCAGATTTATGCATGCTTTTCACCTAGAGAAATTGAGACAGAGTACTCTCCTAGGTTTGGTTTTGGTCTCATAGGTTATTTTCTCCAGGTTAAACATTTATCACTTTACTATTTGTCCTTCTCTTTGTATTAAACATCCAGTCAGAAATCACTTTTCATACATGAAATATTTATTCTTCTATGGTTCTTAAACATGGTTTCAAAACACATCCCTAAATCAAAATAAGCTTTTTTTCATTTATATATACCAGTGTTTTTCTAATCACTCCATTATACCCCACTGCTTTTATCTTATTTTTCACAGTCATAGAAATTCAGTTTGAGGTTCCCTGAGATGTCTGATGTTAGAAGAGCTATTGTAAAAGGAAGTTTAGAATTTAGAGAAACAGGAAGCTCTGTTTCTAAAAACCAAAATATGAAATAAATACACTCAAGTGTTGGTGAAATTAACCTATTATTGCTATCCCAATGAGGTACAGTATTTGCACTAAGTTGAAAAGAAAACATTTCTAATTATACAACTAAATGGTGGATGACAATTTGAACTGCCTGATGTAATTTACAGATAAAATTCATGGTGACCATCAAAAGCTGTGCTCGTTTGAAAGTATTATGTACCCTAGAAAAGCCACGTTTAATCCTGATTCAATCTTGTAGAGGCAGCCATTTCTTTTAACCCTGATTCAATTCTGTAGGTGGGAAATTTTTTATTAGATTATCCCCACAGAGATGTGACAAGCCCCATCTTAAGCACGTATTTTATTAAATATGACTCTGCCCAGTCCAGATAGGTCTTGGCCAGTAGAGACTTTAAAAGGGGAAACATTTTGGAGAAACCTGAGAAACACCAGAAACTTCAGAGCAGAGCTAACATAGATGTAGACGCTTGGAAAATAGCTGCTTCAGAGACCAGAGACATGGATGTCTGGAGATGCTGGGAGCCCAGCAGACATTGCCATGAGACGCTAATCAAGCCAGAACTTGGAGAGAGCCAAGGGAAGCCAAAAGATGAAAGCCAGCCCAGAGAAGCAAAGTGAGGAACCCCCCTAGAAACAGAAGCTGAAAGCAATGGAGCCCAGGACCAAGGGTCCAGCAGATGCCAACCATGTGACTTTCCCAGCTGACACATTTTCCTGACCCACTGGCCTTCCTTGAATTAAGATATTTTTCCCTGGATGCCTTAGTTTGGACAATTTTATAGGCTTAAAACTGTAAACTTCTAACTTATTAAATTCCCCTTTTTAAAGGCTGTTCCAGTTCTGGTATGTCATGTTCTGGAAGCTTGCAAACTAACACGAGGGCAGTCTCTTTAAATGAAGTACCAGAGTAGACACATGCTTATGGAATCACTGGTCTTACCATATTCCCCATCATCCTGAAGCAGCTGGATTGATAGAATGGTGGAATGGACTTTTAAAGACTCAATTATGGCACTAACTGGACATAATAACTTGAAGGGTATAACATTGTCCTCCAGGAGGCAGTGTATTCTCTAAATCAGCATCCACTTTATGGTGCTGCTTCTCTCATAGTCAGGATTTATGGTTCCAGGAATCAAGAGCTGAAAATATGCGTGGTACTACTCACTATTATGCCTAGTGATCATTAGAAAAATTTTTACTGCCTGTCCCCACAACTTTGGGTTCTGCTGGTCTGCTGGTCTTTGTACCAAAGTAATAGTATCTCTTCCACCAAGAGATACAACAATGATTCCAATGAACTGGAAGTTAAGACTGAAACCCAGCCACTTTAAGCATGCCTCTGAATTGACAGGAAAAGAAGGGAATTACTTTCTGGATGGGGTGATCGATACTGACTATCAAAGGGAAAAAGAACTGCTTCTACACAAGGGAAGTAAAGAAAAATTTGCCTGAAATACAAGAGAGCCCTCAGTA
Organism: Tamandua tetradactyla; assembly: GCF_023851605.1. Classification (NCBI taxonomy): domain Eukaryota; kingdom Metazoa; phylum Chordata; class Mammalia; order Pilosa; family Myrmecophagidae; genus Tamandua; species Tamandua tetradactyla. The sequence continues at coordinate 36,236,568 of NC_135336.1, read as the reverse complement.
CTACCATGATCTTGCAATTAAAGCCCATGGAAAACTGCTAAAGCCCAATTCAGGTAGAACTACAAATGGCCCAGACGTTTCAGGAATGGAGGTTTGGCTCACCCCACCAAGAAAAGAATCATGGCCAGCTGAGGTGATTGCTAAGTGTGAAAGGAATATGGATTTTGTAGTGGAAGAAGGTAGTAATAAATATGAGCTAATTCACATGACCAGTTATAGAAATGAGGATGAATATAGAATACAGAAATGGTTATAAATATTTCTTTCTTGTCTTGTACTGAATATGCTTGTATATTCTTATAAGGAAAATGTTTGTTTTCTTCCCTATTGTATTACTTTACACATCACCTAAGTTGCACTAATTTAAGTCAGAACATTTAAGTTACAGGGCAGCAAATTTGAGAGTGATATTACCAATGACTTGTACCATCTTCTGGGTAAAGATTTAGTGTGCTTCTGCCTGTATGAAGAATAGTTGACTATTAGGCAAAAATATTACTGTTGTTATTTTTATTTAAAGATTAAATGTGGTTTAAGGAGACATATATGGCTGACAAAGCTGACAAGGATTAGACTGTGATAGTTGAGTTCATGTGTCAACTTGGTTAGGTTATGGTGTCCAGTTGCTTGTCAAGCAACAGTGGCCTGGTTGGCATTTCATGGACTGAAATCATCAGATTGCACCTATGGCTGATTACATCTACAATCAACTGAGGAAAGGAGAGATGTTTCATCGAATCAGTTGAGGTCTTAAAAGGAAAATTGATTATTTCAGCTGTCAGAAGTGAGAATTTCCATCTCTACTTCAGTCAACCAGCTTCTCCAGGGCAATTCATGAATACTTTCATTGGCATTGCCAGCTTGTGGCCTACCCTACAGAATTCAGACTTGCCCATCCTTGCAGTCACATGAGCCAATTCTTATAACAAATAGCATAATATCTACATCATATTCAGATGTATATATGGATCTAAATGGGTGTGTTTGTGTAAACACAGCCTATCAGTTCTATTTCTTTGGAGAACCCTGACTAAAACAGTGGCCTTTACCTTTCCTTTCTCCTGTGCCCATTAATAGTCTCTTTAATGGAATGTTGTGAGCAGCAGCCTTCAAAAATGGTTGAACACATAGGAGGCTTAACTTCTCCCAATGACCTTTCCACGCAAAGCAAAAAGTCAACAGTTAAGGTTACTCACATTGAGGCTTTCAAAGAATGTAGCCAAAATCTAAATGTTGTTGGAAGTCACTTCTTAATTGAAGTTCCTGACATTAATGCTTGTTATAACCGAGGCAACTAGGTTTAAAGCTTCAGTTAACTTTGTTTCTTTACAGTTATCTCTTCAAAGTCCTGCTTAATATAGATATTTGTCAAAAGACCTCAGGGGGCAGGGGGTGACTGTTACTCAACTACATGAATATGTTATACTCTTAAATAAGCCTTAAAATGTTGCTCATTCTACCTCAAGACAAATATTATGACACAGTATCTTTATATTAAATTGGGGTTTCTCTGGGCAAACATCTAATAAACTTCAAGCTTTGGACATTCCTGGGTTTGTCGGTGGTATTCATACCCTGAGTATGTTCACAGAGACCTTTTGATTTATACACATTTTCAGGAGGCAGGTGGTGCAGTGGGACACGAAATATGACTCAGCAGGCCAGGGTTGCAGTGTTGCTAATTTTTAAAATTGTCATTGCTCAAAATACTGTTGTATAATGCCTGAGAGTTTATATGAGAGTTTTGTTGACCAACCAGTAACATGATCCTCAAACTTTATGACTCAATTTTGTCATTTTTAAAATTTGGGTTTGTATATATAATCTCTAATTGTAGTCACACTGATACTGTGTTTCAAATATACTTGCCCTCTATCACCTTTAGCTGAAATATTCCAACTCAAATCTTCTATACCTCTAGAAAGTGTATTCTTACAAGATTCATCACTCTGCTCTCTACCACTCCCTCAAATAGGGCAAATCTGTTTTGAAAATGCTTCAGAAAACCCAGGGCATGCTCATCAGCTTTTTCCTTTTAAGATATCTTTCTCTTATCTCATGCAGAAGAAAGAACTGTGCCATAACTTCAAGCTCAAAGAACACAAAATCTTAAGCTAGAAGAGACCTTAAAAGGTCATATACTCTAAATGCTGCTCAATACTCATTAATCATTCAAACCTGCTGAACCTCTACCAAGAGGTCCATGCTGTCCAGTACAGGAACCAGTAGCAACATGCGGATATTTAAATTTTAATTAATGGAAATAAAATAAAAGTTCAATTCCTCAGTTGCAGTAGCTGCATTTCAAATACTCTTAGGCTGCTTGAAGCTAGTGGCTTCTGTACTGGGCAGTTGGGTACAGAGCATTTCCATCACCACAGAAAGGGCAATGTTTTAACAGGTTCATTACAGTAAACTCATAACTTCCCAAGATTATATGTGATACTTTTAGAAAATTACTTTGCTGGGAATGTCTTCAATGTAGTGAAAATCCCTAAAACTTCTACCTATTTGTCCTAGCTCTATTAACTAAAATGAGGCTGTAAGTCACATTTTACATGATATATGTTTCTTCAGATATTTCAAGAAAATCTTCATGTGCCCACTTTTCTCTTCTTTTGTGTCCTTCAAAGGCCTGTATTTGGTGCAGGCTGACCTGGGAAGTTATTTTTAAAATTATAAAGTTTGAAATATATTCTAAGTCACAGATTTAAAAACTTGGGTCACAGGTTTTATATACAAATATAAAAAAAATTAACGCAAAAAAACCAAATATTTGCCCTTCCACACACAATCCCTCCTTTTTCCCCTTTCCCCTCACCCAGTGCCTGGGACCGAGTAGGAAATCAATAAACACTGGTTGGATTAATAAATGGATAAATTTAAAATTTAACCAAGACATGAAACTGTTAATATGCCAGTGCTTTTTCTTGCAGAATGCTTTTCTCTATGTAATAAATTAAAGATTCTTCTGATTGTACAAATAATAATATTTATCATAGATAACCTTGGAGATACGGAAAAAATTACAAAGATGTCACCACTTAGAGATAACTACTATTAATTTTTTGGTGTTGCATTGGTGTTTTTTTTAACAAAGTTAGGACTATATACTTATATTTTATAAATTTATAACCTCATTTATATCACATGCATTACTCTATATCAGTGACGAAGCTTCAAATGGTTCTTGGCCATTGTCTTTTGTGATAGTGTAACTTCCAAACATCATGATCTTAACAGACATGTATATATATTGATTAGCTTTACAGGTATTTGAACATATGATATATAATCTTTGTCTTTCACTTTTATCACTATTTTTTATAGAAATTGCATGCTATAATCATTTCCATTTTCATTGTTTTATAGTATTTTCTGTATGCCTATATCACAATTATTTATTCATTTCGTTTGTTAGTTTTTCTATTAACATTATTGCTATGAGCATAGTCATGTGTCTGTCTGTGCCACAGAAAAAGTTTATCTATGGTATATGTCTAGAAGTGAAATTACTAGCTTTACTACCTTGAAGGGAGTACTGATTAAAGGGACAAACTCTGGGGCTAGACTGCTTGGACTCAAATGCTGGTTGTACCACTAGTGATCTTTTTTATTTTGGTCAGGTTATTTAACCTCTCTGTGACAGTTCTCTCATATATAAAATGATGATAATTATTGTATTTCCCACAGAGGAGATATAATAAGGATAAAATCAGTTAGCATTTGTATATTTAAGAAAGTGACTTGTTCATAGTAAACACTCCATAAACATTTATTATATTTTTCACAGTATAGATGATTCTAAATTCTTTTCCAAAATGGTTATATGAACTCATACTTCCACTAGTAATACATATGGGTTCATGTTAATTCATCAACACTTAATATTTTTTACCTTTAGCCACATGATAAATGTATATAGTTTGTTCATCACCATTGTTTATGGCATTTCAATGTATAAATTTATCTCATTTTATTAATCATTTTCCCTTCAAAAATGACTTGTAGGGTACACGGGTAATTCAGTGGTTAGAATGCCTGCCTTTCATGCAGGAGACCCAGGTTTGATTCCTGGACCATGCACCCCCCCCCCCCAAAAAAAAAGTGAAAAATGGCTTGTAGCTATTCCCAGTTAATGCTATTAGAAAATCACTGTTTTGGACATTTTTGTACATGATTCTTGGAGTCCATTGGCAAAAGTTTCTCCCTGGTATATGCAAAATATAGATATCTCAGAGTCAGAAAACATACCAAAAATTTTAGAGCAAAACAATTTCAGAATCCTACATGATATATGTATGCCTCTTGGTTCATGTCTAAGATTTATGTCCTAATCTCCAAATCCTGAAGACTTGTAGAGTTGTCCCTCCCCTCCCTCCAAATCAGCACTAATACATACAGTATTCTGAGACATAAGAATATATTAACCATTTCTCTTCAGAAGGGATTTTTTTTTTTATGTCTGTGTTTCTGGAAGGAAATAAAAGAATAGGAAGAACTTTAGCATATGGAATTATAAATGCCATGCCATGTCCAGAGACCATATAAACTATATAAATAAATATATTCAACAAATTGAGAATAACAGAGCTGTGTCTGCTCTCTACCACTCATAGTTTCTGATCATTGGATAACAACACAAAAACATCATTGATTAAAGGAAATATTATATGATTATCCCAAAATATGTGGGTGGATGCAGATTCGAAAGTTGGAGAAAACACTTCATCTTTTGCTTTCCTCCCTCTGGGATGACACCAATCATTCTCAATCTCTTGTCCTTTTATGTAGTTACTTCTTTAGTATTCATTTTTAATGAGGTGTAACCACAATCTGTCATTGCAATCAAAGCACAAAAATCAAACATAAAAATGTGAATCCATGCTGCATAAAAAAATAATGTTTGCTCATTGCAGAACCACTGACAGCCAACTTATCTCTCATGCAGATCCATGATATCATCTGCTCTTCTACAGGCTGGGGCACTCATCCTGCCTCAGCAATGATCACTGGTTTCTTCCATCTGGTCACCTGCAAGGTAGAAGAAGAACTCCATGGGTATAAATGACCTTTCAAGTAATCTCTACATTAACCCTGCAAAAAGACATGGCAGGAATCTCTACCAGATTCAAATCAGTTCAAAGTTAAACTCCTATAGCTTGAAATAAAGATGGCAGATGAAAATCTCAAATGCTTCGTTTAAAAAAAAAATCTGAGAAAAATTATGTGCAAAGTTAGTGCTGGCTTTCAAATTGCTCGTCTTAATTTCCAGACTGCTAACACAAATACTGTACAATGGATTACTTTAAAGACAGAAGTTTATTGGCTTATGGTTTCAGAGGCTAGAAGGCTTGCTTTCTCCCAGGGTCAGTAGTGTTTTAGCTAACTGGCAGTTTTGGGCTCCTTGATTTTCCTGTCACATGGTGATGTCCTCTACTTTTTCCTCCAAGTTCTGTTGACTTCTGGCTTCCAGTTCCTCCCTGTGGTTTTCTCTTCCATATCCAATTTTCTTTGTATATAAGAACTTAAGGATATTGAATTAAGATCCACTTCATCCAGTGTGGGGACACCATAAGTAATAATACATCTTCAGAAGTCGTATTTACAAAAGGCTTCACACCCATAAGGCCAGAGCTTAGAATCAGAACATGACTTTTATGTGGGACATGATTCAATTTCCAACACTACTTGAGCTTGATGCCCTCAAATTTTTCATACCTACATATTAGAAACTTCTAATGCTTCTACTGTTTTAAGGGATATTAAGGGTTGATTCATTTTAACGTGGCCAAAGTGGTGAGGATAAAAGAAACAAGCACTGGACCTGAAGTCAGGAAGCATGATTGTTCTCTTACAGGCTGTGTAACTTTGGGCAGATTACTAAATTTTCTGATCTTTTATTCCCACTTTGTAACAGTAAAGGTGGAATTAAATCATTGTTTTCATTTAATTACCTGAATAACTCTCTTCTTGTTCCATGTAGGAGGAAGAATCTGGAATCCTACATTCTGCATTAACCAGAGCTACTTAGTTCTGTTTCATATACTGGATTAGATGGTCTCTGAAGAGACTTGCATCATCTCTAACTCACCTAGGAATACTAAAAAGCTTGTTCTCAACCCTGGTTGCATATTGGAAACCATTTGGGAGCTAAAAAATAAAAAATCCCAGTGCCCAAAACACGCTCTTAGAGATTCAAATTTAATCGGCCAGGGATAAAACAGTGCCAGTAATAATTTTTAAAAGCTCACCAGGGGATTCTCTGCAACTCTGGTGAAGAAAACATCCTCTCAAGTTTGTGAATACGTGACTAAATTGGGACCATTGCATTGTCTTTTCACATTAGCCTCATGCCAAGCACCCAAAACCATTCAATTGGCAAAAAATTAGGCAGCAGACTCTAAAGAAATTGAATAAATATTTCCTCTCCTTGTTAATCCTTCTGGTGAGACTCTTTGGGAGAGAGATTGTTTTAAAGTGACTCCAGGCAGCAGAAGTTGGTGTGTTCTTAAGCCAGTGACATGGGAAGCAGAGCATTGTCTGGGAAGAGCTATACTAGGATAAATAGGTTCAGTGAACTTCAATGCCCTTGGCAGAAACTTAGTAAGCCTCTCAGGGCATGGATCCAGCAATAAACAGGACAGTCTTTGCTACTGCGTATGGGTGAAGCAATAAGATTCCAGGAATTAGTGGCATTTCTGTTCTCATTCAACCTACACCTAGTCTGTCCCTGGTTTAGCAGCTGTGGGCACTTGGCTGACTCAAATTGCTCTTTTAACCTCAGAACTTACTGGCCTAGACAATTTGTCTTCTGTCATTCCGTAGCAACTCTGTAGCCTTTTCATTAGTTCTACTAGCATTCTTCCATGGATCAACATGTTTAAAGAACTGCTTTTTGCAAATTTATATGGAAAAATTGTGTTAATTCTATCTTTATTGCCCAAACTTCCAAATAACTTATTAATCTATTTTAAACAAAAGTTAGGAACACTGTGAAAACTTCCTTATAATATGTATATACCTATTATGAACAGTGAATATATGCTTGATTATATGAAGTATTGATTTTTATTAAAATATGGCAGCATATTAATACATGGCAAATGGAAATAATTTATATTCATATGTATGACAATGTCTTACTTATCTATTATATTTATATACAATTTGAAAAATACCTTAATAAAAGTGATAGATGATGGCTTAAGATTGATGGACATGCATACATGGGGTTAGGTTTGAAAATAACTGTTGAAAACATTAAAATTAAATAGTCTAGGAATGCAAAAACAGTGTGATATCTGATACCAGAGCCCACCTCCTCAGTTTAAATCAAAAGCTACATGGGGAGGGAGGGTGTTGGGCTTGGTTGCAAGATGCTAAGGATTATTTCATTTTTTCTTATTACCCAAAGAATGGACACATATTTCCTCAGATTACAGGGTATACTTGAGAGAGAGAGAAAAGAAATGCTCTCACAGTGAGCTGGGGAGAAAGGGAGGGAGAGAGAAGAAGAAAGTCTCTCCTCTAGGAATAGAGAAAATAAACAGCAAAAAGTATATTAAGATGTAATAACTAAATGTAACAATAGTAATGACTATCATTTAAAATAATTTATGTCAGTCACTAATAGATTCCTTATATATTAGTCTGATTGAATCGTGCAAGATGTATACATACTTTAAAGCAATTTTTTGTTTTGTTTTTAAATATTTGCATTGACAAATCTTCACACACATACAGTCCCTACATGGTGTACAATCAATAATGGCCCACAATATTAACACACACTTGTGTATTCATCACCATGATCATTTTTAGAACATTTGCGTCACTCCAGAAAAAGAAATGAAAAGGAAAAAGAAAAAACTCATACATCCCATACCGCTTACCACTCCCTCTCATTGACCATGAATATTTCAATCTATCCAATTTATTTTACTGCCTACCTCTCCTCATATTTATTAACTTTTTATCCATATTTTTTAAATTCATCTGTCCATACCCTGGATGAAAGAAGCTTCATGCACAAGGTTTTCACAATCACACAGTCACACTGTAAAAACTATACCGTTATGCAATCATATTTAAGAATCAAGGCTACTAGAACACAGCTCAAAAGTTTCCGTTACTTCCCTCCAGCCACTCCAATTCTCCATAAATTAAAAAGGGATATCTATATATTGGTAAGAATAACACCCAGAATAACCTCTCAACTCTGTTCAAAATCTCTCAGCCAGTGAAACTTTATCTCATTTCCCTCTTCTCTCTTTTGGTCAAGAAGGCTTTCTCAATCCCATGCCAGGTCCCAGCTCATCCTAGAAGTTCTGTGCCAAACTGCCAGGAAAAGTTACACGCTGGGAGTTATGTTCCACTTAGGGATGAGAGCAATGAGTTCACCTTCTAGATTGACTTTGAGAGAGGCCACATCTGAGAAACAAAAGAGATTCTCATAGGCATAATTATAAGTAGGCTTAGCTTATCCTTTTCAGGAATAAGTTTTATAGGGGAAAATCCCAAGATCCAGGACTCACTTTATTAATTCATTGTCCCCACTGTTTGCTAGAATATCAGCAATTCTCCAAATAGGGAAGTTGAGCTTTCCTCCTTTCTCTCCAGTCCCCCAAGAGGACTTAACATTTTTTTTTATTCTCTGCTCAAATTAGTCTGGGATATGTCAGAGCATCACACTAACCTGGACAAACAAACAGACCTCACACCCTATTCAAGATTCCATGTACTTATGGTGTTCAACTAAACTGACCATAAGATTAAATTAGGTAATCACTACCCAAAATAGAAATTTTGCAGCAAATAAATATCTCTTCCTTAGCTCTCACACAGAATTTGAAGTTTTACAATATGGATTATATCATCCTTTACTCTGTATTCTGATATACCCTATTCCGTCCAATCCAGATCAACTTCATTCATATCTCCAGTTGAAGTCTGACCCCTTTTTTTTCAACTTTTTAAACAGTTCCTGTATGGGGTAGTGCTGACTTCCATAGTGTCAGAAAATTAACTTTGTGTCTCAGGTGTCACATAAATACCCAAAGCTTCTATGAATGTCCAGATTATATAAAAACAACTCAGTATCTCAGAATTTAGAAATAACAGATACAACTCCTGAATATATGTGACTGCTGTAAGAGCTTACAATCCAGGACCCTTTATATGCTCTTGACTTCAATTTACCAAGTTTTTATATTATAGTTAGCCAATCTGAGTGAGGCATGATAATATTTGACATTTTGTTTATGATATTTCTATCAATGTATAGTCCTTAATGTTCATTCATCTAGCTACATGTCTCACAAATTCATTCCTTCTTGCAGCCACTCAATCTCCTACCATTCCTCAGTCATTGCACCCTTAGGCCACCTCCATCTATTGTGAATCACAAATATCGCCACCATAACGCAAATGTCCATTTGTGTCCCCACACTCAGCTCCTTCAGGTATATAATGAGCATCAGGATATGCAGGTAATATGACAACCCCACCACTAGCATCCTGTGGAATTATCACACTGCCCTCCAAAGGGCTGCACCTCTCAGTTTTCCTACAGAGAGTGAATAGGTACATCTCTTTCTCCACATTTTCTCTAGCTCTTGTTTCTCTCTGTTCATTTTAAACAGTTTTATTCATACATCTACAATCCAATCTAACCAAATAGATAAGGCTTCATCACCATAATCTGTATGAAGACATTTCCTTTTCTTCCGTAAAAAATCTATACCTTTCCCCATGCCCCCCACCTGGTGACAGTTAGTTTTGGCATAATGCCTTTATTACATTCAGTAGAATGTACTGACTTGGGGGCACTGATCTTGTACCCTGACATTTTGCTGTACTTATTTATTAGCTGTAGTAGATTTGCTGTGGATTTTTTGGGATTTTTGACATATTGTATTATGTCATCTGAAAACAATTTAGATGCCTTTTATTTCTTTTTCTTGCCTAATTGCTCTGGCTAGAACATATAGCACAATTTTGAATAACAGTGACACTGGACATCCCTGTCTTGCGCCTAATATTAGAGGAAAATCTTCCAGTCTTTCTCCATTAAGGATGACATTAGCCATGCGTTTTTCATATATTCCCTTTATCATGGTGAGGAAGTTCACTTCTTTCCTATCCTTTGAAGTATTTTCATGAAGAAAGGATGTTGAATTTTGTCAAATGCCTTTTCTGCATCAACCGACATGATGGGTTTTTCTGCTTTGATTTGTTGATATGGTGTATTACATTAATTGATTTTCTTATGTTGAACCAGCCTGGCATACCTGGAATACATCCCACTTGGTCATGGTGTATATAGCTTTTAATGTGCTACTGGATTCTGTTTGCAAGCATTTCATTGAGGATTTTTGCATTTTTGTGCTTTAAAGAGATTGGTCTGTAATTTTCTTTTCTTATATCTTTGTCTGGCTTTGGTATTAGACTTACGTTAGCTTCATAGGATGCGTTAGATAGCTTTCCCTCCTCTTCAGTTTTTTTGAAGAGTATGAGCAGGATTGATACTAATTATTTCTTGAATGCTTAGTAGAATTCACATGTGAAGCCATCTGGTCCTGGACTTTTCTTTCGCCAGAGCTTTTTGATGACTGATTCAATCTCTTTACTTGAAATTGTGTTTTTGAGGTCATTTTTTCTTCTTGAGTCAATGTTGGTTGTTCATGCCTTTCTAGTTGTCCATTTCATCTACATTGTCTATTTTATTAGCAATAGTTGCACATAATATCCACTCATTACTGCCTTTATTTTTGTACAGTCAGGGATTATGTCTCCTCTTCCATTTCTGATTTTATTATTTGTATCCTCTCTTTTTTGTCATCCTTGCTAAGGGTCCATCAATTTTATTGATTTTCTCACAGAATCAACTTCTGGTTTTGTTGATTTTTTTCAATTTTCATTTTCTCAATTTCATTTATTTCTGCTCTAATCTTCATTATTTCTTTCCTTTTGTTTGCTTAGGGGTTAGTTTGCTGTTTTTTCACTAGTTCTTCCTAGTGAAGAATTTAGTGAGTAAATTCTTCAATCTTTGCTCTTTCTTCTTTTTAATATAGGCATTTAGCCATAAATTTCTGTATCAGCACTGCCTTTCCTGCATCCCACAAATTTTTGATATGTTGCGTTTTCATTTTCATTTGCCTTGAGATATTTACTGATTTCTCTTGTAATTTCTTCCTTGACTTACTGGTTGTTTAAGAGTGTGTTGTTTAGCCTCCATATATTTGTGAATTTTCTGACCCTCTGCCTGTTACTGGTGTCCAACTTCATTGCGTTATGATCTGAGAAAATGTTTTTTATGATTTCAATCCTTTCAAATTTATTGAGACTTGCTTTGTGACCCAGGGTATGGTCTATCCTTGAAAATGACCCACGAGCACTTGAGAAAAATGTGTATCCTGTTGTTGTGGGGTGTAGTATTCTGTAAATTTCTGTTAAGACTAGTTTGTATATCTTATTCAAAATCTAGGTTTCCTTATTGATCCCTGTCTAGATGTTCTATCCATTGATTAGTGCAGAGAATTGAAGTCTCCAACTATTATGGAACAGGTGTCTACTTCTCCTTTCAGTGTTGTCAGAGATTGCCTTGTGTATTTTGGAGCACTCTGGCTTGGTGCATAAATATGTATGATTGTTATGTCTTCTTGTTGAATTGTTCCTTTCATTAATACTCTGCATCTTTCTTTGTCTCTTTTAATTGTTTTATATTTGAAGTCTAAGTTGTTGGATATTAATATAGCTACTCTTGCTTTTTCCTGATTGTTGTTTGTATGAAATATATTTTCCCAACCTTTCACTTTCAACAGATTTTTATACTTGGGTCTAAACTGAGTCTCCTGTAGACAGCATATAGTTGGGTCCTGTATTTTAATTCATGCTACTAGTCTATTTCTTTTGATTGGGGAGTGTTCTAGTTTGCTAGCTGCAATATACCAGAACAAAATTGCTTTTAATCAGGGGAATTTAATAAGTTGCTAGTTTACATTTCTAAATGTCCCAATTAAAATGAGTCTATAGAAATGTCCAGTTAAAGGCATCCATCCAAGGAAAGATTTCTTGGTTCAAGAAGGCCAATAAAGTTCACAGTTTCTCTCTCAAGTGGAAGGGCACATGGTGAACACAGTCAGAGTTTCTCTCTCACCTGGAAAGGCGCATGGTGAACACAGCATCATCTGCTAGCTTCTTCTCCTGGCTTCCTGTTTCATGAAGCTCCCAGGGAGGCATTTTCCTTCTTCATCTCCAAAGGTCGCTGGCTGGTAGACTCCGCTTCTTGTGGCTATGTTGCTCTGCTCTCTCTGAATCTCCTTCATTCTCCAAAATGTTTCCTCTTTTATAGGACTCCAGAAACTTATCAAGACCCACCCAAATGGGTGGAGACACGTCATTACCTAATCCAGCTCAACAACCACTCTTGATTAAATCACATCTCCAGGGAGATGACCTGATTACAGTTTCAAACATACAGTATTGAATAGGGATTATTCTGCTTTTATGAAATGGGATTTAAATGAAAACATGGCTTTTCTAGGGGACATACATCCTTTCAAACCAGCACAAGGAGTTTAATCCATTAACATTGAAGTTATTACTGTAAAGGCAATACTTTCTTCTACCATTTTGTCTTCTGGATTTTATATGTCATATCTAATTTTTTTCTCTTTTTACTTTACTGATAGTCTTCATTTCTACACTCTTCTCCAGACCTCTCTCTTCTGTCTTTTCCTATCTGCCTGTAGTGTTCTCTTTAGTATTTCTTGCAAAACCAATCTCTAAGTCACAAGTTCTCTTGGTGATTATTTATCTGAAAATATTTTAATCTCCCCTTCATTCTTTTTGTATGCTTTATAGTGGAGGCCACATTTCATTCTTTTTCTATATGCCTATCTCATTATTGCATTACCATTTGTTGATTTTTTTGGTGGGGGGGTTGTGTGTAGGGAGGCAGTGCACAGGCCAGGAATTGAACCAAGGTCTCCCACATGGCAGGTAAGAATTCCACCACTGAGCTACCATTGCACCACTCCCCATCATTGTTGAAGGACAGTATTGCTGGGTATAGAATTCTTGGTTAACAGTTTATCTTTTTTAGAATCTTAAATACATCATACCATTGTCTTCTAGCCTCCATGATTTCTGCTGAGAAATCCACACAGTCTTATTGATCTTCCCTTATATGTGATGGATTGCTTTTCTCTTGTTGCTTTCAAAATTATCAGTTGGTCTTTGATATCTGACAATATGATTAGTGTCTTATAGTATGTCTATTTAAATCTATTCTGTTAGGGGTACAAGGCATTTCTTGGATCTGTAATTTTGTGTCTTTCATAAGAGATGGGAAATTTTAAAAGATTATTTCCTCCATTAGTCTTTCTTTTCCTTTACTCTTCTCTTCTTCTTCTGGGACACCTACAACATGTATGCACATGCACTTGACGTTGTCTTTCAATTCCCTGAGACCCTGTTTTTATTTTAATATTCTTTTCCCTATTTTTTCTTTTGTGTGTTAATTTCAGATGTCTAATCATTTGGTTCACTAATCCTTTCTTCTGCTTCTCCACTTTTACCACTGCCTTTGCTGCATTTCATAAGTTTTGATAAGCTGTATTCTCATTTTCATTCATCTTGATACATTTGCTAATTTCTCGTCTTTGATCCACTAATGATTCAAGAGCGTGTTGTTTAATCTCCATATATTTGAGAATTTTCAAGTTTTCTGCCTGTTATTAATTTCCACATTCATTCCTTTATGGCCAGAGAAGGTGTTTAGCATAATTTAAATTTCTTTAAATTTATTGAGACTTGTTTTGCACCCAACATGTGGACTTTCCTGGAGAATGATCAATGGGCACCTGAGAAGAATATATATCCTACTGTTTGTGGGGTGCAAAGTTCTATATTTGTCTGTTAGGTCTAATTCATTTAAAATATTAGTCAAGGTCTCTGTTTCCTTATTTATCTTCTGTCTAGATGTTCTATCCATTGATGAGAGTGGGTAATGACGTTTCCAACTAATATGCAGTGAGGTCTATTTCTCCCTTCAGTTTTCTCAGTGTTTATCTCATATGCTTTGGGACACCCTGATTAGGTGCATAAACATTTATGATTATTTCTTTTTTTTGTGGATTCCTCCTTTTCTTAACATATACTGTCCTTTCTCCTTTCTTTTAACATATTTTCATTTAAAGTCTATTTTGTCCAATATTATTATAGCTATCACAGCTTTTTGTTGTTGTTGTTACTCTTTGCATGGAACATTCTTTTTCAAACCTTTCACTCACAACCTAGTTGTGTCCTTGGGTCAAAGATGACTCTCTTGCAGACAGCATATAAATGGATCATAGTTTTATCCATTCTGCCAATCTGTGTCTTTTGATTAGAGAGTTTAATCCATTAACACTGTGTTGTTACTATAAAAGCAATACATACTTCAATCACTTTTTCCTTCAGTTTTTATATTTTTTATATATTTTTCATATTTCATATCTTATTTCGTCTCTCTTTTTACCCCTTTAGTTACCCTAACTTATAATCTTCATTTCTACACTCTTCTCCAAGCTTGTTCTCCTGTCTTTTTCTCTTTGGTTTCCAGAACACCCTTTGGTATTTCTTGTAGGGCAGGTCTCTTGCTGATAAATGCTCTTAGTTTCTCTTTATCTGAGAATATTTTAAATACTCCCTCATTTTTGAGGGACAGTTTGCCAGATAAAAAATTATTGGCTGAAAGTTTTTTCCCTTTAATTACCTTGAATATATTATACCACTGCCTACTCACCTCAATGGTTTCTGATGAGAGATTGACATAGTTCCCTCTTATATGATCAATCACTTTTCTCCTGCTGCTTTCAGGATTCTCTTTCTCTTTGGCATTTAACTTTTGGATTAGTATGCATCTCAGAGGAGGTCTATTAATATTTACTCCATTTGGAGTATGTTGTTCTTCTTGAAATTTATGGTCATTATTTCCTCAAATATTCTTTCTGCCCACCTCCCCCTTCTCTTCTCCTTCTGAGACACCTATGACAAATATGGATTTGCATTTTGTGCTGTTATCACTTCCCATCAATTGATCCTGCTCATTTTTTTCCATTTTTTGTCTCTGTATGTTCTTATGTCTGTAAGATTTCAATTGTCCTATCTTCTACTTCACAGATGCCTGTTCATATCAGCTGTTTTCATCAGTTGTATCTCCCACTGTATTTTTTTGTTGGGCTGCATGGTTTGGAAATCTAACCTGGGTCTCCCATATGGAAGGTGAGAATTCTGCCACTGAACCACCCATGCCCCACCAACTGTATTTTTAATCTCTTCTATTATAACTGTCATTCCCATAAGTTCTGTTATGTTTCTTTTCATACTTTTAAACTCTTCCTTAGGCTCACCCAGTGTCTTATTAATATCCTTTATCTCCTTTGCCATATTTTTTCCCATCCCCTTGAATTAATTTAGGAGATTTGTTTGAAAATCTACAATTAGTTGTTCAAACTCTGTGTCTCCTTCAGTGTTTCAATGTGTTCATTTGGCTGAACCTTATCTTCCTACTTTATAGCATGGCTTGTAATTTTTTGGTGATATTTAGGCATCTGATTCTTTTGATTAATTTATTTTGAAGATCAGTTTCTCTCTTTTGCTTTGGCTTTATTGATTAGTTTTGTGTCAGTACTCTTCTTTGACACTTGATTCAAAGAAATTTAAAATTGCCCATGTGAAACTGATCAGCTTTTTCAGTTTTTCCTCATCTGATTCTTGCTCTGGATATGTGGTACAATTAGTGCAATTGCTTTACCCCAGGAGTCAGCTTTCTTTCCTCTTTTCCTTTTCTGGGAATCTTGATCTATTCCATTTATCTTTGTTTGTACTCTATATTTTTTACACTTCTTTCATTGCCTCTTAGCTGCTTTTGCCTAGAGAACAAATTTTGGTAGGACAGTCATCCCAGATAGGACTTTCCTAAGTCAGTATTTCCCAGCCAAAATAGGGCAAGAGACCCACAAAGGTAGCACAAAGCAACTCTAAAAAGACTTCTTTGTCTGATTCTTGCCTTGGGTATGCAGTATAATATTCAAGACTACACTATTTGTGCAATTGTTGCATCTCCAGGAGAAAGCGGTCTTTCGTCTCTTCTTTCTCCAGGAATCTTGAACTTTTACATTTGTTTTTGTTTTGTCTATATATTTTTATTTGGTTTTGGCTTGTGAAAGCTGCCAGAATGCAATATACCAAAAATTGGCTTTTTCAAAAGGGATTATTAGGTTATAAATTTACAGTTCTAAGGTTATAAAAATGTCCAAATTAAGGCATCAAGAAGAAGAAACTTTCTCTAAGGAAAGGTTGCTGGCATCTGGGGTTCCTCTCTCACATGGGGAAGCACATGGTGACATCTGCTGTGCCTTCTCTCCTGGTTTTGGTTTCATAATGGCTCACTTGACTCCTGTGGGCCCTTCTTGTTTCTCCTGGTGTATTTTTTTTTTACACTTTTCAGATTTTTTCTGCCTTTTATCTTCTCAAAATGGACTCCAGTGAAGGAGTAAGACCCACATTGAATGGGTTGGGTCACAACTCCATGGAAATAACCTAATCAAAAGCTCCCATCCTAATCTCTTCCCCATTTTGGTCAAGAAGGCTTTCTCATTCCCATAATGCCAGGGCCATGCTCATCCCCTGGAGTCACATCCCACATTGTCAGGGAGATTTATACCCCTGGGAGTCATGTCCCACATAGGGGAAGGGGTAGTTTCAGTGGGTGAGAGATTTTAAATAGAGCTCAATCATCTTTCTGGAGATCATTCTTATGCAGTATATACATATCCCCTTTCAGTTTTTGGTATATTGGATAACATAGAGGGAAATACATGAAACAGTTGAACTGTAATCCAATAGCCTTGATTCTTAAAGATTATTGAATAACTAGATAGCTTTTAAGGTGTAACTGCGTGAATGTGAAAACCTTATGGCTGATACAACTTTTATCCAATGTATGGACAGATTAATAAGAAAAAAAGACAAAAAGTAGGTAAACAAGAGGGAAGAGGGGTTATGGGATTTATGGAATGTTTTGGGTATTCTTTTTTTTTTTTTTCCAAAGCTTAACAGGTTTTATTGAGGAGAGAGTAAGGTATGGAGAAAGCAGGTGGGAGAAGGCAGATGAGAGAGAAAAAGGGAGAAAGCAAGTGGGGGCCTGAAAATGGCTCCCACCTGGGGAACCAGCAGAAAGAGAAAAATGATTCCCTGGGTGGTTTTTTTTTTTGCTTTTATTTTTACTTTTATTCTCATTTTTACCTTTTCTGGAGTAATAAAATATTCAAAAATTAATTGTAATGATGAATGTACTGCTATATGATGATATTGTGAACCACTGAATGTACAATTTGGGTGACTATATGGTATGTGAATATATAATATATCTCAATAAAATTGCATTAAATAAAACCTACCCAACAATAGGTCTGCCCCAACAGGGATGGATTAAAGGAATATGGCTTTTTATGGGATACATAACAGCTTCAAATCAGCACACTCTCCACTCTGGACCCTACAAAGACATGTTCTTTCCACATGCAAATAGTTTTATTCCACCACAATATCACAAAAGCGTAAATCATTTCAGTGACAGTAACTATGCACAAAACCTTATCAAAATCAGGTTACAGGTGTGATTTGTCCTAACGCAAAGTTCTCCTCTGGCTGTGGACCTATGAAACTTAAAACAATTATCTGCTTCCAATATCAAAAGGCAGGACAGTCATAGGATAAATGCTTCCATTTGGCGTAGGGAAAAATTGAAAGGAAAATAGAGGTCATTATACCCAAACAGTTCAGCAAACCTGCAGGACAAACTCCATTGGATTGCAAAGTCTGAGAGACATTTAAAGAAAGACATTTTATCCTCAGGGCTTGAGAGAATAGCAACACCACCCTCTCCAAGCATTTATGCATCAGCCCTGCTCTCTAAAAACACTGGGGTGAGGGTTCCCACATCTCCATCCACTGGGAAGATAACCTTGTGCTCAGCCCCACCCTCTTCAAGCATCTGGCTGTCAGCTGGACTCTCTGCCATCTTCAGGGCACACAGTCAACCCCTTCAGAACAGTGGGGTGGTGGCCAGGCTCTCCATAATCCCTGATGAAAGTGCTCCATGCTCTAGGAGGCCTAGGGAGGCAGCATTCTTCCCGAACAATGGGACATCCAAGCACTCTTCAGTTTCCTAGGTATCTGCGATCTCTGAAGTGGCAACATTCTTCCTGTGCAGTGGAGAGGAAGGTCCACCTTCTGCAAACTCCAGGGTAAATTCATGCTTTTCACATGCATTGTTGGGTCCATTCTCCTGGCCCAAGGTTTCTTTGCTCCTGATCTTAGTTTCCATGATTCTGCCTTTAAAGTCAATCTGTTCCTTTTCTGTCCTTTTTATTCCAGGCTGGCAGTGGTTCCAGTCATACAAATTTCTCAAAGAACTTGCTTGTTTTATATGTAGTATATAAGGTTCCCAACCTTCAGACAATAGGACTTTCCACAAATTCTTTCTGGATAGCTGCATTTCCAATCCTGACTCCCCCTGACTGGCTCTTCCATGTTTCGTTAAATCTTCACATGGGGCATGAGCCTCTGTGATCTCACATTTTGAGAAGTCAGAATTTTCCAAACCATCAATTTCTGGTTTTTTGTACCCGAGAGCTAAGTTCTTAATTTATCCCTTTCCTCTTACATTTTGCTACAAGCTGCAAGGGGAAGCCAAGCTATATTTTCCACAATTAATTTGGAAATCTTCTCAGCTAGACATTCTGGCTCATCACCTTCAAGTTCTCCCTTACATTCTACACCAGTATTCAATTTTGCCAAATTCTCTGCCACTTTAAAACAAGGGTCACCTTCCTTCAAGTTTGCAAAAACACATTCATCATTTTTGTTTAAGACCTCATCAGAAGTATCATTAGAGTTCATATTTCTACCAATGTCTCCTCAAAGAAATCCAGACATTTCTATAATGCTCCTCATAATTCTTTCAGAATCTTCTCCTTTTCCATTTGTAAAGCTGTTCAGCATTTTTGGTATTTGCAATTGCAGCACCCCATTTCTTAATACCAAAATTTATTTAGCTTTGCTAAAGCTGCTAGAATGAAATATACTAGATGGTATACTGATGCCAGATAAGTTGGCTTTTTCATTGGGGATTTATTGGTTACAAATTTATGGTTCTAAGGCCATAAAATGTCCAAATTAAGACATCAAGAGGAAGATACTTTCTCTGAGGAAAGACTTCTGGCACCCAGTGTTCCTCTGTCACATGTGCAGGCACATGGTGACATCTGCTGGCCCTTCTTTCCTGGCTCTGTTTTCAAAATGGCTCTTTCAGCTCTTATAGGCCTTTCTTCTTTCTCCTGGGGCATTTTCTTTCTAAAATCTCTGGGCTTTTACTGTCTTTTATCCTCTCATAAAGGACTCCAGAAAAGAATTAAGTCCACCTTGAATGAGCTGAGTCACATCTCCATGAAAACAACCTAATCAAAGAGTCCCACCCAACAATAGGTCTGTCACACTTGGATAGATCAAGAGAATATGGTCTTTTATGGGGTCCATAACCACTTCGAACAAGCACACACTCCTTTTGTTGCCTCTAGTTGCTTGTGCCTAGCAGGAAAATTCTGGAAGGAGGGTGATCTAAGAGAAAATTTTCTCAGGTCAGTATTTCTCAGTGAAAACATGGCCAGGAACCCACAAAGTGGTTCCAAAGAGCCCTTGGGAGACATTCAGGAAGGAAGCCCTTTTGATAGCTTCCCAAAGCTGCACTTTCCAGGCCTGCCCAGTAGATGCAGCTCTTTAGCAAACTGCTAGCCACAGCTCTGTGGAATCCCTGCATGATTAAACCTCCACCACCTTCACCTTTATCGAGGTCAGGGTTCAAACAATGGCTTCAGCAGTCCCTGTCCAGTGTCCCAAATCTCCCATTCTTGATGAAGAGAACTTCCACATCCCTCTCTTTCCACAGTAGCCACCCAGGAAACAGACCCTAGGCACCTCACCTTGAGAGTGGGGTATGGGCAATGGCAGCCACTTCAGCATGAATCACTCTGATTCTTTACTGCAATTTTTTAGCCTCTTTGTCCCACTCTTCCTTTGATGTTGCACAATGGTTCCCCGGCCTCTGGAACTCCAGAAAAGTTTTTCAGACAGTTTCTGCATGTCCACTAGCTGTTCCTGGTGGAGGAATGAGTGCTGGAACTCCCTATCATGCCATCTTTTCCAGAAATCCGCATTTAAGACAGATATTGGTATCCTTATGCTAAAGGTGAAGAAACTGCCTTTTCTAGATTATATAACTAGACCAAGTCTATACAACACCTAATTGGTAGAGTT
This sequence comes from Tamandua tetradactyla, assembly GCF_023851605.1. Lineage (NCBI taxonomy): Eukaryota > Metazoa > Chordata > Mammalia > Pilosa > Myrmecophagidae > Tamandua > Tamandua tetradactyla. The sequence goes on along the minus strand of NC_135336.1, from coordinate 36,216,201 downwards.
AAGATTCAAATCCAGGTCTATTTATTTTGCTTCTGTAGGTGTCAATGGATATAATTATTAAAATGCATGGTGATTGATGAATTGTAGTAGTCAGGGTTCTCTAGGGAAACAAAAGCAACAGGAGTTATCTATAAATAGTATGAGATTTTATAAGTGTTTCGTGTAACTGTGGAGATGCACAAGTCCAAATTCTATAAAGTAGACTGCAAACTGGCAACTCCGATGAAGGTGTTCAAGAAATTCTCCAGGAGAGGTTGGCTGAATGAAGTAGTGATGAAAGTTCTTTATTCTGAACTCTGAATTCATCACCTCTCCCTTAAAAGACTTCAACTGATGGTATTAAACACCTCTCATTCCAGAAGACGTTTCCCTTAGCTGATTGCTAAGCCCTGTTAGGCCAGTGTTTGCTTGACCACACAACTGGGCACCTTCCACTTTTGGGTGGTGCCTGCATATCGTGCAGAACCATATGTAAACCAGGCCCAAGTTTGCTTTCTCTTCCTCAGTCAATTGACTATAAGGAGCTCACCAAGAGGCCATACCTCTGGGCTATGAAAAAAAAGGTAATATGGAAGGAGTGGGGACCATGTGCATTTGGGCCATTCTTCATATAACCTACTTGTGCCTTCAGGACCTGCTTGAGCTCTGTGTCTAATATATTACTTCCACTTTATGATGGAGTGCTGCTGTGCATGCTCAAATTTATGGCTTGGTAGGTCAAACGACACCCAGTTCATGATAGCAACTCAGGTCTTATGGTAACTTGGTGGCCCATGGTTAAGTAGTCTGTCTCTATTAAGGCTCAGTAGCAGACCAAAAGCTGTTTCTCAAAATGTGAGTAGTTATCTGCAGAGGATGGCAAGGCTTTACTCCAAAATCTTAAGAGCATGTGTTGTGATTCTTCTATAGAGGCTGCCAAAGGCTCCAGACAGTATCTCTATTTGCTGCTGACACTTCCAGCACCATTGGATCTGCTGTATCATATGGTCCAAGTGGCAGAGAAGCTTATACAGAAGGCTGAACCTGTTGCAAAGCTTCCTCTTGTTCCAGTTCTCACACAAAACTGGCAGCTTTTCTGGTCACGCAGTAAATGGGCTGGAATAGCACACCCAATGCAGAATATGTTGTCTCAGAGACAATAGTTCCCACATTAATATCTGATGTACAGATAAAGGTGACAACAGAGCTTTTCGGGGATGATGGAGCTGGTCTCACAAATTTATTCCTCACAGTCATGGTAAAAGCTGTACCTCTGGACATTCTTGGGGTGTGCGAGCAGGTCTTCCATGATAAATCCAATATAACATTTCAATCTTTCTACACCTTTGGATCCCTTTACCTATGTAATACCAGGGCAGTTCTGGCATTTCAACCTCAGGTAATGTTTGTCTCCTTTTGATCCATGTTTCAGCCAACCAACCAAAAAAAAACTGTTAATGTCCTTTCTAATCCCTTGCATTACAGCATTAAATCTAAACTCTACTTAGTGGGCCGATATCCATAAATTCAGCTTGATCCCACTTTATAGTCCTTCCACCATTATGCCACACCCTTAATATCCATTCCCACACATATTCCCCTGATTTTTATCTACATAAGTTGGAGAATCCATGCAGTTCTTTTGGAGTATAGTGTACCTCCTCATGGGTTACACTCTGTCCTTCACCTTTCAGGGCCTATTGGGACTTTAGTTATTGGCTTGAAAGAAAAGAGGGGTAGAAAGAGTTGATGATGAAAAGAATTAGAAGTATCTTTCAAGCTAATTATCTCAGGGCATTCCCCTGCAATTTCATCTAGTAAAACAAGATTAATCTCCTCAAACAGAGAAGTAAGGGCTGTTTCCCCAGGGGAGGTGGTTACAGGGTTAGCAGGTACAGAAGGATTAATTTCCTCAGGTAGAGATTGGATGGCAGACTCCTCAAGGCAAACTGAAGGTTAAGAAGTTCTTTTCCCTAAGGGCAGGCTGGTATTTTCTGGCTTTTTGTTCAGGGTAGATGGGAGGTGGGGCAGCTGTTTCCTCAGGGCGCACCATTACAGGTTTATCTAGTGAAGACTCAGCAGAATCTAGAGTTTTAATGTCCCCACTGATATCATTTTCAACCCATATGTCCCCATCCCAATTTTCAGGGTCCCATTCCTTTCCAATTAGTGCCCTCACTTTAACAGCAGACACCCTGCAAGGTTGAGATTTTAATTTACATTGTAAATCTACTACTTGCACTATGAGACTCTAAGTTTGGTTTACAGAGATCTCAAGTCTCTGGTCTCAGGAAATAAGATTTTCTTTCAGGGAACACGTAGAAACTTTAAAATCTTTCAGATGGTAGTTAAGCTGCAAATTTAAAGCCTTCAGCTCACCCCTTTCTTTCATAACTGTATGTATATCTAGGAACAACCAGCCAACATCACTATAACCTTTAACTATGTAAATCTCTGTCAAGGTGTTAAAACAGTATTACCTCCCTGAGAGCAGTAACCTTGTTAAGTGATAAAAAATAATTAAAAAAAACAACAGTATTACCCAGAGTCTTGCCTCATATCAGCATACAATTAAAACACTGAAATGATGATATTTTGTATATCTCTAATGCCAACTCATGCCATGGACTGTCAGTGCCACCTTGATTATTGGAAATAGAGTCATTAATGCCTTTGAATATAATCAGTGTAGAAAACCAATTTCAAAAATCCACTTTCAAGATTCTGTTTCTCAAGTACCACTCCTGGTACCAAAACTGTAGTAGTCAAGGTTCTCCAGGGAGACAGAATAAACAGGAGATATCTGTAAATAGTATGAGATTTCATAAAAGTATCTCATGCAACTTCATGCACAATTCCAAATTCCATATCCATAGTTGCCAGGCTGAAAACTGGCAACTCAGAGGAAGGTTTTTAATGACTTCTCCAGAAAAGATTGACTGGCTGAAGCAGGGATGAAATTTCTCTCTTCTGACTGTTGAATTCATCACATCTCCTTAAAAGCTTTCAACAGATTGGATTAAATGCCTCTCATTGTGGAAGACACTCCCCTTAGCTGATGGTAGATTTAATTAGCCATAGACATAATCAGTCAACTGACTGATGATATAAACCCACAAAATGTCCTTGTAAATGGTTAGACCAGTGCTGGCTTGACCAGACAATGGGCATTATCATCTAGCCAAGTGGGCATATGAATCCAACCACCACATGAATGAAACCAGGAATGATTTTAGGCTTCCAGGACCTATTCTATATATCCAGGAACTTTTGGAATATAGAAAAAAAAATCTTTTAGGAAATAAGCCACTAATTAGCTATTATTTATGTCACTATCCTTTTCCTTATCTCTAAAATGAATAATAACTTATTTTCTGAAGCATAATCATGTTCATTTCATCAGATTCCTATAACCCCAATCTCCATGAATTGCACCAATATTTACCTTTCTGGATACCTGTAAACCTTTCTGATTTCATGCCCATGTCCAAGGAGGCTATGAAATCCAGTTATTTTCCTTCCTAAATAGTTATCACATTATCATTTAATTTTTTATTACACTGGGGTACTTTAATTCAAACCCTTATCAATTCTCACCTAAACTATTGTCACCATTCTTTAATGCACTCTTTTCATTGCTGTGAGAAAGATATTTCTAAAAGGCTAATCTGAACAGTTAATTTTTGCAATTCTGCAGTCAAGTATATACCATAACCCAGCAACTCCACTCCTAGGAGTATATCCAACAGAAATGCATGCATGTGCTTACCAAAAGACATATACTAGATTATACATACCAGTTCTATTCATAATAGCTAAAAATTAAAGGCTACTCAAATGCTCAATTCCAGAATGGATTAAAAAAAAAAGTATGTTTGTATGTACAAACATTTAAATAAAGTTAAAAAACATGCACAACTAAGCCAAGGTGTTGGAAGTCAAGACTTCGGTTACTCATGAGCTTTTGTGGTATAATATCAAAAGGGGTGCTTGTAAAGTTCCATTTCTCTATTTGGATGTTAGTTACATGGGTGTGTTCATGTGAATTTTTACAAAGTGTATTCACACGTGTTAATATGTTCACTTTTCTTTGTGTGTTCTATGCTTCAATAAAAAGGAAAAAATCTTTCAGTTATTTTCCATTGTCTTTCATCTATTCTTTCTACCCTGTATATATTCTTTTAAGCCATATTGAATCATAGTTCCTCAAATATACCTATCTCTATAGTTTCTTTTTCTTTACATATCTTTTTCATCCTAGAAATTTCTTCTCAAACCGTTGTTTCACCCCTGTCCCACTACCTTTTTTGGTTTCGTTTACTCCCGTGCATTCTTCAAGTCACAGATCAGGTATTATTTCCTCTGGAAAGCTATCCTGACCCCACCTTTTGCTTAGTCTTTGTTTTAGTTTGTTAAAGCAGCTGGAATGCAAGATACCAGAAATGGAATGGCCTTTAAAAAGGGAATTTGTTAAGTTGCAAGTGTACAGTTCTAAGGCCATAGAAATATCCAAACTAAGGCATCCAGAGAAAGATATCTTAATCCTAAATAAAGGGCCGAGGTCAGGGTTTCCCTCTCAGCTGGGAAGGCACATGGTGGTTTCTGCTAGTTTTCTCTCCTGGGTTCTCGTTTCATAAGAATTCCCTAGGGCTGTTTTCCTTCTTCATCTCCAAAGGTCTCTGGCTGTGTGGGCTCTGTTGGCTCTAAAGGTTTTTCCAAAATGGTTCCCCCTTAAAGGGCTATAATAAGCAACCCCAACTTGAAGGATGGAGACACATCTCCATGGAAACCACCTAATCAAAATTTATCACCCACAATTGGGTGGGTCACATCTCCATAGAAACAAGCAAATACATCCCACCCAGCAATAATGCATGAGGACAAAAGAACAAGGCTTTTCTGGGGTACACTACTGTTTCAAACTGATACAGTCTTACATCTGCCATAAGATGTACCACCACATATCAGCATTATAGTGGTTGGTTTAGTATTTTTTTTTCTCTCCCTCTCAATTACTGAGTTCCTTAGAGACTAAGATAGTGATGGTCATCTCTAATTCTTCAAGGTCTGGCATGTTTCCCAGACATTAAAAATAACCAAGAAATTCTGGCAAAATGAAGGAAAGAAGAAAGGAGCATATAAATGGATTCTATACCTTCAAATAAAGATTTTAGACATTTATTACTGCATGGGGCTTTACCCCCACTTCTTTTACTCATGCATACGTTTTTAGTCCACAATACAAGTAAATGTCTGAGGCTGTCCTTATGAAATGCTAAAACCACACTTGATTCAATTGACAGTAAAAAATAATAATAAAACAATACCCAGATCATTTGTGTTTAAAAAGACATATTGATTGTTATTGTTCTAATATCCTGGTGTAATCTAAATAATTGATTTTTACCATTGAAAGGTCAACTCAAATTTCCAATTATTCTAATATGCATCATCCAGTTAAATTGGGAAGTACTTAGCATAAATTCATATTAATGGATTTTTATAATGAAAACAAGTTTATGCCAGAAGTTAAGAATAGGTGGACAAACCACTCTCTAGTTTTGTTTTCTTTTTCTCTGAATAGCAGGTGCTCTTTGTGCCCAGTTCCTCACCATTTCTGAGCAAATTTATCTCGTTTGGGTCTTACTGTCCAGCCAGCACCTCATTAACAATATACTTGTTTTTGCATTTAATATAAACTGTTGCCTGTCTTTAGGCATTAATAATGAATTTGTTCAGGAAGTCAGAAGGTCATATTTAATAGTAGTATCACTTTTATAGATCATTGCTTCAGGCCAAATATGCTCTGTTCTTCTGAAAATGCCTAAAATGAAGAACGTTCATCGCTCATTAAATAAAATTTAATATTCACTGCTTAGAAGTATAACTCACTAAAAGTTTTTAATTCTTTTCACTTTTATAAATTGATTTCAACTTTCCCAAAGTCCTAGAATGTGCTTGCTTACCTGAAAAAAAGAGATTTATGCACTCAAACACTTTAACGTTGCAGAATGTCACCTATACTATCTTCACAATGTACATTTCTGCTGGAAATAAATCTGTTAAACCCAGCATCTCTAACCTTGCTTGATCACAGGAGCCTCCAGTTTTTAAACCAATTACACAATTTTATTCATTTATTCACTTTCAAAATTCTATCATCACATTCCCAATTTGTATTAATGTTTATTATGGTTCTACTCCCTGCAGAGTATTGAAGTATAGAAAATATGGAGAGAATTAAAGCATGATCCTCAAACACAAGATCCAATAAACCCTGGCCGCGGGAGAAAAGGCGCTTAACAATATTACACAATATTAATTGTTATGTACTAAGCAAGACAGAGGGGCAATAAGATCTGTAGATCTAAAGAAAAAGAAAAGAAAACTGAATTGTGCCCAAGCACGTCTCATGGTATAGGTGGGCTTAATGTGAGCTAACAGCTCAAAACATAGGCAGGGAGGCAAGTCTTTCTGAGAAGGTGAACTGATGTGAGTTACTTCAGAATATTTAGAGGAAAAAAATACACTAGGTAAATAGAACTGGATGGATTACGAAATGAAGTTGGAAGAGATTAAGTCAGAATAATGGTTGGAAGCTAGGTACTGGAAGCCTGGATTTCCAAACAAAGAAGTTTGGGCTTTATTCTATGGTCACCAGTCTTTAGTAGGAAAATAAATGTGTAATATAATATGCAAGATTAACTACCAGAATATTTCAAAAGATTAACCTAGAAACAAAATGCCTCCAGTGTTATGTAGGAAATAGTACACCTAGAATTAGATAGGACTGCTTTAAATTTCAGTTCTGCCACTTTAGAGTTGTGTAATGTTGGGCTAGTTATTTAAACTATTTTTAGATCAATATTCAGCTGGGAATGAGGAAAATAATATTATATACTTTCACACAATTGTTGCAAGGATTAAATTAGATATTGGGCAGAAAATACATAATATAGTCCAAGGTACATATAAGGGCTTAAAAATGGCAGTGAAAAAGGAGAATGAGAAGAGAAGGAGCAGAGTAATTTGATGGAGGTAGAAAGATGACATAAGAGGTTTCGTTAAAGGTCAATTAGTGATGCGGTTATTTTGCTCAATTGTGGAAAAGATCGACCAACAGGGATGAAATGACAAATTAAACAAAAAGTCAATTTAGAACCCTTATAGAAATTTGTGGTTTGTAGTCACACTCTGCCATATATCTCTTCCTGTTTAAATGCAATAATAATGTTAATGATAATGCTATAATAATGTTAATAATTTTCATTATTGTTATAAAGTTTCACATTTATAAATAGTTCTTTTGTTACATGATATGATCCTTGAAAAACAAATGCATTCCTTTTTTAGTTGCATTTTATAAATGAAGAAACTCTAGAAAACAAAACTGATTTGTTAAAGCCAATCAGAGATACAGCCTTAAATAAGTAGAATTCCTGAGCAACTGTATACACATTAGACTTCACTAATTTCAGGATCTCAGTCTAGCCTTAGAACCCAGGTATGTTAACTTACTTGGATCTCCTGTCTGTGGACACAATGGCATGGTTTTCAAATTTCATGATAATTTGTTAACAAAATTTACTTTAAAGCATCACAACTAGTCAGTCTCGTAATTAGTAAGAGTATCTACAGGCATCAGCAAATGTTTTTTGTTGAGGGTCAGATAGTAAATATTTTAAGCTTTGCTGGCCATGTGGTCACTGCCACAACTCTTGACTCTGCCATTTTAGCACCAAGGAACCATATACAATATTTAATAAACAATCGAGGTTGTGTTCCAATAAGACTTTATTTACGAAAAGCAAGCAGAGGGCCAAATTTGGCCCTTGGGCCATAGTTTACTGGTTCCTGGACCAGATCAGTTGGTATGACCCTTAAAAGGAATTGTTTTCACTCAGTACTTATAGACATCCACATCATTTTCTCTATTAATTTCAACTTATTTTCACTGTTTCTTCTTTGTCACACCTTAATTCTTAAGTATGCATTCCTTCATTAATACATTAATTCTATTGTCATTTTTAAAATCCTCTGGAATCTATCCTGTAACCACTTTTTGAAGAGTGCTTTGAAAACTATTGCTTTTTTATTTCTTTGCTTTGGAGTATCCAAATATCTTCATCTAATCAAAAGCTTATACCCACAATTGGGCATGCCACATCTCCATGGAGATAATCTAATCAAAAGTTCCCACTTACAATATTGTATCAGGATTAAAGGAAACAGCTGCCCCTACAAGATTGAATCAAGATTAAAACATGGCTTTTCTTGGATAGATACTACTTTCAAACTAGCACATGTGTTATAAAAATATTTTCTCTCAATCTATGGTCTGTTTCTTTTACTCCTTTAATGATGTCTTTTGATGAACTGAATTTCTTTGTTTTAGCAAAAAGTAATTCATCTATTTTCTTATTTATGATAAATGTCTCCCCCAAGGTTATAAGGTTAGTCTCCTATCTTATATTCTAGAAGCTGTTTTAGCTTGAAGTTCCCCTTTGATTTACAATCCTTTTGGATAAAAAGTCATGAAAATATTAATGAAACTCACTGGTTTTCATACAGATAACCAGTTGATCTCACATAATTGACTGAAGACCACCCTGTTCCCACTGCATTGCATCAACACCTTTATTGCAAACCAGATGACTGTATATGTGCAAGCCTCTCAAATCTCTGTTCTGTGTAATTAATCTATATATCTATGCTTCAATACTGCATTGTTTGAATTATAATAGCTTTATAGGAAGTCTTGCTATCTGGTAGTACACGCTGTCCAACTTTTTTTTCAAGTTTTCTCTGCTATTACTGGCTCTTTGCATTTACATATCAATTTTTAAATAACCTTGTCAAGTTTCACGTTAAATTCCAGCAGTGTAAATAAGAGTACATTAAATATATAAGCCAGTTTATAGAGAACTGACATTTTTACAATAATTAGGTCTTTGATTCAAGACTGTGTTATAGCCCATCAATTCTTTAGCTCTTAGTTTCTCTTATTCTTATGTTGTAGTTCTTTATATAGAGTTTTCGCACAAATTTGCTTAAAATTGTTCTCAGGTATTTGATGTATTTTTTGTTTGCTTGTTTCTTTCTAATATAAATCTGTTTCTAAGTGATTATTGCAAATATATAGAAATCTAATTAATTTTTGCATATTGATCATATATTCACTAATTTTAAAAATTCACTTGCGATAATGAGTTTCAAGATTCTAAAACTTATTCTGAATTATCTATGTTCAAAATTTTGTTGGCTTTAGAAAACTTTATTTCCAGTATTTATTTCTTTAAATTTTTCTTGCCTTATTGTACTAAGACTTCCTATACGACATGTTGACTATAGAAATGAAACTGATATCTTCCTGTTCATTCTCAATTTAAATGATGAAATTTTCAATATTTGACTATCAAGTATATTTTTAGTGGTATTTTATAAATGTTCTTTCTCAAACTAAGGAATTCTCTTCCATCCTCATGTCCTAATATTTTTTCATCAATGTACGCTGAAATTTATAAAAAAAAAAAATTCTGGATTTGAAAGGGTTATATACGTCATTTTTTTTTTTCTGGGAGATGAGGCTAAATGCATTGACTCAATTTCAGGTGATAAACCAGTGTTAAATTCCTGAAATTACCAAACTTAGTCATGAAGTATGATCTGTTTTATGAAACACCATATAGGTTTTGGCATCTATATCCTTGAAAGAGCTGGACCTTTAATTTTATTTTCTTGTATTGATCTAATATGTTTTGGATATAAAAGTAGTGATAGCCTCATAGAAAAAGTGTTTTGTTTCAATTTCTGAAAGGGCATGTGTTCAGTGACGCTATTCACTCCTTAGATGTTTGTAATGATACCTTACTAAAGCCACCTTAACCTAAAATCTCTTTGTGGAAAGATTTGAATTCATTACTTAATTTCCTTAACCTACAAGATTGTTCATATTTTCCATTGTTTCTTATATAAAATTTTAAAAATGTTATTAATCAAAAATTTAAAATTTGGGCGGGCCACGGTAACTCAGCAGGCAGAGTTCTCGCCTGCCATGCTGGAGACCCAGGTTCATTTCCTGGTGCCTGCCCATGAAAAAAAAAATTAAATTTATGGGCATAAAGCTTAACATAGTATCATCTATCACTTTTATGTCTGTAAGCATGGTAATGATGTCTCTTTTTTATTTTGATGATCTTATAATTTATCTATTTTACATTTGTTTTATTATTTCAATTCTGGTGTTTTCATTTCCTTCCTCCTAAACAACACGTGTTAAATTTGTTGTTCTATTTTCTAGATTTTAATCTAGATGTGTATGTTCTTGATTTTAAGTTTTTTTAGTCAATATCAAAATTTAGAAACAGAAATATTCTGATTGGCATCATTCTACATATTTCAATGTGTTATACATTTATTATCATCCAGTTAAAATATTTCATAATTTCTATCCCATTATTCTTTGGCCCATGGTTTCAAAAACATAAGGTTTAACTTTCAAACATTGGGGGAGTCTCTATATTTTATTCTTGTATATACTGGACAATTTTCATAAATTCTATGTCTCCTACCCTTCTTCATACATAATTTTTTTCATCTCTCGACTTTAATTTGAATTCTTTCTCTTGTCTTATCTTCCTGTTCTTTAATCCTCTCTTCTATCAAATATGCTGCTAAACCACAATAATTTTTACATTAGTGCCCAATAATACAGACATATTGCTCATTTATGGGCTCCTCTATTGTCTGTTTTATTCCCTTCTGTTTTCAGACATTCAGTCTTCTTTCTTAGAGAATAGTATTAATAATAGAAAAGACTTTTGGAACATTTTTCTTCTCTCCAGAGATAATTGCATTTTGTCTCAGACATACACCAGTCAAAGGTAAAAAATAAGAAGCTCAGTTCTGTATATACCAAACCCCTAGCAATCAATAATTGGGTTGCTGAGTTAGAAAACTTGAATCATCAGTGCTTCCAGCTTCTGTGAGTGTAAGAAAAGTGTATTCTCTCAAGAAGACAAAAGATCTCAAGTAAAAAGTTGCTAAAAATTTAGTATTAAGCCTTCAGCATCTAGGTATGTGCAGTGAAGTAACTGGGACAGCACCAGGAGTGTCTCCAGGGTCTTCTCTCTGAGATATTGGATCCTTGATTCCCTCCTGCCATTGAACCTTAAGTCTTACATGAACTTTCAAGTCTTTAGTTGTTTTCTGATGCTTTCAAGTATCATGCATTTATTCCAGTTTTAATAGCTGTTCTTAGTGGAAGAGCAACGATTGCAACCACAATAGCCAGAAGTAGAAATCAGCTAATCTTTCTCTTTCCTAATTTAAAATATAATTAGTGAAACAGAAGCTTCGGAACAAGAGAGAGATGAGTTAATGATGCCGTCTATTAAATAGTCTTGCAAAATACTAGGGATGAGACTTGGCAAAATGAAACTGTTCTCTGACCCAAGAAGAATTAAAATAGAAATCAATTGCAGATATTTAGAAAACCTCCAAATACTTAGAAACTAAGTAACACAATTCTAAGTAACCCATGAGTCAAGGGAGAAATCAAAAGGAAAATTAGAAAGTATGTTGAGCTGAATTAAAGTGAAAATGAAGCATATTAAAGTTATCAAGTGCAGTATACAATGTACTTACAGGGAAAAAATAAAGTACAGGGAAAATATAGAAAATATAGGTAAATTTCAGTTAGGCAATGGTTTCTTAGAATTTGCACTCAAAGCCAAGCAACAAAAGAAAAAAATAGATAAATGGGACCTCTTTAAAATTAAAAAAAAACTTGTACTTTATATGAAAGTAAAATGACAACCCATACAATGGGAGAAAATATTTGGAAACCACATATATGATAAGGCTTAATATCCAGAATATATAAAGTAATGTTTTAATTTAACAACAAAAAGACAAACAGCACAATTTTAAAATGGACAAAAGACTTGAATAGACATTTCTCAAAAGATATACAAATGGCCAGAAATTATACAAAAAAGATGTTCAGCACCATTAGCCATCAGGGAAATGCAAATCAAAATCACATTGAAATACCTACCATTTCACACTCATTAGAAGGGCTGCTATTTAAAAAATAGAAAATTACAAGAGTTGGATAGTATTTGGAGAAGTGGTAATACTCATTCACTGCCTATGGCAATGTAAGATGGTGTAGTTGCTGTGGGAGACAGTTTGGTGGTTCTTCAGAAAGTTAATTATAGAATCACCATATGACCTGGCAATCATTCTACTAGGTATACATTCAAAAGATTTGGGAGCAGGGACATGAACAGATATTTTCATTCCAATAGTCACAGGGGCATTATGCACAATTGCCAAAAGATGGAAACAAACCAAGTGTCCATCAACCAATAAATAGACAAAGTGTGATACATACATATAATGGAATATTATTCAGCATTAAATAGGAGTGAAGTTCTGATTCCTGCAACAACATGGATGAAACTTGAAGACATCATGTTGAGTGAAATAAGCCAAACACAAAAGGACAAATATTTTATGATCTCATTACCCTAAAATAGAGTAAGAACACTCACACAGTCAAAATCTAGAAAGTAAGTTGCCAGCAAATGGGGTGGGAATAGGGAATGGGAAGTTATGTCTTTAAAGGTGCAGAGTTCCTGTTTGGGATGATAGTAAAATTTTGGTGACAGATGGTAGTAGCAATAACATAACATTGTGAACATAATAACAGCACTTAAATATACATCCGCATGGGTTAAAGGGGGAAATGTTAGGTTTTATGTATCATAAGAGAATCAAAACTAAAAAAGAAAATCCATGGAACTGTACTACAAAGTGAACTGTAAGCTACCCATGGAGTATAGTTAATAGTACAATGACAAAGATGTGCTTTCGGTAATTGTAACAAATGCTCCACAACAATGCAAGGTGTTAATAATATGGTGGTGTGTGTAGCCTTTATTTTATGTATGACTTTTCTGTAAACCCACAACTTCTGTAATAAAGCAAAAGGAATACCCAATGGGGTACCCCTGAGAACCTATTCACACACCTAAAATTTACAAAACAGGCTATTCCATGTGCTCATAAGGATGTCAAGTAACTGGAACTACCATAGACTGCTGGTAGGAATAAAAATAAAATTCTCATAGACTGCTGATAACTCCTTTCCACTCTGGAAAACAGTTTAGCAGTTTCTTAAAAGTTAAACATGCAGCTGTTTGTTTAACTTTTAAACAAGTTAAACAATGGCCTAGCCATTCCATTCCTAGATATTTATACAAGAGAAATGAAATCATACCCAACAAAAACTTACATACTTGTATATTTGTAATTTCTAGAAATTCAAAACAATCCAGAGAGCCATCGCAGGTGAATGGATAAACAAACTGTTGTATAATTAGTACCAAGGACTCAGCAACAAAAGGATTACATTAGTTATACATGCACCAGTATTGATAGATCTCAAAATAATAATGCTGAGTGAGTAAAGCAATTTATATAAAGTTCTAGTAGTGATGGATGGCAGATCAGTAGCAGCCTGGAGACAGAGTACAAGAAGAATAGAAGGGAGGGATTATAGAGGGGCATAAGGGAACTTTTGCAAGTGCTTCTTAAGTTCACTATCCTGATTGTAGTGGTAGTTTTCTGGATGTATACAAATGTCAAAACTTATCAAATTGTACATGTTAAATATGGTCAGTTCATTTTATGTGAATATACTTCAATTGAACTGTTTTCAAAAAAAGTCCAAAGGGTTCATGACTCCCATTAATTCACTTTCGGTGGCACACATGGAAGGTTTGCCTGCCACCGTTGGTATGGGTGTGTGTGATTCTGAACACTTGCAGAGGAATGATGGGAGGTAATTATAGCCAGCATAACTCTGCAACTCATCTGAGGCAGTTTGTTGGGATAGACCTTTTCTAGTCCTTAGAGAAGCATTAACAAGCATTAACAATTATAACAGATATAATAATTACTGGGTGAAGAAAATCTCACAAAAATTTTGCAAGCATTACTTATTACAATATTTTCGTTTTGAGAAAGGGTCTACAAAGCCTAGTGCAATTTACTTCATTGTCATATTTATTAATTCTCTTTTTCCCAAGAAAGAAAAAAGTTATTAATTGCATAGTGAAAGTCAAGAAAAGGATCTTTAGACTCATAAAGGGGAATAGAATCAAAAAGGGGAATTTTGCCCATGATGGTTAAAAACTAAAGTATATTATGAAGCTAGACCTTAAATGCCAAAATTTGAGGAGAAAAAGGATATTTTAGTTGAAGGAACAGAACAGTTATATGACAAAGTTTGAAAATAAGTACAATGAAAAATAAATGATTTTTTTTAAATATCCATTTTATTATTTTTCCACCTTTTCAGGTCCCTGTTACAATGCCCTCTCTTCAAGCAGAACTCCTTATATCACTTTACATAATGTCAATTCTCAACTTGTCTCTCTGTGACTCCTTTCTGAACTTTTTTTTCCTTCAGAGCATTGTCTATGCCTGACATCACATTATGCTTTTATGTGAATATTCATTTACTGTCTCTCCCATCAGCAAATAATATCCACAAGGGCAGAAATAGTGTCCAATGTGGAGAGCCGCCTCCCGGGTCAGGCCTAGTGGTCGCGCTGCAGCCTGCTCTAGAGTTCCCCCCGCCCATCGAGTGAGTCAAGATGGCACCCGCATCCTGTTTCCGCGTATGACGTACGCGCCCACCAACCCTATCTTCCAATCACCTCTGTATACGTGGCACTAACCTATTGGGTTTGGGCACAGTATATAAGAGGTTACCCGGACAGGGTGGGTGGAGACGACCCACAGGGAGCCGTACCTGACGGCCGCATAGAGGTTGTCCCCCCGCGGGGTATCTTGTCCCGCGTGGAACCTGTAACAGAGAATGCAAGCTTAACTCCAGTAAAGGTCTGTGCTCACAACCGTTGCGTGCCTCGAACCCGTGTTTATCACTCGAGTCGGTTTGCCTGCGCCTGTCTCTTTCTCCCCTCCTGTTCCCTTCGCCGGCCGGGGATCAGAAGCCGAACGAGACGGCTGCGGACAAGTGGTGGCCCGTACGGGGAACCTCCTCTCTCGACACCTCTTCTGCAAGGAGAGCCGTACTGTCTCTTCTTGAACTGAGAAGGACGTGCATCCTGAGCTCGCAGCGGACTTCCCGCGCCTGATCACCGCGAGAAGGTGAGTACTTCCTATTACGTGAGAGTTAAGGGCCGCGGGCTTTCAGGTAGCCCCGGTGACTCGGGAGAGCTCCCCGAGTGGTTAAGGTCCAGTGCCGACTGCAAGCATGGGGCAGTCAGGAAGTTCACCTTTATTACCCCCTTTAAAAACCCTTTTGAAGCAGCGGGGCATCTCGGTTAGGAAGAGTTCCCTCCTGCGGTTCCTTGAAGATGTTGCTACTTTTGCACCTTGGTTCGCCCACTCCGGGAGCTTCAGCCTGCCTTCTTGGCTGAAACTTGGTAATGACATAGAACGGGCGCGCCGGACGGGCCTTTGTATGGACCCGATCCTGGTCCCTATATGGGAGACCGTTCGTGCTTGTCTTGAGGCAGAGGCTGCTACGGGCCTCAGTCCGTCTCCTGCCCTGCTGCAGGCACGGCACGCGCTCCAAGAAACTCAGTCAGTTTCGTCTGCGGACGGCTCCCGTAAAGGCAAGCCGCCAGAGTCAAGCGATAGTTCAGACACCTCTGACTCAGAGTCAGATGGTGATGAGACCGAGGGTGCAGACGTGCCTCCGCTGATCGATTGGGGGAGGCCCCCTGTCTCACCCACGCAGCCTTCCGCCCCGCCAGCGCCTGCTGCAGGGGCGTGGCGGCTTCCGGTGAATGGTTTTGGTGATCTCGCCAAAAACCCTCACCACGGGCTCCCTCTGGTGGCCGAATCAGGTAATTACAGTGGCTGCTCTCCAACTTCTAAGCGCTTGTTAAAAGGAATGGGATATGTCCCCGGTAAAGGCTTAGGAGCCTCATTGCACGGGCGCACAAGGCCTATACAAGCTGTCTCCAATTCTGACAGACGAGGCCTGGGTTTTTCCTAGGGGCCACTGAGGGGAGATTCCCACCCACACCTATAAAACTAAAATGGAAGACCAGTACCCCGGTGTGGGTGCCTCAGTGGCCATTATCACAGGAAAAACTCTCAGCATTACACACTCTAGTGTCAGATCAGTTAAAAAAGGGCCACATCATTCCCTCCACATAGAGGTCTAGTCCGATGGAAGGATGTCCTGTCAGGACAATGGCAAGGCCCTGACCCAGTGCTCAGCTGGGCCAGAGGCTCTGTTTGTGTTTTTCCCCAGGAACCAGGACGTCAACCTGTGTGGGTTCCGGAAAGACTGGTGAGAACCGTGACGTCGCCCGAGGACGCCAAGGAACTGTTGCCCAGAAAATTGATAAGCCTCCAACCAGAGCCACCAGATCCGGTCTCCAACTCTGCTGATGATGGCGACGACCGAAAAGATGACAACAACAGTGCAAGTGACCCTCCGACCGAGTAGAAGAGAAACTAGCTTTAACCCCACTTTTCCCACTACGAGCTACTGTGGGACCAAGTCACCTCATGGTTCTCTTGGCCCAGGTTGACCACTTGGATTCTTTTAGCAGTGGGACTCTTAGTAACTCTGCTCATTGTTAAATGTTTGTTAGAACGCTTGTTCCAGACGCAGCAACAGCTACGCGTCACCACTATGTTGGCTATGTCACTTGCCCCTGATGCCCCTGGCGACACCCGCACCGTAGCCCTGTCCTCCCCCCCACTGCGTGGCCCGTCACGGCCACTCAAGGCGGGGCGCTCGAAAACAGGATCTGCTGCAAAGCCCATGGCCGTGTCCCGGGTATAAAAGGCGGCACCAGATGTCATAATTTTGGTCTTAGGATGATCTCTAAGGCAGAGTCACGGTCCTGGCCAGACTAGACTCCGGCCATTGCACAGAGACATCTAGTGACACCCTCGACTCTGGTTGCCGCTCTCCTGAGCCCCGCTTAGCCCAGTTGCGAGGCGAAGCACTGCAGGGAGAGTCACGTTGTTTCCAGTTCACGGGCTCTCCGGTCTCTATATGAGGAGGCATTCTGGTTGGTGCCTAGCAAGCCTAGTCCAGACTCCCCAAAGCACCAAAACAAGTAGTGGGCTAATCAAGCTCACGGGAGCTCACTCATCAATGGAGACACTGGGTCTAAGAAAGGGTCTACGGACCAAAAATAATAAAAAAGGGGGAGATGTGGAGAGCCGCCTCCCGGGTCAGGCCTAGTGGTCGCGCTGCAGCCTGCTCTAGAGTTCCCCCCGCCCATCGAGTGAGTCAAGATGGCGCCCGCATCCTGTTTCCGCGTATGACGTACGCGCCCACCAACCCTATCTTCCAATCACCTCTGTATACGTGGCACTAACCTATTGGGTTTGGGCACAGTATATAAGAGGTTACCCGGACAGGGTGGGTGGAGACGACCCACAGGGAGCCGTACCTGACGGCCGCATAGAGGTTGTCCCCCCGCGGGGTATCTTGTCCCGCGTGGAACCTGTAACAGAGAATGCAAGCTTAACTCCAGTAAAGGTCTGTGCTCACAACCGTTGCGTGCCTCGAACCCGTGTTTATCACTCGAGTCGGTTTGCCTGCACCTGTCTCTTTCTCCCCTCCTGTTCCCTTCGCCGGCCGGGGATCAGAAGCCGAACGAGACGGCTGCGGACAGTCCAAATGTCTTATTTCCACTATACCTTCAGAGCCTAGAATTTGTTGAATAAATGAAGTAACAGTAAAGCCACTTTATTTGTGTCTCTCCTTTATTATCACTGGGTTCTGAGGGACTAAGAAGCTAATCAATGAACTATACCCTATCCTCTCTCACCTCACCTTACACTCAAAGAGCACCTCATGGATACACACACTTTCTAATACAATCATGTGGCATCAAAGCCCTTGCTTTACTTTAGTTATTCTTATATGCCTTATATCCCAGTTTGGTGAAGTCCCTCACAGTTCACATTCTGCACATTCTAACCTGATTTCTCATTACAGCTTTCTTAGATATCCTTGCAAAAAAAAAAAGCCAAAGGGGAGAAAGTTAAATTTGCAACTCTGGAGCAGCAGACTTGTTTTATTTTCTATCATAAGTGTAGTACCTGGAAAAAATCCACTAGCACTTATGCAGGGCACTACGAAGAAATTTCATGCTGAAAAAAATTCTTACAAGAAAATTAAAAAGTCCTTTTTGATATAGTCATTAGTATAGTCAGATTGGCTGTATCTGCTGTCTGTTACATGTGTGACAAATCACTGCATGAACAGGCACCAGGAATATTTCCTTGGCATGCTTTGATTCCATCCTTGAAGATTGTTCATCTATTCTGATGAAGCAAGGGCAATTTTTCTAGAAGCCTAGAGCTTCTAGATGGGTCAGGAGATGAAGAATTATCTGGTTCCTATAACAAGAGCCTGACGGTGATGTCTTAATCCCAGATGATTTTAACAAGATCTATGGTGGGCGGGCCACGGTAGCTCAGCAGGCAGGAATGCTTGTCTGAGATGCCAGAGGACCTGGGTTCGCTTCCCAGTGCCTGCGCATGTAAAAAAAATATATCTATGGCAACCTCTGTAAGCTGTAGAAGAGGGAAGTATTTGCAGAGTTCCTAACATGTCCTCATGACAACACAACTAAACGTAAAGCAATTAAAACCATTGTGCACTTATACCACTTAACATCCACACTTCAAAATGTTGCTAACCTATAATTGACCACAGCTCCCCATGCTCAGTCATCCTCTAAAATTACAGGTATGAAAAAGTTAAAATTCCTTAAGACATGACAAGAAACGGAAGTACTGATAAGAATCAATTTATGCTGTAAAATGACACTGATGTATCTCCCCAAGCAGGGACCACTGAATGTAAGTGCAGGAAGGACTCTAAAAAATGAGATACTAAAACCTAGTCCAGCTGACATGAAGAAGCATCTAGAGTTAAATGATTTTCTCATATCGTAGAAGGACACAATTACATCAAGAATCTGGGTCCCCAATTCCCATTTCAGTTCTTTTGCTACAACCACCAATAATGTTACAGATTTATACGTTTAAACATTTTTTTTCTTTTTGCAATAAATCCCTTCTTCAAATTCCTACCAGAAGCCTAATGTAACAAGCGATAAAAGAAGAGATGCTCTGGTGAAAGAATTGGGACCCAGTGCTCCAAGGCACCAAGAAGCATTGTTTGGA
This sequence comes from Tamandua tetradactyla, assembly GCF_023851605.1. NCBI lineage: Eukaryota > Metazoa > Chordata > Mammalia > Pilosa > Myrmecophagidae > Tamandua > Tamandua tetradactyla. The sequence continues at coordinate 36,197,016 of NC_135336.1, read as the reverse complement.
AATATTTGATATACAGCACAGAATAGCAGGGCCCACCTCTGATTTCCCTCTCCACAGTCAAATATCAAAAGAAAAGATCAAGAAAAAATTGTGGATTTGTTCAAATTTGTCTTTAGTGTTAATAGTACCACTGTTCTCCTACCCTTTCTCATTTGCACAGCTGGTCCCTACTACTGATGCATTTAGCCCCTCTGCACACAAACCCTCTCTTTGATTTAAAGCTGAAGCAGTTGTTGGTACACTGATTTAAAACAATTCTCACTGATACTTATCCAATCAACATCCAAATTGCTTTATAAGACCTTCTTTTCTTTTTAATTGTGGGATATAAAATTCTCTCCCATTAAACCATTTCAACAATTGGGAACAGCTTGGGGTAATAATTTAAGAGACAGAGTTCTAGCCTGCCCTATGCAGCAGAGATCTCTAACTGACTGTTTATTTTAGGCATCTGGGTAGAATGCAGGAAATGCTATGTACTATTTTCTTTTCAGGAACCCATTCCTGGGAAAAGCTGATTCTGCCAGTTATATATTGCTATGTGACCGTCAATAATTTGCTTAATATCTCTAAGCATCAATTTTATAATCTGCCAGTTGGATGTAATAATTCTACATCAGAAATCTCTTAATCATTAAAGATGATGAAGGAAATAATACACTTTACAATGCTTAGTGCAACAACATTGATTCATTCCCTACTTACCCTTCCCCCTCACTGGAGAGAATGATTTGTGTAAAATAGTTTGTAACTCCGGATGATATATTTACACAAGCTGGTAGACAGACATAGACCAATGCAATTGAATTGAGGGTCAGAAAACAACCCTCATATTTATGGCCAACTGATTTTGACAAATGAGCAAAGACCACTAAATTGGGAAAGAATAGTCTCTTTAAGAAACGATGCTGGGTGGACTGCATCTCAGATCCAAAGACCTAAATTTAAGAGCCAGAAATATCAGACTCCTAAAAAAACATAAGCAACCATCATCAAGACCTTATGCTAGGAAATTTTTCCTCAGACTTTACAACCAAAGCATAAGCAACAAAAGTAAATATTAGGGGTGTGAGGGAGGTTCAGTGTTAGAATTCTCGTCTGCCATGTGGGAGAGCCGGGTTCGATTCCCAGTCCATGCACTTCCCAAACAAACAAACAAAGAAATGAATGAAAACAAACAAACAAACAAAAATTCAACAAATGGTGCTGCAATAGCAGGATACTCACATCTAAAAAGAATAAAATGTGACCCTGCAATACAACATACAAAAAAAAGGAAAAGAGAATATAGATAAATAAAGCCTCATCAAAATTAAAAACTTTGTGTTTCAGAGGACTATAACATGAAAGCAAAATGACAACCTGCACAATGGGAGAAAATATTTGGAAAATACACATCTAATAAGCATTTGATATTCAGAATATATAAAGAAATCCTTCAACTCCATAACCCAATTGAAAAATGGGCAAAGACTTGAATAGATATTTCTCCAAAGAAGATATACAAATGAACAAGAGGCACATGAAAAATGCTCAATATCATTAGTCATTAGGGAAATGCAAACTAAAACCACAGTAAGACACCATTTCACACCCACTAGAATGGTAACTATTAAAAAGAAACAGAAAATTACAAGTATTGGAGAGGATATGGAGAAAAGAACACTCATTCATTGTTGGCAGGAAGGTAAAATGGTATAGGATCTGTAGAAGATAGCTTGGCAGATCCTCAGAAAGTTAAATATAGAATTAACATATGACCTGACAATCCAACTTTTATGGAAAGAAAAAGAAATTGAAAACAAGGACTCAAACAGATGTTAGCACACCAGTGTTCATAGCAGCACTATTCATAATTACCAAAAGGTGGAAGCAACCCAAGTCCATCAACTGGTGAATGGAAAAACAAAATGTGATATATAAATAAAAGAGAATATTATTCATGCATTAAACAGAATGAAGTTCTGATACATGTGACCACAGGAATGAACTTAAAGGTAGCATGTTTAGCAAAGTAAACCAGAACCTAGAGGGCAAATATTGTGTGATCTCATTGACATGAAATACGTAGACTAAACAAGCTCATAGAGTCAGAATCCAAAATAGAGATTTTACCAGGGGACAGGTGGGGAATAGGAAGTTAATGCTTAAATTGTACAGAGTTTCTATTTGGGATGACAGAGAAGTTTTGTTAATGGGTGGTGGTGATGGCAGCACAACATTGTGAATTTAATTAACAACAATGAATTATACATATGAATGTGGGTAAATGGGGAGATTTTAGATTGTATAAACACAACTAAGATTTTTTTTAAAAAATCCATAGAATTGCCCAATAAAACTGGTGAACTCTAAGGTAGCCAATGTACCATAGCTAATAGTACAATTACAAAAATGTGCTTTCATCTGTTGTAACAAATGTAGCACACTAATGCAAGATTTTAATAATAGGGTATTATAAGGGAACCCTTTATTTTGTGCACAATTTTTTATAAGCCCACAATTTCTTATTAAGAAAAAATTCAACTCTAAAATCATATTCATGATTTTTTTGCAATAATTAACCAATCAATATTTTCTGCATCACATCTAGATCTTACAAGTGAAGTAGGAAAATAAAGCATTCTGGAAGTTAAATATCACAGATAGTATTTCATGATGTAGTACTTAATATGTCCAATTAATAGAGAGAAAGTACAGCTCAGTGGAGGCTGAGAAAACTTGGAAAGCTTCAGAAAGAAAGTGATCCTTGGTTTGGGTCTTAGAAAATAGCTAGCAGGTTGACCTCTACCACATGCTATTTTTTTGCACCTTCTCATTCAACTAAGATATTTCTGAAATTAACTGTCTGATATGTTGATCTTTTGACAAAAGACTTATTATGTGATGATGAACAAGAGGATTACATGATCTAGAATATTCCTTTATGATATAAATATTCTGGATTATAGAAACAATTAGAAAATGAAATTTTAAAGTAATTTACAATAGCAAAAAAGTAGGAAAATAAGTTTAGATCAATATTTTTAGCAAAGTTTTTAGAATATTGAATGAACATTTTAGGAAGATTAATTAGTTAAAGAGGTAAATTGGAAGGCTATTATTAGTAATTAGTTATTAAGATGAAAAGAACACAAATGGCAGTGATCACAGTTGCAAAAAGAATGGAATGGATATTTGAAACCAAATAAGTAAACACTTTTTTTAAATGATGGCTTCTTGAAAAATGATACAAATAATGCTTAGTTGCATAGTAATGGTTTAAAGAAAAGTAGGTTACAACAGTGATTTCAAAGTTTCCAGCCAGGTTGTATAGAGGAATAAAGCCATATCACTCACACAAATGGGTTAGGTTAGAATAAGGAACCAAACTAGCAGGATGATTAATTTGGTAGGTACACCGAAAGGAGGCAATGGTAAACTATCCCAGTTGAAAAGTCCAGCAAGATGAAGAATTTCAAGTGTAGAAAATCTTCAAACCTGATTGAGCATTTGCCAAAAGGTACATTAAACCTAATTACAGGTGCATTGCATTTCCCCCCAGCTAATTAGCTGGTGAAATACATGGAAGAAAAAAAAATCATATTAAAAGGTTTATTGAGAATAATGCCTAGTGCACCAATGAAGGGGAAGCTCAATATTTTGATTTGTTCATATGACTGACTGAGAGTTATGAATACTGGTTTTGTCCGGATAAAGTGAAGAAATTCAAGATTTCCAAAGTGTTAGTAAAGTATGGTTTGCTGGTTTCATCCATAATCTTCTTTTACATGAGAGTCTCTTTCTGAAGAAAATTGCACTTCTTCTTCCTGCTACTTTTATAAAAGAGTAGAATGCATTTCATTGTTTTGCCTTTGGCAGCTTTAATTTTATTTTGTAATTAACCATAACTAGTTTGGGATTTATGCTCTGGTGTCTCTTGGTTTTGAATTTCCATTGAGTCTTTTTATGAAAAATTACTAACTCCTCAGTGGGACTGATGTAGTTTGTTGCCATGGATAATTGTCTCTAAATAAACTCAGGGTAGTTAAATGAATATGAACAGATGGAAATAAATTCATGGAATTGACTGTTGCGCCTCTTGGCTCTGTTTATTTGTCACCAGAAGCATATCTTTTTGTCTTGTCATGTCTGGCATTTTATGCACTTGAACTTGAACAGCATCAGCTGGGTTCTCCCTCAAAGCCTGCATACAATGGAGCTACAGGGTAGATCCTCTGCCAACCTGGGTAGCATCACAGGGGAGGCCAATGGCCTAACTGCATTCCTTCAAGTCCCACGGGAGAGAACATCACATACACTGTTACAGTTGTCTAGTCACATTCATGTTTGGATGTGCAAGCATACTCTGTTAAGCCACACCATTTCTCCACCCTTGTTTTACACAGGGGGAAATGAAGCCAGGGGAGATGAAAGTATTCAGCCTGGTATTTAGTAACTCATTGAACTGATTCCACAATTATTTATTAAGTGCCAACTACAGGCAGGCCACTGTTCTGGACACTGAGGACACAATAGTGACAGGGCATAGTCTCTTCCTTGGTGGACTTCACAACCCTAGTAGGGAAGAAAAAAAAAAGCCAGCAAGAAGTTAAAATGCAACATGATAAGCACTCTGATAAGCATAAGTTCAGGTCAGTATGGGAACTCCTAAGAGGGGCACTTAACCCTGTCTTGGTGAGTAGAGAAATGATTCTCCAGAGAAAGGATACCTTAGTTGTGATCTGAAAAATGAAAAATGAGTAAGTGGTTGGTCAGGAAAATAACTCATACCCAAACCTAATTGTCATCCAACTAGTTTCTTTGCAAGGATTTCAGTTCAACCCATTAAATGTTTATGGGAATCCTGCATGTCTCTAATACTGTAATAAGAATGTTAGAGTCATGAGAATTAGAATACTAAGATGCCTGCCCTGAAAAGCCTGCAATTTTTGTTGGGGAAAACAGATTCAGAAGACTTGAACTAATTAGGTAACAATGCAAGAAGAGTACCCAATGAAAAGACTAAAATATGTATTATAAATAATATTGTTGGAACGGGGATCTTCAAAGTTGTTAGATAGCCTTCAATGGAAAGATGGATGAACAGTAAAATTGAGAAATTGTGCCTTCTCTTTCTATCACTAATCTTACCCCAATTTCTGGATAAATTTTACCTTCAACATTAATGCTTAACTTATTCATTTCCCCAGACTGGTTCTTCATGAGATAATTTCTTTTTCTGAACCAACTAAGAATGTGGCCCCTGAAAGGAATTTGGTATATATGCACACCTACATGAATAATACCTTAAAGATTGTTTGAAATATATCAAATGATGTATAAAGCCAAAGAGATCAACAGCAGGATGCAGTTGAAAATTACTTGGAGCAGTTGTTACAGATGGTGAGCCAAAGAATCTTGGCTATAACACCTGGTGCAGTGTTTCTCTCCCAAGGATGTCATTTTAAAATAAAAGGCTATAATATTTAAAATAAGATGCTAATATTTTGCTCAATGAATACCAAAATTTCAACTGTATTTTGTGCAGTTTTGGCTTGTTAATTGCTTTTGCAAGCTCACAGGGTGATTTTTTTGCATGTTTTGAAAAAGAAAAATAAAGATCCAGGGTGGTGATATACAAATATAAGGCTTATACACACAAAATGCTTTACTATTTTAATATATAGAAAAGCTTCTCAAACTTAGAATGTCTGCAAAATTACAAATGCCTAAGTGAGAAAGATCCTGTGAAAGAGATCATGAATATAAGAGGTAATAGTAATAAAATATGTGGGAGAGCATTCAAATTTGTTAGTTAATAAAAGTAAATCTTTGGAATCATTTTACAATACTAGCAATCATTTTATAGAGATAGATAGATAGATAGATACATGATAGATAGATAGATAGATAGATAGATAGATAGATAGATAGATAGATAGATAGATAGATAGATAGATGGATGATAGGTAGACAGATATAGAGAGATAGGTGAAGGTAGGTAGGTAGAGATAGATATATAATCAAATGTTCAGGAAGTACACATTTAAACTGATGATGGCATAATAAACTTCCTGTCAGCTCCACCTTCAAAATATCTGTAAGATCTTACCACTTCCCACAAACATCACACCTACCAACAGGGTCCAAGCTACTATCATCCCTTTCCTTTTTGCATTACTGAAATAGCCTCCTAATTAGTCTCCTTCAATCTTACCCTACAAGAGTCAACCCAGTTGCCAGAATGACTCTATTAACAAGTTAATTCATACTATACCTCTGCTTAAACTCTCCTATCTCATCTAGAGTGAAAGAAAGTCAGAGATCTTACAGAGTCCTTCAAGGTCATATAATATGCTGAGCATATTGTTGCCTCAGGACAGATATTCCATGCTATTCCTCACCCCTTCAAGTCTTCACTCAAATTTCCCCTTTTCATTGAGGTCTTCCAGACCAACCTACCGAAATTACACTCTGCATCCTCTGTACTTCTCAGCCCCATCCCTACTTTATTTTCTCCAATGCATTTTCTATTGTAAAACATAATTTAATTTGTTTATTTTCTCTCTTCCCTCCTAAATATGAGATCAATGAAGGCAGAAATTTCCATCTGACCTGATGACTCCTCTAGAATAGTGCCTGACGAATAGTAGGCACTCAATAATATTTGTCCAATGACTACATAAGGTGATTAATCTTAGCATTACTCAAAATAATAAAATATTAGAAAAATCTTGCACATTCCGCAAAGGAATGACTAAGTGAATAGAATATTATGTGCCCATTAAATTGTTTATTATAGTAACTATATCATCTGTATAACTATTTTCACTAAATTAATTTTAGAAGTAGAAAACAACCAAAAGTATTCTTAAAGGAGCTACATCAGATTATATGTAGATATGGAATATGAAAAAAATTAAAATGCTTTGTTAGAATAATGGGGTTTTTAAATTAAGATATATAGTATCTTTGCTACCATAAATTTAAAAAATAATAAAATTGAGATATTGGGATACTGAAAACAGAATCATAGTTATAATTAGAGCTAGTTGGAGTTTTTAACACTTGGTGGAATTTTTAAAATCTAGCTTTTTTCTAATAATTAAAACTAAAGTTAATTCTTTAAGAGCAGAAATATTACTGATTTATTCATGATACACTGATGAAATAGAACCTCTATCATGGGATATTGAGTTAAATACTATATGAAATTTAAATTTACTCTGAAAGTTATGGTTGTAAAGTTTCCCTATTGATTCAAAGTAGACCTAGCTAGAAAACAAAGGCATCATATTGAATGACCTATTCATTCAATTTTAGGGAAATTTAGGACTTTAAAACTTTCTTCACATTCAATCATATGTAATGAAGCTCAGGGCTTTAGGGGAAACACAGCTTATAAGAAAGAAATACCCTCTGATGGAGAAAAATTGATAAATTTCTTAGAAGATTGATGTCTAACATTTCAGCAAAGTTATTTTCTGGCTCTGCTGTAATTACTCCCATTACATTCTAACCTCCTCTAAGTCTATTATACCAAACACTCCTGTTTTAATGGTGTTTGGCAGAAACTGGTGTCCATCCTCGGAGCAACACAAGGAAGAGGAGAGAAAACAGCTGCAGGAGTCATAAGGGACGGAAAAGCTAGCTGCTGTCTGGACTAACTTGGTCCAGAACAGGAGGAAAACTTTTTTCCCACTGGTTGCTGAGGGGAGGAGATAGGGGTATGCTGGATCCTGCTCCCTTGAGGGGTGGAGACCATGCAGGGGGGCAGGGGAGAGTACTTTGTACACCCTTCCTTTCCTGTTCACAAAGTTATGTCTTGTTTTGTTTTTTGAAAATTAGTGGGGCAACAAACATCACAGTTAAATTTTATACACACATAATATAAGTAAAAATAAATAACTAATGAGTGAAAGAATGAATGAGAAAGAAGAAAGAGAAAGGAAAAGAAGAAAATGAAAAGAAAGGACAGGAAAACAAAGAAAAGGGATTCCATCCTTGAATATGAAAATAATTATAAAAGGAGAGCAAAATCAATGTCTAGAATTTTTCAAACAAAACTAGTTAGGCAAAAAGAATTAAGAAAAGAAAAAATTAAACCGAGACAGGTAGCTTAGAAAGAAAACCAAAAGAAAATGAAAGGAAAAGCTTAATTGTTAGAGAAGTATTTAATTGCTCAGATATGTGTAGTTGAAAGTTTGTAGGACTCAGATATGCAAAAGAAAAGATGTCTTTGACGTGAAGGAAATTGGAGAGACACTGAAGGAAAGCAAAACATAAAACATTGCTTTAAAAAAATCCAGTGATTTTTGTTCTCTTCTCATTTCTATATTAGGAATCAACCGCACCGAAAGTGTATTATACTCATGTTTATACTTAACTTGTGTTTTGGTTTGGTAAGCAGACAAAATGCAATATAAGAGAAAAGGGTTGGCTTTAACAATGGGGATTTATTCATTTGCAAGCTTACTGTTTTTAGGCTGTAAAAAATGTCTCGCTTTAAGGCATCAACAGGACGATACCTTCTTCCTGAAGAAGGGCTGCTGGTGATCCCACTCCTCTGTCATGTGGCAAGGCACATGGCAACGTCTGTTGGGCCTTCTCTCCTGGGTATCATTGCTTTCAACTTCTGGCATCTTTGTTTGTAGCTTCCTTCCTTAGCTTCTGGGTGTTTTCTGTGAGCTTCTTTGAATTTTTTATCTCTATGTGTTTTATCTTTTTATAAAAGGCTCCAGAAAGAGGATAAAGACCTTTGAATGAGGTGGGTCACATCTCAATTGAAATAACCTATTCAAAAGTTCCCACCCACTGTAGGTCTACACACACAAGAATGGATTAAAATAGCATGACCTTTTCTGGGGTACATACAAATTCAAACTACCACACTTTGCAATAAAACATTATTTCATACTCCAAAAAGGACATTAAATCCTGAGACAGATACCAAAGAATTCATCAACCCTTTTTGAAAAGTATTATTATTACATTTAAAAGCTCATTAATAGTAAAAAAGAATACATTTTAAGGTATTATATCTCTGATGGAGGCTTAAAAAACTTGGCCTAGATCATAGAGATAAATCATAATGATCAGGGAGCAGCACTTGGTTGATTATAATAAATGTGGCATAATTTACTTTATAAAATCTAAATTCTTGTCCTAAAGCAATGCTTTCACTTATAAAAATACCTTAAAATTTGGCAATGTGGGGAATTGTGGATGTAACAAGATAGTTATATAGGAAATCAAATTCTGAAAAGTAAAGCAGAACCTGTATCTAGACGCCATTAACTTTTCGCAGTGTGATAAACTTCCCCAAGACTCCAACTTAAAAATTCTTAATTCAGAGATCCAAATGCTGGAAATCACAGGCATGCATATTTTGCAATCTGATTTCTAACTATCCCCAGATCATTTCATTCCTTTTTTGCTAACCCATAACCGACATAATCCTATACTTCTGTTACTTAGGGCCCAGGAAAAAGCTTGTAGCTCTTTAACTCTCTTTCCCTTCACTATCAATAGATGGGCTTCAGTTTGACTTAACTATTATTTATGAAAACATCACTCAAATACCTATGTTGGCAAAATGCCTCAGAGGCTTGCCTGTGGAGAAAAAAATTATGTGCTGAGTTTCAGAGCAAGCCAATGCATTATGTGTGGTGAAGAAAATATGAAAATTCTCATTTTATAGAGACTCTGTAGGAAATATGAGGTCTTAATACCACCCACGTGTGGGAATGAAAAAGGAAAACACCAGTGAAACGATTTCACATCACCGGGGAGGCTGTTGGAGAGATTTAGTTAGAGAACAACCGTCAGTCCTGCTCCTCTCCCTTTCAGGTAGCTCTGCCCTAAAAAGTAGAGGGAGTTCTAATAGGTACCTATTTAGCGTTAGCAGGGGCTTGAGTCACTAACACTTCCTCTACCTATAGATTAAGGAGCAAACACGCTTTTGGTTGACTTTTCTGTGATGGAAATCATTTGCATTGTAAAACTTATATTCACCCAGATACACACACCCACTCCCAGACTTTAAGGAAATAATAGGTTCATGAATGTATCATCTATGTTTGGTTGAACACGATGCCTAATGTTGTTACCTAGGTGAAGCGATGGTGAAAAGAATTTAGTCAGTCTTGGGGGTGGCTTTAGAAACCAGCTTTATTAAGCAAGGACAAGCATCACCAAAAACAGAATCCTTTCAGGCGGGCTCAGCCCAAGCAGGCTGACCCCTTCCTCCCAGAGTTAAACCCTTTCTAGGGGGTTGGCACAGTGCGCATGCTTATGCTGAGCGGGCCTTATGTACTGCGCATGCTTATACTGAGGCAGCCTAATGTACTGCGCATGCTCACGCTGAGGCGGCCTGAATGTCTCTGTACTGCGCATGTTTATGCTGAGGCGGCTTTATCTCCCTATACTGCGCATACTCTCCTTTGCTCCCCCATGCAATAGCTGACCTGGTCATCTTGTCTGTTGATCAAACTGTGCAGCTCAGTGGTTTGGCTCAGAAAGTTCGATCTCCAGTCTCAGCCCGAACCTCACAGCCTCCACTTCGACATTCTGCTCCACCACTCCCTACCTGTTTTCTTCCTAACAGTGTGGACGCATACAGGAGAAGCAAACTAGGACCTGGGCTGCTACAAAAGAGACTGCAGATTTGAATGCCTAAGGAGAGGCCAAGTGGGGACTCTCAGCAGCTTTGACCTGAGAAGTGAAAAGTGCCATATGAGAAGAAAGCCTAGGTTACCAGATCTGTTTTCTTTTCAAGGGAAGCCGAAATATTTGGATTTAAACATGAAATATCCTGATTTTCAAAGATTGGCAACTACTTCAAATTTTCAACATACTGTGAAGACAATACTCCAGATGCCTGTGGGCGATATTCAGACTACAGGTCATCAAATTGTGACCTCAGGTTTATATCCCAAAGACTACACTGAGAAGAGGGGCTTGGAGGGAGAAGAAAGAAAGGCAGATTTAGATAGTTGTTATATGGAGTGGAAATTTGGCGAGAAAGAGATGCTTAAGCGAAATTTTAGAGAGGTTTTCTGTGTGGCAGGAAATGTAACTCTATTTGTAAACCAGAATGCCTGCAGTGCTTTTAAAATTGGATTTTTATTTTTATTTTTTGGATGTGATAACATGCTAATACTGGCTTTAAGGTAAGAGGGAAACAACCCAGCTATAGATGCTTACATTTACAATGATAAATATTGTACAGCCAAGTTTTTATGAAAGGATCATATTGGATTTCGTGTCACAATTTATGACAAAATCATAGCTCTCAGAGATTTAGTGAGGCCTCCAGAGCTGTTCAGATACAGTATAAAGGTGTAATATGTTGCCAGGTTATTACTATTTCCAGCAAGCAGATCAACCTAATACGGAGAATAAGTGCTAAAAGATAAACGAAAATGCTTCCAAAATAGCTGTCTATTTCCTCGTCTTCATAAAGCACAAGTGCATGTGCACACATTTCACTCACTGCAACTTAAGATGATAGAGGATAAAAATCTCCATCATCCAATTAACCGTCCAGAATAAAGGTTAAAATCAGTCCTTAAATAGAGTGACATCATGGAAGATCTTCTTCACATTTGACACTTTTAGTTATTTTATTCATTTAAATGCAGTTTTTAAATTTGATTCTAGAGGTCTCTATAACCCTATAAATACTATTTGTAAAACCTGCAACCCCTATTATGTTAAATGAGAGGATGTTGCTTATGAAGACGGCTTTGAAGTTAGCAAAAGCAAGACTAGACTTGACTCTACCACTTACTAATTGTGTGATATTGAGTACCTTAATTTACCTGAGAACCACATTCCCACTCTCTGAACTGAGGAAACAACTGTGCACCTGATAGGGGTGTTAAAAATATTAAAATGAGATCTGTAAAGTATCTATCACAGTGGGGACTACTAAGTTTATTTTGCCAGTTCCTCCTAAGGATGAAGTTATGGCTGGAATCTAAATAAAATGTAATTTAAATATTATGCTTGGGTAGTTGTAAGGAGGTAAGTTCCCCCTTCGGAACAAGCTACAAGTTTGAGAAACTGATCAGAACTTCTAACAGGGCCAATGGGACAAAAAAAATGAGACTTCATGGCTCACCAAAGTGGAAACCTCTTAAACAGAAAGCTACAGGTTAGAACTATGAAAATACACTAGGATTAGTAGAATATTGGCCCTCACTGTAACTAAAGTCCAATTTTGAATCAGCTCAATCCCTGGAAATAGAATAAGGAAACTTTAGCTTTCTATTGCCCCATTAGAATGCCAGGAAAAAAAAAAATGGATCCTCTCTGAAGAAAAAATACTATCATCTAGGTTGTATATTATTTCTACAATTTCCTCATTCAGTACCCAACAGTCCTTAAGAAACAATCAGGCATATGAGAAATCGAGACAATCTGAAAGAAAAAGTATAGAGAAACAACAGATCCTTATGGGCTTAAAATATAAAGTTAAGTTACTCAGAAGCCATTTGATCCTTTCCAGTCCTGCTTTTAAGCGGGGTTGGCTTCATGGGCATATGGCCTGTCACACAGGCCCCTGATCTTAGATGAGCCCTGAGTTTGGCTCCATATTCTGCTGTCAACTTGAAAGCCTAAATAATTTTGAACAAGGGGCCAAATAGTTCCATTTTGCTTTCAGTCTCACAAAATACATAGCCCATCCTGTTTTTTTGGATTTGTTTGGTGGACCCAGAGCAGTGTTTAGTCTAGGGCTGAGGCAAGACCTTGCTGAGTACCCTACCCAACACCCTGTGAATAATCAGATTTTACAGTCAAACTGGAGGGATCAGGCACTAATTCCAGACCTGAGTGAGTGCCAGGTACTGTTCCTTCTATTTTCTGGTAGTTCTTTCCCTAACATAGCACAGTTTCATTTCATGCATATGCTGATCAGTGTTCTCCTGAATACTCAAGGTAGACCCCTGAGATTTTCATAGTTCTTTCTCTGTGCCGCTCTCTCCCTTCCAATACATTCTCTTGCAAACCTAGGAAGTCTCTTCTCTTACAAATCCATGGGTTCTCTCTCTCTGTACCACAGCCTGGAAACTCCCTCAAGGCAGTAATCTGGAGCAATCATAAAGTTATCTCATTTTTTCCCATCTCACAGGGATCATTGTCCTTCATTGCATGATATCCAATATCTAGAACACAGTTGTTAGATATCTTATCCAGTGTCATCTTTGCTGATAAATCATCAGTTGGGGTGATTTATCCTATCCTGTTTCCTCAACTTGGTTGAAAGCAGGAGTCCAACAGCACGTTGTGTAATAGCTCAAAAGTCAAAATAACTACAAAGTTGATCAACAGGCAAGTGGATCAAGAAATGGTAGTATGTTCACACAATGAAACACTAGAGCAATAAGAATAAATGAAGTATAGCTGCATGCTGCAATTGGGATGAATCTCACATGCAATGTTGAACAAAATAAACTAGGTACAAAATAATATATGCTGTAGGACTCCCAAAGCAGGCAAAACCCAACTGTGGTATTGGATTGTCAGGATAGTGGTTACAAGAAGGAGCAAAGGAGGGTCATGTTTGGTGTGGGTCTTCCTGAAGGCTTCTGAGCTCCTGACAGTGTCGCATTTCTTGACTTGGGTGGTGGTGATGCAAGTGATCACTCCGATAATATGCTGAACTGTACATTCATGTTTGGTGTCCTTATCTATATTTATTATGAAGTATAACAGATAAAGTTAAAAGTAATAGCAGAGTGAAGGAAACATATTTAACAAACAAACATAACGCAGTTATTTTTAGCAGAACTCTTTCTAACAAACAGAATTGGAAATTTTTTATCAAGACCTGTTACTTCTTTGCATAGAATATTCAAAAATTCCTGAAATGCAAGCTGTAAGATTGCTAATTGAAGCAGGGTGTTTCTTTGACATTGATATACATTGTTATAAGGTATGTTGTGTGTCAAGAAAATCTGTCTGCCAAACAAGCCACATTCAGCAAATTTTTAAGAGTTTTTGTTTGCAATTATATTCATTAAAATATTTAGTAAATGACTAATACCTTATGTTCTGGATCATTGATATATTACTTGACATGCACTTTGAATTCAAGCTCATGGGCACTGCTAAGAATGCATTTTGCATTCTGTAACTAACTCAGCTCAAGCTACAGATTCATTCGCATCTGTAGCTTATGTGGCAGGGCTAGTGGATAAGAGAAAGCATCAGTGCTGACTTTGCTTTGTTATCAAGTCATATGTGATAATGTCACAACCAGTAAGTTTTGTTTTCAGATACATGTTTGTTCTGTCTTGACCTTGAACCAAAAAGTAGATATGAGGAACAAGAGAAATTCTAAATTCTCACCCATCAGGTGTTTTGATATTACCAATTTGCTTGTGTGGTCTAAAATAAAAGAAGTATCTCTTCTTTCATTATCCTTAGTGTGTAGAAGATCAGTACAGATCCTACAGTAGCAAATTAATGACAATCCTAACCTAAGTTATTTTGTTTTTGTGGGTTTTTCTTCTATTTTTTTGTTTTTAACCTAAGTTATTTTGAACTTGAGATATTTTGGATTTATATTATTTTGAGTTTGTCAAAAAATGATGTGTAATCTACATTTTCCCTTGCTGCAGTGAGAGGAGCAATTTGGGGTGTTATAAAAGAGAGTATTTGAAGGCAGAAATTCAGAACTGAAATCTTTATACTGCCACTTATTTGTTGTGTTCTTTTAATAAAGTTACTAAATTTATTTAACTTTTTATTCTTCCCATATGTGAAAGGAGGACAAAATTGATAACCGCTTCACTGAATAGTTATGGCTATAAAATTAAACAAGGATACTGTGGATTGAATCATGTCTCCCACGAAAGACACATTCAAGTCTTAATATACATCCTGTGGTGTGAACCTATTTATAGATAGGGCCTTTGAAGATGGTATTATTGGCTAAGGTGTGGACTCATGTGTGAATAGGATCTTCAAATATCCTACTCAGACAAGGTGAAATTCAAACAAGGCAGGCCTTAATCCATGACTGTAGTCCTTTAAACAAAGGAAATTTGAATGCAGTCAGAGAGAAGAAGTTAGAAGACAGAGAAAGCTACAGGAACAGACCAAGGAGGCAGATCCCCATGTGACTGGAACAGAGATGCAAGCCAAGAAAGCCCAAAGATTACAATAAACTAGTACCAGAATGCCACAAACTTCAGGAGAAAACATGACCTGTCAACCTGCATGTTAGACTTTTAGCTTCCAAAACCACGAGACAGCCAATCCAATATATAGTATTTGTCATAGTAGTCCTGGCAAACTAAGACAGAGGAAAGGATGTCCTATGACAAAAATGCCTGAATACCTCTTACACAAGTTCCTCATTTTACAGATGTGTAAACTAAGACTCAGAGAAATAAAATGACCTATCTATGGTCACAATTGATTAAAGCCCTTGTATATAATGCTCTCTTTTATGGATTCCTGATCACAGAATAAAATGAGTCCTTCCTTCACATTCCATTCTCATACTGTCACTGCCAGTGCTATGAATACCTTAACTGCTAAGCTTATGTGAGGACCTTAACCACAAAGCTCAGGAATTAAGGCTAACTGAGTCATGTGAATGGAGGAGACTTTCTATGAAAAAAAATGAAAATCACTTGGCAAAGTTTAAATTTTCACTAAATAATGAATCTGTATCAATCTAGGTGAGCAATATAATTTTTCATTCAGGTTCTTCACAGCCTGTAGTTATAATTGACCTGACATGAACAAAATATTTTGGGGGTGAGATTCTGTCACAATTTTTACACCTCTTGGATGATATTTCTCAGTGATAACAGATAACATATTGTTAAAAAATAAAGGCTAGAACTTTAATCGTTGGCTTCTGAATCCTCACCGTGACTCAGGTCTACCTGAAGCTTACTCTGGCTCTCCATCTTTTGATTCTTCTCTTATTCACAAGAAGCTTGACTTACAGAAACTTCCCCCAACATTATTTCCATTAACAGATGAAAAATAGCATAAGGTAAGACACTAGGAAAGAAAAGACCACTGTATGAAGTGGAAAAAGAGGCCAGCCTTCATTAAAAACACACATGAAAGATACTTACAAATTATAAAGTAGTATGCAGATTTAAGCAGTACAAATAGATTCAGTTCATTTGGGTTGTGACTAGTTGGTTTAAACAACAGGAATTCATTTTCTCACAGTTTTGGAGGCAAGAAGTTCAAAATCAAGGCATCAGCAGGATCATGCTATCTCTGAAGTGAGTATCTTTCTGTTGGTGGCTTGCTGGCCACCCACACTCAACCTCCTCTATCACATGGCCATCCCCCTACCCACCTCTCTCCTACTGTTGCTGTCCAAATTTCTTCTGTTTATAAGGACATCAGTCATACTCCATAAAGGTTCAGTCTAGTCCAATTTGGCCTCATTTTAGCTAGTAACATCTTCAAGAATCATATTTACAAGTGGATTCACATCTGCAGGACCCAGGGGTTAGGACTGGAACATGTCTGTATGGGGAACGTGATTCAAGCCATAACAGATTGCAAAAGATTTCATGAACATGTATTTAAATATTATCGGCAATAGGATATTTAAACAAAAATAAAAGTACCCTAGGAGAGAGAATCTAACTTCATAGAACTCATAATCCCATTACAGAGACTATATGCATATATCCATAAAACACTAAAATAATGATATAAGATGGTTTATGATGTATATTTGGAGTAGGAGCAAAAGGAATTCTAGGCTGGAGCAGTCATGGAGGAAATGTTACCCGAACTGATTTTTGAATAATACAATGGATCTGTACACTGGAAGGGAGGGAAAACCACTTTCTAGGTAGAATAAAAACCATGAGCAAAGGCAATGAAACAAAAATGATTCCCACCTCCAGAGACTGTGTCAAGAAAGATGTGAAAGAAATATGGGAAAATTAAATTCTTCTTATTGAATTATCAGACAATCTCTAGGCAATGGGAAACCACTGAAAATTTTAGGACATCCTCATAGCCATCTCTCAGTGACTTAAATTCTATTTACACTTTGTTCCAGAAGGTCTAAAAGGATCATGTCACAAGCAAAATGACTTGTTTTCTATTATGATTCTGACACAAACATAAAATGAGTAAAAATGCCGATAGAGATTTTTTCTCTTAACACCATATCAGAAATACAGACTCAGAACAAATGATTGATTTCCATATTCCAACACTTGTTTAGCATCACACATGCTCTCTCCAAGCACAGATAATCTATACCATTGCAGCTTGTTGCATTTGGTAGTGTTTATTTCCTAATATACATGTAAAGTGTGCTGGTTTGAATCTGTGGTGGACCCCAGAAAAGCCATGTCCCTTAATCCTCATTCTATATTGCTGGGTGGGAGCATTTTGATTTTTCTCATGGAGCTGTGACCCACCCAATTGTGGGTGGTAACTTTCGGTTAGATGATTTCCTTGGAGGTGTGTCTCCACCCATTGAAGATGGAGTTGATTTAAAAAAGAAAACATTTTGGAAAGAGTCCTTTTTTGCAAAGCCATGAGAAAGCCAGCAGACTCTGGCTGTCAGCTGAGAGAAAAACAATTCCAGCTGAGAGGGAAACGTTGAACATCATCGGCCTTCTTGAACCAAGCTATCTTTCCCTGGATGCCTTAAGTGGGGCATTACTATGGACTTGTTTTAACTGGGACATTTTCTCAGTCTTACTTAGATCCGTAAACTAGCAGCTTATTAAATTCCCTTTTTAAAAAGCCATTCCGTTCTGGTATATTGCATTCTGGCAGCTATCAAACTAGAACATAAAACATGCCATAAGAATGGATTAAAATGTCTCCATACTTAAGGGAGACGTATTTTCTGATGTCTCCAAAAATGTGTCACCAATGTGTCCAATTGTTCTGTATGTTGAGTGATGGGGAGATGGCATTTCTTACAGAATTTTGAGTGCTCACAGAGCTTATTAAGGTCATAATTTAGGAACATGTTTTTGAGTTGCCCCTGTATGATTTCCATGAATACAAACTGTAATTGCGTCAAATCATCCAAAGCATCTTAGAGAAACTAAAATTAGGTTTTAAATTATATTTTTCTTCCCATTCAATCTAAAAATATTTATGGAAAAGGGGTAAAACTTCCTCTCTCTCTCTCTAGCTTGATGAGACCCAAAATATGCAATGGTATATACTGATTATAACACAGTAATAGAAAATACATTAGAATTTTTAATACAGCTTAAAATTAAATATATGCAGTTGTTGATGGCCCCAAGACCATTTGAAATTTTCAAAACAAATGAAAGCCTTCATTATCATTAGCATCATCATCATAGTTACCTTCAATGAGCTATTTGTATTTTAATAAGCAGCTCTCAAAGGTGTTTTTTTATTTGAAGCATCTCTTAAAATACATTTTTTTAAAAAACACCCAAGACAAGGATTGCAAAACCACTTAATTAATCATTTTAGCATATATATTCATGGGGGAAAAAAGAAATGAAAAGAAGGAGAACATTAAAAAGGAAAGCATTGACCTGACTGCCCAACGATTATATGGATACAAACAGCCCTAGATTTCCTAAGGGACAGCTTTAGGCCACTAGCTACTTTTCCCTTCTGATATCCCCAGATTTTAGGGTAGCTGATACTGTTTGATGGATAATAAAGTAAATAATTAATACATATATTTTAAATAATTATTTATTTAAATAAATAATTGATATATGTATAAATAATAAATTAATACATATATTTGGAATGATTAATTTCTGCAATGCTGCAAGAAAAAGTTATTTTCCAGGTACTGCCAATAGTCTTGATTGCATGGTCTGAAATACCTTACCTCCCCAAAGAGCACAGCACTGTAGTCAAAACCACAAAGTCAGTCAAAACCACTGCTAGTCATAGTTTTCTGAAAGCAATCACAGACCCTAATGTAAGAGCCTAAGAAGTGAAGAAGACTCTGAAATAGATTGGGGGCCAAGACCTGTTTCACATACTGCAATTGGTTTTAATGGACTTTAAAAATCATTTTCTCTGGGAGACATGAGACCAGAAAATAGTGACAGCTGAAAGCCAATTTTTGAAATTTCAAGGCACAGGTGACGGAAAATTGAAGACAAAATCTTGATGTGAAGGAAATTTAGAAAGCATTCCTTATGTAACGTTTTCAAGTACAGATGTAAGAAGCAACTTTACACAGCATGATACTAATTGGAATTTGTAAACATTAATAAAGGTCGTCCAAAGTAAATGAGTCTATATACATAGATTTTGTATACACAGTAAAATTCATTGATGTTGGTGTATGTGTGTGTATTTAACTTATCATTATATATTGTAAATATTTCCAGAAAATATAGATATATATGAAATATTTTAAGATAAGCCCAGGTTTCCCACCACCCCTGGAGCATACCCCCAGTATAATCCCATCACCTTGAGTTTGGCTGGAACCTGAGAATATGAATCATGTTGCACTTGTGATTATATTACATTATATGGCAAAGGTGAAGAGACTTTGCATATGAAATTAAGGTCCCAAATCAGTTGACTTTGAATTAATCAAAGAGGTTGTTTTCCAGGGTGAGCCTGACATAATCAGGCGAGCCCTTTACAAGAGTATGCTGACCTTCCCTGAAAGAAAAATTCAAAGTGAAAGAAATTTTCCTGCAGACTTTGAAGAAACAAACTACTGTGCTTTGGATAGGGCCACATGGCAGGGAATAGCAGTCTAACTCTAGGCATTGAAGATAACCTCTGCCTCATAACCAGCAAGAAAATGAAGACCTGAGTCCTACAATCACAACGACCTGAATTCTATCAACACAACTAGTGGGTCTGGAAGAGGACTCTGACCTCCAGATTACAATGCAACCCTGTATGACATTTTATTTCAGTCTTCTGAGGCCCTGAGCAGAGAACCTGGCTATGCCATTTACAGACTTATGAAATAATAATGTTATTTTAAGTTGCTAAGCTTGTTATTTAGTGTAGAAAATAAATACAATATATTTGTATTGAATAATTATTTTCTCACACCTCTACTCCCACCTACCCAACTATGAATCACTTTTTCCTCTTATTCTAGAAAAGTATCATTCATTTCCTTTAGAAAATTAGCCTTTCCTAACTCAAGCCATTCAGTTCTCTTGGAAGTTCTTAATCACAAAATTCTTTTCCCTCCACCCACAGGAAAGGACATGTAAGTAACCAAGCCAATCATAGAACCCATTTCCTGTAGCCTGGCACACTGAGTAATCCAGGAATAGCATGTGACACAAACCAGGCCAAGAGATCTCTTTTAAAGGATGGTTCTGAAGCTGGTCAATAGGAAAAACGATCTTTTTAGGTCCTAAATTGGAATTATGCTAGATCAGAGCTAGCTGTCTGTGGCTCTGTTCTCTGGCTCACAGAGAAAGCCTGACCTGCGACAACAGACTAGGAGAGACTAGAGAGAAGCAGGGAGAAAAGGGGGGCAGAGAAAGCCCAGACAAAGCAGTTAAGTTCTCAGGTCTAACCCTAAGCTGCCCTTGTTCTCACACCTTTTTATTTAACTTTTTTTAACATAGCAGCCCTGAAAAACTAAGATAAAGGCCACACAATGAGTTGACTTAGACAACAGGAATTTATTGTCTCACACTTCTAGAGGCTAGAAGTCCAAAATGAAGGTCTAGGCAGGCCATGCCTTCTCCCAGAGCCTGGTGTGTTCAGTGTTGGCTTGCCACAATCCTTGGGATTCCTTGGCTTGTATCTCTGCATTATTCTCTGGCTTCTTCTGACTTCTGTTGTTTTTTATAACCACCTCCAGTCATACAGACTAACACACTCAGATTCTGTTTGGTCACATTTTAAGTAATAATAACATCTTCAAAAGTTCCCATTTACAAAGGGGTTCGCAGCCACAGGAACACAGTTTCAGATTTGTACATATCTTTGTGGGGGACATGATTCAATCTTCAACACTTGTGCTCCTATAAATTAGTTTGAGTTAAAATTTGCTCATATGCAACCAGAAGAGTGCTGTCCATTATAATGTCTCATTTCCTTGCCCCAAAATTTTTAAAACGGCATTCACCATTTTCCTCTTGCTACAGAAAGTCAGCCTAAAAAAACGTAAATCTTTGCTCTTTTTCTTAGTGTCAAAAGGCATGGCATTCTTTTGTCCTATTAAATAAGAGTAGAAATAACCATCAATTCCTACACAAAATGAAAGTCAGAATTGAGACACTGATATGTGTTCAGTAAGGCTTTCTTTCTTTTTTTTCTCTCACAAACTTAGTCTTGTCAGGAAAACCATTGCTCTTTTCAAGTAAGAATTTAAAATTTCAGCACTCTGAGGCACAAGTTGTTAATGTCATGACACCCCAAAATGAAAACACTGTACCCTGCAGGCTTACCTGCTGGGAATGAAGGTTAATACAGACAGAGGAAGATAAAGGAAGTGCCTCAATTTAGATAACTCCCAATGAAAATCACTATGGAATCATTTCAGGGCTATGGGCTAAGTCCTTAAAATAACTTGCGCTTGAGGATTCTGTGACACTCAGTGGTTAGGTACCTCTGAGTTTAGCTAGCTTTTCCATAGGACACACTTATCTATAATCTTAGCACTAATTCCCTATAGTTGTCAAGTAGAGCTGTGATTTTCTGGAAGTCCCAAAACAAATCAGGGAAGAAATATTCTTTATGCAGGAGCTAAGGCAAATGAGCACTATGGGACTCTATCTTTTATTTCATATTAGTCAGTGTCTTCGATTTATTCCTTAGCAATGCAATTACTAAAGTTCAATGGTATTTCTCCCATCTCTGTCTCCTACCTGCCACACTAAAATTTGGAAAGGAAACTCATACTTTTCTCAAGTTAATTACAAGTAGACTCAGAAAGATGGGATGAAGAAATTAAGAAATATGAATGACTTTCTCCATCAAAAGTAAAATAAGGGCATTGTGCTGGTTTGGAAAGGTTTATGTACCCTAGAAAAGCCATGTTTTAATCCTAATCCCATTTTGTAAAGGCAGCCATTTCTTCTAATCCCTATTCAGTATGGTATGTTTGAAATTATAATTAGAACATCCCCCGGAGATGTGATTTAACCAAGAGTAGTTGTTAAACTGGATTAGGTGGAGGTATGTCTCCAGCCATTTGGGTGGGTCTTGATTACTTTACTAGAATCCTATAAAAGAGGAAATATTTTGGACAAAGCAGGAGATTTGGGGATTCAGAGAGAGCAGAGAAGAACAGTATAACCCTGAGAAGCAGAGAGTCCACCAGCCAGCAACCTTTGGAGATGAAGAAGGAAAATGCCTCCCAGGGAGCTTCATGAAACAGGAAACCAGAAGAGAAAGTTAGCAGATGACCCTCTGTTCACCACGTGCTTTTCCAGATGAGAGAGAAACCCTGACCATGTTTGCCCATGCCTTCTCAGTTGAGAGAAAAACCCTGAACTTCATTGGCCTTCTTGAACCAAGGTATCTTTCCCTGGATGCCTTAGATTGGACATGTCTATAAACTTGTTTTAATTGGGACATTTTCTTGGCCTTAGAACTATAAACTAGAAATTTATTAAATTCCCCCTTTTAAAAGCCATTCCATTTCTGGC
Source organism: Tamandua tetradactyla (assembly GCF_023851605.1). Lineage (NCBI taxonomy): Eukaryota > Metazoa > Chordata > Mammalia > Pilosa > Myrmecophagidae > Tamandua > Tamandua tetradactyla. The sequence goes on along the minus strand of NC_135336.1, from coordinate 36,174,433 downwards.
ACATTGCATTCTGGCAGCTAGCAAACTAGAACATATTTTGGGACCAAGGGTGGGGTGGGTCTGTGGTTTGCAAATACCAAACATGTTGGAATGACTTTTTAAATTGATAGGGGGAAGATTCTGGAAGAGTTGTAAACAGCTTGATAAAGAAGACCTAAAATGTTTTGATGAAACTTGGCAAAAATGTGGACTCTAAAGATACCTCTGATGAGGTTCAGGCAGAGATGAGGTATGTGTTACTGCAAACTGGAAAGAAGGTGATCTTTGTTTTAAAATTGCAGATAATGTGACTAAAGTGACTAATGGCTTTGGCTGGAAAGATTTTTAAAGCCATGAACTTGGATATTCAGCAGAAGAGATTTCAAAATTAAATGTGGAAAGTGCAGCCTGATTTCTCCTCACAGTTTATAGTGAAATATGACAGGAAAGAGATAAATTGAGAATTGAGAAGTTCTTGAGTACAAAGGAACTAGAAATTGATGCTCTGAAAAATTCTGGGCTTCCAAGAGGGGAGACCACAGAGACTGGTGCCCCATGTGAGGGTTTGGACAAATATGGAACCAGTCAGCCATTTCAGAGAAAGCCAGAATTGGACATAGAATTATCCAGGAAGGATTTGTGGTAACTCCTTATGTTTAATGGCTATAATGGAAGGCCACTGCATAGAAAGCCAATGAGAGTGTTATGGGATCTGTATAAAGAGAGCCAATGCCAATCAGGAATGAGAGGGACAGAGAAGGGACACATTGGAGGAAAAAGAACTTCAGAGGTAGAACCACGGAGGCTGAAGTCTGAAGTCAAGAAGCCTCAGTTCAGGAGAATGGACACACCGAAGCATGTGGAGAGGGTGAGTTTTCTCCAAAGGCAGAAGATGGGCCTTCCACCTTGTTGCAGTGGAAGAGTCATGCCACCTCAGGCCTTTGAGAGGGTGAAGCATATTCCTTGGGGTCTGAGGAGAGCTTGACTGCCACCACATGGAGGGGTTGAGTGTGTGCCCTGGAGATGGCAGAGAGCCCAGGTGCAGCCCCAATTCTTGAAGAAGGTGGAGCCAAGAAAAAGGTGGTCTCCCCAATGTCCCCCAAGGTTGCATTTGGAAAGAAGCAGGCCTCTGTGTAGGCCCTTGGAAATGGTGGGACTGCCACTTTCTAAAGCCCCAAAGATAAATGACTCTCAGACTTTGGAATCTAATGAAGTTTGCCCTGCAGGTTCTTGAAATTGTGTGGGTCCGGTGACCCCTGTGTTCCTTCCTTCCTATGGAAATGGGTATATATATATCCTATGACTGTTCCTCCTTTCTATGTTGGCAGCATATAACTTGTCTTGAATTTTTACAGGTGCAGAGCCAGAAGATCATTTTTCCTTAGAACAGACTATGTCTGTAACTAACTTTGATAGGCATTTATACTGTTTCTAACTTTGTATTTCATTTGTATTGCTACTGAAATGGTTTAAGGATTTCCGATATTGTGATGAAATTAATGGATTTTGTACATGGGGAAAAATATGTCTTTTTTAGGGTCCAGAGGGTCGAATGTGCTAGTTTGAAAGGTTTACGTACCCTAGAAAAGCCATGTTTTAATCCTAATTCCATTTTGAAATACAACAAATATTCAATATGAGGCACTATTACCATTATTCTTAAATTTTATAGACTAAATTATTGCCCCTTCTTCTATAGGCCAAGCAGTTAAATGTGAAAGATCTAAATATGTGAAATGATTGTTGAGTCATGCAAAGGATAACCAAATCGGGTTGTCTAAGTCAATAGAAATAAATCATGAATTCAGGAGCTTAAGTGAGGCCAAAAGAAACTTCTACTGAAAGAAACCTGTGCCAGTTTGAAAGGATTATGTACCCTTGAAAAGACATGTTGTAATCCTGATCTATTTCATGGAGGCAGCCATTTCTTTTAATCTCTATTCAGCATGTAAGTTGGAAGCTTGATTAGATTATCTCCATAGGGATGTGATGTGCCCAGTTGTGGGTATTAAACTGTGAATAGAAGGAGATGCGACTCCAGCCATTCCAGGTGGGTCTTGATTACTTTACTGGAATCCTTTTAAAAAGAAAACATTTGGAGAGAGACACAAGAGCCATGGGAGAGTCAGGAGAGCCATGAGAGCCCATGCAACCAGAGACCTTTGGAGATGAAGGAATATGCCCCTGGGGAACTTCACAAAACAAGAAGCCTGGAGAGAAATCGAACAGACATCACCATGTTCACCATGTGCCTTTCCAGTTGAGAGAGAAACCCAGAACATCATCAGTCTTCTTGAACCAAGGTGTCTTTCCCTGGATGCCTTAGTGTGGACATTTCTATAGACTTGCTTTAATTAAAACATTTTCATGGCCTTAGAACTGTAAACTTGCACGTTAATACATTTGCCCTTTTAAAAGCCATTCTGTCTCTGGTATGTATAGTTAACAGCTAGCAAACTAGGACAAAACCAAAAGGAGAAAATATGGTAAATTGTCCATATTTTGAAGATGCAATCTGAAAGAAGTCTATAAACTGGTCAGAAACAGATCAACTAGAAAATGTTTGAAGAATTCTATTGTTGATAAAAGCAGTGAGAACCAGAAGAGAGACTTCTGAGCACATGAAAGATAGATGATGAAAGCCTACTTGAATTGCTGTTCAGGCAAACAGGAAACCAGTAGCTATAACCCTTCATTCTTTAAGTTCCAAAATCACTCCACCCCACGCCCAAAGAAACACATGAGCTAAGAAAAACACATGGGCTTGCTTGTCAGACATGGCTTTGGGATAAATCATCCCATTCACCTTTGCACAGATTGACAAACCTAAGTGTCTTTTCAAAAATTCTGGCACTATCACTGTATGAATATAAGGTCTATAGAACTTGGCAAAAGAGACAGCATTTGTTTCAGTCAAAAACAAAGAGAATCAGCCTCCAATGGGCATATACCTTATTCAAAAATGAGTACGAGATGATCTCTCATTTGTTTAGTCTTTATAAAAGTTGTTGTGCTGTCACACAGATTCCTGAGACACTGCCTGTTAGTTAGGGTTCTCGAGAGAAACAGAATCAACAGGGAACACTTGCAAATATAAAATTTATAATAGTGTCTCACGTGACCGCAAGAACGCAGAGTCCAAAATCCACAGGCAGGCTGCGAAGCCGACGACTCTGATGGATGGCCTGGATGAACTCCACAGGAGAGGCTCACCAGCCAAAGCAGGAATGGAACCTGTCTCCTCTGAGTCCTCCTTAAAAGGCTTCCCATGATTAGATTTGGCATCACTAATTGCAGAAGACACTCCCTCTTGGCTGATTACAAATGGAATCGGCTGTGGATGCAGCTGACGTGATCATGACCTAATCCTATGAAATGTCCTCATTGCAACAGACAGGCCAGCGCTTGCCCAATCAGATAAACAGGTACCACAACTTGGCCAAGTTGACATGTGTCCCTAACCATGGCAGTCCACCCCTTGTCAACTTGGCACCTATATATATATATCACCTTGAACCATGCTTAATTTCCAAATGAAAACATATAAGCACACATTTTTTTCTTTTACCTGACAATACTCAACTGTCCTGCATATAACTGGAAACACATTAAATCTCTCCAGAACAGGGTGCAAATCTTGGGCAACATTCATTCTTAAACTTGATATCTTACAACTTAAATAGTATAACATGAACAAAACAGCATTACAGTCCTCGTTTCTGTAACTGATCACGTGGTCAAAGTTCATATTTATCAGTACCTTCTTCCACTACCCAGTCCATGTTCCCTTTACCCTCAGCAAGCACTTCAGCTGGCCGTGGTTCTTTGCCTGGTGGGGTGACCCAAACCTTCATTTCTGAAGTTTCAGAGCCATTAGTACGTCCTGCCTGGATTGTGTTGTTGCAGTTTTCCATTGATTTTAATCACAGGGCAGGGTAGTAGTAAGACGCCCCAGGGTATCTCCTATATTCCAAGAAAACTCTTCTTTACCTCCATTATATAGTTGCAGTCCAACTTCCTTCTGATAGTCAGGGTCAATTACCCCAGACAATAATGTAATCCCCTTCTTAGCTTGTTGATCCAGAGGCATAAGTAGCCTAAAGTGACCAGGTGGCAATCTTAACTTCCAGTTCAGTGGTATCACTGTTGTTTCTCCTGGAGGAAGCACACCCCGTTTTGGAACTAAAACTTGTAGACCAGCAGAACTCAGGGCAGCAGGGACAGGAAGCAAAATTTTCCTAGTGGATCACTAGGGGTAATAGTGAGTGGTACCACACCCATTTCCACCCCTTGGTTCCTGGACCCATGGATCCTGGCTATGGGAGAAAGAGCACCGTATAGCAGACGCTGTGTCAGAGCATACACAGCTTCCTGGAGAACATTACCCCAGCCTTTCAAGTTTTTGCTGCCTAGTTGGCACCGTAATTGAGTTTTCAAAAGGACATTCCACCATTCTATCAATCCAGCTGCCTCTGGATGATGGGGAACATGGTAAGACCAGAGAATTCCATAAGCATGTGTCCATTCCTGCACTTAATTTGCTGTGAAGTGTGTTCCTTGATCCGAAGCAATGCTATGTGGAATACCATGATGATGGATAAGGCATTCTGTAAGCCCACGGATGGTAGTTTTGGGAGAAGAATTGCATGTAGGGAAAGCAAACCCATATCCAGAGTATGTGTCTATTCCAGTTAGAACAAATTGCTGCCCCTTCCATGAAGGGAGTGGTCCAATGTAATCAACCTGCCACCATGTAGCTGGCTGGTCACCTTGGGGAATGGTGCCATATCGGGGGCTGAGTGTGGGTCTCTGCTGCTGGCAGATTGGGCACTCAGTAGTGGCTGTAGCCAGGTCAGCCTTGGTGAGTGGAAGTCCATGTTGCTGAGCCCATGCATAACCTCCATCCCTACCACCAAGACCACTTTGTTCATGAGCCCATTGGGCAATGACAAAAGTTGCTGGGGAAAGAGGCTGACTGGTATCCACAGGATGGGTCATCTTATCCACTTGATTATTAAAATCTTCCTCTGTTGAAGTCACCCTTGGGTGTGCATTCACATGGGACACAAATATCTTCATGTTTTTAGCCCACTCAGAAAGGTCTATCCACATACTTCTCCCCCAGACCTCTTTGTCACCAATTTTCCAATTATGGTCTTTCCAAGTCCCTGACCATCCATCCAAACCATTAGCAACAGCCCATGAGTCAGTATACAAATGCACCTCTGGCCAGTTTTCCTTCCAAGCAAAATGAACAACCAGGTGCACTGCTCGAAGTTCTGCGCACTGAGAGGATTTTCCCTCACCACTGTCCTTGAAGGACACCCCAGAAAGGGGTTGTAATGCTGCAGCTGTCCACTTTCGGGTGGTTCCTGAATATCGTGCTGAACCATCTGTAAACCAGGCCTGAGTTTTCCCTTCCTCAGTCAATTCACTGTAAGGAACTCCCCAAGAGGCCATGGCTCTGGTCTGGGAAAGAAATTTTGTGCCACTTCTTCATGTAACTTACTAGTGCCTTCAGGACCTGCTCTGGCTCTATCTCGTATATACCATTTCCATTTTTAATAGAGTGCTGCTGTGCACACCCAACTTTATGGCTTGGTGGGCCAGACAACACCCAACTCATGATGGGCAACTCAGGTCTCGTGGTAACTTGATGGCCCATGGTTAAGTGTTCAGTCTCTACTAAGGCCCAGTAGCAGGCCAAAAGCTGTTTCTCAAAAGGAGAGCAGTTATCTTCAGCAGATGGTAAGCCTTTGCTCCAAAATCCTAAGGGTCTGTGTTGTGTTTCTCCTATACGGGCCTGCCAAAGGCTCCAGACAGCATCTCTATTTGCCACTGACACTTCCAGCACCATTGGATCTGCTGGATCATACAGCCCAAGTGGCAGAGCAGCTTGTACAGCAGCCCGGACCTGTCGCAGAGCCTCCTCTTGTTCAGGTCCCCACTCAAAATTAGCAGCTTTTCTGATCACTTGATAAATGGGCTGGAGTAGCACACCCAAATGAGGAATATGTTTTCACCAAAATCCAAAGACCAACTAGGCACTGTGCCCCTTTTTTGGTTGTGGGAGGGGCCAGATGCAGCAACTTATCCTTCACCTTAGAAGGGATATCTCAACATGCCCCACAGCACTGGACACCTAGAAATTTCACTGAGGTGGAAGGCCCCTGTATTTTTGTTGGGTTTATCTCCCATCCTCTGACACGCAAATGCCTTACCAGTAAATCTAGACTAGTTGCTACTTCTTGCTCACTAGGTCCAATCAACATGATATCATCAATATAATGGACCAGTGTGATGTCTTGTGGGAGGCAGAAACGATCAAGGTCTCTGCGAACAAGATTATGACATAGGGCTGGAGAGTTGATATACCCCTGAGGTAGGACAGTGAAAGTATATTGCTGACCTTGCCAGCTGAAAGCAAACTGTTTCTGGTGGTCCTTACTAATAGCTATTGAGAAAAAAGCATTTGCCAGATCAATAGCTGCATACCAGGTACCAGGGGATGTATTGATTTGCTCAAGCAATGATACTACATCTGGAACAGCAGCTGCAATTGGAGTTACCACATGGTTGAGTTTATGATAATCCATTGTCATTCTCCAAGACCCATCTGTTTTCTGCACAGGCCAAATAGGAGAGGTGAACAGGGATGTGGTGGGAATCACCACCCCTGCATCTTTCAAGTCCTTAAGAGTGGCAGTAATCTCTGCAATCCCTCCAGGAATATGGTATTGCTTCTGATTTACTATTTTGCTTGGTAGGGGCAGTTCTAGCGGCTTCTACTTGGCCTTTCCCACCATAATAGCCCTCACTGCACGAGTTAGGGAACCAACGTGGGGATTCTGCCAGTTGCTCAGTATGTCTATGCCAATTATACATTCCGGAACTGGGGGAAATAGCTACAGGATGGGTCTGGAGGCCCACTGGACCCACTGTGAGATGGACCTGAGCTAAAACTCTATTGATCACCTGGCCTCCATAAGACCCCACTCTGACTGGTGGTCCAGAGTGACGTTTTGGGTCCCCTGGAATTAATGTCACTTCTGAACCAGTGTCTAATAATCCCCCAAATATTTGATCATTTCCTTTTCCCCAATGCACAGTTACCCTGGTAAGAGGCCGTCGGTCTCCTTGGGGAAGACTTGGAGGAAACTTAACAGTATAAATTTGTAGCAGTTTAACAGGTTTCTCACCCACAGGGACCTGGCCTCCCCTTCATTCAAGGGGCTTAGGGTCTATAAACTGTTTCAAGTCTGGAAATTGATTAAGGGGCCATGACTCTGTGTTTTTGTAATTCAGGTTAGACTTCTATTCCCTTGACCTAGAATTCTTTTGTTTATACAGCTCCAACAAGAATTTAGTAGACTGCCCTTCTATTGTATTTCTAGGTACCCCATGATTTACTAGCCAATGCCACAAATCTCTGTGTGTCATATAATTTTGACGCCTCCTTTGAGTTTGCTGTCTATTATAATAGCCACGTCTACCCTGTCTTTGGTGATTAAGTGCTGCCACCTGACTTCTGCCAACTCAGGATCCTGTCATCCCCATTGTGTTTAAGGATTCCAGCTCAGTGACAGCAGTTCCTACAGTAATATCTGACCTACAGAGAAATGCAACCACAGAGCTCTTTAAGGATGATGGTGCTAGTCTCACAAATTTATTTCTCACTGTTCTGGTAAAAGGTGCATCCTCTGGACATTCCCGGGGTGTAAAAGCAGGCTTTGCATGATAAATCCACTCTAACATTCCAATATCTCTAAGCCTCTAGATCCCCTCATCTACATTATACCAGGGCAGTTCTGGCATTTCAACCTCAGGTAATGTTGGCCAGCTTTTGATCCATGTTTCAACCAACCATCCAAACAAACTGTTAATACTTTTTCTAACCCCTCGAGCTATAACATTGAATGCAGAATCTCTGCTTAGTGGGCCCATATCAATAAATTCAGCCTGATCCAGCCTTATATTCCTCCCACCATTATCCCACACTCTTAAAATCCATTTCTACACATATTCCCCTGATTTCTGTCTGTATAAATTGGAAAACTCACACAGTTCTTTTGAAGTATAACATACTTCCTCATGTGTGATACTTTGTACCTCATCTTTAGGGGCCTGTTGGGACTTTAGTCTAGTTATACGTCTAGAAGAAATGAGGGGTGGTGGGGGTGGGTCATGAAAAGAATTAGAAATATCTTCCAAGTCATTTGCTTCAGGGCCTTCATTTGCAGTTTCATCTGGTGAAACAGGATTAATAACTCTAGGGCTAATCCCTTCAGGAGGAGTTTGGGTGGCCAATTCCTCAAGGCAGGCTGGAGGTGGGGCAGCTATGTCCTCAAGGCAGACTATTATAGGGTTATCTAGAGAAGGCTCATCATGGCCTAAGGTTTCAACCTCACCCCCAACATCATTATCAATCCATATGTCACCATCCCATTTTTCAGTGTCCTACTCCTTTCCAATCAATGCCCTCACTTTAACAGCAGACACCATGCAAGACTGAGATTTAAGTTTACATTGCAAAGTTGCTACTCTAACAATAAGATTCTGAGTCTGATTTTCAGAGATCTCAAGGCTACAGGTACAGGAAATAAGATTTTCCTTCAGGATACCCATAGAAACGTCCACATCTGTCAGATGGCACTTAAGCTTCTCATTTGAAGCCTTAAGCCCATCCCTTTCACCCATTAATGTAGACAGTGTATCTAACAACAACTAACCAATACCTCTATAACTCTTATTTCTACAAAACTCTGTAAAGGTGTCAAAAACATTATCCCCCAGGGCCTGGCTTCGTACAAGTGAAGCATTAGGAGAATCGAATGATGATATTTTGACTATCTCCTTTGCCAACTCACTCCATGGATTGGGAGTGTCATTCTGATTACAGGAATCAGAGTCCTTAGTGTCTCTGAGTCCAGTCAGAGTAGAAAACCATTCATAAAAACCCATTTTTAAGATTCTGTTTCTTAAGAACCACTCCTGGTACCAAGATGTATTAGTTAGGGTTCTCTAGAGAAACAGAATCAACAGGGAACACTTGCAAATATAAAATTTATAAAAGTGTCTCACATGACCGCAAGAACGCAGAGTCCAAAATCCACAGGGCAAGCTGCGAAGCAGACGACTCCGATGGATGGCCTGGATGAACTCCACAGGAGAGGCTCACCAGCCAAAGCAGGAATGGAACCTGTCTCCTCTGAGTCCTCCTTAAAAGGTTTCCCATGATTAGATTTGGCATCACTAATTGCAGAAGACACTCCCTCTTGGCTGATTACAAATGGAATCAGCTGTGGATGCAGCTGACGTGATCATAACCTAATCCTATGAAATGTCCTCATTGCAACAGACAGGCCAGCGCTTGCCCAATCAGATAAACAGGTACCACAACTTGACCAAGTTGACACATGTCCCTAACCATGACACTGCCCATTTTTAAAAATTCTTTTCTCTCTCTGTTCTGACTATGACTTCAATTGGCCTGTCTTCTAGTTCACTGATTCTTTCTTCTTCCTGTTTAAATATGCTGTTGTATGCCTCCATTGTACTTTTAATCTCTGTATTGTGACTTCATCCCCCCCCCCCCTTTTTTTGGCATAAGCAAGCTCTGAGGGTCAAACCTGGGTCTTTGGTATGGAAGGTGAGAATTCTGCCACTGATGCCACCATTGCCTACCTCATCCCCATAACTTTTATATCTCAACTTATACGTTCAAATTCTTCTTTATGCTAACACATTGTCTTCTTCATATCGTTTATCTCTTTATACATACTTTCCTTCATTTCCTTGAATTGATTTAGGAGATTTGTTTGAATTTTTATTTAGTCATTCCAAATTCTGGGTCTTCTCTGAAGTTTTAATTTATTCCCTTGATTGAGTCATATATTCCTGTTTCTTAGTATGGTTTGTAATTTTTTGCCTACTAGACATCTGATTATTTTGATAAGTTAACTCTGAAGGTCAGTTTTTTCTCCTGTCTTGGGTTTCATTGTTGTTTGGCTTTATGTTAAGGCATTGTTTTAATACTTGGTCCAACTTATTCTAGACATTTAGCAAAGCCTGAGTTTAACTCATTAGATCTCAGCTCTTATTTATCTGATTCTTGCCATGGCTATGTGATGCAATTTTTAAGGTTGAACTTGTGTAATTGTTGGAGAACCTCTAGGAGAACAATTCCTTTCCACTGCTCTTTCTCCAGGAGTCTTCATCTTTTTGTTTGTTTTTGTGAAGAATTATCTCCCCAGCTCCTATGACTTCTTTAAATTCTTTCCCTCATTCAAAGGCCCATTTTCATTAAATTTTCAATTCTGGGACCCCCCTCCCCCCCACACACACATCTTATAACAGTATAGTTTAATACCTGTCCTCCCTTTTCTTTTTTCTCATCCAGGATTTTCTGCCCTTGTTTCTTCCCCACTAAGATATCTTGCCCTGGGGAACCAGATGGGATCTATCTAGAAAAGTGGGTGTGTTGGTTAGGTTCTGGTGTCAACTTGGGCAAATTACTATGCCCAATTGTCTGGTCAGGCAAGCACTGGCATGACCATAGCTGCAAGGATATTTCCTAGCTGGTTGATAAACCAGAAGGCTGGTATATTAAATCATCATTGCATCCATGGCTAATTACATCTGAGATCAACTAAGGCATGTTCCCCACATGAGATAATACAATCAGTTGAAGGTATTTAAGGAAAAAGAGAAACTCTTTCACTGCTTCTTCAGCTAGTCAACCTCTCCTGTGGAGTTCATCCAGACCCTTCATCAGAGCCACCATCTTCACAGCCTGCTCTATGGATTTTGGACTCTTCCATTCCCACGATTGTATGAAACACCTTTATAAATCTCATATTTACAGATCTCCCCTGTTGGTTCTATTTCTCTAGAGAACTCTAACTAAAACAGCTTGAGGTACCAGGAGTGGTTCTTGAGAAGCAGAATCTTCAAAATAAGTTTTTACAATTGGTTTTCTACTCTGCCTAGATTCAGAGGCACTAATGACTCTGTTTCCAATAATCAATATAGCACTAACAGTCCATGAGGTAAGTTGCAAAAAAGATATGAAAAATATCATCATTGCATTCTGCTACTTATATGCTTACATGAGGCAAAGCTCTGGGTAATAATGTTTTTGACACTTTTATGGAGTTTTATGGAAGAAAGAAGTACAATGTTGGATGTTGTTGTTAGATATGCTGTATACAATGATGAGGGAAATAGGTGAGCTGAAAACTTCAAATTTGCACCTTAAGCACCATATGAATGATGTAAAAATTTCCGTGTGTGCCCTGAAAAAAAACAAACTTATTTCCTGTGGTTGAAGACTTGAGATGCCTGAATACCAGACACAAAGCCTAACTGTGTGAGTAGCAGATATACAAGATAAACTAAAAGGATCTGCTGCTAAAGTAAGGGGTTTGATTGGATAAGAATGATATCCTGAAACATGAGATGGTGACATATGGCTTGATAATGATGGTAATGGGTAGACCTGTAATGGCCTGCCTTGAGGAAAGAGCTTCCCGGCCTACAGCTTGCCTTGAGGAAACAGCTTCCCAGCCTCCAGTCTCCTCAGAGGAGTCTGCCATCCAACCTATACCTAAAGAGATTAAATCTTCACTGTCAACCCTGTAACCACCTCCCCTGGGTAAATAGCCCTAACTCCTGTCTGGAGCAACTGATCCTGTTTTACCAGATGAAACTGCAATGGGATGCCCTGAGGTAATTGGCTTGAAAACACTTGTATTTCTGTTCATGACCTACCCCCAACACTGCTTTTTCTAGACTAGACTGGGGTTCCAACAGGCCCCAAAAGGTGAAGTACAAAGTGTGACGCATGAGGAGGTATGCTATACTCCAAAAGAACTGTATGAGTTTTCCAATTTATATAGACATAAATCAAGGGATTATGTGTGAGAATGGATATTAAGGCTGTGGGATAATGGTGGAAGGAATATAAAGCTGGATTAAACTGAATTTATTGATATGGGCCCACTAAGCATAAACTCTACATTCATAGCTTGAGGGGGTAGAAAGGGCATTAACAGTTTATTTGGATGTTTTTTGTCCAAAACATGGATCAAAAGTGGCCAATAGTACCTAAGGTCGAAATGCCATTGCTGTCTGGTATAATGTAGATGAGGGGATCCAGAAGCTTAAAGAGATGGGAATTTAGAGTGGATTTATCATGAAAGATCTGCTCACACACCCAAGGAATGTCCAGACAACACATCTTTCACCAGAACTTTGAGAAATAAATTTCCGGGACTAGCTCCATCATCCCTGAAGAATTCTGTAATCATCCTTCTCTGTTGGTCTGATGTTACTGTGGAAACTTCTATCACTGAGCTGGAATCCTTAAAAACAATGTGGATGATCAGATCTCAAGTTGGCAGAAACCATGTGGTGACAGTGTATGAGAATAAACAAGGTGAACGTGATCACCATAATGGACAGCCGACTCAAAGCAGCAGTCAAAATAATCTGACTTGCAGAGACTTGTGGCAATGGCTAGTAGATCATGGGGCACCTCGAAGTAAAATAAATGAGCAGTCTACTAAATTCTTATTTGAGCTATATAAGCAGAAGAATTCTATGTCAAGGAACAAAAGTCTAACTTGAATTACAAAACAGACAGTTATGGCCCTTTATCAATTCCCAGACTTGAGACAGTTTTAGACCCAGAGCCCCTTAAATGAAGGGAGAGCTGGGTACCCTTGGGGAAGGACAGTATAAACTGCTGAAAATGTACACTGTTAACCTTCCTCCCAGCCTTCCCCAAGGAGACCTACAGCCTTTTACCTGGATGATTGTGCACTGGGGAAAAGGAAATGATCAGATATTTCAGAGATTATTAAACACTGGCTCAGAAGTGCCTAAAATTGCCCAGGATTGTATATAGACAAATCTATATATTCTGTACTCTATGGGACACTTAAGAGACTTTTTCCAAGTTTAATTTTGACTATATGTAATTATAACCTTATCTGTATGCAGAAATTTCTAACCTCTACCAAGGCTCTTAGTTTATGTAGCAACAAGCTTTCTGGGACATTGGATAACTGAAGACAGAAATATAACTCAGTGCTGAATCTCTTTGTAATCAAGGGTGAAGTATTTCAAGAATCTGAGGGTCTTAGATGGGGCAGAAGTAAACACAATTCAAATAAAAACTTTAGGTCAAATAACGTTTAGAAAGAGTGAAAAGTGTTTGATCAGAAACTTTCATAAGATGCTCACATATTTGTCAAAATCAGATAGGTGTGAAAGGGAAAAAAGAAGCTTTTAAAGAGATTGCCAGATCAGAACGTGGCAAATACAAAAAGCAGCAGGACCCACTTTAGAAAAACTTAAAGGAGATAAAAAAGAAAATCAATTCAGAAGTGGGTGTAGTGGAAGAGATGGCGTGAAACCAGGAAGAGAAAAGAGAAGAACACATCAGTGTGTCTCATTGAGGCTGGGATTCCTGAAATGAGAGAAACAATTCATGGAAATATCTGAGAATGGATACTGTAAGAAAAATTGTTTAGGAGATCAAGAATCTTTGTTTAACAGAGGCCCAATATAAAAAACTGGGGAAAGAGATAGGGTCAAAAGAGATATCATAAAATGTTGATGGGAAGTCTAAGGAAAGATAAACAGATATGCCTAATGGGAGTGGCAAGTAGTTTGAGCTATAGAATGAACTAAACTGTTAGATACCTGGAAAGACTAAATTTGTGAGCAAAAGGAATGAGCCAGCCAGCCTATACATTACACTAAAAATAACAATGCACATGTGGTAGTTAGATTCAGGTGTCAACTTGGCTAGGTGAAGGTGTTTAGTTCTATTGCTGTGGACAGGAGCCAATGACATGTGAACCTTATGTGTTGTTGATTATATCTGCAGTAGGCTAGCAGGCATGCCTGCTGCAATTAATGATGTTTGATTTAATTGGCTGGTGCTTAAATGAGAGACTCAACGTAGCACAGCCCAAGCAGCTCAGCATACATCATCTCAGCACTCACAGCTCAGCCCAGGCCTCTGGAGATGCAGAAAGAAATTGCCCTGGGGTAAGTTGTTGGAACCCAGAGGTCTGGAGAGAAGGTCAGTAGAGATCACACTGTGCCTTCCCACATAAGAAAGAACCTCAGTTGAAAGTTAGCTGCCTTTCCTCTGAAGAACTAACAAAACAAATCCCCTTTTATTAAAAGCCAATCCATCTCTAGTGTGTTGCATTCTGGCAGCTAGCAAACTAGGAACAGCATATATATCTGATCTATGGGGGGGGGGGGGGAACTATGAAGACTGTGTTGTATATTTCATTTCTCCATTTGTAGTCCAAGATCCCCCACGGTGGTAGGATGATTATGGTGAAGATATGTAAGGACAGGCAATGGGATTACATTAAACTCAGGTCAAGAAAAGTAGTTCTCCAACTATTGGTTGATCATTGATGCCCAGCCAATCCTTTGCCCTAAATATATTCAGAGTCAACCTCTTAAAGGAACAGAAACACCCCAGATATCTTGCTAATTCTCTGTTAACTAATGCTTCAGGTACTCAACAACAACAAAACTCTTCAAGGAAAAAACAAAACAAAACATGACTATGGTTTCTCAAGCAGACTCCTAAAGTGGCAAGTGGCAACAATTTATTCCCAAATAGAAGGGGTAGAAAGTCTGGTAGAATTAGTATTAGTTTTCTTAATAGATATTTCTAATGTAATAACTGACTTATTCATGCCTATGAAGTTACTAAATTCCTTTTATCTGTAGAATATCAATGAACTTAATAGAGCCTCATGTTTTGGAATCAAACAAATACAAATTTCAATTCCAGATTTTCCATTTAGTGGACATATGACATTTGCAAATTCTGTAAACTCACTGAGCCTCGTGTTTCCTCACCTTTTAACCAGGGATAAAACTAGCTAGTTTGTAGAGAGTATGAAATGAGGTAATATACTTAAATACTGAGGATTCTGCCTGGTAAAACAGGTGCACAATAGAGGTAACTATATTTGCTAACAGTATGGCTCTAGAAAAATATTTTTAAGCTTTGCTTCTAGATCCCATCTGCATTTTATGTAAGTTATGGCATAGTCACAAACTTCTAAATATTCAATTTCAGTGATCATGGAACACACTAGGTTTGTGTGTACCCATTACAACACAGCACCTTTTACTTATTTAAATCCTAAATTTAAAAATTGGACTGAGTTAACATGGTTAAAAAAAACATTATTTTCTGCAACTTTATTGCAATTACACACTTGAGGTCATTGCAAAGATAAGAAATCATGTAAATAAAGCATTACATCCTAAAGAGAAAGCCTGCCAGTGATAAATTGAGTTGTCAAGAGCTTACTTATTTCCAAATACCAAAAGAATTGAACCAAAATATTTAATTAACTAAAAAAACTAAATATCTGATCATTAAATATAACATTGGATATTGTTAGACAAAATTCAGGGACATGTTTTCAAGTTATACATATCAATAATCCAAATTTGACTTAAAAGTTTAACATGATTGAATCAACCAGTTTGCTTCTGTTATTTTGATTTCTGCACAGGTGTCCATTCTACTATAAAAATACCTTCAAAGATTGAGAAAATATCAAATGTCACTAGAAAATGAAATACAGAAATAAATGCAATGCAGTATGATTCCTGCAACTTTTTTTGGTTTGTACCTATTATAGCTGTGTAAATAATCCCATCCAGATACCAACATTTAATTTTGAGAAGGTACATGAAACACTAGGTCAGATAAAGGATCAAATTCTAATCTGTCTCCAATTCAGTGCTGCCCTTGTCCCTCTACAGGGCAAGTATAGAAAATCAGCCCCCCTTGGCTAAATATAATACACAACACCCCCCCCCCCAAAAAAAACGAAAGGAAAGAAAGTCATAATGTTCTTAATATTCATGAAAATACAATGCCTTTCAAAACTTTGAGCAATTGATATGGTTATACTCCATAAAACATATTTCCTGAGTCTGTTTCTTTATTTCATTTATGTATAGGATCTCCACCTTTCAGGGCAGGCCCTTGAACATGTTTTACCCTCTTCGACACCTCCCTTTCTATCTGTGCTTTTTATTCAGAGTATCATGAGATGAGAATCAAGAGCATGAAAGATGGAAAAATGTCATGACCACAAGATAAAGTATTGATTAAGGCATGGAATGGGGATCAGAAACAAATGGCTGCAACAGAAAGTAGTACACATCACAGGACCTTCTACATATTTGTAGAGTAGACATTATTTAAACCCACTAGTAAGATCCCAGTAAAGTAGGGATTATAATTCCTCATTAATAAATGGTCAAATTGATTTTCAAATAGATGAGGTAAATTGCCACTTAGAAAAAGTGGCAAAATTTGAATAGAGTCACACCAATCCAGATGCAAAGCACACGTTTTTGCATTTATACCCTATGTTCTAGTTTCCTAGGTTGATCAAGCAAATACCATGAAATAGGTTGGGTTAAAAAAAAAATGGAATTGGGTGGGCCACGATGGCTCAGCAGGTAGAGTTCTCACCAGGGACCCTGGTTTGATTCCTGATGGCTGCCCATGCCAAAAAAAAGGGGGGGGGGGGTTATTGGATTACAGTTTTGAGGTTTAGAAAAAAATGCAAATCAAAGCATCATCAAGGTGTTTTCTCCCTAAAGACTGTGGCATTGTGGAGCTGGCTGCCAATGATTCTGGGATCCTTAGCTTCTCACATGGGGGTCACATAATGGCACCCCCTGGCCTTTCCATTCTCTTCCAGGTTTCACTGAATTCAGCTTCCTGCTTCAGGGAACTTCTCTCTTTTTATCTGAATTTCATTCCACTTTTAAAGGACTCCAGTAATATGCAGAAGAAAGAAAGAGGAGTTTGCAACTCAGTCTTAAAGGGAGAAGTGAAAGAAAGATTCACAAGCTGGGATACAAAGGTGGGCTGAAATGCTTCTATTGATCATTCCATCTTTTTATGTACCTTCTACCTGTGAAAGTGGGTCACACCTTAATTGAAGTAACCTCATCAAAAGTTCCAACCTAGCATGGCTTCTTACCCACAGGAATGGATTAGATTTAAGAACACATTTTCCTGAGCTACATACAGCATCAACCTACCACCCCATAATTTCCTTCCCACAGGTCTCTGCATAACTTTCTCTATAACTCTCTTCATTTTACTATCTTTTTCTCCTGTCTCCTTTGTCTCTTTATCACATACAAGAACCATAGTATCATGCAGACTTTTGAAGTATTTGGTATGATTATTGAACAATATTTTACGTTCTCTGGTTCTCATTCTTAAAAGAGTTGGAGTTAGCAAGGAAGAAAATGTCGAATTTTTCTTTCCTGAAAATTAAGCAAATCCAAGGCCTTATTTTTTTTCTCCCCTGTGGATAAGGTCAATGACAGAAAAATAATTTCTATACCTTCCTTTAACATAAAGTAATATTTTGTATTTTGTTGCTATTAGGCAAATAACCAAAATCAAAGTACCTCATATGTTAGCACAAATACCACTAGTTTGAGAATAAAAGAATATATAATAGATGTAAGAATAGAAAAATAAAGACAGTTTTAGCTATTTGCACCTTTAAACTGACATTTATTTTTAAATTCTCCTTATCTTACCTTCAAGATGATATTTAGGGGGAAAATGAGTAGTGGAATCAGAGTTAGAGAGATAGCAGATAAAATAAGATAGGTAAGATAGGTATTTCCCTAGGAAAATAGACCTAGGGAAAACAATGTTTACTATAAAGATATTTGTTTTCAAAAAGTTGTAAGGAGTAGAAATAGAGCCCCAAATATCACTGGTCTCCTCTACACACACCCAGAAATCCATTTCTGTTGTCAGAACCTTGCCTTTAACTTTTGACCTAATTACTAATGTCTGATCATCTGAACTTGACATCAAATGTCTGCTCTTGTTTTCTCTAGCTTTCACAGGTAGAAGGTACATAAAAAGATGGAATAATCAATAGAAGCATTTCAGCCCACCTTTGTATCCCAGCTTGTGAATCTTTCTTTCACTTCTCCCTTTAAGACTGAGTTGCAAACTCCTCTTTCTTGAAGTTTTCCTTATCAGGAAACTTATCTACCCAAATCCTTCCTTTGCTACTTCTTCCTTGGCTTTCATATATTCTATTTGTATTAGACAACTTAAAATGTTTAAATATAGAATCATTATACCAGAAGGGAATTTAGAAGGAACTTTGAATTTCCTTCTGATAATCTTTCTAATCTAATCAAGAAAGTGTTAGGTCCAGAGAAGTTAAGCCACTTGTCAAAAATCACACAACTAATTAACAGCAAATATACAGCACCTGAACCCTATTCCTCAATCTTTCCATGATACCACATTTTTTATACATTTGCTACTTCTTAAAAAATTAAAAACTCTTCTGTATGTTGAATTTACAAAAAAAAAATCCCTTGGAAAATTAGATTTCTTATAGTTAAATAGCTCAATACTCCCCTTAGTATTTTACCACATTTCATGTAAAATTCCATGTTTCAAGTCTTAACAATATTTTTAAAGTTAATAGAATCCTAATATACCCAAAGCCAAAAATTCAAATAATACCATGTTCCTCCAGAATTCTATTGGGAGGGGGGATTTAGAACTTATACCTGTCTTAGTAAAGTAATGCATGCACGCATACACACACACACAGCACAGCTGTATAAAAATTTACACTTTCCTCAATCTAGAAAAACTGTAAGCTGAAATCTTCTTTGTCTTGAGTGCATAGAAAGACTCTGTGGTACGCTGAATTATGAAACCCCAACAAACACAGAAGTCTTAATCTTGATCCATGTCCCTGTGGATATGAAGATGTTATTCGAAGATGTTGTTTTTAGCGAATGTGTAGCCAACTGAATCAGAGTAAGCCTTAAACCATACTGATGGAGGATCTTATACAGAGAAACTGGAAGCCATAGAAACCAGAAAGGAGAGGACATCATCGTGTGACAGGATGATACAAGCCACAGAATTCCAAGGACTGCCAGCAGCCAACACCATAATGCTGCAATCTCTGGGAGAAAGCAAGCCTTGTTGACGTGCTAGAACTTCTTCAAGCTTCAAAACTCTGAGTTGATAAATTCCTGTTGTTTAAGCCAATCACTGCATGCTACTTGTCAAATAACAGCCTGGTCCTTCAATACAACAGTTGTAATGACCACACAGAGCCCAAAGCTATTGAACACTTTCTGCATCACATTTAGTGTGCTAGACACTAAAACAAAAGACTAAGAAAAAAAAAAAAAACACAATGTGGATTTGCAGCTTAGTGGATAAGATAGATATATAATCACATTTTTAAAATAATATGGAAAAATATGATACTGAGGCATGCTAGGTATCCAGAGTGACATAGAAATATTGATGGGACACTAAAACTGAATATTTAGGTACTCCAGGAAGAGTCTTAAAAGACGTATAAGAGGGCAGGATACAGTGGCTCAGGGGCAGAGTTCTCACCTGCCATGCTGCAGATCCGGGTACAATTTCCAGTGCCAGTCCATGGGGAAAAAAAAAAAAAAAGATGAATAAGAGTTAGCAGGAAAAACAGGAAGGGCATTAAAGGCCAAGCAGAAGCACAGACAGAAAAGTGTGACACATACAGGGAGGCCATAAGCATTTTGAAATTCCTGGAATACAGCATGTAATATAAGGAGCATTGTGAAACAGTTTTGAGAACTAGATAAGGGCCACTCGTAGCAGCCCTTCTACTCAAGGTAAGTATATATACCTGGATTGATATGAAGATTTACTTTACAACAATTGTAAAGTAAATGCGCTTAAATTTCCTCAGCCTTCAATCAACACTGCCACCTTTCATACAAAAGTAAAATGAACATGTATGAGACATGGGCTTGTCTTCAGTGTTCTTCCAAAGAAAGCTGTAGTTAAGACTTGTGCATTAGATATTTTTAATCTGAAAACTTCCTCAGAAAAATATGAAAATGGGAGACTTCTCAACACCTGAGATGATTTTCTTAATATGTCTCTGACATGGAGGAATGCATTTTGACTTAGTAAACATGCTGGTAAATACTTTTTTTTTTTTCACTGACTTAGTATACAGAAGCAAAAGCTTGTTTTTGCAGTGGCCTTTTTATAAACAAATCACAGTTAAAGCTTTTGAAAAGTATAACTCTATACTAGAAAATTATGAAGCAGCAATGCAGCCATGCAGCCCTCTGTTCTCCAGCCGCTACCAGGCCTAATGACCATCTTCAGTGTTTGTAAAGTGTAGATAAATCAGTGGAGCCAAATCAAGCTGCTCCACAGCAAGCACCTAACCTCGAGTCATCCACAATTTCTTATCATTCAAATAGGATGTCTCCTTTCAAATTCTCCACTCCATTTAACACATGCCATCTCGAGGTACAGAATGTGTTCAGTCTTTGGCACTCCTGAGATACATACTATGCTCCTGGCATACTAGGATAACTAAATAAATTTTGCTTTAAAAAGCCAAGTTTATCCAAGCTCACCAATTTATCCCAATCATCATCAATCAATTTTTGAGTATCTGTCTTCGTGTTCTGCACTGTGTTAGGCACTGTGGGAGACATGGATAAAAGGACAGATTCCAACACTTGCTCCCCTGAGTTATGATCAAGTTGGGGAGAGACAAGACTAGCATAAATGCAACAACCAGGAAACAATTTGAGACAGTATATAATTAAGTGCTGAATGTACTACTGACTGCAACTGCACAGTTCTTCACTAATTACCAATTGCTTTAAGGAATTAATACTTAACTTTGGGGATTTCAATCACAATTTCCTTATAAGCATTAATTCTTGTAACCAGCAATTCAATTCATTTCAAAGAGTTACAAACATACCCTGGTTTTAGCAAATTATCAGCATTGTTCTCAGAAATGTTGTTTCCATTAAGCAATTAATTTAAATCCTGATTGTTCTGACCTCCAGGGCCTTTGGGGGGTGATTGCTCCTCAGACGTAATCTAATATTTCAAATGAATTTTTGGCTGGTGCAGGATTCAGAGCCCTGAGGAGAAGAATCTGCTTTCTACCTAGAAGCAAGGGCAGAAAAAAAGCTAGGTGCATAGCAGGCCAACTCTCCACTCACATGGGATAGACAAACTCCAGTTCTGGGTTTCTTTCTTTTTCCCCTGTTTTCCTTTCTTCACCTTTACTTCTTTTTCTTCCTCCCTTCCTGTTTCTCTTGCTTCTGTTTTCTTCCCCGCTTCTTCTGCCTTTGCTTTAGTATGGCCACTAGCACACGGGACTACAATTTTCTTAGGATGGGGAAGAGGCTACTAAAATTGATCATCACTGCCTCACCTGCTATCATCCTGGACTAAAAAGCATAGACCATCTTTTTAATTTTTAGTTATCTTCTAATAAGTCAGTAGGTGTCCTAGTGAGGTCAGCAAGCATACTTTTTTCAAATGTGCTTCCCAGACAGAGACCTCGTCTACTTCTCACACCTTTCCTGAGTTCACCAGAGTATCTTTATGGACTCACTCCACCTGCAAAAGCATGCAGGACACAGACAAACCATAGGTGGACATGGCCACATTAGCCCTGCCTTTAGTTTCCCTTCAACCAGGAATTAATTGGCCACTGGTATGTGTGACATGATACTTCTTCCATCCTATAAGTGCAGCAGAGAAGAGGACAAATGTAAGTTACTTCACCTCTCTGAGCTTCAGTTTCTCCTCTATAAGAAAGTGATATCAATATCATGGGCTGCAATAGAAATCAGACTTCATGATACCAAGTTCTATTTCAGCCTCTACCAGGTTGGATAACTTGAGCAAGTTGCTTAACTTTTCTGTGTTCTGGTTCCTCATCTGTAAGAGGAAGAATAACAGTATCTACCTCACCAACTCTATATGTCAGGATAAAATAAATTAACCTATGTAATACATACACAAAATTACTCTATAAATATTAACTTCTGTTATGTAAGACAACTTGCATGCAGTTAACACTCTTTAAATTGAAGTACTTTCTGTTCTTTGGACTGAGTCGGTGGTACATAAAATATCTAAAAGAGTGACTACTCTAGAATTGTCAACCAGAAAATGCTACTTCTTACTGTTCAACAGTTTCCTATTTTCACATCTATCAAACCATCTTTCTTCTATAGCTGTATTTCCCTTGCCTGCAAAACCATTCTAGCCATCTCTTAGAGGCAGATAATCAAAATAAGACTATGGACATCTGAGATGACTGGAGTTATATTTCAGTCCTGGCTCCACCACTTAAAGGCATCTTACTTATAATCAATGGGAGTAATACCTTCTGTGTTCTGACCCTCTTCAGCAATATGCACCAAAGCCTTCCTTGATAAATCATTGAAAAACACAAAATAATGTTCAAAACAGGACAAAATCAAGTGCCACCATCAAAAGCATTTTTTCAACAGATGGTACTCTATGAGCTTTTTACACAATCTTTGTAATTAGAGGATTTGGATTTGATGAAATTAAAAATATCCGAGAGTACTCAAAACAATTTAGAAGGTGAAAATAGGGCATAATTGATTTGGGAACACTCTGCCATTATTCTACTTTCTGTAAGTCAGTGTGGAAAATGAACTTGGGAAATGGATGATTAAAGATAGCTTTTCTCTTAACATTCAGTCCAACCATGGCATACTTCTCCTTTACCCTAGAAATTTGGTTCAAAAGTAGTTTTGACTGTGAAGGTATTTCTCAGATTGACTCCACTGATAGGGAACTGAAAGTACAGCTCCTAGAATTATGAAAGTTTGAAGGTGAAATTTCTTAACAAAGTTAAACTTATTAGGAACCAAATTGCCCTTGATGATGATGGTGGTGATGATGATGATGATGATGGTAATAGCTGATATTCACCGAATATTTGCTATAGATCAAGTACTGTCCAAAATATGTCACCTGTATTATCTCATATAACTCACTTATATGGTTTCATTTAATTATATCACAGCCTGATGAACAAAAAGTAATCTTATTTTCATTTTATTAATGAGGAAATTGGTTCAAAGAGTTAACTGATTAACACAAGATCACAGAGCTAGAAGCATGATTACAGCTAGTAAAAAGGCAAAAGAGGAAAATCTGAAAGCAGCTTATAGCAAAATGTGAAAGTAATCAAATTTTCAACAGCACAAGTTTTCTATGATATAAAAATCTGTACTCTCATTAATTTGTATGGTTGTGATTGTATGTGATTTGTATGGCCTTAAGCACCAACTACCTCCTTATTTTCAAAACTATACAATACTACTCTTAGTGAGAGCATATGAGCCAAGCTATGCACAAACTACCACTATCATCCAGTTTCATTTGTACTGTATCAAATCCCTCTAACCCAGCTGATAAACCAGAAACCCTATCACAATAGACACGTTTGGAACACAATTTGATCATTCTTTTCCTTTCACAAGAGAACAAGTGACAAAGCTGCCAACCAGTTTATACAACAGTCATCATGGCTTTCAAATCTCTTACTGCCTTCCGGTTATCAAGAAAGTTAATTATTATTAAATCCTTAGCTTTCAGAAGGAGGTCAAAAGTTACCTTGCTCCAAAGCCCTTGCCAGGTAAAATAATGCAGGGAAAAAAATGGCAGTTTTATCCTGAATCAAATTCTTGATTCCCTAGAATAACACAGATTACTTGAAAACCAGATACTATCTACAAGAAAAGTTGCTGCATGGGACCAGACTAGAGGTAAGGAGGATGTAAAGGGAGTAAATTACTTAAGAACCACAAAGAAAGATAGTTCAGAATAGTTGATTTCTATTTCTAGGACCAAATGATCAAGCTTGAGTAATGTGTGTAAAGCACTGTTTAATGAAGAGATACTCTAATAAGATTAAATGCTCCATTAAAATGCCTAGCATCTTAAAAGCTATAAAGGCAGTGTCTGAGGGAGACATACTCATGAAGATCTGAATGTTTTGGAATTAGTGCCATATGCTATCCCCACCATACCCAAAACCAGTCCGAAGGAAAGAATAAGGGCACAATCCACATGTCCACATAGAAATCTGAAGAAAAGAAAGAAAGGGAGGAGATGATGAAATTAAGAATGAATTAGAAAAGAAAGCCAGTAGTAAGAATGCTTTACAGTGGATTGAACAATTTGGAGAAGTCAAGTTAGTTTTTTGTTTTGTTTTGTTTTGTTTTGTTTTGTTTTGTTTTTACATGTGATTTGGTTTTCCTAAAACCAAATGAACAGTGAATTATGTTTTCCCCAAAATTACAGTAACAATAATTTTGTATGCCTTCAACATTCTCACAGGGCGCTCTTGACCAAAGTAGATTAGTAGGTTGTAAGGAAATGCTAAATTTATAAACCCAGCTTCTCAGAAGAACAAAGAAACTAATAGCCTTTTCAGGAATAGTTTTTGATATGGTTGAGCCAGGAAAGAACCAACTTTGTACTGAAGATGATAATTACGTACATGGAGATTTGACTAAGAAGTACTGATTCCATATGCCACTCTCAAAACTCCCTTTAATTAATGAACAGAAGCATATCACAAAATACCAGAAGAGCAGACACAATGAAATCACATATAACTTGCAGTTCCAAAGAAGTTTGATTCTTAAATGACTGTTTTCTGACAAAACGAGCCATTAGATTGAAGATTGAGTTTGCAACGAGGTCAATGCCTGAACGACATGGAAAGTGTGTGTATCATATACCAGACTTCTTGATCAAAAGGAAATGCCTCTTTCAAATCAACAACTTTGTGTTATCTCCTTTTGCAATAGTGATTACATTTGGGTTTTATATTATGGGTGCAATGAAGCTGGAACTCACTGCCTGAATAATAGATCAAAGCAAATCAGAAAGTAATTAGTTGCCAGGGCAAAGGGCTGCTTATCTGGATGATTTGGTTTATGGAACATAAAGGAACAGGAGCCGTTGATTTAGCTTTTGAAATAAAGAAGAGGAAAAACTATATAGAAATACAATGTATCAGCAGGGTAGCAACCAATTACATCCATTCTTTTCTCTTGCAAATTAGTTCTCTTCCTTCCTTAGTGCAAAACTTCCTAATCAGAGAATCCACTTCCCTTCATTGCATATGTTTCTCTGGAGGTTGCATATACATTTTCTGGATATTAGATACCCTATTTACCACAGCCTGTAGCCTGGAGACATTTGCTGTGCAGGGTTCTTCCCCTCCCCTTTCAACACAGAATTTTATAGTGAAAATTGCTGATAAAGAACATGAGTGACAGACCCCCATTGAGCAGCCAGTGATCACTATGCATTTATATTTTATATTATTATTATTTAGCATATTAAGTACCCACTTTATCATCATCATGGGTGGCTTCTCAGGGGGTAGCAGAGCATTCAGCTTTATCAGGACAGAGTTTAATATTAGGTTGAAAATGTTTAACAACAGGCTAAAGGCCTAACGAAAACACATTTGGAAAGTCGGCTAGAGAGATTTTTATTTTAATGAAAAAGAATAATGAAAAGCCCTCTGCAGGGGAAGAAAATTTGACAAGGTTATTTAAACATAAATGTGGGCTTTAATGTTTCAAAAGAATTTTCCTAAAATATTGGGATGTAATCTAATTTGTGGATTTGGGCCTGAGTCACAGGGTAGATACAAGATAGTCTTAGAAAGCAAGACTCCTTTGCCAAGTAAGACTTCAGAATAGATTTCAGGGGTTTTGTGACAGATTTGGTCTTAGAGAATATCTTTATTTCCCTTCTTCATTCGTAGGACACTGAAGCCCAAAAATGTGAAATGAGTTCCCCATAGCCCAGTAGCCAGTAATTCCCCATGTAGCCAGTTTGCGATAGAACTGTATTAAGGGTAAGCACTTCTGTGGGCTACATGTGTTAGTGACTTTTTATTCTTTATCCATAATCTTCACAAGAGTCTGTGAGCAAGGATTATTATTGCCAGTTCATAGGTGAAGAAACAGAAATTCCGAAGAACTGAGAAATTATATCATTTACCAAATGTCACACAGTTAGGAAACGGTGAAGAGCAGATTTAACCTGTATGTCCTTGGGGGAAAACCTCAATCATTCACCTCAAGGTAGCCACTCACCCCAGCAGAAGACAGAGTTCTCTCTGCCTTCCACAAGCCTTTCAGCCTTCAGTGCCCCAGATTTCAGCAGATGTAGCCAGGCTGTCACCAAATCTGTGTGATCACCTGTCCTTTTTCCAGTTGCTACTTTAATTCTGACCTCATTTATTGGACATTGTGAACCCATCCTACTTTCCAATTCAGGCCTAACATTTCCAGATGTTAGATCCTGGTCTGTTTGGCTGTTAATTTGGGATGAATCCAACCATTTCCTCCTCCAGGTCCAGTTCCTGGGGTCCAGGCTCATTCCAGTGTCCCTGGTTGGGGATCAGCTGGGAAGAAGTTCAGATGAAAACCAAATCTACCCAATTCCAAATGGGAGGGATAATGGAAAGGGAAGGAGATGCTAAGCCACTGGTCAGAGGACTGGTAAGCTCTTCAGACACATCTGACAAAATAATTCAATAACTAAAGAAGAAAGGACAAGATCATTTTACAGACAGAGTCACTGGGGACGAGAGCAGAAGAGGGTGACATAGGTATTCAAGGGAGGGAAGTGGGGCGTGAGATATACAAGGGCATGTTGGATTGGGGTAGCCCAGTGATTCAGGTTCTAAGAACAAAACTTAATTCAAAAGCCAACCCCACGTGGGGCAGAGCCTGCTGTCTTGAGGACAATCAATGTCAGATGAAGTCAGAGCTCATTCAGCAGGGCAGATCATGCATGGTTCTAGCAGTGAGGAGCTGGGACAGAAATGGGAGAACTAAGGCAGGGTCTGGGAACCTTCTCCAACAAACACCATGATGGCATGGAGAGACAGGATCTGGGGAATGTCTTCCTCTTTCCGGTCACAGTTGTCCCTGTGATAGGCTAAAGGTTTAGCCTTTTGATCTGGGTAAAGTTAATTTCCTTGGCTTCCAGGTACCCTTCTCATTTCTTATAGATACTGAACAACTCATGCAGGGATATCATGGCTTCTAGGTCCTTTTCCTGATCAGCTGGGTATATGTTTGCCAGATATAGCCACTATGTCTTCCCTCCTTTGTTTAATGAGGGCTGGGAGCAGTATCCTGAGAGAGCTGGGCCTGCCTCTTCATGGCACTTAACTACATGGAGGTCTGTAATTCCCTGGAGGTCCATGGATGGGATAAGTCCCCTCACCCCCACAGGCCCCACATAGGCTGTTCTTTCTTAATTCAATGTTGGGTTCAATGTAATCTCTTGTTTGCTTATTTAGTTGAAAACGTACTGGGACGAAGAGCAGCATGCCAAGTGTTACTGCCTGATCCACTCAGCATCAATCCCATCTGGCCCACATTGGATCCCCCACGATCTATCCTAGGGTCCCAAGAAAGCCTCTGTGATTGTCTCACTCCCATGTCGGCAAGGTCATCCTGGTGGGGAGAATGATGGTTTTGGATTTTCATCCACGATACCCTAAATGCACTCTTTACTGTCACTATTACCTTTGATGAGCCTTTTAATCCCTTTCAGCCTCAATTTTGTTATATTTAAACTGCATATACCTCAAAAATTTGTTGTGAGGAAGGAGAACTTGTTTTTGGCTGCTGTCTCAACTCTGAGGCTTACCAGTAAACTTAAATATGCTAATTCTGAGTCAATTAAGGCCCCTTAGATATATGAGAATAAGTTCATATATGTATTTTTCAACTAGTTTCTATGTCAGGTAGATTATATAACATATTTTGTAATTCAAACTCACAATCAATATGTCTGAAAGTCACTATTAATATAGTACGTATCATGAAAATATGAGAGGTCCCAAAGGAAATTTGTTGAATCACATCCTAATAAGAATAATTTTGTCTTAAATAAGTCAATTGAAAACTTAATTAAGGGCAAACTAGTACTCTTGCAGCCCAAAATTTACATTACAGAATTGAAGAAACAATACTCAAAACAAAGTTCCCCCTATTTTATATAAAATATATTTATAGCATACTATATAAGTGACTCAGTAGTATAATTTGCACAGATTTTTTAAAGAGTGTTCTGTAAGTCTTTTTATATCAGACTCTTAAGGAAAATAAATTACTAGAGGGTAAAGGGCAGAACACTGGCAAGAGTTGCTGTGAAATGGCAGCAGAAGCGGTCTTAGTAAACAGCTGTGACCAACAGTGAAGTTAATAATTAGACACCCAAGGGTCTGATATTTGGTTCTGACATTGTGCCACACAGTGTTTTCAATGAGGAGGAGGAGGAGAAACTGAGAAACTAGTAGGTATGGATATAGAATCTTATTGCGAAATCTAGCAATAAGTCTACCTTGGGTAAATTGAGGAAATCAATCAAGAATAATGGACGTCATCACAGGGGATTCAAAGCTTTGATGTTTCAGAAAAAAAAAAGTGCTTGAAATCTAACTTGTACAAATAATCACACCAGTAGAAAGTAAGTCAAATTTCTCAGAAATCTCTTCTAGGAAATGGACGGCTTAAAGGACAAGTTGATGTCTACACAGATAGATAAGAGACAGAACAAGAATGGAGTTAAGGGTGGTGCGTGCAATGGTGGCTTAACGGCAGAATTCTTGCCTGTCATGCCGGAGACCTGGGTTTGTTTCCCTGTGCCTGCCCATGTGAAAAAAAAGAATTAAGTTAAAA
This sequence comes from Tamandua tetradactyla, assembly GCF_023851605.1. Classification (NCBI taxonomy): domain Eukaryota; kingdom Metazoa; phylum Chordata; class Mammalia; order Pilosa; family Myrmecophagidae; genus Tamandua; species Tamandua tetradactyla. Next base: position 36,145,795 of record NC_135336.1, on the reverse strand, counting down.
TATAAAGCAAAGCAGTTTGTATAAAAAATTTAACAAGTTATCTAAGAATTTTTTTATAAAATCATGGTAACAAAACAAATGTTCCTTAATTTAAAAATGATCCAATATACTTTGGCTTCATTTTGAAGATGGATACAAGGAAAAGAAAAATAATTCCATAGTATTTGAGAAACAAAGTTGTTGGTCTGAAGCTGTACTTGATTAAAGGTGCACTTGGTAATTGTTGGGTATTCTCTTTATCCTGCATTGCCTTAGGCCTTACAAGCCAGTGATACACAAGTGTTCATATGAACCCATCCTCATAACTACTTCAAACACATTAGGATTTCCTGGGGTAGGCATAGAAGACTTTCCTTTAGCATCATTCCTTTTCTATTTCTCTTACCTGGCTTACCTGTGATACTTTCTGTCTAAGTCGACAGAGAAACACCTCATAACACTAGGACTGGAATCTGGGTGCTACATGAGAAATGTGTATTGTTCCCACAATACTTGTCCCCTAAACTGCTTAAACCTGATATGCCAAGAATTTCTGCAAGCCTGAGTCTTTGGAGAAGATTGTATTTTCCAAAAATAGCCATGGCAGAATTTCTGTTCCCACATGTTCTTGGGATCTTGTCACTCCTACATCAAAAATCCTCTTTCCTCTCCCCTTGAACTTGGGCCAACTTGTGGCTGCAAACAATAGCATAAGGCAGACATGATGCTAAGTGACTTCCCAAATATATTAGTCATGGTTCTCCAAAAAAAAAACAGATTTAATATAGGAATTGGTCCATGTGTTTACGGGAATTAACAGGTCCAAATTCCATAGGGCAGGTCACAAGTTGTAAACTATATGGGGGTGAAGCTGAATTCCCCAGGGGAAGCTGGTTGGCTGAAATAAAGCAGGATTTTTTCTTTCTGACTTTTAAATGCCCCAATCTTCACCTTAAGATTGGATGATGAGTTAGTCCTCTAGAGCAGCTAGTAAATAGCCAGGAACTTTCTGGAACAACTGTTTGGGGGACATTCATGACCAAACACACTTCCTACACCAGTCTGGAACACGTGGAAAGGATGAGATCACAGCACAGAACTGTAAGTAAAGCCCCCCAAACTTCAGAAGCTGGTGCCCCTCCCCCACTGGCATAGCAGCCTACTGGAGACACTTCCCAGTGGCGAAAAAGAAGCCATCTCTACTAGGAGAAAGGGACAGTACAGTGACCAAGCTCCAATTGTGGTTTTAATTAGCAAATTTGGGCTGCTAAATACAAGCTCCAAGCACAGATAAACCCAGAGAAAACAGGAAAGAACTCTCAGCCCAAGGTCTCTCCAGCAAAGAGGAGTCAGGGTTGTGAATGAAAAATGCAGACACACACACACACACACACACACACACACACACACAATACAGACTTTTGAAGTTGGATGAGCTGAGAATACTGGAAAAGAGCTGTGCCCTTTACAGAGGCAGGGACAAACTCTGGCTCTTTACTGCTGAAATTTGGGGGCAGGGAACTGTCTCTGAAAAGGGATTTTATTCAATTTCATCTCTCTTTCTTTCCTTTTTAAAAATATTCTAAGCATTAGAAAGCCTCAGGCATTTTCAATTGTCAGCAGTGACAAAGGCAGGGGTGGAGTTGAGAGAGGTTTAAGAGACTAAGTAACAAGTTAAGTGAAGGAGATAACTCCCTAAAGGGTGTGCCTTCCCCAAGAAAAGAGGGGCAGAGCCCAGCTCAAGTGGTGGCCTTCCTTCAGAAATAGCTTAAGCTTGACTTCCATCTCAACATCGGTCACAAGCACAGCCTTTGCAGACTGAAAATTAAAGTCTCCATAGGACTTTACACCAGTGGGGAGCTGTGGGGTGAAAATGCTTACCTTCTGGGCAGAGTAGGAAAAACACAGCATCTAGAGGCTCCAGAGGAAAGTCAGACAACCTACTGGGTTTCATCCTAAGGCAAACTTGATACTGATTACACCCTCCTCCTGAGACCTAAGCCTGCCTTGTCTGGAAGAATCAGATTGGGGTCAATCATTTCTGGGGAGCCCATCTTCAAAAAAAGGTTCCATATAGGCAGGGTTAGAACCAGAAAGCCAAGAGCTGAAAAATTCTGAAGCGTTAAGTACAAGCTATGCTAGAAATCTACAATAAGTTGAACTGAATGACAAAAAAAAAAAGGAAACAAAGTGAACCAACAAGAAAACCCTAGGTAAAAGAGTGAAAACAAATTCCAGATAAATTATTCAAGGAAATCAGATGCTGAGACACCAACAAAAAATTACAAGTCATACTAGGAAAAAAATAGATATGGCCAAGTCAAAGGAATGAACTAACAATTCAAAGGAGATACAGGAATTGAAACAGCTAATTAATGCTCAATTAAACATGCTAAATCAAGTCAAATATCAAATCAGTTAATTAAGGGAAGATATGGCAAAGGAGGTGAAGGATATGAAGAAGACATTGGGTGACCATAAAGAAGAAATTGAAAGCTTAAAAAAACAAATGACAGAACTTATGAGAAATGAAAGACATAATAGAAGAGATGAAAAACACAATGGAGATATACAACAGCAGATTTGAAGAGGAAGAAGAAAGGATTAGTGAACTGGAGTTCAGGACATCTGAAATCCCACACACAAAAGAAAAAATAGGGAAAAAAATGGAAAAATATGAGCAGGGTCTCAGGGAATTCAATGACAACATGAAGCACATGAATACACATGCTATGGGTGTCCCAGAAAGAGAAATGAAGGGAAAGGGGGTAGAAAGGATAATGGAGAATTATCACTGAAAGCTTTGCATCTTTTATGAAAGACATAAAATTATGGATCCAAGAAGCACAGCATTCCCCAAATAGAATAGATCCACATAAACATTCTCCAAGGCAGTCACTAATCAGATTGTCAAATGTCAATGACAAAAAGAAAATTCTGAAAGCAGCAGGAGAAAAGCAACCCATCACATACAAAGGATGCTTGATAAGACAATGTGTGGAATGGAAGGTGTGCCAGTTTGAAAGGATTATGTACCTCAGAAAAGTCATGTTTTAATGCTGGTGCATTTCATGGAGGCAGCCATTTCTTTTCATCCCTATTTAGTACTGCAGGTTAGAAACTTGATGAAATTATCTCCACAGAGATGGGGCACACCCAACTGTGGATATTAATCTTATATTAGAGGGGATGTGACTCCACCCATTCCACATGGGTCTTGATTAGTTTACTGGAATCCTTTAAAAGGGGAAATATTTTGAAGAGCCATGGCAGAGGCACAAGATCTACCAGAGCTAATGAAGCCAGAGACTTGTGGAGATGGAGAAGGAAAATGCCTCTGGGGGAGCTTCATTAAACAAGAAGCCTGGAGAGAAAACTAATAGACATTACCATGTTTGCCATGTGCACTTCCAGTTGAAATAAACTCTGAACATCATTGGCCTTGAACCAAGGCATCTTTCCCTGGATGCCTTAGCTTGGACATTTCTATAGCCTTGGTTTAATTTGGACATTTTTGCATCTTTAGAACTGTAAACTTGCAACTTATTAAATTCCCCTTTCTAAAAGCCATTACATTTCTGATGTATCAAATCCCAGCAGCTAGAAAACTAGAACAGAAGCAAGGACACAAACAGACATTTGCACACCAATGTTTATAGTGGCATTATTCATAATTGCCAACAGATGGAAACAGCCCAAATGTCCATCAACAGTGGCTAAACAAACTGGGGTATATACACATGATGGACTATTACACAGTTGTAAGACAGAATATAGTCATGAAGCATGTAACAACATGGATGAAACTTGAGGGCATTATGCTGAGTGAAATTAGCCAGAAACAAAAGGACAAATACTGTATGGTTTCACCAATATGAACTAACATTAATGAGTGAACTTTGAAAATTAAAGTTGAGAACACAGTTTACCAGGAGATAGAAAGAGAGATTTGACATTTGATGCTGAAGAAGTACAGAATGTTCAACAGAACTGATTTTAAAGAGCCAGAAGTGGAAAGCACTATACTGTCTGATGGTAGTACCATATTGTAAGTACACTGAATGAAGTTCAGTGTTAGGAGGGCTGGGGCATGCATAACACCAGAAGAAAAGATAGAGGATAAAGATTGGGACAGTAAAACTTAGCGATGCCTAGAGTGAACAATTCTGTGATTAAATGTACAAATATAAGAATGTTTTCACCTGAGAGAGAACAAATGAAAGCCAACATTGTAAGGTGTTAGAAATGGAATGGTATGGGGGGGTGGAATACAATCAGTGCAAATTAGGGTCTACAGTTAGCAATAACATAGTAATATGCTTCCAATGAATGTAACAAAGGCAATATACCAAAGCTAAATGCCAAGAAGTTGAGGATATGTGGAAGGAGTGTGGGATTCTTTGTGGAAGAAATGGAAATATCCTCATATAGATTGTGGTGCTGAAGGTATGGCTATGTGATCATACTGGGAACCATTGATATTTTACTTAGGTTGGATGTATGATGTGTGAATAAAATGGTTTAAAAATGAACAGAGAGATACATGTGCTGGAGAAAATGTGGAGAGAGAAAGATGTACTTAGTCACTGTCAGTAGGGAAGTAGAGTGCTGCAGACCCTCTGGAGGGCAGTGTGGTGGCTCCACAGGAGGCTAGGCGTGGGGTTGCTGTATGACCCAGCCACCCTGTAGTTAGGGCGTATACTTGAAGGAACTGAGAATGGGGAAATCAAATGAACGTTTACATACTGGTGTTTATGGTGGCAGTGTTCAAGATTTGCAAAAGATGGAGTTGGCCTAAGAGTACATCAACTGAGGAATGGAAAGGGGAACTATGGTGTATATGTACAATGGACTATTGAGTGGCTGCAAGAAGAAATGAAGTTGTGAAGCATGCAAATATGTGAATGAACATTCAGGACTCTATGTTGAGTGAAATAAGCCAGAAAGGAAAAGACAAATATTCTTTGTCAAATATTATAATGCCTCACTAAAATGTACTAACTATAAGGTGCAAACTTTGAAAATTTAATTTGACAGCATAGGCTATCAGATGAAATTCTATTGTAAAGATTCCTAGATTATAAGCTCTAGCAACAGTCACATATATTCCAGAGTTGTAACTATTATCACTAAATTCTGAAATGCTGAGTTCTTTGTATATAACCTGGTTATTCCCTGGAACTTTGAGTATTTGTGTAACACCTGAGACACATAGCTAGAGTTTAGCAGCTATGAAAGTCAGCATTATGCCATCCAGCAACTATTAAAAACCCTGAAAAAGTGATCAGACTTCAATTAGAGATATGAATGAAACTGATGCAGTTAGGACTAAGATAAAGCACACTAAAAGGTAAAGAATGATATTGACTGTATTTTAATACTTCAACTGCTGTGTGAAAGCAAAGGAAGAGATGTTTATTTGGTGCAAGATTTATATTTTCAGTAGCACACTGTGTTAGTTTGAAACTGTTATGTACTCCTGTTCTAGTTCGCTAGCTGCTTGAATGCAACACACCAGAGATGGATTGGCTTTTAATAAAATGGGATTTATTTAGCTAAAAGTGTATAGTTCTTCAAGGGAGAGGCAGTTCACTTTCAACTGAGGTTCTTCCTTGCATGGGAAGGCACAGGATGATCTCTACTGGCCTTGTTTCCAGGACTCTGGGCTCCAATAACTTTTCCTGGGGTAATTCATTTCTGCATCTCCAAAGGCATGGGCTGAGCTGCGAGTGCTGAGATGAGGCATGCTGAACTGCTTGGGCTGTGCTATTTTGAACTCTCTCATTTAAGTACAAGCCAATTAAATCAAACATCATTTATTGGAGCAGACATGCCTCCTAACTGATTGCAGATATAATCAGCAACAGATATGGTTCACATGCCATTGGCTCATGTCCACAGCAACAGAACTAGGCACTTTCACCTGGCCAAGTTGTCACCTGAACCCAACTACCACAACCCCCAAAAAGCCATGTTATTTCAATACTAATCCAGTCTTCTGGGGGCTAGCCTACTGTTTAGGGTTGGAATCTTTTTGATTAGGTTGTTTCCTTGGAAATGCGACACATGGAAATGTGGGTGTGACCTTTTGATTCCATTATTTCCACAGAGGTGTGATCCTGCCCATTCAAAGTGGTCTTGATTCGCTTACTGGAGTCCTTTAAAGGGGGAAACATTTTAGAGAAAGCTCAAATGCAGACATTTGGAGATGTTTGGAGTGGCAACAGAGATGCTTAGAGAAGTGTATGAAACCAGAACACAGATGCTTGAAGAGAAGAAAGCTCCAGCTCCAGGAGATGATAAGCTAAGAGATGAAACCCACAGTTTTGCACCAAAGAAGCTAATTGAGTGCCTATAGATGAATATAGAGGAAGCCACTGAAATCAGAAGCTGTAAGCAAATGAACCTGGAACAAGGACCACCAGACACCAACCATGAGCCTTCCATGTGACAAACATCAGTCTTTCTTTGGAGTTACGGTATCTTTCTGTTGTTGCCTTAGTTTGAATATTGTTAAGGCCTTAGTACTGTAAACTTGTAACTTAATAAATCCCCTTTGTGTAAGATGATCCATTTCTGGTTTATTGCACTCCAGCAATGTTAGCAAACCACAACACATACTGTCTAATCTAACTTATTTGGTCAGCTTATTCAAACACCTTAATTACATGGAGCCTTGAATAAGGAGTGAGATTTTGTTGGTTTGTACAAGTTGGTGGGATGCCCTAATATATCCCAGACTGAACAGATGATTAAAAACTATTTTCAAAGTCCCTTTGAGGGACTGGTGAAAACGGTGGAAATATTAAGCTTCCCCACCTGGGGAAGACCTGATATTCTCACATTCATTGGGGACTGCCAATTTGATGGGCCAAGCCCTCGATCTTGGGACTTATCCTCATGAAACTTGCAAAGGAGAAGCTAAGCCTAGTTATGATTATGCCTGAGTCACCACAGAGAGCCTCCTTTGTTGCTCAGATGTGGCCTCTCTCTTAAAGCCAAGTCTGAAAATGAACTCACTGCCCTCCCTCCTACATGGGACATGACTTCCAGCAGTGTACAAGTCCCTACCAATGTGTGACAACAATCCAGGGAATGATCCTGATCCCAGCATCATGGAGAAAGACTTCTTGACCAAAAAGGATAAGAGAAATGAAAGAAAATAAAGTTCAAGTGGCTGACAGAATTCAAATAGAGTCAAGAGGGTATTCTGGAGATTATTCTTATGCAGTAAATAGATACTGCAGTAAATAGATATGCAGTAAAAAGATCCCCTTTCAGTTTTTGGCATATTGGAGTAGCTAGAGGGAAATACTTGAAACTGTTGAACTATAATTCAATAACCTTGATTCTTGAAGATGATTGTATAACTATAGCTCTTTTAAGGTATTCCAGTGTAAATGTGAAAACCTTCTGACTGACAATAAATAAACAATAGTGGGGTGTGCTGGTCTGAAAGGATTTATGCACCCTAGAAAAGCCAGGTTTTAATCCAAATCAATCTTGTGGGAACAACCATTTCTTCTAATCCCTATTCAGTATTATAGGCTGGAACCTTGATTGGGTTATCTCCACAGAGGAGTGACTCAATCAATTGTGGGTAATAGCTTTTGAATAGAGGGAGATGTGACTCCACCCACTCCTGGTAGGTCTTGATTAATCTAATGGAATCCTTTAAAGGAGGAAGCATTTTGGAGACAGAGAGTAACAGAATGACAAGAGAACCACAAGAGAGAACAACAAGATGGCCAAGAGAAAAACAGAGCCCATGCAGCCAGAGACCTTTGGAGATGAAGAAGGAATATGTCCCTGGGAAGCTTCATGAGACAGGAAGCCTGGAGAGAAAACTAACAGATGTTGCCATGTTTGCCATGAGCTTTTCCAGTTGAGAGAGAAACCCTGAACATTATTGGCCTTCTGGAACCAAGGTATCTTTCCCTGGATGCCTTAGGTTGGACAATTCCATAGGCTTGCTTTAATTTGGACATTTGCACAATCTTAGAACTGTAAACTAGAAATTAATGCATTCCTATTTTTAAAAGCCATTCTGTTTCTGGTATATTGCATTCTGGCAGCTAGCAAACTAGAACAGGGGGATTGGGTGTATGGTATGTTTTGAATGTTCTTTTCCACTTTTATTTTTATTTATTTTGGGGAAGTAATGAAAATGTTTAAATATTATGATGAATGCACAGCTATATGATGATACTGTGAACTGACTGTGCGCTTTAGATGACTGTATGATATGTGAATATATAATATATCTCAGTAAAAAGAAAAAGTAAAGATCTGATGAGGAGATCTGATTGGATGAGGAGGCAATCTCCTTTGTTGACTGTAGATGCAAGCAGCCATACAAACAATCAACTGACTAATGTTGTAAAACCAGCTATGAAATACGCTCACAATAATAATCAATCCAGTTCTTATTTGGCCGAACAATTGGACACCATAACCTAACCAAGTTAACACGTGAAATTAACCGTCACACAGGGTGAAGTAATAGAAAAGATATGTCTTCTTCCTGCCTCTCCACTTGAGGGTTCTCACACTTGCAACACAACCACCATCTTGTGAGGAAGCACAGTACACATGGAAAAGCCATATGCAAGTTTTCCAGCCAGCAGAGCAGTCCCAGCTTAGATTTTAGCCTACAGCCAGCATGATTTGCTAGGTGTTCAAGTAAGAAAACATTCAGATGATGCCAAATCCCAATTTTGGAGCTGCCCTACCTGCATCTAGTGGAATGGTGATGAGCTAGCTACTCCTGCTAGCAGGAAAGTTACCCAAAAAATGCTGCTATTATTTTTAAGCCATTGTTTTGTGGTAGTTTGTTATGCAGCCCTACATAGCTGAAACTGTGAAAGGCACACATATTTCATCACAGAACTGGAGGGAATACCATTGTCCCCAAATCTATATGACACTTTGAACATGAGCTATAAGCTTATGCCTGCCCAAATTCTAGAAACTCCTTCATGATGACAACCTTCTCAGCTTCAGCTTTACACATTTGTAAATGAAAAGCAGCTGATGATCCTTGGCCAGATATCATGTTATCATTTCCATCTCACTATTTCTCCCCCAGGAATATTAGCCTAAAAATTCCTCCTTACACATCTTTTCTCTGTATGTATTTCAACTCATGAAAATAAATGCCTAAAGGTTGGGGCTAGGGCTGATGAACCATTGCTTAATGTCAGATTGAACAACCAGACTGATGCAGAATCCAACTTCAGACCCAATTCTACTTCCACTGTTTTTTAATGAAACAATTCTTAAAGAAAAACCCTCTTAAGAGGCTATGATTTTATTCTCTGTCATGTCAATGTCATTTGATATGGGGTGAAGTGACTAAGTAATAGAAATAAAAATAAAAGACATCTTGGAGGGAAAAATATTCTTGGCATAAGTGTACTTCATGAGAATGATGAAGCTATAATATAACAGAATTCAGGAATTTTAGTAGTTTTTCCAAAGACCCCCATGCTACCAAGCCAACAATCAGTGGAGTGAGGAGGGAGGGCTATAAAAAATTATTTATGCTCTATATAACTAAGAAAAAGTACCAGGATAGAGTAGTCTACATGGGACAACTAGAGAAGAGTTGAAAAAGTATTCCAATAAGAGATCTGGAAGTGAATGAAACCCTTATTATGAAATGAGTGAAACCTACAATTGAGTGAACAACTGTACCTACTCCTCACCCCACCCTGTAAGATTGTATATTCTCCTGACAGAAGAAGACTTATCAATGCAAAAATTAAATTACAAAGTAATTCACTGAGAATTTGAAGCAGGGGCAATAAATTTATATTATTATTTTTGCTAACCTGATCCTAGTAAAGCAATACAAATTGGAGAATTTTAGATTTACAGTCAAAATAAATATAATTTTGCATAATACACATAAATATAATATTATATAACATGTCATAAGTATATTTTAATTGTTCCATTTGGGGATGTTTGGTTTTACAAAGTTTCTAAAGATTTATGTGTTTTTCTTTCATTTTAATATCTAATTATAAATAATGATAACTTAGCTTCCATCCCCATTCAAAACTCAATGAGACCAGTCACTTTGCTAAGTACTGGAAGTAGTTCACTTTATCCTCATGACAATCCTTTGAGGTTGATACTATTATTTATTATCTCCAGACCAAAAGAGCCTAAATAATTTAACCACTGTCTTGCAGCTTAGAAAGATGTCTATGGTAGTGCACTGGTTTGAAAGGATGTATATACCCTAGGAATGCCATATTTTAATCTAAATCCCATTTCATAAAGGCAGAATAATCCCTATTCAATACTGCGTGTTTGAAACTGTGATCAGATCATCTCCCTGGAGATGTGATTAAATCAAGGGAGGTTGTTAAGCTGGATTAGGTGACGACATGTTGCCACACATTTGGGTGGGTCTTGATAAGTTTCTGGAGTCTTATAAAAGAAGAAAAACTTTGGAGAATGAAGGAGATTTGGAGAGAGCAGAGAATGCTGCAGCACCATGAAGCAGAGAGTCCACAGGCAAGTGACCTTTGGAGATGAAGGAAAATGCTTCCTGGGGAGCTTCATGAAACTGGAAATCAGGAGCGAAAACTAGCAGATGATGCCGTGCTTGCCATGTGCCTTTCCAGACAAGAGAGAAGCCCTGACTGTGTTCGCCATGTGCCTCTCTCTTGAGAGAGAAACCCTGAACTCCATCGGCCTTCTTAAACCAAGGTATCTTTCCCTGGATGAATGGCTTTGATTGGACATTTCTGTGGACTTATTTTAATTGGGACATTTTCTCAGCCTTTGAACTGTAAACTAGCAACTTATTAAATTCCTCTTTTTAGGGGCCATTCTGTTTCTGTTATATTGCATTCCGGCAGCTAGCAAACTAGAACAGGTAGGTATGTCTGACCACAAAACCTGAATTCTAGAGTGCTGCAATAAAACCTTCCTACATGCAGGCATATGAACTGCAACAACAAAACTTCTGTATTTAAAAATGTCCTTTCCTTCTCAGTTTAAGGCTAAGAAGACTACAGTTCAATCCAATCCTCAATCCAAAATCAATGATGATTTTTATCATTTTCTCACTGCTTCCTACCAGAAGAGCAGCCAGTTCTCTCTCTCTCTCCCCTCTAACAGCTTTTACAGCCTTCTGCCTCAGTGGTCTTGATTCTCCTGTACACTATAGCAGTGAGATCAGGATTCAGCATTTAAAGGAATAGCGCATTGAGCGGTGCCTCATGTCACAAAATCATGTCCACTCAGAGCCTCAGAATGTGACCTTATCTGGAATAAGGGTCTTTGCAAATGTAATATAATAAACACCTTGAGATGAAATCATTCTGGATTAGAGTGGGAAGTAAATCCAGTGGTAGTAGGCTTACAAGAAAACAGAGAAAATTGAGAAAGAGACACAGAGAAGATGGCCATGTGAAGATGGAGGTGGAGTTTGGACTTATGCAGTTACTGGTGAAGGAACACCAAAGATTCCCACGAGCAACCAGAAGCTAGAAGTCAGACATAAGCAAATGCTCTCTCAGAACCTCCAAGGGAATCAACCCTGCTGACACTTGGATTTCAGACTTCTGGCCTCCAGAACTGTGGGAGAATTAATTTCTGTTGTTTTAAGCCCCCAAGTGTCATAATTTGCACTGACAGTCTCAGGAAACTAATACAATGGGTATCAGGAAGAGGAATGTGGCTCAGAAAAAAAGAGTATTACTTTCATGCCAACTCTCACCACAAACACACCCTTCAAAACCCTGACGACCTGGAAACTTCTCTTTTGCTTTTTGTTTCCTTAAAAGATATTCAAAATATGTTTAAGCCAACAAAAATGACTCTGTATTTTACTCTCCTCATATTCAAAAGGTCATGGAGTTTGGCTTTTAAAAAAGGAAGTACTGGTAGGCAAATTCCAAATATAGAAACACCTAACTGGTTTGGCATAAAGGACATTCCAGTCTGCCAGGCACATAGCTGTAGAGTTAGAATCATTGACAACCTGCCTTACATGATCAACAAAGCCAGAGATTTGAAATTAATGTAAAGGTACCCTTCTGCATGTTATTGGCGTAGCCACTGAATCTTAATCTTGTCTATTAGCCAAATCAAGGCATCTTTAATATGCCACATATTTTAATGAATGAAAATTCTGTTATTTAGCTTTGTCTTGTAGGATGGCTAGTTTAATCACTCAGATATTATTAATGAGAGAAACTCACAAAAAAGGGGAGGATCACCAAGCATCCTTTGAAAGCTTTCTTTAGGATGTCACTGAGGTTGATTGTTTCAAAGAGGGTCAACAATAATTTTCCCAGGATCCTTTGCAAAATGATCTTGCAGTTCTTCTATCCCAGGGAAGAGTCCATTCCCCACTCTCCCCCACTGACTGTAAATGTACCAACCTTGACTTTATTTGACCAATAAAATGTGGCAGAAGTGATGCTGTGTCAATTCCAGGCCTAGGTACAGGAGGCCTAGTAGCTTCCACTTTTATTCTTGGGATCTGACCCAGCTACTATGAAAATGGACTAGAGAATAATGAAAGAACCCATGAAAAGAAAGGTACTAGCTTTCCAACTATCCCAGCAAGACCACAGACATGCAAAGGGAACATTAGACTCTCCAACCCTAGGCCAGCTGACCACCCAAGTTAATGAAAAGCATGAGTGAAGCCGGGTGAGACCAGCATACAATTGTACAGCCAGGCCACAGAATTGTGAGAAATAATAAATCATTATTTTAGGTCACTAAGTTTTGTGAAGGTTTATTTTCCCAGCAAACGATAATCAATGCAGTGGACTAAATTAATACAAAAGTTAGTTTAAGCTATTGTTGCCCTAGCCACCAAATACTGTGCTTCCCAATGTTTTCATTGCATCAGAATAATAAGTCCCTCAAGTTATTTGAAAGCTTATATTTACAGGTCAATCAATATTCTTTCACAGTCATAGATATAGACCAGATACTAGCTATTATTATTAGCTGTAGTTAACAAAGAAATAACATTATCTTAGCTTTGTATTGATTACCTTTCCTAAAGGAATCTTTCTATTGTTTAACAACATATTTTGACTTTGATGAAAATTATTTTTTTTCTCTGAGATACAAACGTCAAATTCTTCCACATCCCTTCAACAGATGAAAGGAAAAACCCCTTATCCTTTTCAATCCCCTCTTAAGCCTAAAAGCTTAAACTCAAACTCTGGGGGTTTCAAAAATTCAAAACCTTTAAAATAAACCATGTTTGATGAAAAAGACAATAAATATATATATATATATATATAAAACTTGTATGGAATCTAATTTACAGTCCACTCACACGTGAACCACCGGAGTCACTTATTCAGGAACTAAATGGGACCTTAAGGGATGTCTGGTTCAGTGTTGTTGCTTTTTTAAATTTCATTTTTAATCCACAAATGTTTTCTTTCTTTCTCTTAGGCCTTACTTTTCCCAATAACAAAAAAAGTTGAGAATTCATCAGTTTAATGGTTGTTAGGAAGCATTTTATTCAAGTTTTCATAATTTGGAGTGGCAGGATAATTTTGTATTTCTGTCATGTAACCTTAGGCAGAGGCGCACTGATAAATGTCTAACAGCCAGCTCTCTGGGAAAAATAATGTGTATGCATATGTAAACATATGTAATTTTTATTATAAGGTTTACTTATATAAAGGATGGGTAGCCACAATTTATAAAAAATAACAAACTATAAAATATTCTTTATTATATATTCCAGGTAACTGATTGATTCTCACAGAATTCTATCAGTCTTTACCAAAGTCACAATGCAATTTGATCATAACTTAGTAAATACTGTAACTCTATCTCAAATAAATGTATTGTCATTAAATCTGATATGTGATTTTCTGTTAAACTAATTCTCACCATGTACAAATCATATTAATTAAATTGAGACCTCTTTCAGCTTCAGCACTAGACACAGCACACTTTTAAATTTAATCTTCATTAACATTCTTCTCATCACTTCCTTAAGTCTAGACAATCAAGAAAACAATAAATCCAACCCTGATTTACAGCATTTGCTAATTTTCATGGCCTCAATACTCTCACCATGGCTGATATCAAGCTACCAATGTGAAATTACTGAATTCAGGGTTGGAAAGATGAGTGCTGTAGCATACCATTACATGGTGTCTCCACCTTACAAATCCAATGGATGTAAATAACCTCAAGAAGTCAGTAAACTAAATAGAAAGGGATGAGATAGGAGTATTTATCACCTTTATTTTTAATATAATTTGTTTGACTTTAACTTTTCATATTAACTTAAGTAATGAATGTGATCAACAACTGGTTTGGGCCTCTTGCCTTTCATGTTTCCTTTCTTGAGAGAAGTACCCCCATGACTTCTCATATTTGTATTGAATAAACTTTATATGTGCTTACTCTATGCCGTGCTGTGCCCCTGAATTCTTTCTCATAGTGCAGCCAAGAATCTGAATCCAGCAAGATATGCTGGTGGCTGTATTAGTTAGGGTTCTATAGAGAAACAGACACAACAGGGAACACTCACTATAAAATTTATAAAAGCGTCTCACGTAACCACGGGAATGCAGAGTCCAAAATCTGCAGGACAGGCTGTGAAGCAGACGATTCCGATGGAGGGTCTGAACAGACTCCACAGGAGAGGCTCACCAGCTGAAGCAGGAAGACAGCCTGTCTCTTCTGAATTCTTAAAGGCTTCCAGTGATTACAGTAAACATCACTCATTGCAGAAGACACTCCCCTTTGGCTGATTACAAATGGAATCGGCTGTGGATGTAACTGAAATGATCATGATTTAATCCTATGAAATGTCCTCATCACAACAGACAGGTCAGCACTTGCCCAACCAGACAAACAGGTACCACCACCTGGCTAAGTTGACACATGAACCTGACCATGACAGTCCACCCCTTGTCAACTTGGCAGCTATACATACCACCTTAAACCATACCTAATTTCTAAATGAAAAGCAATGAAACACACATTTTTTTCTTTCATCTAACAATATTCAACTGTCCTGAATATAACTGGAAACTCATTAAATCTCTCCAGAATAGGGTGCAAATCCTTGGGTAATACTCATTCTTAAACTTGATATCTTACAACTTAAATAGTATAACAGGAACAAAACAACATTACAGTCCTCATTTCTGTAACTGATCACCTGATCAAAGTTCCTATTAATCACTATCTTCTTCCACTACCCATTCCATGTTCCCTTTACCCTCAGCAAGCACTTTAGCTGGCCATGGTACTTTGCCTGGTGGGGTGACCAAAAACCTTCATTCCTGAAGTTTCAGAGTGATTGGTAGTCCTGCCTGGATTGGGTTTTTGCAGTTTTGCATTGATTTTAATCACAGGGTAGGGTAGTACTAAAAGATGCCCTAGGGGATCTCCTATATTCCAAGAAAACTCTTCTTTACCTCCATTATGTAGTCACAGTCCTACCTCTCCCAGATAGTCAGAGTCAATCACACCAGACAATAATGTAATCCCCTTCTTGGCTTGTTGATCCAGGGGCATAAGGAACCCAAAGTGACCAGGTGGCAGTCTTAGATTCCAGTTCAATGGAATCATTGTCGTTTCTTGCGTTGGAAGCACTCCCTGTTTTGTAACTAAAACCTGTAGACCAGCAGAACTCAGGGTTGCAGGGACAGGAAGCAAAATTTTCCTAGTGGATCACTAGGGGTAATACTGAGTGGTACCACTCCCATTTCCACCCCTTGGTTCCTGAAACCATGGATCCTGGCTATGGGAGAAACAGTACCATACCATGGACACTGACTCAGAGAATATTACAGTTTCCTGGAGAACATTACCCCAGACTTTCAAGGTATTGAGACCTAGTTGGCACCATAATTGAGTTTTCAATAGGCCATCACATAATTTTATCAATCCAGCTGCTTCTGGAAGATTGGGAACATGGTAAGACCAGAGAATTTCATGAGCATGGGCCCATTCCCACACTTCATTTGCTGTGAAGTGTGTTACTTGATCAGAAGCAATGCTGTGTGGAATACCATGACAATGGATAAGGCATTATGTAAGCCATGGGTGGTAGTTTTGGCAGAAACATTGCATGCAGGGAAAGCAAATGCATATTCAGAGTATGTGTCTATTCCAGTTAGAACAAATCACTGCCCCTTCCATGAAGGGAGTGGTCCAATGTAATCAACCTGCCATCATGTAGCTGGCTGGTCACCTCGGGGAATGGTGCCATATCCAGGGCTGAGTGCAGGTCTCTGTTTCTGGCAGACTGGACACTCAACAGTGGCTGTAGCCAAGTTAGCCTTGGTGAGTGGAAGTCCATGTTGCTAAGCCCATGCATAATCTCCATCCCTACCACCAAGACCACTTTGTTCATGAGCCCATTGGGCAATGACAAAAGTTGCTGGGGAAACAGGCTGACTGGTATCCACAGGACGGGTCACCTTATCCACTTGATTATTAAAATCTTCCTCTGCTGAAGTCACCCTCGGGTGTGCATTCACATGGGACACAAATATCTTCATGTTTTTAGCCCACTCAGAAAATTCCATCCATATACTTCTTCCCAAGTCCTCTTTGTCACCAATTTTCCAATTATGGTCTTTCCAAGTCCCTAACCATCCAGCCAAACCATCAACAACAGCCCATGAGTCAGTATACAAGCACACCTCTGGCCAGTTTTCCTTCCAAGCAAAATGAACAACCAGGTGTACTGCTCGAAGTTCTGCCCACTGGGAGGATTTCCCCTCACCACTGTCTTTCAAGGACACTCCAGAAAGAGGTTGTAGTGCTACAGCTGTTCACTTTTGGGTGGTACCTGCATCTCATGCTGAACCATCTGTAAACCAGGCCCAAGATTTCTCTTCCTCAATCAATTCACTGTAAGGAACTCCCCAAGAGGCCATAGCTCTGGTCTGGGAAACAGAAGATAATTTGACAGGAGTGGTGACCATGGGCATTTGGGCCACTTCTTCATGTAACTTACTTGTGCCTTCAGGATGTGCTCTGGCCCTATCTCATATATACCATTTCCATTTTACAATAGAGTGCTATTTCACATGCCCAACTTTATGACTTGGTGGGTCAGACAACACCCAACTCATGATGGGCAACTCAGGTCTCATGGTAACTTGGTGGCCCACGGTTAAGCGTTCAGTCTCAACTAAGGCCCAGTAGCAGGCCAAAAGCTATTTCTCAACAGTAGAGTAGTTATCTGCAGCAGATGGTAAGCCTTTGCTCCAAAATCCTAAGGGTCTGCATTGTGATTCTCCTATAGCAGCCTACCAAAGGCTCCAGACAGCATCTCTATTTGCCACTGACACTTCCAGCACCATTAGATCTGCTGGATCATATGGCCCAAGTGGAAGAACAGCTTGTACAACAGCCTGGACCTGTCACAGAACCTCCTCTTGTTCAGGTCCCCACTCAAAATTAGCAGCTTTTCTGGTCACTCGATAAATGGACCAGAGTAGCACACCCAAAAGAGGAATATGTTGTCACCAAAATCCAAAGAGACCAACTAGGCATGGTGCCTCTTTTTTGGTTGTAGGAGGGGCCAGATGCAACAACTTATCCTTCTCCTTAGAAGGGATATCTCAAGATGCCCCACAACACTGGACACCTAGAAATTTTACTGAGGTGGAAGGTCTCTGTATTTTTGTTGGATTTATCTCCCATCCACTGACATGCAAATGGCTTACCAGTAAGTTTAGAGTAGTTGCTACTTCTTGCTCACTAGGTCCAATCAACATGATATCATCAATATAATGGACCAGTGTGATGTCTTGTGAAAGGGAGAAATGATTCAGGTCCCTGCAGACAAGATTATGACATAGGGCTGGAGAGTTGATCTGTCCCTGAGGAAGGACAGTGAAAGTATATTGCTGACATTGTCAGTTGAAATTGAACGGTTTCTGGTGGTCCTTACTAATAGCTATTGAGATAAAAGCATTTGTCAGATTAATAGCTGCATACCAGGTACTAGGGGATGCACTGATTTGCTCAAGCAATGATACCACATCTGGAACAGCAGCTGCAATCGGAGTTACCACCAGGTTGAGCTTACAATAATCCACTGTCATCTTCCAAGACCCATCTGTCTTCTGCACAGGCCAAATAGGAGAGTTCAATGGGGATGTGGTGGGAATCACCAACCCTGTATCCTTCAAGTCTTTAAGAGTGGCAGTAATCTCTGCAATCCCTCCAGGAATCCAGTATTGCTTCTGATTTATTATTTTGCTTAGTAAAGGCAGTTCTAGTGGCTTCCACTTGGCCTTTCCCACCATAATAGCCCCCACTGTACGAGTTAGAGAGCCAATGGTGGGGATTTTGCCAGTTGCTCAGTATGTCTATACCAATTATACATTCCAGAACTGGGGAAATAACTACATAATGGGTCCGGGGGCCCACTGGACCCACTGTGAGATGGACCAGAGCTAAAACTCCATTGATCACCTGGCTTCCAGAAGTCCCCACTCTGACTGGTGGACCAGAGTGACATTTTGGGTGCCCTGGAATTAATGTCACTTCTGAACCATTGTCTAACAATCCCCAAAATATCTGACCATTTCCTTTTCCCCAAAGCATGGGTACCCTGGTAAAAGGCCATCGGTATCCTTGGGGAAGGCTTAGAGGAAGATTAACAGTATAAATTTGTGGCAGTGTAACAGGGTTCTCCTCCAAAGAGACCTAGCCTCCCCTTCACTCAAGGGACTCTGGTCTGTAAACTGTCTCAAGTCTGGAAATTGATTAAAGGGCCATGACTCTGTTTTTGTAATTCAGATTAGACTTCTGTTCACTTGATCTAGAACTCTTTTGTTTATATAGCTTGAACAAGAATTTAGTAGACTGCCCTCCTATTGTATTTCTAGGTACCCCATGATTTACTAGGCAATGCCACAAATCTGTGTGAGTCATATAATTTTGATGCTTCCTTTGAGTTTGCTGTCTATTATAATAGCCACGTCTACCCTGTCTTTGGTGATTAAGTGCTGCCACCTGACTTCTGCCAACTCGGGATCCTGTCATACCCATTGTGTTTAAGGATTCCAGCTCAGTGATAGTAGTTCCTACAGTAGTATCTGATCTATTGAGAAGTGCAACCACAGAGCTCTTCAGGGATGATGGTGCTAGTCTCACAAATTTATTTCTAACTGTTCTGGTAAAAGGTGCATCCTCTGGACATTCCTGGGGTGTAAGAGCAGGCTTTGCATGATAAATCCACTCTAACATTTCAATCTCTCTAAGCCTCTGGATCCCCTCATCTACATTATACCAGGGCAGTTCTGGCATTTCAACCTCGGGTAACAATAGCTGCCTTTTGATCCATGTTACAACCAACCATACAAACAAACTGTTAATACCTATTCTAACCCCTCGAGTTATAACATTGAATGCAGAATCTCTGCTTAGTGGGCCCATACCAATAAATTCAGCCTGATTCAGTTATATATTCCTCCCACCCTTATCCCACACTCTTAAAATCCATTGCCACACATATTCCCCCTGATTTCTGTCTATATAAATTGGAAAACTCACACAGTTCTTTTGGAATATAATGTACCTCCTCTATGTGATACTTTGTACCTCACCTTTAGTGGTCTGTTGGGACTTTAGACTATTTATAGGTCTGGAAGATGTGAGGGGGTGGGTCATGAAAAGAATTAGAAATATCTTCCAAGCCATTTGCTTCAGGGTCTTCATTTGCAGTTTCATCTGGTGAAACAAGATTAATCACTCTATGGCTAATCTCTTCAGGAGGAGGTTGGGTGGCCAACTCCTCAAGGCAGGCTGGAGGTGGGGCAGTTACGTCCTCAGGGCAAACTATTACAGGGTTATCTAGAGAAGACTCAGCATGACCTAGGATTGCAACCTCACCCCTGATATCATTATCAATCCTTATGTCACCATTCCATGTTTCTGGATCCCATTCCTTTTCATTCAATGCCCTCACTTTAATTGCAGACATCATGCAACATTAAGATTTCAGTTTACGTTGTAAAGTTGCTATTCTAACCATAAGATTCTGAATCTGATTTTCAGAGATCTCAAGTCTACAGCTACAGGAAATAAGATTTTCCTTCACGATACTCATAGAAACGTCCACATCTGTCAGACGGTACTTAAGCTTCTTGTTTGAAGCCTTAAGCCCATCCCTTTCATTCTTTAATGTAGCCAGTATATAGTAACAACAACCAGCCAATGTCTCTATACCTCTTATTTCCACAAAACTCTATAAAGATGTCAAAAACATTATCCCCCAGAGCCTGGCTTCATACAAGTGAAGCATTAGGAAAATTGAATGGTGATATTTTGACTCACTCTTTTGCCAAACTCACAGTGGATTGGAGAGTCATTCTGATTATGGGAATCAGAGTCCTTAGTGCCTTTGAGTCCAGTCAAAGTAGAAAACCATTCATAAAATCTCATTTTTAAGATTCTGTTTCTTAAGAACCACTCCTGGTAGCAAGATGCATTAGTTAAGGTTCTCTAGAGAAAGAGAATCAAGAGTGAACACTCACAAATATAAAATTTATAAAAATGTCTCACATAACCACGGGAAAGCAGAGTCCAAAATCCACAGGGTAGGCTGTGAAGCCAAAGATTCTGATGGAGGGTCTGGACAAACTCCACAGGAGAGGCTCACCAACCGAAGCAGGAAGAGAGCCTGTCCCTTCTGAATCCTCCTTAAAAGGCTTCCAGTGATTAGATTAAGCATCACTCTAGACAGAAAATTCTTCCTTTGGGCTGATTACAAATGGAATCAGCTGTGAATGCAGCTGACATGATCATGATTTAATTCTATGAAATGTTCTCCTCACATGAGAGAGTTCAGCATTTGCCCAACCAGACAAACAGGAACCACCACCTGGCCAAGTTGACACATGAACCTAACCATGACAATGGCCAAGCCAGAAAACACTTCTCTCCAACATTTTTTACTGGTAAGTCATGGCTATTGAATGGAAGGCTTGGCTGCATGCTTTTGCTTTTTCTTCTCATTTGCCTCATTGCTATCTTCTATGTTCTCATTATACTCCATTTAGGAATCTAAGGGCTCTAATCCAGCTCCCCCATGACATAAACTTGGCCCACTCTGAGCCTCAGCCAAGGAGGTACAGGGCAGCAGGTGTTACTGTCCCTTAGGACCTGACTGGGGGCTTCTCCCTGTATTGAGCAAGAGTCCAATGGGAGCCAAATCAAGTACCCCTGCTTATCTCTGTCTCTCTTAGGCCCACTGAGACTCTTCCCCCACCATTCTCTCTTTTCCTTCCATCTGAGGACCTAGACACTTCCTCCTACTGAATCTGTTCCCCTTTATACATTTTCGACAGAGACCCCCTTCTTTGCCTTCTTGAGAGTCTCCTTTCTCTTTGATCTGGCTTTCAATGCCTTCTGAGACATTCCATATTTTGTAATAGAGTTTCCTGTTCTAAGGATTCTTTTACAAAACAAGGTTTTGACTTTGACATTCTCAGAAGCCGCCTCTGTTCAGGCCTATGGGAACTAGGTACTTTCCAATGGGAGTGTTTCCCCTCCAGGCTTTGATCAGTTGCAGCCAAATATAAAGCTCCCCTTACTCTAGCATACGCTTGCTTTCTAACCCTCAGGAAACAGGAAACTTAGAGGACAAATATATTCCCAGGAGCATTGTCCTAGATTTCTCTCAGGTAGGGTGAGTGCCCTCCCCACTCAGGGGTATAGGTCTAGACAATCTTGCCTAGAATTGTTCCAGGCAAGACTAAGGAAATCCCTCAGAAGCTTAAGTCTAGGCATCTCTCAGGAAAGGTGCTGTATTGGGTTTGGGTCCCCAACTCCTCAAGAACAATGTCCTGGAATTCTTCTGGGCAAAGCCTACAGAACTCCAAGAAGAAAAAGTCCAGATATTTCTCAGGAAAAGTATCCCAGGGACACCCAACAACTGTTTTCTCTGTGTTCCCAAGTGATTGGGCTGGCAGAGAGGGAGATGCCCAACTCTGCAATTGTTGAGATACCATAAGGCCACACTGGAGCTAGTGAGGCTTCTCTTTTTGCCTTTTCCAAAGAAAATGGGAAATGTCAATAATCAAATATAAGCTAAAATACTGGGAAGCATAGTCCTTCAATGGGACTCTCAATTACAATATCATCCTCCAGTCTGTAAAAGACAGGGAAAGTAGTCAAAAATTCCCTATGCCTAGATGTTTATAACTCTATATCAAAACAAGGACCTGAGAGGGACTTGTAGTTTACATTATGCCCATGTCATTTCCAATAGAGGAAAGAATTTTAATGATCCCCTTTTAAAACTTGTTTGCTAAAAAACATTAGAGAGTAATTTGGGCAGAAAATAAAAATGTATTTTCAAAGACCCCTTGAAGGACTTGAGAAAAGGCAGGAAATATTAAACTTCCCCAACTGGGGAATTCCTGATATTCTCACAAGTACTGGGGACAACCAATTGAATATGCCAAGCTTTCAATCTTTGGCTCACCTTATGAAACTTATTTCTGTAGAGGAGAAAAAAACTACTTATAATTGTGCCTAATAATTACTCCCAAAGAACCTCTTTTGTTGCTCATGTGTGACCTCTCTCTCAAAGTCAACTTGGAAAGTAAACTCACTGCCTTCCCCACCCACTACGTGGGACATGTGGGACATAATTTCTTGGGATTATGCATCATGAGATTGAGAAAGCCTTCTTGAACAAAAGCTATATAGTATTACAGTCATCTTCAAGAATTGAAGATACTGCAATATAAGTCAACAGTTTCAATATTTCCTTCTAGCTATTCTAATACACCAAAAACTAAAAAGAGATATCTATATAAGCCCACTCAGACTTGCCTATATATGTATTGTCAGTAAAGCCAAAACTAGAACCATCACTACCCCTCTCCTTTGTAGGCTACTCCTCTCCTTTGGAAGACATTCTACTATCTCATCAATTTTACATTGTTCCTGAATGCCCCACTCCCATTCTAAGGAGAGATCTTCTTCACTCCCTAGGGGCCATCTTAAGATGAATAGACTCAGCTAGTGTTTATTCCTTTGTTTGCCCTGAGGCCCCTACTATGTCTAGGCCTCTTAGTATCCCAAAGGAGATCCTTAAGTAAATAAACCTGTCATCAAGAGATGAAGACATCCCAGGGTGAGCCCACTGAATTGCTTTGTCTGCATTCATATTTTTCAGTCCTAGACCTTAAAAGTACATTTTTAAAATCCTCATCACCCTGACTTCCAATACCTATTTTCTTTTGAATAGCAGTTATTTAAGGATATGATTCCCACCCAGCTCACTTAGTACTGCCCCAAGGGTTTCAAAATAGTCCCCATATCTTTAAGAATGCCTCAGCAGCAGATTTTACTGACCTCCAACTGTCTCAAAGTACAGTGTGGCAATATGTCAATTTTGTGAAGTAACATATTCCTAACGTGAAAGTGAATTGTGTGCTCATTACTGACTACAAGGCCTGAATGGATAGGGAAAGTTGCATAAAGTTTGAGAAAATGAATTTTGTAGACAATTGCTAACAACTCGTAGATGGACATGAAAAGTTATAGAAATATTAAGAAAGTAAGTTTTGTTTATGGTCACTGTTGACTAAAAGAAGCTGTAGAGAGTTTATAAAGATGAGTTCCGTCTTAGTCAATGTTGCTCTCTGTTAATCTGCTCTTAATGAAATGCTTTAAAAAGTTCCTTTTAATCATCTAAGTACTCTAGAAATAGACTTTATATCATATCAAAAATATCCTTACAGATGTTTATATTGACCTTATCATCCTTTATTTCAAAAGACAATTTTTCTCACTCCTAAAGGAAAACTGTTACAAAGATTCGTTCTTTCACCTTGTAAAAGTGAGGTGTTAAAATAGTTTAACATGTTACATAGAACGTGTTTAAGAAATATTACAATAATTAAAAGAAATTTTCTGTTCTTCTGTTAAGCTCATATACGTTTTTACATATCCATATATTTGATGTCTTTTTGAATTCCTAAAAAGCTTAATATCGGTCTATCCTACTGCTGAGCTGCTGGATGTTGAGTTATAGTTCATGGAAACAACCAAATTTACTTGTCAGTTATACTGCTTTGCTCTAAAACTTCCAAAATTTAAATGTTCTGTAACACTATCTAATTTAACCTACCTAGACAGTTTATTTAAATAACCTAATTCAGCCTTATTTTACATAAAACCTAAAATAAAACAGAAAATCTTAATCAGAAAATAAAATATTTGCAAAGTTCCTAAGGCACTAAAAAAGCAAAATTGAAATTTTCCCATCTGGGAAATTCTTATTTTCTTAAGCAACAGGAGCTTCCAATTTAACAAACCAAGTTCTCAATCTTAAGATTCACCCTTAGAAAACTTATCTCTGTAATAGCAAAGCTGAGCCCACCTATAATTAATGCCTAAGATCACCTTCAGAGAACTCTTTTGCTACTCAAATGTATTCTCTCTCTCTAAGCCAAACTTTACAATAGACTCACTTTTCTCCCTATATATGACATGATTTCCAGGGGAATAGGTCTCCATAGCAACTTGAGAAATTGCTCCCAAGGATGAGCCTGGCCCTTGCATTATAGAATGCCAAGCCCCAACCATGTTCCTAAAAGCTCTGAAAAATATCCTGAGCTCCATCTTGCCTATGCTTCTCTTCAGATCATGTATATAATTTCTCACCCAGTTTGTTTTTCCAGATTAGATGTCTTTCACAACAAACTTCTTACCAGGGGCTACACTACTTGCTCCCCTTGCTCAACCAGCTGTCCTCAATAACATAGTCAGAAACTTTATACTCCCACAAGTAGGGTCTATGACCCACTGACAACTGGAAGCAATTAGGGAAGATGGACCAATAGCCCATCCCTTAAGATTAAGGGGAGTTAGAAGATTCTAAGTAGGAAATAATGTAGAGTTACCATTAGAATGGCTGACTGGCTAAGCAAAGGACAAATTCTTAGAAGTAGTCAACATCAAGAGGAAAGATATCTCTGAGAAGAATAGCATCTGGGAGCCAAGAGAACCCCACCTGAGTGATTCGTCTATGCAGAAGAATGCAGCTCACCACCACACCTCAATGCATTATCTTCCACCAGGCACTGCCCTCAAGAGAAGGGGGGTGGAGTGGCAGGAGAAGAAGCCCTGAACAAGGAAAGGGGATGGGGTGTAGGTAAAACTAATCTATAAAAGTAAATGGCCTCACAATGTTGGGTTCTCTTGGCTTTCATCTTTCCTTTCTTATGAGACTGCCTGAATTCAATAAACTTTCTTTTTTCATATATTTTTACTGGCAAATCTTCACACATACAGTCCCTACATAGTGTACAATCAGTGGAATATAGGAAAAACCCACAGCTAACACCATACTCAATGGTGAAAGATTGTAAGCTTTCCCCATAAGATCAGAAAAAAGACAAGGATGCCCACTGTCACCACTGCTATTCAACACTGGCTAGAGGTCCTAACTAGAGAAATTAGGCAAGAAAAAAAAGGCATTCAAATTTAAGAAGAAGTACAGCTGTGTTATTTGTAGATGACACAATCCTATATTTAGAAAATACAGAAAAAAAATAACAGCAGTGGTATTTTAGCTAATAAGTGAGTTCAACAAAGTGGTGGGATACAAGATCAACATGTAAAATCAATGGTGTTTCTATACACTAGCAATGAGCTATTCAAGAGGTAATCCAGAAAATAATTCCATTTACTATAACATCTAAAAATATCAAATGTCTAGGGATAAACCTAACCAAGGAGGTAAAGAATCTGTACACAGAAAACTATAAGACATTGCTAAAAGGAATCAAAGAGGACCTGAATAAAAGGAACAACATTCCATGATCATGGATTAGAAGGCTAAATATCATTAAGATGTCAATTCTACCCAAATTGATTTTCAGAGTCAATGCAATACCAATCAAAATTCCAACAGACTAATTTGAAGGAATGGAGAAACTAATTAACAATTTTATTTAGAAGGGTAAGGGGCCTCAAATAGCCAAAACATTTTTAAAAAGAACGAAGTGAGTGGTGTTATACTTCTTGACTTTAAAGCATATTATAAAGCCACAATGGTCAAAACAGCATGGGACTGGCATAAAAACAGGCATATTGATCAGTGGAATCAAATTAGAGCTCAGAAAGAAACCCTCAGATTTATGCTTAATTGATTTTTGGTAAGGCTCCCAAACCACTCAACTGAAATACAACAGTTTCTTCAATAAATGGTATTGGAAGAACTGGATATCCATAACAGCAGGATACTAAGTGAAATAAGTCAGACACAAAGGACAAATAATTTATGATCTCACTGATGTGAACTAATATGTAGACTCATAGACAAAATATATAACACAAAGTGAAACTAAAGAATGGGGAACAGTTGCTTAATATATGCAGAATGTTTAACTAAGATGAACTTAAGTGTTTGAAAATGGACAGAGGTGATGGTAGCACTTTATTGTGAGAATAATTAACAGTGCTGAATGGATGTGAGTATGGTGGAAAGAGGATGTTTAGAATCATGTATGTCACCAGAAGGAAAATTGGAGGTTAAACCATGGGAATTTATAACAGTGAATCTTGTGGCAGACAATGTTTGTGATTAACTGTACAAATATTAAAAAATTCTTTCATTAACTAAAGCAGATGTATGACACCATTGTAAAGAGTTAATAATAGAGGGATATATCAGGAAAATGTCCTTAGTGCAAGCTCTGGACTATAGTTAACAGTAATATTTTAATACTTTTTCAGTAACAGTAATAAATGTACCACAACAACCCTATGAGTCAATAATATGGGAGATTTTTTAGTTTGCAAGCTGCTGGAATGTGATATACCAGAACTGAAACAGCTTTCAAAAAGGGGAATTTAGGGGCGGGCCGCGGTGGCTCAGCGGGCAGGAGTGCTTGCCTGCCGTGCCGGAGGACCCCGGTTCGATTCCCGGCCCCAGCCCATGTAAAAAACAAACAAACAAACAAAATATAATAAAATAAGAAAATGTTTCCCTTTCTTCCTCCCTTCCTTCCTTCCATCCTTCCTTCCTTCTCTGTCTTTCTAAAAAAAAAAAAAAAAAAAAAAAAAAGGGGAATTTAATAAGTTCTAGGTTTAGAGTTCTAAGCCTATAAAAATGTCCGAACTAAGGCATCCAGTGAAAGATACCTTAATTCAACAAAGGCCAATGGGTTAGGAACACCTCTGTCAGCTGGGTGGTTACATGGCTGGCATCTGCTGGCCCCATGCTCCTGGGCTCTTTTGCTTTCAGCCTCTGTTCCTGTGGTGGCTCCTCACTTTGCTTCTCCAGGGCTGGCTTTCATCTCTTGGCTTCCCTTGGCTCTCTCTAGGTTCTGGTTTGCTTAACATCTCATGTCAACATCTGCTGAGCTCTGAAGTTTTTGTTGGCTCTGTTGTTACTGAGATTTCTCCAGAATTTTTCCTCATTTAAAGGATTCCAGTAAACTAATCAAGACTACCATGAATGGGCAGAGTTACAGCTCCATCTAATCCAAAGTTCACACCCACCATTGGGCATGCCACATCTCTGTGGAAACAACCTAATCAAAAGTTTCCACCTACAGTATTGAATCAGAATTCAAATAAATGACTGCCCTCATTGAAACATGGCTTTTCTGGGGTACATAATACTTTCAAGTTGGCACAGGGAATAAAGAGCATGGGAGAAGTAGGGTATTCTTTTTTATTTTTATTTCTTTTCTGGGGTTATGAAAATGTTCTAAATTTGATCATGGGGCTATATGTATAAACATGCAGTGATACTGTAAGCCAGTAATTGTATGTTTCAGCTAATTTCTATACTGCATGAATATATCTCAATAAAATTGCATTAAAAAATCTGGTCCATCACAAACTCAATATTCATTTGACTATGATAGCTATAATTTTTAAGTCATAGTTTTATTTTTCATTATCAAATATGAAAAATCCTAAAATAAAGGAAATAAAGATAAGTGTGGTGGTTTGAAGCTGTATGTACCCCATGAAAACAAGTTTTTAAATTTAATCCATTATTCTTGTTGTGAACCCATTATAAGTGGGACCTTTTGAAAAGGTAGCATTAGTTAAGGTGTGACGCACTTCAATCAGGATGGGTCTAAATCCTATTACTGAAATCCTTTATAAGTAGAGGAAAATTCAGTTAGACAGACAAAATGCCATGGAAGCAAGAAGCTGAAATTCAACAGAATTCAGAAAAGAACAGAGACCAGGATATGCTGCCATGTGCCTTGCCACGTGACAAACTAAGTACCAAGGTTTGCCAGCAGCCAGTCCCGGAACATCCATCTTCAGGAAGAATTACCTTTATGATCCTTGATTTGGGCTGTCTTTTAGCCTCAAAATTATGAGCTAATAACTTCCCATTGTTTAATCTGATCCATTTCATGGTATTTTCTTGAGCAACCCAAGAAACTAAAACAATAAACAAATGTGAATTCAGGAAAGAAGAATGATATTTAAGAGGAAATCAGGGGAAATGCTAAAGGCACTTACTTCAACCTTAAGCTATCCTCACTGCAATGTAATCATGTCATAAATTCAGACAGCAGTCTGGATCCAGACAAGCAGCCACAGATTAATAGACTCATGGCTCCAGAAAACTTTGTATTGCTCTACCTTCATCTCATCAAGTGAAAACCCTCCCAACTCCTAACACCATGCTCCCAGACAGGAACAGTTGAGATGGATGCCTTTTAAATTCTAGTACTGCAGCTATGCTCAAGAATCCCTCTAAAGAACTCATTACACATTGGAATAATATCCCATTTGGCTGCTAAAGCATGCAGAGAATGCTCTTCTGTATTTACTGTGCGGTTCTCAGCATCCCCATTAAGAGAACATATATTCAAGATCGAATTTTCACACTTGACTCTGGCCAACTTTCTGAGTGATAAGCTAAGTACTGAGTTGAGATAAATGCCTTTATTTCCTTGACTTTATTTGGCTGCAGCCACATGGTTTAGCTAGGACTTCCTTTGAGCCTCAGAGAGTTCAAAGGTTTTCACCATTTGAAAGGCATGTATGGCCTTTACCTGAATTCTCTGCATTTTCGTCTTTGTGGGTCTTTCTAATTTTCCTTCCTAGAATGTAAGTTCTTTGAGAGAAGGGACTGTATCTTATTCTTCCTCATATCCTCTGAAGACCTTAGCACAGTGCATTGCACAAATCATAATCCTTGCTCTATAGGGTATCATACAATCTAAGTTAAGGTCTGAAGTTTTTGTCCTCTCTTTTTGAAATGCAAAGACAATACCAGATTCATTAGTTCTCTTTATGTCTAGGCAAAATCAAACTAATCAATCAAGCAAATAGAATCTGTGTTTATCTAAAGGACTTTTCCCTTCATGAATCAAGTTTTATTTTTCTTTGATATGAAGGTGAAGCACAGCATCAGGAGCCAAAAATTTCTAACAGGTTAGTTGCGAGTATAAAAAAATGAAACCATAGGAAAGCATTAATCACTTTTAGTGATAAATGAAATAGTGAGTAATTTTTAAAATAACTTACATAGCAAATATTGCAGTCAGTGAGCTCAAAAGTTTATATCTTTAATTATAAAAGTGTGCTCATTATACATGCTTGTCTTTTATATGAAGTGCTGAGGATCCAAAGATGCACAAGATACTGCACTAACTTCAAGGAACTCCACAGTCAAATAGAAAAAAAAGTACTTCATCCCTGATAAGGGATGTGTCAAGCCAGGAGGAAATCATCCAGAATTCATTGAACATTTACCCTGTGCCACACATTGGCTAGATAATGTGTGTATATTGTCATTTTTTACTGCAGTTTTTGTACACCATACTTATCGGGTTAGCTTATCCAGCTCTGGGTCTTATGTCCCAGTGGACTTACTATTATTAACTATTGTCTTGAACTTCTTTACACTCACATAGAACCTGGCATGGCAAAATAAGTAAAATCTTGGTGAAAATAATTTTCAAAGCTGAATTTTATTTTCTAGTCTTCAAAGAATTGCTTCTTTTACTTCCTTTAGATTTTTTCTTAACTTGTCTTTTTCTATAATTCCTTTATCAACTCCCTGCCCAAATTCTCCTTTTAAGAATCTCTAGTTTCCCACTCACTTTCCATATCCTCCTAATACCTGTGTATTCATATCTCCTTTCATATTTTAAGTTGCCTGTCATTCTTATCATAGTAGACATGCATTTACTAACTATATCCATTTATACTTCCTCTATATGCTCTTATATTTTAAGTGTGAAAAATACTAAATGGGAAGTTATTTAAGGAGAGAGCTAATGCTTTTGGAGCCTATCAGAAGTATTACATATTGAATTAGTCAGCTTTTGCTAGTATGATAATCTTGCATACCAAATTACTCCAAATTCAGTAACACAACGAATACTAACTTTTCTCACCCATGAGTTTGCAAGCGTAGTGGGGTATCCCTCCTTCTGGCTGAAATTTGTATTTTTAAGACTTCTCCACATATATTCACTCTAGATCATTCTAGGATAATGAGACAATGGCTTCCCAGTCTTTTTATGGCAGGCTACAGGAGTACAAGAGTGAGCTGTAAGACTTCTGAAGGCCATAGATTTGAACTGGCACATTTTATTTGTTCTCATTCAATTCACAAAAGTAATTCACATAACCAAGCTCCAAATCAGTGGGTAGGCAAGTGCGCATCACTCACTCTTATGCTTTACATGACCACATGGCAGGAAAGAGTGAAATAATCTGGCATACCACACATGGTTTATCTCATTTATTTTCCATATAGTGAGATATTTGTACTCCATTAAAAATATGAGTAAATTGAAGTTTTGAGAAATTAAATAAATAGCCTGTTCTAGTTTGTTAGCTGCTGGAATGCAATATACCAGAAACAGAACAGCTTTTAAAAAGTGGAGTTTAATAAGTTAACAGTTTTTATGCCATGGAAATGTCACAATTAAAGCAAGTCTATAGAAATGTCCAATCTAAGGCATCCAGGGAACGTTTGCCTTGATTCAAGAAGGCCGATGAAGTTCAGGGTTTCTCTCTCAAGTGGAAAGGCATATGCGAACACAGTCAGGGTTTCTCTCTAGGAAAGACACATGGCGAACACGGCATCATCTGTTAGCTTTTTCTCCTGGCTTCCTGTTTCATGAAGCTCTCCAAGAGGCATTTTCTTTCTTCATCTTCAAAGGTCATTGGCTGGTGGACTTTCTGCTTCTTGTGTCTAAGTTGTTCTGCTCTCTCAGAATCTCTTGCATTCTCCAAAATGTTTCCTCTTTTATTGGATTCCAGTAAACTAATCAAGACCCACCCTAATGGGTAGAGACATGTCTCCACCTAATCCAGTTTAACAACCACTCTTGATTGAGTCACATCTAATTGTTTCAAATATACATTACTGAATAAGGGTAAGAAGTAAAGGCTGCCCTTACAAAATAAGATTAGAATTAAAACGTGGCTTTTCTAGGCATATTAGTTAGGGTTCTCTAGAGAAGCAGAATCAACAGGGAACACTTGCAACTATAAAATTTATAAAAGTGCCTCACGTGACCACAGGAACACAGAGTCCAAATCCACAGGGCAGGCTGTGAAGCCGATGACTCCGATGGAGGGTCTGGATGAACTCCGCAGGAGAGGCTCACCAGCCAAAGCAGGAATGGGGCCTGTCTCCTCTAAGTCCTCCTTGAAAGGCTTCCTGTGATTAGATTTAGCATCACTAATTGTAGAAGACACACCCCTTTGACTGATTACAAATGGAATCAGCTGTGGATGCAGCTGACGTGATCATGACCTAATCCTATGAAATGTCCTCATTGCAACAGACAGGCCAACACTTGCCCAATCAGATAAACAGCTACCACAACTTGGCCGTGTTGACACATGTTCCCAACCATGACATTAGGGTACATACAGCCTTTCAAACTGGCACACAGTCCAAAGTCAAGAAATATGAACAAAGGTTGAAATTTGAGCAAGATGTAGTTTTGACTTCATAGGCCACATAATATTTTCACGACAGCAATAACCACTTTTATAGTGCTCATATTCCTACCTTTAAAAGAAAAGTTGAGATTTTGCAGGTGGTGGAGCTCTTTTTGCTGTAAAATGAATAAAGATATGAAACAAATGAAAGTTCTCAGTCTATATCATCTATCATTCCTCTGTTATTACCCTAAAAAGAAATGGATTTGGCCTTAAAATTCACTCTCTCTTCCATTGTTGTATAAATTATCTACTGTGGCTGTAGTCACTAGACTTAACACAGCATATACTGTTAATTAGCCATGTGCACTGGCTTAAAATAAAGTTTTCCATGAAGCCTGTACAGTCTATTTAACTTCCTAGTTAAAAAGGGCAGCTGTGATGACAATGATAGCAATTTTAATTCAGTTCTTCACAAAGATGAGAACCAATAAGAGGTGACTTTTGTGGCAGATGTGATTTTCATTAATATTCTAAGAGTTTGGATTTGACCCAATTCTAACCAATAGTTCATTTTAAATGACAAGTAAGTGTGAGAGTGTGACCTTGGGACAAAGAACAGACCCAAACTACCTTCCTTCTTTAGGTGGGGATTATGCCCATGTGCTTTGGCTCCTAAGCAACATTCTCTAATGCCTTATTTTCCAAACTAGCCAAATCTTAAGAATCATCTGGGGTCCTCGTTTAAATTATAGATTTCCGAGCTATTTCCCTAGAGATCAAATATGATTATGTAGATAAAGACAGGATGTGGGAACTTGAATTTTTAGCAATTGTCCCTGGTGATGATCATGATCAAACAAGTTTAGGGATCAATGCATTAAAAAGCTGAGTAGACATGATTTGTGTAGGTGGCTGTTCTTCACAGCATTTAGAATTTAGAGGAAAGCTGATGCTTTAAAAAATTGTCTAACATTATTCTTAACCACCTTCAATTTCCTGACTTCAAAATTATAATGTAAATGCATTGTGAATTGTAATTACCTTCTCATAATTCCATTTGGAGAAATACATGAAATTTCCTAAAGTTCAAAAAATCTTTTCTGAATACTCAAGTATTTGAATCCTCTCCATTTTTCCTTTTTCCTCTTTTTTGGGGGGGGGGGGGGGCGGGGGTTGTGGAGTGAGGGAGGCTTATTGCTTAATCCTTCGTTCCTTGACCAGACTCAACAACAGCAAACCCTTATGCCTCTCCAAATCACATGAATGCAAGCACCATCCCTGGTCAATCTCTCCCTTCTCCACTGCATCCCTCCTTCAGGTAACACAGTCTGTATATCTTTGAATTCCCCCTCAAGAAATTGGAGCTGCAAACTTCCTATATTCATTATTAACTCAAAATTAATGTATAACCAGAAAAACCTGATGGGTTAGAAAAGCATTCTATATCTTCAAAGAAGTATAAGAAAATACTATACTTAGATTAGATTAGATTGAGATTAAATCCGAAGGTAGAGTTTAGATTGCATTTGTTTTAAAATTGAATCTTTTCCTGTGGCTATTTGTGTCTGTGTGTGGTTCACTGAACTCCACAATGAAATGAGATTGCATGTCTTCCATTATCAACAATTGCATACAGTACTTGAATTTGGCTTAATTGTTTTATAAAATGTTCATCAAAAAATGAAGCTTTTAGGTATGCATCCAGGTACAACTTGATTATGCCTTAGTATGTGTAATCATGAGCATGACTGGTGAATGGCAAATTACTTTGAATGGCAGTACCCGGGAATCTATTTCTACCTTGGCTGCTGATTGACTGCCACTGGGTCAAGTCCTTCAACTCTTTCTGCCCCAGTTTTTTTTTGGTCTGCCATATAATGAGTTGATGTAAAGCATGTTCCCTATAAAGCAGCTGCCTTCAAAATTCTAAGCATAATCATTTGTGATTGTTATCCAAGCAGTTAAGAAGCAACTAAAAACATCAGTTTGGTGCTTCCATTTTTAGTGGAGGTAACACACATTACCAATGCCATCCAAGAAGGAATCTTGGTGGTGTATCTCTCTTTTCATTCTTCTTTTATACATGTAGTCCAAAACTATTTTATTTCTTCTTGTTATACTTTGAATTCCTAGGGAATAGGGCAACCATAGAACTTTATTTCAACATGGAGACTGCTAAATCTGTGAAATTCCACCAAAGGACACAAATCCCCAAAGACTGTGTCTTTGTAGTCATCAGTATATCTAGTGGTGATTGTCAGTATCTGCCAAACTGCCTATCGGTTGTTTTTTTTTCTTTTCCTAATAATAAGTAAAAATCCTCTTCACTGCAAATTTTGTCCATTGGCTATTTGAATATTTGTTTATTTAAAACTATCTTATACTTAAAAAAATGCACTCTTAAAGAGGATAAAATAAAATTTGAATTAAATAAGTGAAGAAATTAGGGGAAATGGAGGGAAAATAAGGAAAAGCCATCAATTAAATTAATTCATTGAACACATTCCTTAATCTGTACATTTGCTAAAAATGGGACAGCAATTTGCCTCTGAGATTTCTTGCAGTTACCAATTGGTCTGACTTCTGCTTCTAAAGCTATACGTAATAAGTCAAGTCTCTCTTCTACAAGAAGTCCCTCAGATACATGAAAACAGGTCCTTAGCCCTTGAGGCTAAATGGTAATGAATAATTTTACTCATTGCCCAGAAAACATTATTAATTTACCTCATCTTTGTAAGAAAATTCTAGTCTGCTTTATTGCTGCTATGCTTTAGGCACTCTGGAGTATATGATTTCCTGACATCATTCCACTTAATTTTACTTTAAGTAGAACACATTTTTACATGTAATTGTGTTTTTTGTGGGAGAATACTGGACTTGAGAATAGCAAAATTGCAGTGGTAGAAGAGTCCACCTATATAGCATTCTGTCCTGACCAAGGTGAAGTCAGGACTCATCTTTACATCTTTGCTGGTTTGAAAGGATTTACGTAGAAAAACCATGATTTAATCCTAAGCAATCTTGTGGGAGAAACTGTTTCTCTTAATCTTTATTGGGCACTATAGGTCAGAAACTAGATTGGGTTATCTCCATGGAGATGTGACTCAGTCAATGTGGGTATTAAACTTATTAGATAGAGATGTGACTTCACCCATTTGTTTGGGTCTTGATTACTTTACTGGAATCCTATAAAAGAGGAAACATTTTGGAGAAAGCTGGAAATCTGGAGAGACCAGAGAAGAATGACAGAGCCAAGAGAAAGTCACACCAGAGAATGCCATAGAACCATGAAGTAGAAAGTTCACCAGCTAGCAACTTTTGGAGATGAAGAAAACTGCCTCCTAGGGAGTTGGAGAGGAGGCTAACAGATGATACTATGTTCGCCATGTGCACTTCCAGCCAAGAGAGAGAAACCTGACTATGTTCGCCATGTGCCTTTCCACTTGAGAGAGAAACCCCGAACTTCATTGGCCTTCTTGAATTAAGGTATCTTTCCCTGGATGCCTTAGATTGGACATTTCTATAGACTTGCTTTAACTGGGACATTTTCTCAGCCTTAGAACTGTAAACTAACAACTTATTCAATTGCCCTTTTAAAAAGCCATTTCATTCCTGGTATATTGCATTCTGGCAACTATCAAACTAGTACACTATTCACAATAGTCTACCTAGATTAAGAGTCATTTTACCACCTGAGGACTTGAATAGTTATCAGTCTTCCTTCCTAACTTGATCGAACTACATTGAAACCACTCAGACAGGAAACAAACTATCAAAATTTTCAAACTTTTCCTGGCAAAGAGAATTATGTGCAATTTCAATTAGATACTAGAATGATCTGGCTCTGATATTTGTCATTCCAACAATAACATTGTAATTCTATTTGGCTGTTAGGTAGGCTAACCCCTTCTCTCCCCACATTTTGTGTATACTACTTCAAAAGAGCACAGGAGCATCTGAACTCTCTTGCTCAAAACTCTGGTGGGTATCACAAAGCATATTTGAGTAATAGAAACTAAAATCTTTTAAGCCATGGTCAATACAATCAGGTCTTGCCTTTGATTTCTGAAAAATTTTAGAAATCTTTAAGCCTATGCAAAACTGGCTCCTTACAGCCACCACCACCATTGCAGGTAGGAAACAGTGTTTCAAGGTGCAATGATCCAACAATATTTCAGTCTGAACCACCTTACATCTGGCAGCTTTAAATATGTATAAATGTCCTTCAAATTCAAGTGGCTATTATGTATTTATCAGATATGATATTCTAATTCATCACCATAATCATCTCAGAGATCATTCAATTAGGAATTCTAGAAAGATTCAAGAGGAATCAAAGACCCCAGAGATCAGAGGTAAAATGTGCCACCGCAACATGCATCCAACATAGAGATCAAAAGTTCCAAGATACCAAACTAGCTGGCACAGCTAGAACCAGAACTGACAGCAAGTCCTCTAAGTACATTTACTATTGTCATCAAAGCTCTATTATATTTCAAAGATTTTACAATGGTGTCCCCTGGAATTCATTTTCACCTCCAAGCTCTCAGAATTGAGTGGCTCAGAGCTTTGAAATTATTTTTGATAGGTAGGGTGGTAAGCCTGCTGACATCAAGTAAGGCAGTCTTCTGTCGTCTTGACAATTTTTTCAAGAGGAAACCCAAAATTCAAGTGCTGCTGTTATATGCTGGTTTA
This sequence comes from Tamandua tetradactyla, assembly GCF_023851605.1. Taxonomy (NCBI): domain Eukaryota; kingdom Metazoa; phylum Chordata; class Mammalia; order Pilosa; family Myrmecophagidae; genus Tamandua; species Tamandua tetradactyla. Next base: position 36,109,231 of record NC_135336.1, on the reverse strand, counting down.
TTTTTTGGCCCTGCCTGTACCCCCATGCCTGGCCTTCTTCAGCATTCAGTTGCCAGAGCAACAAGAAACCAGTTGTTCATACTGCCACATAAACCTGACGATCTGAGAAAATAGCCAACATGCATCTGACCAAGAGAATCTTAGGCTTCTGATATTTACCCAAGATTCCTCGAAAGATTCTACAGTTCAAAGACTGAAAAAATAAATAAAATAAAGGCAATCAGAATTCCTGAGGGAAAAGAAAAGTAACCACACAAGAAAGGCATAGTCTAAATCACAGGCCAACTGTAGCACAGCAGGATGATTTTGAGTAATTGGTGAGATATACACCAGAAAAATAAACATGAACTTGATACTAGAACTACTTTCTTTTGTGAGTCATGGGTTTTGTGATATTGGAACTGAAGAAAGAGATATGTGATAATAGTAATCTACTTAGCTATGTAGTAAACAATGCTTACTCTTTGTAATAATGGAACATTTTTCCATTTTTGACTTTTAAGATCAGTCTATGCATAAATTACAGAAGTCATCAACTTTGACCATGTATGCACTAAGTTGCAGTTACTATAAGTTTCCAGGTAGAAGAGAGGAGAAGAAAGAGAGGAAATATGCCCTCGTCATCCAGAAAGGAGAGCAAAATATTCTATATGATTGATTCAAGAATAAATACAGATTTTTAATTATGTGGCTAGTTGAAGTGAGAAAACAGAGTCTAGCTAAATATATTTTAGCAAGATGTAGAAGAAAGGGATGGGTAAATGAGGAAAATCATGTTTCTCATAGTAGAAGGCAAGTAAAAATTAAGAAACACAGTAACATGGTGAATAGTTAGAAGTACTAAATAGAGAAATGATAAGTAGTTATTTCTGGAGAATGGCACTGGAAATGGAAAAAGACAGGATAGGGGACTGTTATTTTTCCATTGTAACTATTTGTTTTTTAAAATATGCCCATGTACTAGAACTTTTCAATGCTATCTTTGTCCATTTACTCTGTATATTCAACAGAAATCCAGACTAAAACACTAACATTGAAATAGAAAATGGAGAGGATCCAAAAGCCTCTTCCTGAAAGTCATAGGAAATATCTATAACATTAGATTAAATGCATGGTTGGATTGTTCCATTAAAAAAATCCATGGATTTCTGATATTTAATAAGGAGAGAGTTACTTTTAATTTATAGTAAAAACACCACCACATTCACTATAAAACTTTCAAGATCTACAGATCAATTTGTGCATCTAATCACAGTCTCTCTGCAGGGAAAATGTGATTCCACTGTTATAGAACCTGATGAAGAAATGTGTGTAAGGACAGAAATGTAGTGTTATTACTGTTTCCTTGCCTGTATAGCACACTGACCCCCAAAGGCTCATACTTCTTTAGGTTTGCTATTAATTTATCCTAAGTACTAATGAGGGAGGTTGGAAAGGGTACAGTTATTTTTCTTAAAATTAAGTGACTTCTTATAAGGTCATATAGTTAATGGGGAATGCAGCCTCAGATATAATTTGACTCAAATTCAGTACTCAGTTTGTTAGATCCAGACTCACAATATAAGAGACACCCTTTATTCAATACTGATTATGTGCTAAGCTCCGTACATGAATTGGCTCATTTATTCTCCATATCATTTTATTATTACATATATTTTAGAAGTAATAAAACTAAGGAACAGAGAAATTAATTTACCCAAGCTGGCTTGATGAGCAGGTGATGGATCTGGGATTTGAACTCAGAGATCACATGTTTATATAGGATTACATTGGAAAGGACCTACGAAATCACTTAGACCAGCTTCTTCTTTATATGTAGAAAAATGTTAGGATCTAAGAAGAAAATTGACTTGTCCAAAATTACACAGCTGTTTAATAACAGAGCCAAGAGTAGAACCCACATATTCTTGCTTTCCATCCAATTCTCTTTCAACCACAGAAGGTCAGAAAATCTTAAACTTTTTGAGATTCTACAACCCATCTGGATTTTATTGAATGCCAGAATTATAAGTTAAGATAGGATCTGGAAATATTTAATATAGCCACACTTTAACATTTGACAAAGCCATGATATCTCATGGAAAATCATCACACCAAATGGAACTACAACCATCTACACTCAAGGGAACCACAAAAAATTTCCATTTACTAAGGTTGGTAGGGATGCCTCTAAAGCATCATATTAATTTTATGCTGAATGTCTTCAGTTTTGAAGCAACATTTCTTGGTATATACCAATGATTAGTACCAAAAGTTAAACCTCTGTATAAAAAATTCAGGAATAGGAAAATTAAAATGCAAAGTCAGGAATTCAATCCAGACTAGCTTCCATTGACTCCTACTTCATAATTCTCTTAAATTGAAGATTAATACAATGCAGCTCACACTTGTGGCTTCATATTCAGAAACATTCTTCTGCAAGCCAGTGCTTATTTTGCACAGCTAAGTTGTGAAGAGTTTCAAAGAAGAGATTAATGTGGCCTGGAACCTTCACCTACACTAAAATTTAAGAACTGGTGGGTCAATGCATATACAAAACAGTATGCAGCAAGTAAAACAAGCCGTGAACTTAGAATTTATGATATTTTTTTAACCTACATTCTTACCTTTGCCCCAGTGAAATCCACCCCAAACAGAGGTTCTAGATTCATTTTCTCCAAGTTCTTTCTCCATTTGCCATTTCCATCTTTAACCTAGATGTTTACTGCTTACAGAAAAATTTTAGTAAAATTAACCAGAAGTAACTTTTATGTCCAGTTGTCAATCATGGTACAAGTATCACAACATAATATCCTGTAATGTTTCCAATTTATAGTTGTTGAAACTAAAAAAATTAAAATTAAAGTTGAAACCTAAATTATTCAAGGTAATATAATTAAAAAGAGACAGATCTGAGATTTGAACCCACATCTCTTTTGATTTCAAAACACATTCTTTCCTCTCTATCATGGCCCATTCCTGTAGATATGGAAGGCACATTATTTCAGTGTTCCTCCAAATTCCCACCCCAAAGTGCCTTCTATGTGAAGGAGATTTAGGCAAAATCTGAGAGGTCTCAGAGAGTCAAACGTTAATAAGGTTTTACCTTAAAAAGTCATATGGATTTTGCTTTCTATTCCATAGTGTATTCATATTTGCCTTATTATGAAAGCAATTTAACAAGTCTCTACATAAATGTATGTCCTGGAACGTATGATATATTCACACTGTGACTTTGTGTAACTCCTAGGCACACTGTCACATCCACTTAGGGATGTAAATTTAAGAATTATGATCACTAGATGTGTATGGAAATGTGAAACAATTACAATTCAAGTTGAAATGAGAACAATTTTCAATGTGATTTTCAATAAGCAAGAAACAACAATCTAAAGCAAACTCTTCTGTATGATTGGAAAAAGTATAAAAACTTCCTAACTTCATATTAGGCAAGCATAAATTATATTCCAAAACCTGTCATAAGCATTAAAGAAAAATACAAACTAAATAATAAGCTTCACAAGCCCAGGTTTAGTCCTCTGAAGAGAATCAGTTGCAGGTGCAACAGTTCGAAACTGCCGAGGAGAAATGCACAGAAGTGATCATCAGGATGCAGGGGCTCTGGGAGGGTACTTACGGGTACTTCACCAAAGAAAATATCTAAATGGCCATTAAATCCATGAAAGGATTTTCAGTCTTATTAATCATCATGGAAATTCAAATTAAAAAGTACCATGAGATATCACAATCACCAATAATTGATATGTGATCTGCAAATATTTTCTCCCAATCTGTAATTTGCCTTTTAATTCTTTTTATTAATTACAAAAGCTGTGGGTTTACAGCGCACAAGTAGTTCAGTGGTTAGAATGCCCACTTTCCATGCAGGAGACCTGGGTTCTATTCCGAGACCATGCACACCCCCCAAGAAAAAATTTGTGGGTTTAGAGAAAAATCATGCATAAAATAAAGGATTCCCATTCACCCTACTATTAACACCTCTCATAAATGTGATACATTTTTTAAAACTGATGAAAGCAAATTTTTATACTTATTCTATTAACTATAGTCCATGATTTAACTTAGGTTTCATTGTTTGTGTTGTATAGTCCCACGAATTTATTCTTTATCTTTATACTATTAACATATATACAACCTGAAATTTCCCATTTTAACTACATTGAAATATATAATTCAGTGTTGTTGATTATGTTTATAAGGCTGTGCTAGCATCACTACCATCTATTACCATCATCACAAATAGAAACTCTGTGCAACCTAAGTATTAACTCCTTATTCCCTAACACCACTCCATCCCCTGGTAACCTATATTCCAGATTCTGACTCTATGAATTTGCTTATTCTAATTATTTCATATTAGTGAGATCATACAATTTCTTCCTTATGTATCTGGCTCATTTCACTACACATGCTTTCTTCAAGGTTCATTCATGTGGTCACATTATATCAATATTTCATCCCTTTTATGGCTGAATAATATTCCACTGTGTATATAAATACACTCTGTTTATCCATTCATCAGTTGATGTACACTTGGGTTGCTTCCATTTTTTGGCAATTGTGAATAATACCACTATGAACATCAATGTGAAAATGCCTGTTCAAGTCCTGCTTTTGGTTATTTTGGATATAAACCTACTAGTGTGATTGCCAGGACACATGCACTCTATAGTTAGATTTCTGAGGAACTGCCAAACTGTTTTCCACGGTGTCTGCACCATTTTACATTACCACCAGCAATGAATAAGTGTTGCTATTTCTCTGCATCCTCTCCAACACTTGTTATTTTCGATTAATTTAATAACAGCTGTTCTAATGGGTATGAAATGGTATCTCATTGTGATTTTGATTTGCATTTTCTTGATGGCGAGTGATGTTGAGCATCTTTATGTGCTTTCTGGTCATCTGTATTGCTTCTTTGGGGAGATGTCTGTTCAACCCATTTGTTCATTTTTAAATTGGTTTCTTTGTCTTTTTGTTGCTAAGTTGAAGGATTTCTTTATAAATATGATATGTGGTTGTCAAATATTTTCTCACATTGTGTAGATTGTCAGTTTACTTTCATGATAAATTACTTTAAGGAATAAAAGTTTTTTTATTTCAATGAGGTCCCATTTATCTATTTCTTTGTGTGTGTGTGTGTGTGTCTTGTTCTTTGGGTGTAAAGTCTAAGAAACCATTACCCAAAACAAGATCCTGCACATTTTCTTCCCTACATTTTCTTATAGGAACTTGATAGTTCTTACTTTTATATTTAGATCTCTCTGAGTTGATTTTTGTATGTGGTGTGAGCAGGTGATCTTCCTCCTATTTTTGAATAGGGAGACCCGGTTTTCCCAGTACAATTTGTTGAAGAGACTCTTCTTTTCCAATTGAGTGGTCTTTGTCACCTTGGCAAAAATCAGTTGGCCATGAATGGGAGAGCTGATTTCTGAACTCTCAATTTATTCTACTGGTTTATATGACTGTCCTTTTGACAGTACCATGCTGTATTGATTACTTTAGCTTTTTAGTAAGTTTTAAGTTTGGGAAGCATGAACCCTCCAACTTCGTTCTTCTTTTTCAACATAACTTTAGCTATTTAGGTTCCATATGAATTTGATGACTGGCTTTTCTATTTCTGCAAGGAGAGTTGTTGAAATTTTTATTGGGATTGCATTGAACCAATAAATTGCTTTGAGTAGGATTGACATCTTAATGATATTTAGTCTTCCAATCCATGAACACAAAAGTCCTTCCTTTTATTTATGTATTCTTTATTTCATTTAGCAGTATATTGCAGTTTTCTGTATACAGGTCCTTTATATCCTCAGTTAAATTTATCCTAGATATTTGATTCGTTTTGCTTCTATTGTGACTGGAATTTTTTTTCTGATTTCTTCTTCTGTGCATTCATTCCTATGTATAGAAACAGATATTTGCATGTTGATCTTGTATCCCACCACTTTGCTGAATTCATTTATTAGCTCTAGGAGCTTGGTTGTGGATTTTTCAGGATTTTCTATAAATATAATCAAATCATCTGCAAATAGGGAAAAATTTTACTTCTTCCTTTCCAATTTGGACGACTTTTATCGCTCTTTTTCTGCCTAATTGCTCTGGCAAGAACTTCTAGCACTATGTTGAATAACAGTGATATGACATTGGGCATCCTTGTCTTGTTCCTGATCTCAGAAGGAAGGTTTTCAGTTCTTCACCATTAAGCAGACTGTTAGCTGTGGACTTTTCACAAATGCACTTTATCATGTTGAGGAAGTTTCCTTCTATCTCTGGTGTTCTAAGTGTTTTCATCGAGAAAGGCTGCTATATTTTGTCAAAGGCCTTTTCTGCATTAATTGAGATGATCATGTGTTTTTTCCTTCATTGTGTTAATGTGGTGTATTACATTTGTTGATTTTCTTATGTTGAACCACCCTTGCATACCAGGAATAAATTCCACTTGATCATTGTGTAAAACTCTCTTAATATGCTGTTGGATTCAGTTTGATGATATTTTGTTGAGGATTTATGTATTCATATTAATAAGAGATATAGATCAGTAGTTTTCTTTTCTTGTGGCAGTTTTATCCGGCTTTGGTATGAGGGTGATGTTGGTCTTGTAGAATGAGTTAGGATGTGTTCCCTTCTCTTCATTTTTTTGAAAGAGTTTGAGCAGAATTGGATTTGTCTCCATGGAATTCTACTTAGTAGAATTTCCCTGTGAAATCATCTGATCTTGGCCTTTTCTTTTATCATTGATTCAATCTTTTTGCTAGTAATTGATTTGTTAAGGTCTTCTATTTCTTCTTAAATCAATGCAGGTAGTTTGTGTGTTTTTGTGTGTTTATGTAGGTTATCTAATTTATTGGCATGCAGCTCTTCATCATATCCTCCTATATTCCTTTTTATTTCAATGGGATCAGTAATTATGTCTCTGTTTTCATTTCTGACTTTTGTTGTTTGCATCCTCTCTCTTTTTGTTTTTCTTTGTTGGTCTAGCTAAAACTTTGTTGATATTATTGATATTTCCAAAAAAACAAACTTTGGTTTGTTGATTCTCTCTATTTTTTTTTTTCTATTTCATTTATCTCTGCTCTAATCTTTGTGATTTCCTTTCTGCTGTTCACCTGGGTTGTTTGTTCGTCTTTTTCTGTTCTTCCAGTCTTGAGATTAGGTCACTGATTTCAAGTTTTTCTTTTTTTGTAATGTAAGCATTTAGAACTATAAATTTTCCTCTCAGCACTACCTTCACTGCATACCATGCTTTGGTATAAAGTATTTTCCTTTTCATCTTCCTCAAAATATTTCTTAATTTTGCTTATCATTTTCCCTTTAACTCATTGGCTATTTAAGAGTATATTTTTAAGTTCCACATATTTGTGAGTTTTCCATTTCTCCTTGTTATTGGTATCTAGCTTCATTCCATTGTGTTTGGAGAGTATATATTCTATGATTTCAATATTTAATTTACTGAGACTTGTATTATGACTTAACATATAGCCTATCTTGGAGAATGAGTTTCTCCCATAGCTTCCCATAGCCATAGTTCCTTGATTTGGCACATACCCAGATACTGCAGGTCTTCAATGGTATCCTGAAACTCTGAGTTTAGTCTCTTCCACTGGCCTTGTCTGGGGCTGGTTAGTAAAATAGCCACCCTCAGAGCTGGGGCCCCACTGATCTTAAGTAGCTAATGATAAGCAGTGATCAGTGATCGGACTGTATACCCCTAGATCTTGGGAACTAGATCTTTTTTTTCCGCTCTGGCATAAGCAAGCTGTGCTAGTACCAAAATGCTGCCTTCTATGAGGTTGGGGAATGGGAGATGGTAGCCCCAGCTCTGAGAACAGTGTACTGGCACTTACCTCAATAGAACAACCTCCTCCTCTCACTCTTCCCTGGATGTTGCACAGTGTTCTACTGGACTCTGGGGTTTTGAAATAGTTGATTCAGACAGTTCTTGCTTATTTAATAGTGTTCTAGTGGAGGAACTGTTTCCTGGAGTTTCCAACTCTGCCATCTTTCTACAATTCCTCACTATTTTCATTCTTTTAACAGGTTCTTTCACAGAGTAAAAGTTTTTTATTTTGATGAGGCACAATTTATCATTCTTTTCATTAATGGTCCATATTCTTGGTATCAACTCTTTGCTTCTTTCTAGACACTGAAACTTTTCTCCTATGCTCTCCTCTAAAAGTTTTATAATTCTGTGTTTACATCTAAGTCCATGATCAATTCTGAGTTAATTTTTTATCTTAATTCATGTTTCCCAAATGAGTATGCTGGAAGTAATGTTGAATAATTTCCAAAGAGAGATCATGAAAAACCTTAAAGCCTCTGCCTGGGTCTCTTGGAACTCTCATTCTTTGATCTATGAGGAATAGCTACTATGCTGTAAGAAGCTCAAACCACCTGAAGGTCATGTATAGATGCTCCATTCACCAGCCCCTGCTGAGGTCCCTGTCAGTAGCTATCATCAAGTGACAGAAAAATGAGTGAGACATCTTAGATGTCCAGTCCATCCATACTCTAATATGACTGCAACTCCAGCTTACATCTACCTGCAACTGCATGAGAGACTACAAGTGAGAACCAGTAGTTGATCCCAGTCAATCCACAGAACTGTGAGTGACAATAACAGAGGATTGTTTTTAGCCACTCATTTTCGGATGGTTTATTATGAGGTGAAAGATAACTAGGACAGATAATTCTGTTCCACTCGTTTCTTTTTCTCCTCCTGGGACCAGCAATCTAGTTCAAGTATGTTCTTCTCATGACAATGGTAGAGGCTCAGGAAGACAAGTAGTAACATGTAAGGCCTCTTAAGGCCTAGGCTTGGAATGGGGATACCATCACCTCCACCTTATAAAACTGGCCAATGTAAGTCACAGTCAAATCCAAAGTTAGGGGGTAGGAAAATATCTCTATCCTTTAGTGAGAGAAACTGCAAAGTCATATTATAAAGGTTGTGGTTTCTGGGAGGTTGAAGAATTGGAGCAATGAAAACAAGAAAATCCCATTAAAAAAAACACAAAAAGAAAGATAAGCAGTTATTCTTTACCTTTTATTGGAAATGCATAACATGGTCTATGAGGTAGTCTTGCCAAAAACATCAAACCTGAATTTTATCAAGCCTCTAGATTTAATCACAATTTACAGGAAAAACAAGCAAAAGAGGAACATGTTAAACAACACTATGAGAATACGTCAGCAATATACAGACTATGGAAAACTGTAAGACAAATAGCCATATTCCTTCTACAAATATGTTGTTAAAAACAAAAAGATACAGAGAGAAAGAGAAAGTGGGAAAGTGAATAGGAAAGGGATAGAAGGATTACCTATAAATTAAAGAAATGTAAGAGATATATCAACCTATTGCAAACTGTGTAACTTATCTGGAGACTTGTTTGAACAAATACACTTGTTTAAAAAGTTATGAAATAATCAAGGAAATTTTAATGCTGGCCAGATATTTGTTCATATTAAGGAATTATTAATTATTTTAGACATGATAATGGATTAGTTGTTAATTGTAAAGATATTTTTGTCAATAAACACTGAAATATTTATGAATGAAATATATGCTGTCTGAAATTTGCTTCAAAATAATCTTGGGTGAGCAGAGGGATCAAGGGCATAGATGAAACAAGTTTGGCCATGAGTTGATGTTAAAGCTGGGTAATGATGTTAAAGGACAAATGGGGTACATGGGGTACTGTTCTCTCTACATTTGTATTTGTTTATGATGCACGATAAAAAGTTATTTTTAATAAAAGTAAATAGTAACAATAAAGTAAAAATTCAATAAAAATAATTTCAAAATGGTAAAAACCAACACAGTGGCAGGAACTTGATAAGAGCAAGTACAAGCTTAGTGTGACAGCTTCATAGTTTGGATAAAGGCCTGAAGAGGCTCAGTTCCACTGTGGTTTGCCATAGCAATGCCAAACTGCTACTCATGAAAAAGCACATTCAATGACTCCCAGAGATCTCTATAAACACTTGGCGGAGGAGAATCTAAAAATGTACGTGATTGCTAAATGACTTAAAGTCACCTCTGCACCTCCTTGGCTGGACAACGCCAACACACTCAATTTACACTGCTATCAAAATATGTGAAAGAATAATCTCCATGTTTCAGAGGTTAAAAGCACAGAGTCAGACTGCAAATTCTGAATCCTGATCCTTTCACTTAATAGCTCTGTGACTCAGAGCAACTTGTTTAACCTTTGTGCCTCAGTTTCCTCATCTGTCAAAGGAGGATAATAATAGCGAAACTAAAGTTGATGAACGTATGCAAAGGCTGTGCACATCCAGGAACACAGTATGACTTCAATACCTGTTACTTTCTTCTGAGTTCTTCATACTATTAACATTACTAGGAAAGAAGATGATGTACACCTAAATTTCACAATCTCCTAGAAGTAGAACACCAAACTGACGATTCCTGCTTCTTAATGGTTAGCTCAAAGATGTAGGGGAATGAAAGAGTCTCAGAAAATTCAGAGTATAGAAAAGTTCCTATTCAAAATTATTGCCTCCACTAACTCCATTAATTAGAAATTGACCTTAATGTCATTAATATCTTATATACCTCATTCAGAGCAAGGATTGTGAATGGCCAAGAAGGATATATAGGACACTTAAAATAATATGTTTAGTATACTGAGAAGAAGGAGAACATCGCAGTAGTTACATTCAATTCAAAAAATATTTATTGTTCATTTTGTTGCTGTTGTTTTAAAAATAATACAACAGATACTCATGAACCCACTTCACAGGTAAACTATTTACCAATAACGTATAATTTACTGTGTTCTCCTCCACATCCCATGGTTACTTTTCCCCAGAGATAGCACTCACCCCAAATTTTTTAATAATCACTCCAAGTGATTCTGATGCATATTAATATATAAAAATTAGAGCTCCAGGTAAAGGAAAAAGAGAGGGGAGAGCCTGAGTGAGTAACCAAATTATCTCCGACCATCAAAAGAACACCATGCACCACTGGTTAGGGGAAAAGATGAGAAGATGTGAAAGGGTTTCAGAAAGGAAGTAGAAAACCTAAAAGGTAAGTACGGTTTCCTTTGCAGCTTTATGCAGAGTTGAGTGTGCTGGTACTGAAAATCCCTGTTGCAGCTTCTGCTACTGGAGTGTGTCCTTTTCAGGGACCTAAGAGAATTAGCCTTGACCTTGCTGAAGGTATGAAACTGAGCCAAGTATCCTTTCAAGGTCTTTTCCAGCTATGTGGCTGTGATGACTGTGGGAAAGTGGTGTGGAGAGTGTACTGAAGCTAGAGCTGTTAGCGCAACTGATAGCTGCCAAAATTGGCACATTAACCTTAAAGTCACCTCATATTTTGTTGAATCTTACTTTGCTTCTACAACGACAAGAGGTGCTTATACCTTCAGCTAAAGTCTTCACTGTCATTCCCAACTGAGAAGGAATTGAAGACAAAGGAAGGGGCAAAACTTAAATGTTTCATTTAAGTGTCACGGGAAACGAAGTGGAATTCAGGACTGCGGGAAGCAGAGTGAGCTAACTGCTGCTCTTGAACAATTATTAACCAAGAGAGCTCACTGCAAGCTTGACCCTTAAGGGAAGCTCCATTGTTATGAAGAAGTAATAAACTGGGCTGTCACTGGAGCCCTCTAGTAAAGATTATAAGAGCCAACCTGGAGAGTCTCCTAGCGATATTTTAAATAGCTGTTGTAGACGTCACAGAAGGATACTGACCTTCAGAGTTTGGTTTTGCTATTTCCTTCACCAACTCTCTTTTCATTTCTATTGAAGTCTTGCAGGATCTTACATACCACAGGAGATGGGAATCACCTGGGAAGGCCTGAGATTCTTAGCAACTCAAAGGCAGTTAAGTATTTTATTTTGCTTTTTCTCATACATTTCAGTCAAGAAAGAAATAGTGACCTTTTAGGAGACAAACTGACTTAAAGATAACATAGACAGAATGTCCCTTTTACATAGTAATCCCCGGTTGAATCAAGCACATTTCAGAAGCTGTTTCAGCAGAGATTTAGAATACAGCAAATCAGCAGGCCTCAGGGAATAGCGTTTCAATGTTTAATGAACAGATTAAGCTATCTTTTAAATTAAATTTTTGGTTGAAAATGTTTAATGTATCAGGTTTTTTGTTTAATTCTTTTTTTTTTTTTTAACAAATTCCTGGTTGTGTAGGACCAACTTCCACATTGACCAAGTTCAGCACTATTGCCCCAAGAGGAGAAATGCCTCAAGCCACCAAAAGCATTAACGTACTCTGATGATACATTTTCAAGCAAAAGATGTCATCCTTATGTACAGCAACATGTTCCATAGTTTCTCTCTCAGGACAAAATCAAGCAGCTCCTGAGCAAAATATCAAATATCAACACTCCGCTAAAAGCTTAATTTCATGGAGAATGTAACTCTAATCAATTGACATGAGCATTGCTTAGTGTCAGAAAGTAGTAAAAGGAAAATTAACGGAAGCAAAAGAGTACAGAAAGAAGGTAAGAGGCAAAGACGAGAGACAAGATAGGTTTGTACTAAAATAGACTATCAGTTTCCAGGAGCCTTGCAGATCTCTATATACTTAATAATTCTGTTATGAATTGATAGAATAGGGATGTCCATATAATTCCAGGTTTTCATTAGAATATTTATTTTTTAATCTGCCTAACAATAAATAGAAAATGGGAGAGTCTACAGTAAATACATTAAAGACATGGATATAATTGAGTATGGTGAGAGTATTGTTTGATTGAGTGGACATATTAGCACTGAATAGAACAAAGGAAGCAATTCTCCCTCCAAGTCAAAATAGGTGGCCAGCTGGATGAGAGACAACAAGAGTAACTGATGGACCACTCCCAAACAAACGGCATTAGGAATTAGGGATTATGTTTGTTAACACATGGCCCCCTGCTCTACAGGGACAGCTACCCATGGCTTCCCAAAGACAAAGCGAAGACACTCAGTTCAAGGAAGGAGACTCTTCTATGGCAGCCCTCTGCCTTCACCACTGAAGGCACAAGAATGAGGCCTGGCATATTATTAACACTCAATGGAAAAGAATGATACTGGCTTAACCCAGGCAGTACTGAGAAAAAGTTCTTCTCAAATTCAGCCCATCCTCTGGAGTCCTGGGGAAGAGGTAGGAAAACAAATTTCATGCATTTCAGAAAAGAAATTAATATTTACTAATTATGAAGTGATGATTCAAATAGGTGTTACAAACTGAGAAAATCTAACATCTTCACGCATTAGGTATTTATAATGTATGATATATATATAAATATATATATTTGCGTTAAACTTCTCAATATTACTTTGTTGAAAGATTGCTCACCCATCTTTCAAATATCACCCAGAGTTTTAAAGAAGGTGATTGTCACTCTGAGAAACTCCATAAAACAAATTGCCTAGTGAAATTGATACACAAATGGATAAAGATGCTAAGAAAGAAATAAGAAACTTGTAACCAAAGAAAAATAGAGTTAAAAGTTTACTGGGGTACTATGTGAGACATGACTCCCAGTGGTATAAATCTCCTTGGCAACATGGGGCCTCGCTCCTGGGAATGAGCTGGGACCTGGCATCAAGGGATTAAAAAAGCCTTCTTGGCCAAAAGGGGGTGGACAGAAATTAGACAAAATAAAGTTTCAGTGACTGAGAGATATCAGAGTCAAGAGGTTATCCTGGAGGTTATTTTTGTGAATTATATAGATATCCCTTTTTAGCTTATGGTCTATTGAAGTGGCTAGAAGGAAGTACCTAAAACTGTCGAGCTGTTGTTATGGTAGCCTTGATTCTTGACAAAGACTGTGTAACTGCATAGTTTTTACGGTGTGACTGTGTTATTGTGAAAACCTTCTGTCTGATGCTCCTTTTATCCAGGGTATGAACAGATGAGTGAAAAAAAAATAATAATAGGGGAAGATAAAGGGTAAAAATTAGGTAGATTGAAATACTGTCAGTCAATGAAAGGGAGAAGTAAGGGGTATGGGATGTATGAGTTATTTTTTCTTCTTTTTATTGCTTTCTTTGGAATGATGCAAATATTCTAAAAATGATCATGGTAAAGAATTCACCGCTATGTGATGATATTGAGTCATTGATTACATGATATGGTTGGGCTGTATGTGTGTAGATATTTCTCAATAAAAAAACATTTTTTTAAGTGAACTGAGGTAAACAAACAACTTGAATACTTTGGCCATGCTCAACAAAGATGCAGCACTCATGCTACCACCTTATTGATGGAAGAACAAGCAATTAAACACAGCAGCCCTCACTTTAAGCCTGCACGCTCTAACTTAACTCTGTTCAGCCAGTGCTCCAGACATCCATAAAGAATTTATTAGGCTTGCTGTACAAGATGAAACATTTTCGTGATCCTATATTTTGACCATAAGATATGAGTAACTGACAATACAAATCATCCCACGTATTTGCCCTAAGCTTCCTAGGAACCTGACTAAAAAATGGAATACATTATACAATTGTTATTGACAAAAAAGAGGTTAAAAATCAAAACAGTTCTTAAAAGGAAGCAATGCATTTCTTAACATTTTTTTCTATGAAAGAAATTTCCCATAGGAATGGGGGAAGACAGAACACAATATTTTTAAATCTATTTCTGTAGGAAATGTTAGCAGGTTTCATTACTTTCTTGTCGCATCACTCAGGTAAACCGAGGTAGGAACAGTGGAGCACAATTTAGTGAAGGCAAAGGCAGGCCAAACTACTATGGTCTAAGAGTACAGAAAACTGTCCTCAGGATCTGGTGACTTTCCAGATGTAAGGAGAAAGCAGAGAAAAAAGTAAGAAAACGAATTGCTTCTATGTCCCTCAAACACAGCCCCACTTAGCATTCATTTGAGAAACGTCTGAAGTTGGAATACCTGGAAAGGTCAGCTTTGGGTGCTTTTATTTTCATTAGAGATCAAGTTGCTATTCTTTTACAGAAAAATAATTAGAGCACAATCAAGATTTCTCAAGGAAATTTTCCTTTGGAAGAAGGTGAGTGATGAGAATCTTTATTGATTTTAAGAAGAATTATTGAATATGTACAATGTGGCAACTACTCAGGCAGACACCAAAGGAACAAAGGTTAACAGTATGAAATTTCAAGATTTTAGCCAGTTGAAGTGTGAATGAGATAAGGGAATGGAGAACCCAGTGAAACACCAACCACTCTTGCAGGACACTTGACCTCCAAGGGAAGGCGCAAAACAACTAAAGGTGAATGCAAGTCAGGCTCCCTTAAATCAAGTTATGGAAAAGCCCAGCATATATGCTACCAATCTGCCCAAATCTACAATATCTGGGATGCCCAAGGTCCCAGTATCATAGTTCCCAATTATTAAATTATAAAATTGGAAGATTAAAAAATAATGAGTAAATGACACTATTTTTTTTAAACCATGTGTCCATTGAGAAGCAGTAAGAGGGATTGGAATTAGAGGTTATCAAAAGTGACCTTCAACAGCAATAATATTCAAAGAGTACAGACACAGATGGGTACTCCATGAAAAAATATGCCTGAAAGAGCCATAGGATTTATTTGGTCCAATCTCTTCATATTAAATATGATTAATGAAAGCCTACATACCTGATTTATTGCTTTAAGCCTGCTTCAATATTCTTATATTTATTGAATACTAAAATGTCAAGAGATCATAGTAGGTAAAGTCCAGAATGGAACCTATTTGGAAATGAGAAAAGAGAAACTATAAGTAGAACTTGAAGATTTGCATTTGCAGAATAAAAGAACAACTTGGGAAGAATTATGCAAAGAGCTTTGGGATTCCATGGGAAAGTGTCTTGTCTTGTAAAAATATGTAAATCTTTTTGTATTAATTTCTTATTACTGTTATAATAAATTACCAACAACTTAGTGGCTTAAGAGTACATACATTTTTATTCTCATACAGTTCCGGAGGCCTGAAGTCAGAAATCAGTTTTACTAGCCTAAGTCAAGTGTCAGCAAGGTCATACTCTCTCTATTTCCTTCCTTTTTCCAGCTTCTAGAGCTGCAGTCCTTGGTTTATGGCCTTCTCCTCCGTCTTCAAAGCTATTTCAGCATCTTCACATCTCCCTCTGCTTCCATCACATCCCTTCTCCTCTGTAGTAAAACTCCTTTTGCATCTCTCTTTTAAGGACATTTGTTTTTATATTCAGGGGTCACCTGGGGTACAGAATAATCTCCCTGTTTCAAGAGTTTAAATTAACCACATCTGCAAGATGTCTTTGTGCCAAATAAGGTAGCATTCACAAATTCCGGGGATTAAAACCTGGATATTTGGTAGGCCATTATTCAGCCTACTATCGTTATCAAGGGAAAAACAACTTCCAAAAGGGCCCCTGAAAAAGGAAAATGGGGTGCTGAGGTTGCTCTGAAGGTGCTTATAGAGAACACTCTCATGCTGTGGTCATGATGGAGGTGGCATAATAACAATAGCAAGAGGATGGATTGATTTGAAATACCTCAATGTTCATGCATTATTTTT
The DNA here is from genome assembly GCF_023851605.1 of Tamandua tetradactyla. Classification (NCBI taxonomy): domain Eukaryota; kingdom Metazoa; phylum Chordata; class Mammalia; order Pilosa; family Myrmecophagidae; genus Tamandua; species Tamandua tetradactyla. The sequence continues at coordinate 36,092,741 of NC_135336.1, read as the reverse complement.
GGCCATTTAATCAAGTCACCATGTATATGAGCACAGGTAAATTATGAGAAGGAAATAAATTGCCCAAGTGCATAGACTCACACTCTAGTATCAGAGGAGAACTTGAATTTAAGACAATTGATTATACATCCAGAGATTATTACATATCAGCAAAATTTTTCTTGCTCTTTTTCTTCAGTAATTTTTCTGATTACCAAAATGATTGATGCTTATTTCTTTAAAAAAAAAAAAAAAAGAAATGTCAAGGAAAGCACAAAGATGATAATAAAAATCATTCATAATTCTACTGTCACAGATTGATTGTGTCCCCCAGGAAGAGTCTCTTCTACAAGTTTAAGAGGAAGCCTGGCCTGGGCAACACCTTAATTTTGGACTTCTGGTGTGCAGAATTATGAGACTATACATTTCTGTTGTTTAAAGTTGGCTAGTTTGTGGTACTTTGTCACAGCTGCCCTGGGAAATTAATGCACCTACTGTGATAGTTAGTTAGGTTCTGGTGTCAACTTGGCCAGGTGATGATGCCCAGCTGATGTGTCAGCAAGCACTGGCCTAACCATTGCTGCAAGAATATTTTATGGCTGGTTTATAAACTAGAAAGCTGGTTTATTAAATCATCGTTCAGTTGATTGCAGCTGTGGCTGATCACATCCACAATTAGCTAAGGGTTTGTCTCCCACAATATAATAGCAATATTATCCAATCAGCTGGAGACCTTTAAGGGAGAAGTGAGACTTTTCACTGTTTCTTCAGCCACTGAGCCTCTTCTGTGGAGTTCGTCAAGACCCTTCATCAGAGCTGGCAGCTTCACAGCCTGCCCTATGGATTTTGGTGTCTTCCATTCCCACAGTTGCATGACAGACCTTTTTAAATCTCATATTTACAGATCTCTTCTGTTGGTTCTGTTTTTCTAGAGAAACTTGACTAATACACCTACCATGCAAAGATAAATGTACCTAGTATTTTGAAGTATTATCTTTCTTCCCATTATATCTACATTTAAATACATGTACAAAGACATGGAATCAAATTGTGCATACTTACAAGTATCCATTATTTTCATTCAGTAATATAATGAACCTTTTCTTCTATGTTTTTCTACAACAAGATTTAATAGTTGTTTATTATTCCACAATATGGATGAACCATAATTTATTTATTCAGTGCTATATTGTTGACTATTGCATTTTTTCCCTAAGATTCTTTTGTTCTTATACATTGTTGCAATAACGTCCATGTATATGCCTGGTTATCTCCTTGTGATATTTATCCTTGGTATTCCAGAAATACAATTTCTGTTCACAGGATATTAACAAATTGCTTAATAAATTGTTTTATAAATATCCCCATCCATTCTTCAAATCCACATCATACATCTCAGCCTCTTCTATAAAGCCATTCCTGTCCCCCTCAACATCCCACATAGACAGAGAAGACATAATGTTCTGTTCTCTTATACTATGTATCTTGTAGATGTCCTTATTCATATACTATATCATCATTATTTAATATGTCTGTCTTCTCTATTGGAGTGTAAGCTTTGTAAGTAACTAGCACCCATGTATAATTTCTCTAGCTCAATATTTCACATAAAATGGCCAGTCAAATGTTTGCTGGAAGGAGTGAATGAGTGAGTGAATAAATGAATAAACAAAATAGTAATAGATGAAAGAACAAATAAAGAGCAATATTTGATTTTTGACTACTCAATTTATCCCTATGTGAACATTTATTGCTATGTGAAGAGTCCCTAGCTCCCATTTTATGAAGGAAAAGACCATAATTTTCCTCTTCTGGCCTAAAATTGTCCCAATTCACTTGCTCTCCTAGCCTGCTGGTAACTTGCTTTCATCTAAAGCTTCAGAACCTTTTTCAGTGCGTAAGAATAGTGTCAGCCCAAAATCTTCATCAGAACAGGACCTGGGCATACATAGTCATGTAAATAGAGACAGTGACCTCTTGCACTGTCATATTATAGAAGTTTTACTGACTGTCATGATCATCCTTTGGGGAAAAAAAAGTGAAGCTACTTGGAACTATTTACGATCTTTACTTTTCTCAAATGCAATGGCACATTTTAGAAATATGAAAGGAAATTTAATTATAATTAGGAAGAAATTCACCCCGCTTCAATAAACACATGTGTGCCCACCCATACCCATTTTTTCACACACATTATCTTACATAGTAATTTAACTAAAACCCAGAAAATAACAAACAAAAAAGAAATCACTGTTCCCTATTGGAAGGCAAAGAATAAAAGGATATCTGCTGTTCAGAGTCAAACCCCATCCCCCAACAGACAGATTTTTCTCTTTATCATGCCATAATGCCACAGAAAAGCAAAAACACTGGTTTTGTTCTCTGAGATCAAAAGAAAAATACATCCCCTTCTGTGATCTCCCTTGTCTGAAGGAGGCATCCCTGCCTCACCTTGAGATAAGGGAGGTATGATATTGGCCCTTTACTCCCTCTCCATTTTTTCCTGCACCACTAGCAGATTTCTGAGCACACTCCTGTCTCCTTTCATATGTACTGAGCATGCATTAGCATCAGAATCACATAAGGAAACTTGCTATGGTCAGCAGAAGCATGAAATCAACCCCTATGCTGACTAAGTGGTTGTCATGGATTTCCACTTTTGTGTTGTCAAATCTCTGAATAACTGCAGTTTTGAACTATCTGTTTTCTGAATCTGGGGGTGAAATAGTGGCAAATACATGAAGCTAGATGAGTCAAGCAAGATAATGTCAATTATTTCAGGAACTCAAAGGTTAGCTTCTCTATTCCTATCCCCTTCCTTCCTAGATTTGAAATTCCAAACATTTGGAGGGTCTGAAAGACCTTTCAAGGATGACTAGAACAAATATATTTAGAGAAATCTCTAATTTTTAAGCATCAAATTCTTCATGTGAGCAAAACACTAATAATTATCATATTTTAACTTTTTGATACTTGGCAAAAATGGGATATTGGTCTTAAGTTTAATATTCCAGGATGCAGTTACTACAAACAGATTTTTTTTGATAGCATAAGTAGAAAGGGCTCAGAAGCATGGGCTTAAGCATCCTTTGAAATCTACTTTTGTTTTGAGTCAATAAAAGAAGGGTCTGACAAAGCATATTATACCATTGTGAACCTGCTAGAAATCACCTAGAGTTGTTTTGCAACCCATGAGCAACCTGGTTATTCTTCTGCTTAGGCAGATCTATGAAAAGCAGTTTACCAGACTCTGCTTCAGGTAATAGATTAGAACTCTGGGGTTTATATGTGACCTGTTCCTGTGATGCTAGAGGTGGCTTGCTGTCAATTTGGCTCATTCTGTCTGTTTCTTTCCCCCAAAGTCATTATCAACAGTAATACTAATCCTGGACATCATATACATCCTAAAATGATACTAAAAAATATGAAATCTGCCTTCATTTGAATTTAAGGTATACCATAGAACCCCTCTCTAATGTGTTCAAAACTTGACTTTAAAGAAATAAGACAAAGATTCATTTTTTATATATATGGAGACTAAGCCCCACTACTGCTTTTGAAGTAAAGATTAGAGATTAGACACTCAAGGACATTTACCGATGTTTTAATTTCCCAATGCAGCAGGGATATTTTATATTTCATTTGCCCTAGTTTCTATATACCAGGATGGTTTAGGATCTTCTGGAGCCTTGCTACTCAAGGTGCAATTCAGGGATTAGCAAGCATCTGGGGAGAGGGGGAAGGAGGCTTGTTGAAGATACAGAGAGTCAGGCTGCAACCCAGATCTATGGGATCAAAATCTCCATTTAACGAGGTCCCAGGCTGATTCATATGCACATTCAATTTGAGAAGCATGCTCTAGAATAAAAAGAGGCAAATAAATTCCACCTGTCTTTTTGGTTAGGCTGCTATGAGACAAAAGGAAATATGTGAAAGTCTGAAGGACAAATGAGAAATGACTTCATAAAAAGGTGAAGTAGAGAAAGACTACATGATGTGATTTAATATTCTCCAAAAGGAACTAAGCAAAAGCAATTCTTCTGTTGTCACAAACCTAGGTTAATAGTTCTCATAGGCATGTGCCATTTCACAATCCTATACCATTTTTATCCTAAAATAGCAAAAGGGACTATTTAGAAATCCACTGTGCTCTCTTTGCAGAAATCTACCAAAAGGACTAATTTTTGAGTGTTTTCCATGTGCCTGGCTCTGTGATATGCATGTTCCAAGCATTGTCCCATTTAACTTTGTTTACTTAATTATTCTATACAAATCTCATATCACTTTTTGTCTCAGGACAGGTAAGCTACCAAAAAGTATATATAACCCAGACTCAATCTGAATGGATATGGCTGAGTAAGGAACCAAGAAAAATGCCTTAGGCCTCAGATTTTAAATTGGCTGTTACTCTGAGCAGAGATGTTTACAATTTTCTGTTTACTCAACTCAGAACGGCCCAGGGTCACTGAAAGAACAAATGCCAACAGAACAAATATAAAAGACCTCTGACACCAGTGGAATGTGGAAAAGATAGTGTCAGTCACAGAGTCATAAAAGGCAAGATCAAAGGAGTAAGCTAGGCTAGGGATGCGAACTATGTGGGAAAAGCATCCTAACCCCCAGATGCAGGGGGAATGCTGGACTACGAGTTCCCATAGCATGATATAAGGCAGAGAAACAATCTACACTTGGGCCACAGCCCCCAATTTGTAATGGCCTCCACTCTGCCTTTGGTCACAGCCTGAAAGTTGAGCATAAAAAAAAGCCACCATCTGAAAACAAATGTTTATTTGCACCCTTACTCATCCCGTGAAACTTGATTTTGCCCTCACTTCAACCATGGTTGCATGCACCTAGAAGCTTGAGTTTTGAACTACAATTTATGCAAACAACTCCAAAGAGCTCAAATACTCATGGGCATTAAAGTGTATAGTTAATTATTATATATGTAACTATAATTTTCCTCATTTCCATGTGTTCTAAGGAAAGTTAATCTCAGGTGGTATAAGTATATTACACTTGGGTTGGCTGACATGGCTTCTATACATGCTGCCTTTGGGGGATGCTACTTTGCCTGGCACCAATACCATTTTTATAGAATGAGGGTCAGGGTTTTGGAAAAAATGTTTGTATTTTTACATATTTTTATGGTTTTAGGTATGCTTAGTTAATAAGAGCAAGCCTTTATAATTCTGACAACTATATTTTTAAAGAAAAACATTAAACACTTTTTCCTACCATAACTGGGTGTGGTCGATATTTACTGCTCATGAAAAGCCAAGAAGAGTTTTTGTAACTGTTAATGTCCTGTGAACCATGTAAGTAAACACAGAAAAAGTTAATATATCCCACTTACACAGCAGCATCCATTAATATTAAGTTTATTAAAAAAAAATAGTCTGTGATTAGTACCACAGGGTGCTATGCAAATGCTATGAAGGACCCTATTAAATACCTGCAATTGCAGTTTATGTCTAACATAAATTTTTGCTCATCACCCCTCATGAATGTAACAATTTATCTTACAATAATAATTCTAACAACTAATTTTTATTGAGCATTTACGTGAATTTGCTAGGTTGTTTATAAACACCACCCCCTAAGGTTTACAGCCACCCTGGTAGGAAAAACTATTATTCTTATTTAATTGTCCAGGACATTGGATGACAAAGAATTCATTTCTTACACAAGTAAGAAATGATAGTATAAATTCAAATCCAGGCAGTCTGACTCCTGAGTCCAAGCTCTTATGCTGCATTGATCCTAAAAGAGGACATGGGCTTCCCACACTCCCTTCCAGCACTTTAATTAGACAGATAAAAGGAAAGCTTCCAACAGGTCCATTAGAGGAAGTCCGGAGGTGAGGAGTTCTTTCCAGCACCAAAGTTCTCTGGATGTTCAACCACTTAGAAGGGAGACCCTGCAACCTCGACTATTCTCTTTTTCTTGAGATAATTCATTTGTTGTGGGTTAAATGCAGAATTAGGGAAAGAATGGTAATTAATGGTCACTGCTGTTCTGAGACTGTCCCAATCTCTGCAACTCTGTGTTTCCCAGAAAGCTGAAAGGAGGGATAAAGAAGAGCCTGGATCAAAATGACAGAAAAAAAATAATTAATTTTACAAAGCAGCCTGCCTGACATCAGGAACCCACACTGAACTGTTTAGGAAATAGAAGATGCTGTAAATACTGCTAATAATAGCTAAAAGAACCAAAGTCATGATTTTGGAAAAAGTGAAACAAGATCTGAAGGTTTCCCTGAGTAAGGTCTGGGAAAACCAACATCCATGTACTACAGTTGTTTTATATACATATATAATCTCCTTTTTCCCCAGCCAATTATCACCACTTCAAGCTCAAGGTCAGGGAAGCAGTTCATGTACATTTTCGCTTCTTGTATAAAATGCTACCACATTAAAGAAAGAGCTCAGGAGGTTCAGGAGGCAGTCTCCCCTCTTCCCACTCCCATTATTTTAATCAGCCTTTATTTGCAGATATTCAGACAGAAATAAAATGTGCTAAAACAGTATTCCATGAATGGTAGTAACTTGAGTAATTTTTAGCATTCCATGTATCAAAACCTGACTGTAACAGTTAAAGAAGCTTCCCCAGTTGTACAGAATAAGATCTGCAGGCATCATTAATTCAAGTCTCTGAGAAGATAACCAAAGACTCTGTTGACAGTAATTAAACCCACATTCTGACATGCATTCCAAACTCTCCATGTAATTAACTATATTCCAGGCCCCACCTGGAATAAGCCCAGATCACCGCCAGCACTATCAGAGGTAAAAGTTACTACCTCAACAAACCAAGACCAGACTTATTGTTCAAAATTCATTTCTTCTCATGAACATTGGGGATATCCACTCCCTCAAACAAATGCCATCTTTATGACAGAGAAGGCACTCGCCCCATGGCCTTGACAAGACAGATTAAAGCTAGGACAATTTTAGCTTGTTTTCAGAACTCTAGGTAATTCCGGATTTGCCACAGTCTCTGAATTACACTTACTAATGAGTTCTTATTGCTAAGCTTGGTCTTAATTTATGCACTTTCCAGAGGTACAATCATTAAGTACTTTCTATGATACATGCTACTTCCTTCCAATAACCTCAAAATATGCTGGCTGATAGCTTACTTTCCTTGTTAGTTCACTAAAATATCAAAGTGAATAAGAACCCAGTCTCAGATTTTCAAGCTATATATCTCTATTTTGTGTGACCTTGGAGAAGGTATTTAATTCCTCTCAGCTAATATCCTTATCTGAAAAACTTCGATAAAAGTACCTTTCTCCAAAGATTAATGTAAAGATAAGACGGCACGTATCAGGAACCTAACTCAGTTTCTGAACATGGTTGCACTCAAGTGTTAGCCTTTTTTTTCCCCCCTGGCTAAGCCCTTAATGCTTGAGCTTCTTGTCATCTTTGTCAGTATCATGAACTTTCCTGGATATTATCTTAAGATGTCACTCTGGAGACAATCATTTCACACCAAGATACTGGAGATTATCCCTGGAGACCCCGCGCTTCAATTTTTCACCAAGTATTTTTTAGCATAGAATTTATAAAGAAATTCATTCACCTCTCTCCAGTCTGAAGTTGACCCCAACTCACCACAGTCCGTGTTTGTTCCGTGTCCGGTTGAGCTTGAAAGCAATCCCATCTACAAGTTTTAGTCTTGTTCCATCAGATATGATTTACTGTATATCTGTAAGGTTGGATTTAAAAGTAGTCAAAATGTGATTAGCTATGAACAAAAGCAAAACACAATAAAAAATAACATAGTACTGTCTTGTCCCTCAGGATGTTAAAAGTGATCACATTTTCCCTTTTTGGTAGGGAAAAGCTTATTGGCCTGAAGGCGTTAGGGCAATGTTATTAAATATTACAGTGTATAATCTGATATTAAATATTAGCTGCATATTATCTATGTATTCCTGATGCTGGTAGGTAAACCACTTGCAAACATTAATGTTGTGCAACTGAATGCAAACCATTTCCCTTTGTGTCTCCTTGGCCTTAGTGTGGTAAAAATGATAATAATCATCATAAAACATGTTTGTTTATAGGGCAAATGGTTAACAATAAAGATGAATAATAACTGTTTATTAAAAATTAGGGATAAAAACCAGATGACTGAACTCTTGGATACCCCAACAGAAAAAATTATTTGGTGTTCTAGCTTGAGCACTTTGAGAAATGTTTATGGTACTTACTTTCTGATGAGTAACAGCATGTAGCATTGTTAAGCTTGATTAAGCAAATTTAATTAGTGTTACTCAAATGCGTTTTGAAAGTGGATAAAATATAGCCCAGTTTAAACATGAATGTTAATCTTAAATTTATGAAATAAAAGTTGAAATACAACAATAAAATATTAAAATTACAATAAGCTGCATTTAAAGCAACTTATTTTTTGTAACATTTCCTTAATTATTTTTAACTCTAATATTCAAAGGAAATTTCTTTAGTGCCTCCCTCCTTCTCTGATTTATCTGTTGTGTATCCAGTGGTGGAGGCAGTATGGCATCATGGGCTGTGTATTCCCAACTAAGACTATCTAATTTCTAAACGACCAAGGACCACATTCCTCTATAAACAGACTGATATTCTTCAAATCAAGGTTTTGTGTTACATAGGACTGACTTAGGTTCTTTGAGACTAAAGACAGGAAGAAAATCTAAAATAAACAAATCTTACCTTAAAAAATAAGTTACTTGAGGAAATATAAATAAAATAACAATATTCAGAAACTATTCAAACGGGGTATTCTCAAAGTTGGAGGAAATCCTATTCCAAAATAACTTGAGACTTTTCAAATAGAAATTAATACTTTTAGCTATAGTCACTGATAATTAAGAGACCGTGGAAGAGTGCAAAAAGGCTTTTGGCACTGCGCTATCAGCATTCTTGAAAAATCCTGCAGCGCAGTCAAGCATAGGCACAAGATTACGAGAAGTTTTCCAAACCTCATAAGTCACAGTCAACTGTCAGAAGACAATTTAAAAAATCAATAACTTGTAACTTTGCTTAAAATTACTCTATCTTTCTCCATCTCTCTCTGTCTGTGTGTGTGTCTCCCTCCTTCTTTCTCTCCTGATCATCTGTTCCAAAGTTTATAAAGAACTAGTCATAATGAAAAGTTTGTGTGTGCAGTGTGGTGGAGAGCCTACCAAGTTCAGCCACTGTACAGGAAAATGGGAGTATTTATCATCCACCACCTTTATTTTTTTTTAAGTTATTGAATGCCAAGTTGGGAGCTACAAATGTCGTTTCAATGGAGCATGCCCTGCTACATAAGGAGGCACTTCCCGCAGACACTGGGAGCAGTGAGAATGGAGACCTCAGAGGCATGTGGTCCTGGACCAGAGAAATAGGGAAGGAGGGAGTATGAGGAAAAAAATTTAAAAAAGGAGTTATGGATCCAAGGTGAGGAAGTAGTTATAAGGTCATAATGGGAAGACACCTTCATCCAGAAGTCTCATTTCATTGATTTATCCAGTCAATATTCATCATGCATCCACTGTATGCCGGGAACTATGCTAATTGCTAAGATTGCGACACTGAGTAAAACTTAAGCAGCACTACCTTCCATGGAAACTCCAGATGACTGATTCCAAAGCTTCCTAGAGGGAAGAGACAAGAAAATCTCACAAAGTCCTTCATAACCTGGTTCCTTTCTACCTCTCATATCTTACCTCCCATCACTCCTGGCTCACTGTCTTTGTCCCATCCATACTAAATTAACTGAACTTTCCTCAAAATGTATGACCATACTTCCCTGACTTTGTCACCTCCCCTGGGAAGTTCTCTGTTCTTTTCCTCTTCTGGCTTTATCTCAACAATGTGATCTCATCCTATGGCATGGCTAAATATAAAACAATTTATTTTCTTAATTTCTTCAAAAGCCTCATGGTATCATGTAATAGATAAAAGCAAAATCAGCCCAGTAATTTGGGGTAAAAAAAAAGAAAAGGAACTGCATTGTTAGAGCAGTCCTACTTTTTTCTTGAAGTAATTCAATGTTAACTTTTTCTATTCTATTTATCTGTTGTGATTATAACTGTATCTTTTTTAGGGGTTGTTCTAGAAATTAAATACTTAATTTATGTACTTAATTTTTCAGAGTATTTAGAATCAATATTTTGCACTTGAATTGAAAGTAGAAACCTTTCCACCATACAAGTGCCATTACCCTTCCCTTTTTATATTAGTTATCAGATACAGTTTCACCTACATTCATGGAAAACCCCACTAATAATGCTATTTTTTTGTCAACTGTCACACTTAGTTTAAATAACTCTGGAGGAGAAAATTATCTATTATAATTGTCAGTTGATTGCTCTTCCTTCATTCCTGGTGTTCTAAATTTCTTTTTGGTATCATGCACTTTCTCTCTCAAAAGTGTTTAAGCACTATTTTTTTTTTTTTTTATTTCTTCCAGCATCACCTTTTTTCTTCCCTCTTTCTGGAATCTTGATGACATGAATGTTAGAACATTTATTGTTGTCTCACAGCTTCCTCAATTTCTGTTCATTTTTTTCCAGTCTTTTTTTTTTCTGGGTTTTACAGATCAGAAAATTTCTTCTGTTCAGTCTTCATGTTCACTAATCCCTTCTTTTCTCACCTTTAATCTGCTATTGAGTCCATCCAGTGAGGGGTTATTTTCCATTTCTGTTACTGCATTTTGAAGTACTAAAACTTTCATTTGGTACTTCTTTATTATTATTTATTTCTTTGCTAATCCTTTCTATTTTAACTTGGTTCAAGAGTGTAATTGCCTTTTCAAGCATTTTTATGGGGTTTTGAAGTCTCTGTAAGAAAATTCCTACATCAGTATTGACATCTGTTGGTCATCTTTTCCCATTTGATTGAGATTTTTGTGGTTTCTGTATACATTATAATCTTATTGTTTCCTGGACATTTTGAAAATATTGCCTTGTGAGAGTCTGGATCTTGTATAAACCCTATTGAGACCACTGATATTTTAGTTTTGGCAGGCAATTGACTTGACTAATCTCAGCTTCCAATCCATCTTTTGTGGGCTTTGGTTCCTAAGTCAGTTCAATTATCAGTATCTTTGCATTTAGGATTGCCGAATAAAATAAGGTAAGCCAAATACTGCATGGAACATACTTAAACTAAAAAAAAATTAGTTGATTATCTGAGATTCAAATTTAAATGGGCATTCTATATTTTTATTTAAAGCTGGCAACCCTATTTGCAGTGCTGCTGGAATATGCTCTGCACATATGCTGTCCTGTGGTCAGTCTGGAACATGGGTGGAGGTTCTGTTCTCAAAGCCAGTGGTATGCAACTAAGGATCAGACCCATACACGAGCAGATCATGGATTAGCCCAGGAGTCCATAAACAAATTTATGAGGCCACTTTCCTGGTCCTGTTCCTTTCTGCCTTTTCTCCTTTAGTTTCTAATTTTGCTCACCTTTCTGTCATCTGGCAGAAACTACTCACTTCCCCAATTACATATCTAGGTTCATCTGTCAGGAAGAAAGAAAGATCAGAAGGACACAGAAACAAAAAGGCAATGGAGATTTCCCACGTCCTCCCAGAACCCTAACCCCCAAATGGAGAGGGCCCTCATCCCGCATTAACCTCAGTCCTGGGGGATGAGAGGACAGAAAAAAGAAAAAGAAAAGCAGCAGGGCATTTTCCTTATTTCCTTTGCATTTTAGGATTTCTGTTTTCTGCTCCTTAAACAGAATTAGAGGATTTCTACTAGATCTCTCTCTCTCTCTGTTTGCCCAGAGTGCACATAAGCGTTTTAGATTGCTGTTGAATTCAAGCAGATCCTGGAGAGAAAAAAAGTGATAAATTTCCAGCCAATTTGGTGGTACTTAAAAATACGGTATTCTTTCCCAATTTACATACTGATATTTACTTTTCAGAGTTCTCAAATAGCTTTCTCAGCATTCTTTCAACTTTTTATCGATGTATTGAGTGGGAAAGGAAGGTCAGCATGTGTTTATCCCATCTTACTCACAACTTGAACCTCCAGTGTTAGCTCTTGGAAGATTGCAATGAGCTAAAGATATATATTGTAATTCTTAAAGCAACCAAAATAAAATAATACAAAGTTAAATATAGCAAAAACCAAAAGAGAGATTTAATATTGTATGCTAAAGATATTTATTTAACCACAAAAGAAGGCAATAAAAGAAGCAAAGAAACCAAAAGGAGATGAAACAAAAATAAATATCAAATGACAGACCTAAATATAGCCATACCAGTAATTAAATGAAAATAGACCTCCATATGAATTTTTCTGTTAGGACCAGAGAAGGGCAAGGAACAATCTATCAGTAGACCCTTAAAATTTCATTTAGGAGGGAACTGAGAAATTGAAAGTCAAGAACAGGCTAAATTATTCAAGTGGTTGTCTGTGGGAAAGAGAAGGTGAGTAAGGAAGCTATATTTCAAAAGTCTGGGAAGATAGCTTGCGTAGACTAGGCAGGAAAGTCACTTTTTGGGGGGAGAAAACCTGAAGATTTAGCTACTTTCTTGGATTTTAAGTTACATCTTCTCATTTTCAAGTGACATTTGTGTAATAGGTCTTCCCATAAGTCATACTCTTCTGAGATGTTCAAAAAATCACTGAGGCTGGCCAAGGCCTTTGGCATCTTGCTCCTAGTTTGAGTAAAATGTTTTCAGGTGCTATATGTGTTCTCTGTCTCTCTTGCTCTCTGTCCCACTTTTGTTCCTGCCCTTGCTTTTTCCCTCGCTCTCACTCTCCATATTTGCCAAGAACTTACACAGTGGGTATCATATGCCCATTTAATGGTTGAGAAAACAGATGATTTTCTGTAAGGGTAAATAATTGCCCAAGGTAATACAGCCATGTAGCAGTGGAGTGAGATTTTAATCCAGGACTGTCTAAATCAAACCATGTTCTTTCCATCATACAATTCTTTCTCCCTGTTAGCAGAACTTAGTATCTACAACAGAACAATTGAGAATAAGCTTTATTGAGAACATTATTGGCAGCATTGGGAGCATTACATAGGACTGAAACAAGATCAATTTTGACACCAACAACCCAAAGATGGATTAGAAAGCATAAGAGGTACACTTTTGACATATAAATCAAAGTTCTATATTTCCAGCTCCCAGAGGGAAAGGGGGAAAATGCCTGGTTAATGATTGAAGAGGTAAGCTAGTGGAGAAAATATCAACATTTCATGAACAATCGATCACTGAATGCATGCCATAAAGTACAAGGCAATTTTATCTGGTAATTATACAACTGAAGTGAAATATTTCTGTTGCAAGCATAATATTTGACATTTCTAACAAGTGTTAATGGTTAAAAGGCAAGAACCAATTTAAATAAAACTATAGTCAAATTAAAATTCTAGAGACGTGGAGCACCTGAGCATGAATTTTTTGAGGGATGTGCTGACTTGAAACTGTTATTTGGTACAGAAAAGCCATGCCTTTTAATCCAACCTTGTGGACGCAAACCTGTTGTCTTTTGATTGGGTTGCTTCCATGGATGTGTGATCCACCCAATTCAGGGTGGATTTTAATCCTTTCCTGGACCTCTTTATAGGAGAGAGCTGAGAGAAGCTAAGGAGGAAAGACAACATCCCAAGAGAGGTCAGGAAGGACCCACAGGAGCTGAAAGAGCCATTTTGAAACCAACCTAGGAGAGAAGGGCCAACAGACATCACCATGTGCCTTCACATGTCACAGCAGAAAACCAGATGCCAGCAGTTTTTCCTCCAAGAAGTTATCCTCTTCTTGGAGTCTTAATTTGGACACTTTTACGGCCTTAGAATTATAGCGTGTAGCCTAATAAATCCCCTTTATGAAGGGCAAATCCATTCTGTTATATGACATTTCAGTACCAGAGATGGGGTGTTGTGATTTGTAAATACCAACAATGCTGGAACAGCTTTTTAAATGGATAAGGGGACAATTCTAGAAGAATTGTGATAGCTTGATAGAAAAGGCTTGAATTGCTTTTAACAGACTGTTGGTAGAAATTTGGACTCAAAGATACTTCCAATAAGGCTTTAGACAGAAATGATAAATGCATTGTTGCAAACTAGAAGGAAGGTGTGACCCTTTGAATCTGTTGTGTATGCCAGAAAAGCCCTGTCCTTTAATCCTCATTCAATATTGCTGGGTGGAATCTTTTTGTTTCCATGGAGATATAACCCACCCAATTGTGGGTGGTAACTTTTAACTTCCACAGAGATGTGTCTCCACCCATTCAAGGTGGAACCCGTTAAGAGGGAACCGTTTTTGGAAAAAGCTTTAGAGCTGCCAGAGCCACCAGAACTGACAGAGCCATCAGAATGGACAGACCCCCCGAGGGAAACCATTGAAGAGAAAGCTAGCAGATCTTGCCATGTGACTTTCCAGCTGAGAGAGAAATGCTGAGTGTCATCAGCCTTCTTGAACTAAGGTATTTTTTCCTGGATGTCTTAGATTGGACATTTTTTTATAAACTTGCTCTAATTCGGACATTTTCACCACCTTAGAACTGTAAACTAGAAACTTAAAAAAATCCCCTTTTAGAAAGCCATTCTGTTTCTGGTACATTGCATTCCAGCATCTTACAAACTAGAACAGAATGTGATCCTTGTTTTAAAGTGGCAGAGAATTTGGCAAAATTGAGTACTGGTGTTGGATGGAAGGGAGAATTTGAAAGTGACAAGCTGAGATATCTAACAGAGGAAATTTCCAAACTAAATGTGAAAAATGCAGCCTGGCTTCTCCTTCAGCCTATAATAAAATATGAGAGGAAAGAGATAATTTGAGAATTGAACTCTTGGGTACAAAGAAACCAGAAACTGATATTTGGGAAATTCTGAGTTTTGGAAAGTTACATCCTGGAAAATCATGCCCTATGTAATGATTTAACCAAACATGAAACCAGTCAACCATTTCAGGAAAAGCCAAGATTGTAAATGTAGTTATCCAGAAAGGATTTGTGGAAAGTCCTATTGTCTGATGGTTGTGATCCATCTACACTGCATGCCAAGCCAATAAATTTTTTGTGTGATCTGAATGAATGGAACTATGGCCAGTCTGGGTTGAAAAGAACAGAAAAAGGACATACTGAAGGAAAAAATTACTTCAAAGGCAGAACCATGGGAGCAGGGTCCAGAGCCAAGCGATCTTGGGCCAAGGAATGGACATACCCATGCACATGAAGAGGGTGAGTTTGCCCCAGATGCAAAGGGTGGGCCTTCTGCTTTAATATTCAGGAAATTTGGGGTTCCCCAAGCCTCAGAGAGTGTGGAATATATTCCTTGGGATTTGGGGAGAGCCTGGACACGACCCCATTGTTCTGAAGAGGTTGAGTGTGTGCCCTAGAGATGGCAGAGAGTGCAGGTGCCACCCAGATGCTTAAGGAGGGTGGAGTCAAGAACAAGATGGTCTCCCCAATGCTGCCCAATGTTGCACCCTTCACTCAGGTGTTTGGAGAGAGAAGGTCCTCTGCATAATCCTTTGAGGAGGGTGGGACTTCCACCCTCTTAAGCTCTGAGGATAAGATGTCATTCTATAAATTATTCTCAGACTTTGAAGTCTAGTAAAGTATGCCCTGTGGGTTTTTAGAACTATTTGGGACCAATGACCCCTATTTTCCTTCTAATTTCTCCCATGGCAATAGGAAAATTAATTCTATGACTGTCCCTCCTTTGTATAATGGAAGCACATAACTTGTTTTAAGTCTCACAGAGCCACAGCCAGAGGAGAGTTTTGCCTTAGGACTGACCGTGCCTATAGTTTTAATGAGATTTTGCACCATTTTTTACTTTGTATTGTAATTATATTGTTACTGAAATTATTTAAGGGTTATGTGATATAGTGATGGAATGAATGTATTTACATTTCTAAAGAACATGTCTTTTGGGGGTCCAGAGGGTGGAATATGGTAGTTGGAAACTGTTACGTACCCCATAAAAGCCATGTTTTTAATCCAATCTTTTGCACAGATCTATTTTGGGCCTTAAAAGGCTTCCTGTGATTAGATTAAGCATCATTCATTGTAGAAGACACTCCCCTTTGGCTGATTACAAATGGAATCAGCTGTAAATGCAGCTGACGTGATCATGATCTAATTCTATGTAATGTCCTCATTGCAACAGACAGGCCAGCGCTTGCCCAACCAGATAAACAGGTACCACAACTTGGCCAAGTTGACACATGTCCCTGACCTTGACAGTAACTTAATTTCAACATTTTTATGGCCTCAGAATTGTAACTTGTAACTTAATAAACCATTTTTGTAAAAGCCAATCCATTTCTGGCATATTGCATTTTGCCAGCTTTAGCAAACTGAAACACAGAAATTTAACAAATAAAATCCTAAATATACTAAATTACTCAACTGTTTTTTGACCTTGTAAAAATAATCTTGTATTTCTATTTTAAAAATATAGCAAAGCTTTTAAATTCATTTCTCTGAAATTGAGGGTCATTTTCTCCTGTATGCTGGATATGAGAACACTATTTGTTTATTTATTATTCTTAATGAAGAGTAATAGAAAACACTCTCCATTCAATTTTTCTACAGGGAAGAGCACTTGAAAATATACAAGCATTTAAATAAAAAAGTATGAAGAATCTGACTGATGCTTTTACATCATACTCCATGCTTCACAGTTAGCATTAATGAACTTATGTTCTGTAGTGATTAGGGTAAGGTTAGACCAGAATCATATTCAGAGCAATTTAGCTCTTCATTTATTGAATACTTAATCATCATTTACTTCTGTTACAGCTATTTAGTACCAGTATGATTGAGAATGGGATGTTGTTCTAAAAACAAAGAAACTCAGAAGAGCAGGCTGCTGGTGTTCACTTTCAATGATAGCTGGCACTCAAATGAACATGGCTGCTAATCAAGAAAACTAGGTGCCTGCCTGCTAGGGACATATTTAACAGTCAGCCTGCTTTTTAAGATTCTTAGGAAGAAGACAAATGGAAAAAACTTCCATTTTATGAAGTGCTCAAATGCCCATGGTGGATATGCATGATATGGTCATATTTTTGTTACACACATATACATGCACCAGGTCCCTGAAATTATCTCATTTAAACCCTACAACTAAACTCATTTTACAGGTGAAGAATCTGTGACTCAGAGCTGTTCAGCTCACATAATAAGAAATTTTCATCTTGTGAAAGAAAGAAGGGTAGGTAGGGAGAAAAGGAGGGAAGGAGGGAGGGGGAGAGAGAGAGAGAGAGTGCGAAAGAAAGAAAGCCATAGGTCCTTGATTGTCAGACCATGCTTATCCGTCCATGAGACTCAACTAACATGAATGCTGAATGTGTGAGACTATATTACACTGTATCCTTTCAGCCACTGTTCCACATTAATGAATTCAGCAAATTGAAGGATTATGGGTTATATTACAATCTGTCTCAACACTAATTTAGTGACCGCCTTAAATGTGATGTTTACCGTAACTTCCAGTGGTGCCTATCAGCAGTAGAAAATTTAGTATTTAAAGACTTAAATATCTATCCTATGGGATTCCTACAGGAATTCACAAGTGTATATGTACAATATATGTATTGACTCCAATTTTATTTTTAATATTGAAAATTTGAAGTAAAGTAAGTATCCAACAATGATAAAACAGTGAAATAAAATATAGTGCAACCAAATAATAGGGTACTCTATAACCATTAAAAATAATTTCTTCTGTTTTTATTGACATAGAAAATGCTCATGGTGGATACGCATGATATGGTCATATTCTTATTCCTCACACACACACGCACACACATACACACTCACACACAATACAAGTATATGCACAAAGAAGAGGTAGTAAGGTAATAAAGAAATTTTAGTTTTAAATTTATATACTTCTAATTTGATTCCATTTTTGTAAGAATGGTATAGCTTTTGTAATTAATATGTTTATTCCTATAAAAGGTTTTACTAAAGTTATGCAAGGAAGTTATATTTAGAGAGATTTCATTATTTCACAACACAAACAACAAATAACCGATTTTGAAAGAAATAGCTAGACAGGTCACTCGATCTCTCTGAGTCTCCATTTTCTCAATTTTCAAATAAAAACAATTATAGGTTTATATAAAATTAAATAAATTGAAGTTGGGAAAATACATATAAACACTAGAAACCATAACTTGAAGAGTTCAATAATACTATTTGTTCATGCTTTATCTCTCTTTCCTACCTTTGGCCTGGCTTCCTTGTAGAAGGATTATACTTACCTCCAACCATAGTGCCTCCAAGCTACCATTCATACAAATGCTTGAGGTCCTTTTCAGCTACAGTGTGTGTGATGCCCTTCATAAAGAAAGGACTACCAACAATCCCTAATTCACAGCCAATCTTTACCGCCTATTTCCTGAGCTATTTTCTTGCACAAGTCTTCCTCAAACTGCAGTAAAACATGCTAATTAGCCTCCAGAGTGATGGCCTTTTACTCACTTATACAAGTTCTGCACCACTGACATTCCTTTTGTCAGTCCTCTGGATCAGAGTTCTTAGTAGTATACAGAATAAATGACAGCAAAAAGACCATAGCAAATAAACCACCCAGGTTGCAAGACAGACTCAATTCAGAATGAAAAGGTAGAAAACTCATTGGCTCATCAGGTTTGAAGTGTAGCACAGCTTTTCTACTGGCCAAAGGCACAGGATATAGTATACCACGCTAGTTTTCATTGCCTGGGAGTACTCAAAACATAAAAGAAAAATAAATGCATTCACGTAGTATATTGTATTAAGTTGTTTATATATAATTTAAAGAGTATCTTTCAAGATGTGTTATAGCAAATAGATATTGAATGGAATAGCATGAAATAGGGTTTATATATATATTATTAGCCTACTAAGAAAGTAAACTGATTATCTGAGAAACTGTAAATGATATTAAACAAACTAGCATATTTTTTTCTTTATTCTGGTAGATGTGATTGAAATTAAAGTGTTGTTTTTGTTGATTTGTTCTTGTTTTCAGTAGCACTGTTCTCTAACTCTTTGGAAGAAAGAAGGTAGCTACAGATTCTTGGAAGTAATATAGAAATGCATTCTTGGCTTCTATATGAAGAATAGAATAAAATAGAAAGTACTTCTCTGACCAAATGCTGTACCTCTGAAAGGTATATCATTTGCAGAGTAACCTCACAGTTGACTTGAGTTTAGACTGTATGTTTGAATTGTGGCTTATCCATGGGTGTGCGTTATGGTTGTAATAAAATCACTAAGCCACGTTTATGTGGGGTGAATAGATATTTTAAATCTGATAATAGAAAATATAGTACAAGTAATTGGGAAAATAGTGTCACTGAAGGTTATTTCATACTTTGTGTGTTTAAATTTTTATTCTGCATTTTTAATTAAAATCATAGGAATGACTACTGCAGAGGTCTGAATTCTAAGATAGTCCCCAAATTCCCTGCCGCATGATGCACACACTGTACCTAACCTCCTCCTCATCTCTTGTGTATGAATGTGATGAATTTTACTCTCATGACTGGGTTATTTTATATGACAAAGGTGAAGGGATTTTGCAGTTGTAATTAAAGTTTAAATCAGTTTTCTTTGAGTCAGTCAAAAGGAAGAGTATCCTAATCTTGTGAGCCCTTAAAAGAGACTGGACCATTCCTTCGAGAAGAGATTTCAGGTGTGAGAAACATCCTGTTGGCCTTGAAGAAGTGTACTACCACGTGGTAAGGACTTGATGGTGATCTCTAGCAGACAAGAGTGACAGCAGCAAATGGCCAGCAAGAAAATGGAGAACTTGGTACTACATCCTCAAGGAATGAAATTCTGCCAGCAACCTGAAAGGACTTCGAAGAGGCTCCTGATCTCCAGATGAGATGCCGCTGGTCAATAACTTGATTCAGCAAGGTGAGACCCTGAACACAAGACACAGCAATACTATGCCCAGACTTCTAACCTACATCTGCGAGATAATAAATGGCTCTTGTTGTTAACTGCTGTTTGAAATAATGTGTTACACAGCAATAGGAAACTGGATTTTCAAAATAGTCATTTGATTTGTTATGTTGAATACTTTTATAAAAAATATGTACCTGAAAGGTTCTAATTTAAAGACCAGGATTTAAAAAAAAGAGAGAATCTCAAAGCTGTACAGTCTTGAAGTCATCAGCATTTTCAGATTTTAAAACATTTATGAATATCTCCAATTAAGTAATATGAAGAACCAAAGAATAGATTTTGATTTGGACTGGTGATTTGTAATGGAATACACTAAAATCATTCAACGTTGATTTAAAAAGCACTGACTCATTTCACAGGAAGCTGAAACTTTCTATGGTATCTCAATATATCAAACATTATAAAATTTTATTAAATTATATTAATCAAAAACTGTAAATTTATAAAAATTATTATAAAGTCTATCCTGGCAACATTCTCCACAAATGAGTATGAATAGTTTTCCCAGCCTGTGGTCTAATCTCACCTGGTTCCTTGCTATTTTCTAAGCACACACCATTTGTTCCCTTTCTCTGTGCCTTTGCTCAAGACAGACCCTCACCCGACTCAAGTGGAAGTCTTACCAGATACCCAAGACTCAGTGCAACACTTTCTTGTATACCCACTGCTAACAGAGTCCATCTCTCCCTCTCTCTATTTTCAAAGACATTTTTGGTTTTATTATAATAGAATGCATTGTCATCTGCTTTGTTTTAGATTTATACATATATGTGATAACACTCTCACCAGACTGAGTACCAACGTTTCAGAGATTTTCCAAGTCTTAATCTGCAATGTCTGGCAGAGGACTATATACATAGTTTATGGTCATAAAAGTGACTACTGAATTACATTTTTTTTACTCAACCTTGCCAAATATCCAAGAACAAGATACCAGTCTAACATATATAATTATAATCTGGGAAAGCCTGAGCCAAAACAAAGTTCTGATGTGAAACAGAAGGAGAAATTCAAGTTTTAAAAAATGAGCACAATGATTTTGCTCAGAGATTGAACAAATCCTAACAATTGTCAAATTAAATCGGAAACATAATAAAAAAGATTCAGAAAAGAACCAGAAGTAGAAATACAACACAATATGTATAATATTCATTATACGTCTACAGATTCTGTTGTAGCATTTTACATTATTCAAGTCTTTTTATCACTGCTTATGGCAATATTTGCCTCCCTTATGAATTCATTTTCAGTATGGTCTTTTACTGTGGTTGAATTTGAAAGAATATTCTAATTTAAGATTATCGGTATTAGACAGAAGGCTACATTAACTGAACTGCAAGTTTTGTGCACATGAAATTCAAAATGCCTCAAACATGACTAAAAATCACTGCACACCCAAGGGAAATATGAAATATTATGTACTATTAACAATTTACAATCTCTTGTTCACATGCAATTGTTCACTATACTTTCTGTAAATAATATTATTTATGTATTTGGGTAAAATACAAATAGTATGAAAAGCAGCTTGAGCTACTCCATTTATTCACATAACTATTTATTGAATACATAGTATATGCAAGATAATATATTATACTATATTATATATAGTATATATAATAAGTAATATATTATAAGGAGACAAATACGTATAAGGAAGGAAGATAGGAGGAAAGAAAATGGGAAGTTAATAAATGCATTTCACGCTCAGTCCATGCCAGGACCTGCACTGGAACAGTAATAAGAGCTCATATTTACTCAGTGTTTATTTTGCTTAACACTTATTATGTCTAGATATAATTCTACATATTTACATGGACTGCATCATTTAATCATCAGAATAAATCTATGAGATTGGTATTATTATATTTTCCATTTTTCAGGTCAGGAAATTGTAGCACTGAGATTAAGTCACTTGCTAAATATCATAGAGCAAAGAAATTCAAAAGCGAAATTTGAATTTAAATAGCCAGGCGCTATGTACTTAACCTCTACATTATACAATCCATTTTATTATCCCCATTTTACAGAGGAAAAACTGGAGTTTTAGAGAGTAAGTGGGTTTTCCAAGATCATATCCCTAATAAATGGCAGACATCTTTCAAAACCAGATTTGTCTGATTCTGATCCTATGCCAAAACCTCTATACAACTCCCAAAATTATATGAGGTGAAATATCAATAAAATATATTTAAACTGTACTCTATTCCTTCTATCATTTAAATAGCAACTGCATATTTTCCTAGCTGTGTGACAACTGGACGAATCACTCAATCTCTCTGTAGTTTAGGTCCTTCATCTGTAAAATGGAGATAATAATATTTTAAATCAGATCAGATAATTGATTGGGGTATTGAAAAAATATAAACATGTAATTATAACTTGAATAGTGTCTGGCACAAACTTCTTTCATCTTCATCATCACCACAATTATCATTATCTTGAAATCATTGTACTTCAGATGAGAGGTATATGTGAATACTACCACTATTAACAGATTGGTTGCTGAGTTATGCACTTTATCAGCATTATCTCACCCCAACAACTGCATTAGATGGGTGTTCTTATCAGCATTTACAGATGATGTAATAGAAGCCTCAAAAAGTTATGGAACATTCCCAGTGTGGCAGAGCCAGGCTTCAAAGCTGGATTTGTGTAAATCATGACCCCAAAGCCCACATGTAATCAATGTCAAAAGAAAGATGTAATCCAACTGTTGCAGAGTTCATAGAATTACAGAACATTTCTTGCCTAGCGGATTGAAAAGTGTTTCCCTCGGT
Source organism: Tamandua tetradactyla (assembly GCF_023851605.1). Classification (NCBI taxonomy): domain Eukaryota; kingdom Metazoa; phylum Chordata; class Mammalia; order Pilosa; family Myrmecophagidae; genus Tamandua; species Tamandua tetradactyla. Next base: position 36,070,061 of record NC_135336.1, on the reverse strand, counting down.
GGGTTGATGTTTGCACTGAGCTGAGAGTTGGGAGCAGGATTTCAGCAGATGAGAAATCCACCTTTTGTAAGACAAAAACAGTTTACCTGGAAGAGCATGAGCAAATATCTTGAGACAGGGTATAATATGTCTGGTATTGAAGGGAAGTAGAAGATATAGCTGAAAAGATGAATTAACATAAACTCCTTGAGTGTTGGGACTGTGCTTCAAGACTTATATTGTTGAATACAGAAGCCATTAGACAAATGTGGCACCTGAAATGTGTCAAAAGAAACTAAGGAACTGAACTTTAAATTTTATTTACTTTTAATCAATAAAACTTAGGTCTAAAATCTGGTACTCATTTCAGCTACTGAAAAATATTAAGTGTGATTGGAACAACTTAGGTATATATGTACCTCTTCAACTGTAAAAACTGTAAATTTTATTAAATTTAAATGCAGATTATGTATTTCAATGAAAATTTAGCATCTAAATTGAGAAGTGCTATAGATATAAAATGCACACAGGGTTCTTATTACAAAAAAAGAATGTAAAATATATCTCAATAATTTTAATTATTGCATTTTGATATATATATATGTTGGATATGGTGGATAAATAAAATATACTATTTCAGTTAAGTTTACCTACTTGTTTTTAATTTTTTTAATATAGCAACTAAAAAATTTTTAATTACAAATGTAGCTCACGTTGTATTTCTTTTGGACAGGGCTGTTCTAGGCTATTCCTGGCACTTGATAAAATACTTGCCATCCAACTGCAATAGGAAACAGATTGTGACCTCAAATCCAGACTGAGGATCTTGTATTTTATTCAATGGACAAAAGAGCTATGGAAACTTCCCGGTAGAGAAGTGATATGCTCAGAGAACTATTTCAGTAGGCTCCATCTGGAAGAGCAGTTCAAAGTGAGGAGAAATTTAAATTTCACTTGAAGTATATTGCAAAACTAAAGTAAGGCCTGAACCCCTCATTATTCTTCTAGAGCAGCTCATCCTAATAGCATAACATTGTATAAATGTTCAATGTTTCTCATGAGAAGAATATTACTCTTACCACTGAAAGGAAATTCCATTTTAAGTCAAGAATTACTCCTCTATGTACATTATTATATCATTGTTGATTTTAAAGAGACTCAATATGGTTAGTTTCTGAAAAAGAGTTAAGTGGGGTAGAACCCCCTTTATTATAATAATAATCTGCCACACATATCTTCACAGTACATATATGCAGAGAGAACTACAAGGATGAAAGAGCCTATCACTCTGTTATCTACCCTGAAACCGTTTTTTTCATCATATGTCCAATTGTGCCATTCCTTGCTGAAAAACTTTAATGTTGTACTGTAGTTTAAAAGCTGAAATCCAAACTCAATTACTAGTCCTATCTCAACGAATTCTGCTCAGCCTCAACTCTTTCCATTGTCCTCTTATAAACCATGATTTATTTAGGCCTCTTTTAGCAGGAAGTGATAAGAATACAATCCAACAAAGTTAGAGAATTTGTTACTCATGAAGTAGATAAACTCCAATTAACAGATTGACAGATGGACAGACAGATGAATGAATCTTGTTTCTGCTGCTGATTGAGTGCTGCCTTCATTTACTCCTGCTATAAATGGTTTTATCCATGCGGCAGGTTAAATGGCTATCATCAATCTCTACCTCACGTTCTTTCAACTTCCTGACCAAAACTGCAAGTTACCTTTACCTTCACCCTAAATAAATAAATAAATTGCAAGCTGCCACTTGGAAAGTATGTACTATGTCCCATACACCCTGTATGTGTGTGTGTATATATATATATATATATATATATATATATATATATATATATATATATCTCAATTCTCACAACAATACTATTATCATTCACATTTTGTAGATAAGGAAACTGGACACAGAGAGGTGGGGTAACTTTGTCCAAGATCACTAACCTGGGAGATCTGGAATTTGAAGCCTAACATACATTCTGAAATTCAACCTCTTAACCAATATTACTATATACTCCTTAGAGAGATACTAATTTGGGCAGAATTAAGCCACCTGACTACTTCCGTAGGAGTCAATGTGACCAGGGGAAAAGGAATTGTGATTGGTCAGGCTTAAGTCATTTGTCCATCCCCATGCAGAGTGGTACACGGTAATTGACTGCACCAATGAGAAATACAGGGCATGCTTGGAGTAGAAGAAAGAGGACGTGCTAGGCAGATCAGAACAATAGGTTCTGATACAGATTCTATATTCCAACCACAATGGATGACAGTTCAGCCTTTTTCAAATTTACCACACCCTTTGCCTCTATAATCTGCCATCCTCTTTACCATCCCTCCAACTATCTTCCTAGAGAACTGCTATTTATCAATCTAAGAGTCTAAGCTCAAGCAATGGACTCTCTTCAGTAGCTTCTCCTCACTTGCCACAGCAGAAGGATCACTGTTTCCTGTGTACTTCTGGGTTATCTCGTGCAACCTAGCATCAGAAGGACAGAAGGCATTCTCTGTGGAAGCCTTCTTATTTCTGTTCCTTTAAAAGAGATCTGTACTAACAAGGCACAGTAGAGTAAAAGAAAAATGAACCTCCAGCACATTTTCCTTCCACTTACTCCTAATTGTTTCTTTTTTTGTATCACTCCAGAATCTTGAGGTTAATATCACTCCACTCCACTCCTGGGTTCCCTCTGATAACCCGATGTTGCTGATGTCTTCTCTCTCTACCATGCTCTTGCCTACCAACCTGTTTTCTACATTGACCGTTCTTTAGTGCAGCCTCCTGGCATGGTTCTAGATGAAGTGTTAAGGAGCTGTCATTGACATTCCATACTCTTGGCAAGTCCTCATTATGGTGCTCATTTCTTTGATGAATAGTTATTTGTTGTCAGCCTCTCCAATGAGACTTTCAACTCTTTAAGAGTAGAAATCACAACTAAAATCACCTTGCCACCCATAATCCTGAAAGGAGTTCCTGGCCACTGGTTCCTGGTTGGGATTTAGTGAATCTATTTCCTTGAGTTGAAGTATGAAAGAAGGAGAAATGGAGGGAGGAAGGGGAGGAGGGAAGAAAGAAGGGAGAAGAGAGAAAGAAAAGAAATTGTGGGATTATTATAGTATGTATAGTATGTTGGGCTTCAAATTCTAGGTTTTGGTAAAGGGCAAAATAAGCAATAGCATACTTGTGATGGTTTGAAGCTATTATGTATCCCAGAAAATCATGTTCATAAAGTTAATCCATTCTTGTGGGTGTGGACCTATTGTAAGTAGGATCTTTGGGTAAGTAGGATCTTAAGTTAAGATGTGACTCACCTCTTATTAGAGTCCTCTATAAGAAGAAAAAAGACAGAGAAAAGGCACAGAAAAAAGTGCCAGAGAAGCCCAGAGGGAAAAGCTTCTAGAGAAAGACACACCCAAGCCAAGAGAGACAGAAGCTAAAAGAGAGAAACATTCAGAACTTCAGAGAGGAATATGCCAAAAGCTAAACACAATGAAACCCAGGAGAGAAGGGAGAGACCAGTAGATGCACAATGTGCTTTCCCATGAACAGCTGGTCTTCAGAGTCCAGGTATCATGTTGATGTCTTAATTTACACATTTTCACAGCCTCAGAATTATAAACTTGTAAGTTAATAAATCCCCATTGTAAAAGACAACCCATTTCTGGTATATTCCAATTCATCAGCTTTAGCAAACTAAAACAGTGTTCTACTCAAACTTAAGTCAGCCTACTTTTAAATTTACAATGAAGAAAAAAGTTAAATTAATGAAACTACAAAACAGATTCCTACTGTTGGCTAGGAGAAAAAATCCTCAGAAACAAACTGCTTTTTCTTTAAGACCTTGGGCACATTTGTCTTTATTGTATAGAAGAACTTGAAGCTATTTGGTAATACAAGAAATTGGGTTGGTTGAAGTAAATCTATCTCTTATCAGGCCCAGAAAAGTAGTTTAGAATAGGGGATGGCTTATCAGATCATTTTGTTCAAACCTCAATCTAGTCTCCAAACAGAAGATGCTTAGAACTAGCATTGACATTTTTACAATCACAATTCTCCTCTTGCTCTTCCCTGAAGAGTAGTGTTCTTAGAAAAGGTAGATGACTGAATCACTGAGCAAGAGAGCTCACTGACTTATAAGTCTATTTATTTTGACATGATGTTTTAAGATAGCCTGTCTGATTCTATAGAACAAGTATTGTAAGAGATATTTTCCAATGACTAAATTCTGTCTCTCCAAAATAAAGTTAGGGCAAGCGTTCGATGTACGAGAGTGGTTACTGGCATTGACTTTGGTGTTGAAGGATTTAAATTCAAGTCCTGCATCCTCCTCTGACTAACTGACCTTGAGAAAGCTACTTTAACCTCTCTGTGCCTCAATTTCCTCTTCTGTAAACAGTGATAGCTATAACAGTTACCTCATAGGGTTGTGAGGATTAAATGAACTAGCATTTGTAAAGTACAACAGTATTTAGCTCATAGAAAACTCAATGCTTGTAAAAGAATTAAATAAATTTGGCAGATAAATATAAAGAATGTAAATACCTAAAACACATTGCTTAAAATTACTGAGAATAAAGATAAGACTGGATTTATAAGAAAAAGAACAAAGTTGTACATCTTGCAATCTATAAGGTACATGTGAAGTAATGTGGAATAAACCTCAAATTTCTTGAAAATTTGTGGATACAATGTCTATTCATCAGGGTTTTCTAGGGAAACAGAACCAACAGGAATATCTATAAATATGATTTTATAAAAGTGTGTCACACAACTGTGGGGCTGCATGAGTCCAAATTCCTTAAGTCAGGTTGCAAACTGGCAACTCCAATGAAGGTTTAGCATGAATTCTCCAGGAGAGGCTGGTTGGCTGAAGTAGAAACTAAAGTTCTCTCTTCTGGCTGCTGAGGTCATCACCTCTCCCTTAAAAGTCTTCAGCTTATTGGATTAAATCTGGCTGATTGCCTTCTCTCATTGCGAAAGACACTCCCCTTACTTGATCGTAGTTATAATCAGCCATAGGTGCCATAAACTGACTGATGACTTAAGTCCATGAAATGTTCTCACAGTAATGGTTAGGACAGTGCTTGTTGACCAGACAACTGGGTACCATCACTTGGCCAAGTTGACAATGAACCTAACCATCAAAAAAAGGTTTTATTATTTCTTTGGTCAATAGGATATTCCATTAAAAAGCATTCTACTGAGTGAAGAGCACATTGGATAAAGTTCTCAAACCTGATGGTTCCTTATAGAACCAAAGAGGCTTCTCTCAACCTAAGTTTAATCTTTCAAACAGCCCACGAAATTTGCCTAAAACTTCTTAAATAAACCATTCACTGTAATTTAAAATGTTTTATAAGGTCAGCACCATATATTGTCACAAAGAAGAAAAGGTATAAATTCTATTAATCCTACAAAAGTTTGAAAGCACCCAAAGATTAATAAGGGTGATGCTCTCTAAACATCATTGCTTCCTTCACTGGCCATGTTTGATTAGGTGTCTGCTTCTATCAAGGAACAAAAAAACTCAACATCCAATTTCTAAAGAAAGAATAAACCCAATAGTGACATAATGATGACTTATGACTCACAATGATCTTACTCATTTCTATTTGTTTGTTTGCTATGTTGCTTGCTTTTAAAACAGTTCTTGAGACTTAAATTTCAGAGTAAAATACTAATGATATCAATTAAAGAAGAAAAGGGCTAATATGACATTGCATCTACTTGCCTTAAGCAAAGTGTCATTTTAAGATCTGGGCTAAGTAGATGCTTGGAAAAGCCTTCCAAAGCCCAGTGGTTTTTGTTTTCACTTCTTTGTGTTCTATTTTTAGGAATAAATTTGGAGAATCCAAAAGAAGTTAAAATCAGCATTGTCTGTTTAGTGTGGCAAAAAAAAAAATTGTAAAAAGCAGTATATTGTGAAATTAATAAAGCACTAGATTTTCAACCTGTACTGTCACATATGCACAAAAGTAAAGATAATGAAACATACATTTTCTACATTGATAAAAGTTCCAACTTACCACAGGAGTATCATTTCCTGACCATATTCTCCCACCAGCACCTTCCCTCCCTGCAATGTAATTGCCAATCTAATTTGTGTTTTTGTCAGATACTTTTTCCTTGGGTTTACTGTTGAAGAAGACAGTTGTGAAATCTGGAAAATGAAGCAAACTTTATAAAATAAAGGATGTTAAATGAAAATCCAATGTGTACCTAAGGCCAAAATTCACTGACTGAGTCACAAAATGAGCCTAAGGGGAAAGGGAAATTTGTTGGAATCATGTGGTGTTATCACCTGAAGTCCAAGGTCAAAATATGCAGCTGGACTTTGGAAAGATTAGAACCAAGAACAGAAAAGTCAGCAAGAGCCAAGGCAGCTGTTATTTCCAACATGTTCATTCTCTCAGGAAAGTACAATCTTACATCTGTTTCTTTCTTCAGAATGATTTCAATTTTTAATCTCTATATGGCCCCGATCCTAAACTCTGCTTACAGATGGACCATGTGAGTATACTCATCATAAATTCCTGGGGGAGAGAATCTGATTAGAAGACACAAGCTTCCAGATAGGTTCCCCTAGTCCAATGGCCACTGGTCATATGGGTTATGGGAATAGTGTATAAGAGGGTCATGGCAATAGTCTACACCAGGAAATGGCAAACTTTCTGTAAAGAATCATACAGTAAATATTTTAGGTTTGGGAAGCCAAATGGTCTCTGTTGCAGCTACTCAACACTGTGTTATAGCACAAAAGCAGCCTTATTTACCAAAAAAAAAAAAAAACAACCTTATTTGCAAAAAAAAGTGGCACACCACATTTGGCCCAGAGGCTATAATTTTCTGACCCTTGGTCTTCAGCTATACTATGATCAGAAGAACTTTTTAAGAAAGGGTTGGGGCAGGTTGGAGAGGGTAATCATCTCTGGTACACACATCAAATGCTAGAGAGTAGAAGTGGAATGCTATAATGTTTGGGGGAACCTGAGACATAGCTGCAATATTGACTTCCAAGCCTTAAAGTATCAGCATCACATTCAGAAAAGGTTTTTTATTTTATGAAAGAAATTCTACCTCAGGAGCAATACAGCATCCCCTCAGGATAGAAAGAGCAGAGAGAGCTCAGAGGGAAAGTGGCCAATTTAGCATACTCAAGTAGGAATAGACAGAACCATACTGCTGTAGATGGGGAGGATTTCCAGAAAAATATGCCTGACATAACACATATCTAGCTACAGTACTGCTGGGAATTGTATATTATAAGGAAAGTGGTAGATAAACTCACAAGGTGAAGTTGTAAAGCACTGTAGTAGATAATTTAAAGTCTTATTTTGAGCTAAGAAGAAAAAGAGGGCATAAATGTTGCATGAAGTAGTATTTTGAAATGATATACCATCCATTTCAGCAAATGAGATTCTTAGTCTGTAATAGCACCCCGAACAAGTATGATAGGAATGAAGGAGAAACAGTTTCTCTACTGGAGTAGCCACTTCCCATACACAACAGCATTGAAAGTCACAAGAGTTGAAAGGGATGTTTGTTTGATACTTTCTTGAATCAACTAGTGTGACCCCAAGTGGTTCTACAGGAGTGAAGATGCTTTCTTTGGCATTTGCTGGCACTTACTGCAGCCCAGATATGATCAGCAGGACAAAGTGTTGCAGTCACTGGAAGATGACCTGCTTTGACAGAACTTTCTTCCTCTGCCCTCAACAGCTTCAACACATTCACTGGTTTCAGTTATCTCCTTGGAAGAAGTATTTCTTCTCTGCTATGTAAGATAAGTTTGAAAGAAGAGGGAGGTGGCAAATACGGAAGCAGATATATATTACAGGTAATTTTTTATAAATGTTAAATACTTAATATTTAAAATCAAAACTTATAGACAAATGGTTTCCAAATATATTTTCCATTATCTGTAGACAAAATAGCATAATGGTTAAAAGCAAGCCCAGAGTTCACATCTTAGCACTAACTAGCTGTAGGTTTCTGATTACATAACCTCTCTGTCTCATTTTCCTCATCCACAAAATGGGAATTATAGTAATTGCTACTTTGTAGAATTGCTGTAGATCTTAAATGAGGTGAAATACCTTAAAACTAAGTTTGGCATACTTGTGTTTACCACTAATGCTAGTTACTATTATTATATTATCATTAATAACTAGGTGGCTAGAAAGGAGTTAAAGACATACGAAGCTATCACTCTGATATTTGTGATAAAATTAGGTCTCAGAAATGTTAAAGGGCATTTCATTGCTCCTTGAGCCAGTGCCTACCAACTCTAGAGTTACTTTGCCTAAAGTAAGATGATGATAATTAACGTCATTGCCATTGCCTTATATGTTCTCAGTTTCATTTTACCGCATCTGGAGCTAAAGAACAGTCATTTAATCATTCATTCATTATTCAATAGCAAATATGGCCTTTATCACAGCACCTTTCTTTAAACACTTTAAATAAAAACGTGACAGGAACACTGCACTGCTCTTCTGACAGTTCACTGTCTAATCCTGTTGCAGAGGTATGGCATGTTGCAGAATGCCTTGGGAAAGTCTTTGTTCTAGTTTGCTAGCTGCTGGAATGCAGTATACCAGAAACAGAATGGCTTTTTAAAAGGGAATTTAATAAGTTGCTAGTTTACAGTTCTAAGGCCGAGAAAATGTCCCAATGAAAACAAGTCTATAGAAATATCCAATCTAAGGCATTCAGGGAAAGATACCTTGATTCAAGAAGGCCAATGAAGTTCAGGATTTCTCTCTCAAATGGAAAGGCACATGGCGAACACAGTCAGGGTTCCTCTCTCCGCTGGAAGGGCAGGTGGCAAACATGGCGCCATCTGCTAGCTTTCTATCCTGGCTTCCTGTTTCATGAAGTTCCCCGGAAGACATTTTCCTTCTTCATCTCCAAAGGTCACTGGCTGGTGGACTCTCTGCTTCTCATGGATACATCATTCTGTCCTCTCAGAGTCTCCTTCCTTTTCCAAACTTTCCTCTTTTATAGGATTCCAATAAAGTAATTAAGACCCACTTAGAATGGGTAGAGACATGTCTTCACCTAATCCAGTTTAACAATCACTCTTGATTGAATCATTTCTCTAGGGAGATGATCTAATTAAAGATTCAAACATACAGCACTGAATAGGGATTAGAAGAAACAGCTGCCTTTACAAAATGCGGTTAGGATTAAAACATTGCTTTTCTAGGGTACCTCCATCCTTTCAAACTAGCACAGTCTTCATTGCAAAAATAATGCAGTGGATATGATATGTCAGACCAAACTCATGGGGAACAAAAGCAGTTAACTTTATTTTTGTATAAATGAATTCAGCTTTCATCTTGAGTCCTTATTCTACCTGGTAGTAGAAAATTTAACTTTAGTTAGAAAATCCATCTCAGGACTTCTTCCTCTCCTCTTTCTGTGGGTTGTATCTTCATTCCATAGGCTTCATAGCATCAAGGTATCTGGACAGGAGAGTTGCATGGTCTCTGGAAGCCATGTGCCCACTCTGGCATTTGCTGAAATATTTATGATTACATCTGCTTCTCTGCCATTATTGTCCCCTTACACCTACAATTGCAGGATTATACACTTTCCCATTAGATATCCGGTTGCACAGTCTACTCTTCAACCTCTCCTTGAACACCTCACCAAGTCTACCCATTTGCCCTCTCAGCTTTTTGCAAATTGTGGTGGTTAGTTTTTTATATCAACTTGGTGAGGTTATGGTGCTCAGTTGTTTGGTCAAACAAGCACTGGCCTCATGGTTACTGTGAGGGTATTTGGTGAATTTAAATCGGTAGTCAGTTGATTGCATCTATGGCTAATTACACCTAACAATTAACAAAAGGAAGTTGCTTTCAGCAATGAGAGAAATCTCATCCAATCAGTTGAAGGCTGATGATTTCAGGCATCAGAAAGAAATTCTATCTCTACTTCAGTCAGCCAGCTTCTCCTGGAGAATCACCAAAACCTTCATCAGAATTCTAAACTTGAGACCTGCCCTACAGATTTCAGACATGCCAATTCCCACGACCACATGAACCATTTCCCATAATAAAATTTATTAAGTATATACATCTATGTATATCCTGTCAGTTCTGTTTCTCTAGAAAACCCAGACTCAGCATCCCAAGAAACCATCTTTCACAGAGATTTCACATCATAGTCACACAGGAAAATCTACAAGGCTGTCATGCCCAGGACTTCCAGTTAAGAAGTGAGCACAGGTTTCATATCCTTGAATCTATTGGGTAATTCTATTGATTTCACCACAGGACCCAATCCCTGGAGGCAGAGCTAGGGACTACTCTCAGAGATCCATACCAGCATCTTCTATTGATTTATTCCTTTGGTGTCATTGTATTACAGTCCTGTAGATTTCCCTTTCTCCTGAGACCATAGAATTTTCATCTCCACTGATGCATGAAAAAAACTGTATCCAACTTTGTTAAACCCATTTAATATTTCTAAGAGTTATAAATTCCTTGGGATATTTTATATACATAATCATATTATCTCTGAATATGACAGGTTACTTCATTAAAAAAATTTTGTGTCAAAAATGTTCTTCTAATTCTATTATTTTAGGCAATGTCCGCAGCTTTTGAAACTCAGTATTTTTTGTTTTTTTTTAATCTTCTCAGGGAGTTGATATGTTACTTCCAACGGAATGGTGTGATAGGGTAAAATAAATTTCCAGGGATGAAAGAATAACAAAATCTTATTCTATTACAACATTAAAAGTTAGAGTCTTTTTTGAATGAATAGGGCCTCTGAATAGTTTGACGAATGAAGAATAGGTGAGAGCCCTTAATAACAGGAACCGGGTCTGTATCTTCAAGTCAAGTTAATGATGGGACACTTTCTTAAGCTAGACCTTGAGTCTGGTCTCCATAGGAGCTGAGCTCAGCATTTCAAGGGTTATTAATTCATATCACCTCAAGGAATACAAGATCCAGAAGGCTGGCTATACTTTCTAAAAACTCTCTCAACACTAACTTACAGAAAACTGAAGAATGCCCTAAATGAAAGCTGATTGTAATTGCCTTTTCCTAAGGCTGGAGAGCATGGAATCTAGGCTGAGATTTACAGTATCTGAGGCAGACAGAAGGTGAGACAGAGCCAGCCCCAGAATGCAGTTGGCATTGCTTTGGGCATCCAAAGTTTTGTGATTGAGTGAGAACCTAGGGAGAGTGAGTCTGAGGAAGTAAAGGACAGTTAAAATTCAATATAAGGGAGTGACCAGAATCCAAAATGTACAACACATCTTAGACCAGAAAGAGAAAACAGGTTTGAAAGGCAGATCTGCAAAACATACTTTGAATCAGATGCCTGGGAAGAATGAGACTGAGGTTAAGGCAGCTGAGAAGCAAACTAATAACTTTCAGATAACATCACTTGAAGTTTTGCCATTCAGCGATGGGTCTGTCACTTTTCTTGGGTTCAAAATCTGAACATTTTGTTCAGAGAATTACACAGAGCTGAGAAAATTATCTCTTTTTTCTTGAGTCCTGGAGACAGATTTATACAAAATATCAATTTATTTATTAGTTTTCTATAAGAGATATATTGCTGGTTGATGCCTTCTCTTCCCATTAGAAAAAAGCTACTCGAGAAAACTACAGAAATTTCCAAAATTATTATTAAATGCAAAAAAGGAAATTACATGTCTGTAAGGAATTTTTCATCAACTTTTAATATTCTGATGATTCATCTCTTCCCTTAAGAGGGATACATCTGCCAAGAACAGGCACATTTGTGTTAGACCCCAAAGGCCCCTTCCCGAGGAAACCCTTCCCAGGCTACGTGTCAATATTGAACACAGAATCTACGTCCTTTCAAGACGTATTTCCTCTATTTTATACATTTTTAAGGAATGATATCTATATTTTAATTGCAGTTTATGTTGAATGGATTTTATTTGAAAAACATCAAATATATAAGCCTCAATAATAGGGGTGGACCTTTTCAGGCTTCATGGGTGCTCTTTTAGACCCACTGCATTCTTGGAGCCATAGTTCTTTCTTACCAAAATTAGATTTTTATACTTATACCTAATCTAAGAAGCTATTCCTTTCTAGAAGATATATCAGCTCAGATAAAATTATAGTTGAATAGGATATTTGATAGAAATATCAAATAAAGGCATATTAAGTAGATAGAACACCCTCAGAAGGAAGTTTCATTTAGCTGATCACCAGGAATCTAAATATACTCTCTCTAAGATAGTTTCTGGTATTCCTTAGATAATCCTTAATTTCAGAGGCTTTACTGATGGAGTCATTTTCCAACATCTAAATGTTGAAGAGTCTCAAGGCTCAGTTCTGAGTCCTCTTTGCTTCACTTTCTAAATTCACCAACAAGCGGTATCTAATACTCTCATGACCTTAAATACTGTTTATAAACTAATGGATTTTAAATATGTGGCTTACTATCTGACCTCTCCAATAAGCCGAGATTTCAATATCCAACTCTCTACTTGGCATTTCCATTTGGATGTCAACCTGCATCTCAAGCTTTACTTTTCCAGATCAGAAATCTTGATCTGCACAAACCCTCCCTACTAAAGTGTTACCTACTGTAATATTATCCACCTCAGTAAATGACACCTCCATCCATTCATTTGATCTGGCCTAAATCCTAAGTGTATGGCCAGACACAACTTCCCATGACCAATTCCTATCAATTATATTTCCAAATTACTTCACTCTCCATAGTTACTACCTCTCTCTGCAACACTATCCTCTATCACTTGGACTTCCACATAGCCGTTTTTAACCTTATAGTTCATTTTTTACCCAATCATCAAAATGTTTGTTTATTTCAAAATGGATGATGTCATTCTCTTACTAAAATCCTCCTATTACTCCCCTTTATCCCTACAATAAAATCATAATTCATGACATAATTTATGACATATGATTTGACCCCTACCAAACTCCCTGCCAGTATCCCCTTTAACTCTTCTATTCTTGAATACAATGTGCCTGTTCCTGCCCTAAGGCTTTGATACATGCTATCTCCTTTGTCTGGGATGCCCTTCCCAGATGTTTTGTGTCTGTTTATTTCTCTGTTTTCACTTTTGTTTTTAATCTCATCGTTTGCTCTCAGCAAAATTGCCTCCTCCACAGAGCTCCCGTTCCTAACCCTCTTTCTAAGGTAGTTACATTAGAAGTCCCACCATACTCTACTCCTGCCAACTCTATCAAAATATCTGTTTGATCTTTTCATGTGATTTGCTACTCTCTAACCTATTTAATTATTTATTGTCTCTTACTGATATTCCTCACTAGAATGCAAGTTCCATCAAGCAAGAACCTCATCTCTCTTATTTACTGTTACCTCCCTAAGGATGACCAAAGAGTCCCAATTTGACCAGGACTTTCCCGGTTTTAGTCTGAAAGTTCCATGCCTCAGTTTCACTGAGGTCACCGTCAGTGATCACTGGTCACCCTATGATTGAATGTAAGCACTCAATAAATACCTTTTGAAAAAATGAAGGTACAGATGAATACATTTAGTGACAATTTCAGTGAAAGTAATCTTTCAATATCGAAGTCAGTAATTTCCTCTTACAGGAAAAAAAAAAAAACAAAGGAACTAGGCAACTTTATGAAAACTCCAAATGTTAAAGAAACTTACAAAATAAAAGATAATAACATTTAAGCTGGTAGTCCACAGTTTCACTAGGAAATGCAGAAATTAAAAGAAGTTTGGAACATATGTTCAAAGCCTAAATAAATTACACAATTTTAACCTGGGATCAAGGAATGCCAATGGAAAACACAATTGGACCCACTATAAATGCTTATATTGGAATATAAATCCTAAGTAGGAATTTCCAAAAATGTCGTCTCTGGAACGTGGTCCCCTGGAACATGGCCCATAACAAATGCAAGAAGAAACAGAAAGGTTTGAGATGACAACATCACATAATATCTTCTTGGAAGGTCACAATACATGAGTATACTGAGAATTCAGAAATCAGCAGGTGCATCTACTCAACTTCATTAAACCCAAAATAACTTTTATTTATAACATCTATGATAATATTACGACATTTCATAATATGCTTTAGGAAATGCTGCCATAAACCAGAGGATTCCGACCATAGATCAGGATCCACTAATAAATTTCAAAGCCTAACCCAGTAGCTGCCCAACGTCTTGCTCCATCATGTCACAGTTTGCAAACGAACGAGAAATGCTAATAGTAGCACTGTTCCTTTAGATGGGCCTTCCTCTGTCAACACCTCCAACCCCATGATCTGAAGTCCAAAGGTAAATCAAAGTAGCTCTTTTCCATGAAAATGGGCAAAATGGAACTCTATCCATTTGAAATTGATGGAAAAGGAAACACGTGACATGCACTCTACAAGCAATTCAATTATGAAGAAGCAGATGTTTGGCTAAAGTGATACCAGGAGCTAAAAACCAGCCTGCAAGTTTGAAAAGAAGAATGAAAATAGAGGGTTCTCAGATCAGTAATTAGTTCAAAAGTACAGCAATGTGATAGGTTATTATTTAATAACAAAAATATTGAATCACATGGTATAGCAACATAGTATCATTAAAGATTTATGGAGGGAAGGTAAGCAAAAAAGAAAAATGACCATTTCTGAAGAAATCATTTTCAATTTATAAAAGCAAAGGAAAGAAATTTAAAAACTAGCATCCGAGGGCAACTGTTATGGGTAGCATTTGGCAAATTAAGCATTGATTAATAGAATACACTTAAATCAGAAAAAAGTCAGATATAAAAAGCATATTTTAAATAATTAAAAAAATGGAAAAGATAACATTGATTAATTGAATACACTTAAATCAGGAAAGTCAAATGTAAAAAGCATATTTTAAACAGTTATAAAATGAAAAAGATAGCATATATAATGTAGAAGGAAGAAGACTGTTCTGAGTATAAACACTTTTTATTTCTAAAGGAAATGCAAAAAAAGTGTCAGTAACCTCTTTTCTGTCCTAAAATTGAAGGGTGAGGGGGTAAAATAGTGGTATATAAACCAAAACAAAAAAAGACACTGTACTGGTTTGAAAGGATGTATGTTCCCTAGAAAAGCCATGTTTTAATCTAAATCCCATTTCATAAAGGCAGAATAATCCCAATTCAATAGTGTATGTTTGAAACTGTAATCAGATCATCTCCCCAGAGATGTGATTTAATCAAGAGTGGTTGTTAAACTGGATTAGGTGATGACATGTCACTACCCATTTGGGCAGATCTTGGTAAGGTTCTGGAGTCCTATAAAAGAGGAAACATTTTGGAGAATGAAAGAGATTCAGAGAGAGCAGAGAATGCTGCAGTACCACGAAGCAGAGTCCACGAGCCAGCAATCTTTGGAGATAAAAAAGGAAAATGCCTCCAGGGGAGCTCCATGAAACCAGAAGCCAGGAGAAGAGAAGCTAGCAGATGGCGCTGTGTTTACCACGTATCCTTCCAGATGAGAGAGGAACCCTGACCATGTTCACCATGCGCCTTTCCAGATGACAGAGAAACTCTGACTGTGCTCGCCATGTGCCCTTCCACTTAAGAGAGAAACCCTGAACTTCATTGGCCTTCTTCAACCAAGGTATCTTTCCCTGGATGCCTTAGATTGGACATTTCTTTAGACTTGTTTTAACTGGGACATTTTCTTGGCCTGAAAACTATAAACTAGCAACTTATTAAATTCTCCTTTTTAAAAGCCATTCTGTTTCTGGTATGTTGCATTCCAGCAGCTGGCAAACTAGAACAGATACATAAAGTGAACTGATATTTCCAGGGAAAGCTAAGAGCTCTGAAATTCAGAATGAGTAAGGGATGTTATAAGTATTTTAATGTGATTTAAAAAAAAGGAAGGTAAATGTAAGCCCTTTAATAAATTAGGACTGTTCAATCCAGGATGAGTAAAATACTGAGCCACTAACTTTGTTTTAATTGCCCTTTAGGTAAAAAGCAAAAGAAAGCTTTCAGGATATATAAGGTAAAAAATGAGAATTGAATGGTACCTTTGGGGAGATAAAGGGACCATATTCAATAAAAGGAGAAAAGTGATGGCCAGGAAGAGGGAAGATTTAGTAAAGCCTTCATTTATTTGGCTCCCTTAAAGCTCTTATTTTAAGAGCTTTAAGGGAGCCAAATCCAGAACGCCCAATCCAAATTGACCCATTCTTCACAAACTATATTGGGGGTGGGGGGTGGGGGTGGGTAAGCTTGGCTAAGCAAATTGTTAGTGTAAACACAACTACTGTTGTTTAAACAAATCTGGCAGGTACTTTGCTTGGCAACCCTTGGCTAGCCATTAGTCGTGTTATTAATTAACCCACTCCTTCTACCATCTGCTCTATTCTCTTCTGTCTCTCCCTTGGAGAGTCCATCTATCCTCATGTCTTTCACTATCACCTCTTTCCTAATCACTCACAAACTTTTTTATCCATCTCAATTCTTTTCAAGTGCTAGACTCACAATTTCTAAACCTAAATCAAATTCTATGTGCTAAAAGCCAGAAATTGTGTTTTTCTCCAAAACTGCCACCTGTCCTAACTTCCCCACCGATGGCACCACCTTTCCAGCTAGTTGGCCTTAGAATTAGGCTTGGAACAATACAGAACTACTTTCATCTTTGCAGACTGCATAATTGCCAAAGTCTCTATTAAAATAACCCCACTTTAGGGTATAGCCCCATTGACTCAGCAAGTCTCTATTACAATAACCCCACTTGAATGATTCACTTCCCCTATATACATTTTTTTCATTTGCAACTTTTCATGTATAGCTTTCATATATAGATTATACCAATCCCCTGATCTAAAACCTTCATTTTCCTACCTACACCATACCGGGGTCTGAGGAGATAAGAGCTTGGGCTCTAAAGCCAGACTGTTAGAGTTTGAATCCCAGCTCTGCAAAACACTAACTATGAGGCCTTTGGCAAATAAGTCCAACTCACTATGCTTCAGTTTCCTCCTCTGTAAAATGGGATTAATGATAGAAATAATATCTATATCATAGTGTTTCTACAAGTATTAAATGAGTAACACATTAAAAATTATCTATTAAAAGCATTTAAAACAATGTCTGGCACATAGTAAATGTGTAATAAATATTAGCTATTATTATGACAAAATCTCTCTGCTTAGTTTTTAAGATCCCATAAATCAAAATGTGGCCCACCTAATAGCCTTATTTCAGGTGACTTCATAACATGAACTTCTATTCTGTGGCCTGCCTTTCCCCTGCCGTATCTCAGAACAATGCTAATAAAAGCAGATGAAGAGCAACTACAAGGGAAAGAAGTGGACTACTTTTTATTGACCAACTATTTTGTGATAGGCTGTGGTCATTTGGAGCTCTGTACCCCAGAAAATCATGTTCCCAAACTTAATCCGTTCCTAGGGGTGCAAACCCATTTTTTTTTTTTTTGCATGGTCAGGCACCAGGAATCGAACTCGGGTTTCTGGCGCAGCAGATGAGAACTCCACCTGCGGAGCCACTGTGGCCCGCCAGTAAACCCATTTTTAATTGGAACTTTTGATAAGGTTGCTTCAGATAAGATAGGGCCCAGAATGGGTCTTAACCTTATTATGAAAGACCTTATAGAGCAGATCACAAAGAGAAAAAAAGCTGAAAGTCAATGGAAACTGGAAGAGAAGTGAGAGGCCAGGAGAGGCTGCATTGTGCACTGCCCTGTGACAGAGGAGCCAAGGACCAAGGATAGTCAGCAGCCAGCCCAAGTATGCCAGTCTTCATTGCCTTGATAACAATTGATTTGGATTTCAAAACCATGAACCAATAAATTCCCATTGTTTAAACCAGCCCATTCTTTGCATGGTATTTGCTTTAGCAATGAGGAAACTCAACCATTGTTTACTTATATGAGTTCATTTAATCCCCTATAGAGTGGGTGTTACCACTTACATTTTAAAAAGGGAGGGTTTACACGCAGAGATTGAATAAAATTAGAAAAATTGCACTGCTTTGGAAAGTCCAGCTTGTCCAGATTCCAACCCAGAAACAGTTTGAAGGAAAAATACATTCCTTTCCACTACCCCACACTATATCCTTCATAATTGTCGATCAGTAAATAATTCTAGTAGTTCAGTTTACTAAATGTACTTGAAAATAATATTCAGATTTACTGTGAAATATGTATCCTCTACTATTGTGTATTCTCTATTAATGTTCATGGACTTAAGATATTTCATAAATTTTAATAATTTTCCCAATATTATCCAAACTGGTAAATGTTTGGAGAACTTAATAAGCTAAAAATCTGTGTTGGTTTGTGTTGTTTTGTATGCAAGGCTAATTTTCATAACTAGCTAGATGTGACTTATTCAGAGTCACCTGTTAGAACAGTGCTATCTATTAAGTAAATTGATCTTTGAGTTGCCAACCTGAAAAAAGTCATGGAAAAATTTCCAGTTTAGTGAATATTGACCAACTATAGAGTTTGAGGGAATTGCCAAATTCATTAAACAGGCCACAAATAGCTTGAAAATTAGATGAATTAGAAAAAGATGCCAAAAAATTATGAGAGAACTGCAAATCAGCTACACAATACATTAAAAAGAAAAACAATAATGGTAATTACTAGACAAACTAATGTAAGTGTAGTAGTCAAGTTCAGGTGTCAACTTGGCCAGGTGAAGCTGCTTAGCTTTGTTGCTGTGGACATGAGCCAATGGCATGTGAGACTCATCTGTGGCTGATTACATCTGCAATAGGCTAAGGAAGTGCTGCTGAAATGAATGTTGTTTGATTTAATTGGCTAGATGCTTAAATGAGAGAGCTCAACGTAGCACAGCCCAAGCAGCTCGGCATACTCATCTCAGCACTCATGGCTCAGCCCAGGCCTTTGGAGATGCAGAAAGAAATCACCCTTGGGAAAGTTGTTGGAACCCAGAGGCCTGGAGAGAAGGCCAGCAGAGATCACCCTGTGCCTTCCCACGTAAGAAAGAACCTCAGTGGAAAGTTAGCTGCCTTTCCACTCAAGAACTATATGTTAACTAAATAAATCCCCTTTTACTGAAAGCCAATCTGTGTCTGGTGTATTGCATTCTGGTAGCTTTGGCAGACTGAAACAGTAAGCATAGATAGCAGTGGACATGGAGTCAATAAATCTGAGTCTGAAAACCAAATGAACTGCTTCCTAACTATAGAACAATGGGTAAATCACTTTATCTCCCCCACTACATCTCAGTTCACTCATCTATAAGATTTATTACCTAATTTATGTGTGTGCCTATATGTGACTACTATTTGCCCTATTTACCTCTACATAAGAACAAATCAAATAAAATTATATTTAAATATAATAATATATAAATAAAGCTATATGTATAATATATGTGTTTGATGTGTAAAGTATAAATGGACATTAAATATCAAACATTAATATAAGTATTAATTGAAACTTGAGAGTTTCTAGAAGAAAATAATATTAAAATGTTATATATCAATGGGATCCTCTTAAAACAATAGAGTCAAATAAGCAACATTTTTTCAAAAGACTTATTGGAATAATGAAATTGATGGAGTGTAGTAAGTTTTAACCAAGACTTTTTAAACAATATTACCAAAATTGTGCAGGAAAGTATTCCTTTGATATGACTGAATACAAAATAGCCTGAAAACTATTAAAGGAGCATCTGCACATGGTAAGAAATAGAAATAGAAAAGGAGGGACTCCATGAAACAATGTGAGCCATAGAACTGGGTTTAAGCTCTTTCTTGACCTTCAAGTAATCTAAAAGAATATTGCTGTAATGTTTCCTCAAATACAAAGAATATCCACATAGATAGTGAGAGGGAAATAACGTCTTTGGCAGGAAGGGCATAGAGGATCCTATCCCCTAAACCCTTACCAGTCAAAGTGATGTGAACTTCAATGCAAACAGCGGGAAAATAAATAGGTTTATTTTTTACCCAATTTCATCTTTGTGTCATTTCTCAATATGAACCACCCTATTTAATCTCATAATCCCATCGGTCTATTCTTTTGAATATCCCCTCTTAAAAAGTATGGGTAAAAGAGGAAATTAACATTAGTGTCTAGATTTCTCTTCTTCTCTTCTGTCAACCCTGAAATTGCAGTACTTTGAGATCCTTCTTTCATTTACTAAATATCAAAGACTCCTGAGAATTAAACAACTTCTGGTGAAAAGTTCACAGTCATGCAGAGTTTACAACACTTCTTTTTGCACTGAAAATCCCTCCAATGTATAAACAAGTTGCTTAAAGCAAAATTTTCTTCGTTGAAATTGTGTGTATTTTTGTGAGGAAAACAATCAGGAATAAAAATTGCATTAATTGAAAGATAGCTTTTGCAATATATAGCCTTTCAAATTCAAGTTTTCGTCTTAAATTTTATTGTAAAGGGAAAAAGAAGAACGGTTACCTCAAGCACTCTTGAATGCTGTAATTTTACCCATAGGGGTGAAGGTGAATTGAAAGAGAACAATGCCAGATAGCCGTCTGCAAAAGATAGGAGAAGGAAGGAACAAGGACAGGAGAAGCAGTTGGTAGGAGGGGAGGAGCAAGCAAGTTTCAACTGAATCTCTTCCCACATATCACTGTCAAGCAGCTGGTGGTACTCTTTTGTTTTCCTTCACGAAGAAAAGGCACATTTTGTTCATTATATCATCTACTAGGGGGTTGATTGCTACATTAAAAAAAGGAAGAAACACTTGTTTATATTGAAAGAAATAAGATAGATTCATACAAGGCAAATACTTGACCTGACTCTCTATCCAAAATGCATGTGAATAAATTCTCTCATGGATATAGAACACATAAGCCAATTCAATAATTTACAAGCTAAAGGCCTAAAAATAAAGTTTTTAGGTGGCACTCCCAGCATAAATTAGCCGATCAATTCTGTGACATCTTTGTTGGAATACAGCAGCCCAGTTTTTAACTTCTGTACTGGGTCTGTCTCTTGCAGCTTCCTGCTTTGAAATTGTCTAGCTAGCATTCTCCTTGCTGGTCAAAAGAATCATTAATGACACTTGTTACAAGCACACCTTCCTTAGCCCCATTCCAAAGGTACAGAAGTGAGAGACTTCCCCCAAATAATTCTTACTCCTCAGATAATTTTAATGATTGGGAAATTTGGGATGACTACCACAGAACAGTTCTCTGACTGTTGGCACCCCTTCCTAACCTTGATTCTGTATTCTGCTGTTTCTTCTTCTAACATTCACACATTAGCATGAGTGGGACAAAAATATCTAACTCCAATTCAAACTGGTTATCTGTGCTCTGGAAATAATCCCACCACAGTTTTCTTCTCACGACTTAATGTCAAAGAACCTTAATCTTAGCTTTGTGAGGGGCTTTTCCTAATGGATAATAACAAACGTTAATAAAGATGAAATGGTATGTTTTAACTCACATCCTTCAAACCGTTCAAGATAAGAGAAAATGAGAAGCAACCTGCAGGAAGGAGGAAAAAAGTATAGACCTTCCTGGTGTGACCAGAAGGTCATGAGAAGCCCATTTCATACCATAAACTGAACTGTGCACATCTGGTTACTTACCAGCATAAAGGTTAGAGAAAAAGTCTGATGAACAATAATTTTAAGGAGAGAATACAGATTTCTAGCAGATATAAAACCATAGCATAAAAAAAATATCTGATCCAGATGCCTTCTGTAATTATCTATCCCACTCTTAAAGATTTCCAGGGACGGAAACTCCTTAGGATTACTGTGCCATCACCTTTATATTATAACTTTTTCCTATATATAATGGATTTATAATTTCTCACTAAAGCTCAAATTTATTAGGTTTGTTCATATGGGTACATTCTCATTATAATGAGGAGTTTCAAGGGGAAAAGGGTCACAGCCAATTACCGATTCGAACTGCCCCTCTGAATTTTCCCTACAACATGTCTTCAAAGTAATCATGTAGACTCGATCTGAACACTTTCAGCAAGGCAGCTTGTGCATCTTTTGCCACTTCTATTAGAAAGCCATTTCATGTTCTAGGCTGAAGTTCATCTCCCTATAACTACTACCCATTGCTCCTAGTTCACCTCACTGAAGTCATCAAGAGAAAGTCTTATCCTTCTTCCTATTGACATTTCCCACAAATCTTTGCATCAAATTAACTTGAGGCTTCTTATCTCTTGGTCAAATTTCTCTAGTAGCTTTAACTCTTGCACATATAGCATCATGTTGCTTGTTGTGTATCATGCCCTAGTTTGTTTTTGTCTCAAAAATTGTGAAAAACTCAATGTTTTAGTTTGCTAAAGCTGCCAGAATGCAATATACCGGTAATGGGTTGGCTTTTATAAAGGGGATTTATTAAGTTATAAGTTACTAAGGCCTTAAAATGTCCACACTAAGGCATCCAGATAAAGATACTTTGATTCTGAAGAAAGGGCCAGATGGTATCTGGGTTTCATCTGCAACGTGGGAAGGCATGTGGCCAACATCCGTTGTGCTTTGTTCCTGGCTCCATTGCTTTCTACTTCTGATTCCAGGGGCTGTCTCTCTAAGTGTCTGGGGCCTTTCACGTATCTTCTCTGAGGCAAAATTCTGGGTTCTGGCTTGCTTAGCATCACATGGGAAGGCACATGGTGGTATCTGTTGGGCTTTACATCTCCAAATGTCCATACCTAGATGTTCGCTCTCTCTGTCAGCACTCCAAGCATCTCCAATTGTCTGCATCTATGATGTAGTTGGCAAACAACTCCAAAATGTTTCCCTTTTTAAAAGCTTCCAGTAAGCTAATCAAGACCCACCTTGAAAGGGCGGGCCACATCTTCATCTAATCAAAAGGCCACACCCACAATTAGGTGTGTCACATCACCATGCAAACAATCTAATCAAAGGTTTCCACCCTAAACAGTAGATCTGCCCCCAAAAGATTGGATCAGGATTAAGACATGGCTTTTCTGGGGTACAGAACAGTTTCAAACTAACACACTAGAGAGAGCAATGCCATCATTTTCTCTACCCTGTGTACTATGTGTCTACAAATGCATCTAAGATTGCAATTTTATTGTGGCAGCCACATCACATTTTGTCTCACATTGCACTTGCTGTGAAGCAAATTCCCTTTTTTTACACACATTTCTGCTAAATAAACGCTCCTACATTATGTACTTGTGAGGCTATTTTTGGACCCACTGGTCCTCAGATTTCTCTTTATTAAGGTTCATTTCGATAGATTTAGCTCATTATTTCAGCTTGTGAAGCTCTTTTTGCTCCTAATTCTGTCATCCAGTATATTCACTCTCTCTCCTATCTTTTTGTCAACTACAAATTTATTAAAATACCTTCTATGTTTTCCATAGATTAAAAATTTTGGCAAGCTTGGACTCAGGAATACCACTAGAAACCCTAGAGCTGGATGATTTGAATGCATTGATCATTACCTTTTGTGGAGAATCTTTTAACCAGTTACAAATCATCTAATTGCACTATCACACAGTTTCTACTCTCCAAAATGACCAGCTCTAGTAGGCTACCTTGGAAGGCTTTATCAAGAAATAAAATTAGAAAAGATTTGGATGATCAAAAAAAGTCTTACGATTAAAAAAGAATTCCTGAATCACCTAATATCCTTAATTTGTTGAAGCAAACTCTGATAATCCTATATTCCCATGAAGATTTGTATTTATTCAACTGCCTTGTACTACTACAAGACTTCTGAAGACTAAATCTCAACTTGGTTCATTTGTTCATTAAAGAGCAAACTCTCTCTAAAAGGTGATGCCTATATGAACATCAAACACAGGGCAGAAATGGGATTATGGTTGATACCACGGGCAGATCAAAGATTTCTGAAAGCAATAGACTGTGTTTTCCAAGTCTAAACCAGGGTCCTGTGCATTAAAGGTAAGCCAAAGCAGGATTTATAGATACAAATAGAATTTAAAAACAAATATATCACCTATTTAACATGCGATAATTTGAGTTTTCCTTAAAACACGGCAAATTCCAACCGATAGCAGGTAGAGCACCGGACAAGTGGAGTGGCCAATGGTTCCTTCAGATGAGCCTCTCTCCCTAGCAGTCAAGTTCACATATTCCAGCTGGCTTTGAAGATTCCCCAAGTTCCTTAGAATCTGGGACTCCAATTCAGAAAGTCAGTTCATCCATTATTCATCATTACTTCACACCAAATTTCTAAATTAGTATCTGACCTGGAAACAGAAAGGGTTGGGCTCCTTTAAATCTGAGAAACTGCAGTAATGTGATGGAAGGTAACACAATGTGATGGGTCAAAGAAAGGTCACTGGTTGAGATTTTAAAACATAATTTGAGCTATTTTATTTAACTCCACAGTCAAATCTAATTGCCAGCCATTCCTACATACCTCAAGTTTCAACTGTCAAAATCATAATTGTCAAGGAAAAAGAAAAGTATATTAGAAACTGTTGTAAATTCCCACCATGTTTTCTAATACAGAGCTTGGTAGCCTTTCCACTGACTTCTTAATGTGTACAAGAGCCAAGTTCTTATAATTTGCATTTAAGGAGAAAGAAGTTTGCTATGAGAAATGAAAAACGAGATCAGACCAAGTTACTCCCATGGTGCAAATATCCGATTTCTTTCGTTTGGTCCTAGGAAGTATGTTTCAAGGATATCTAATAGTTATGTAGCCAATGTCATTAGACAGTTTTCAGCTGGATTTATTCTACAACAGGGTCATGCTCAGCCTGCAGCAGTACAAGTAATGAGTGAAATGCAAATGTTCGTAGTGTTTGCTGTTGCAAGTCAAAGAGAATCTATTTACAGAGAGGAGAGCTGGACTGTGGAGTTCTGGAGGAGAGAGGGCCCCCTGAGCCAGTAGAACCTAAGATTGCTGTTGTCAGTTTAAATAATGGGACCACACACAACTGTGCTAATTGCCAGGAGGCAGGTCTGAAGAGATTCTTTTAATTAGGATGAATGGACTTCTGCCCGAATTCTTCAGCTTACTGTCAGGGTTTTCATTGTCTTCTCTGAAACTGGCTCATTTAGGAGCCAGGCTTGAACTTTGTGTGCAGTGAATGTAAATGATCTTTAGCTGAGGGTCCTTTGCAGACTGACCCAGGTAGTCCGTATTACCAATGCTAATAACACTCGCTTGTCAAGTGTTGGGCAGCATGTCCCTGGTTCTGACATCTTCAGCATTTCTGCATGTTGTGTACAGTGTGCTAAGTCTCTTGACTCATAGGAAGAATATCAACACCCAGTCTTCACAGCAGGATGGAAAGTTATGCCCACTGTGCAATATACATTGTGGCATGTGCTGGAGAGACTTGTAGAAATATACACTGCACCCCTGTTCACCACACCGGTGCCCATATGAATAAATCATAAATGTCTGAGGTCAGCTAAGAGGTCCAAATAACAAATGTAGCCAAAGTTATAAAAATCAAGCAAATCCAATAAAATCTTTTTGATGCGGTGCTGTCACATTCCTTATAGTAAACAAATGAATTAATAAGTAAATAATCACAGGAAATTAAAGCTGCATTTTTCCTTAATAGGCAAAATTACACTACAAATAATAGAAAGGTTCTTTTATACGTGATTAGTGAAATCAGTTTCACCAAATCACCTACCTAATTTACCATTAACATGATTTAAGGACATTTGACATTTCTAGCCTAATGCTGGGTAGAAAGGGTGCAACAAAAAATGAGTAGAACAGAATTGCTGCCTTTGAAGGGTTTTAAATCTTTAAACAACAAAGATGACTTAAGCAGCTGTGGAAAAAGTACTATACTGAGTTCCGGGAGGGCAAAGAGAGAAAATTAGAGAAATCCTGTTCCCACCTAGTGGGAGAAGACACTGGTGATTATAATTCAGACTCAGTAGTGTCTCAATGGATGCCTAAAGTCAAGAAAGGGATGTGTTCTTTGGGTTAGAGACTTGGGTTTTGTGTTACAATTAACCAAACCTTAAATCACGGCCCAATTGCTTACTATCTGAGGCCCTTGAACAAATTGTAGTTGTTTCATGTCTAAAATACTGATGACAACATTCAACTTGCTGTGAGGATGAAGTAAAACAATGTGTGTAAAACACTTAGAAATGAACCTGCCTCACGGTAAGATTTTAATACTTGGTAGTTAGCATTTTATTAGAAGGCAAATTAGAAGAGATAACAAGCAAAGCTCTTTGAGACAAAAGGGTTATAAACCAACAAAACAGATTTTACAGAAAGTAAATTACTTTTTAATCTGTATCACATATCCTGATGGTTTTAAAATTAGAATAATTATCTACTTTTTATTCTCCTTTACTCGAAAAATCCTGATGTAGGAATTTGGAATGGGTCTAGTAATATTATCTGTTTTTTTTTTTTTTACAAGTTTAGGAAAAACTAAGAGAAAGCCATAAAAGTTGGAATGGTGGAGATCAAATTACCACCTCAAAAACTGGCATTGCTAAGAAATGTAGCAACAATGAACTTCCTAATATTACATCCCAGACTTAACTTTACCGTTTGAGTCACAGGCAGAGCTGGAAATTTACAGCCTAAAGGAGCAGAAGACATGCTTCCTGAAGGCAGGCTGCCTCTCCAAGAAGAGGACCAAAGAGGTTGAATCACACATGCCCAATGCCCTCCCCTAACCACACAAATGAGATTCTACTCTTCAAGTGAGAGAGCAGAAAGAGGCCAGAGAAGTCTTCCAGGACAGTGGACCTCAAAGTTTGGTCCCTGAGACCCTCACAGTGGTACACAAAATCAAAATGATTTTCATAAAAATATTAAGATGTTGTTTTGCCTTTCCACATGCATTGTTTCATGAGTGTACAATGGCATTTTCCACAGGCTACATGACATGTTCTATCACAACAAGTGGTTTGCAGAAGAAGATATAAGAATCCAGCTGTGTTCTATTAAGGCAGACATTAAGAGATTTGCAAAATTTTAAGCAAGCTGTAGTAGTTTGTTAAGCTGTCAGAATGCAATATACCAGAAATGAAATGGCTTTTACAAAGGAAGTTTATTAAGTTGTAAGTTTACATTCTAAGGAAGTGAAACTGTACAAGTTAAGGCATCAACAAGAAGCTACTTTCACTCAAGAAAGGCTGATGGCTTTTCTGAATAGCTCTGTCAGTTGGGAAGTCACATGCCTGGCATCTGCTGATCCCTTGCTCCTGGACTCCGCTGCTTTCAGCCTCTATTGCTGTAAGGTTCCTCCCTTTGCTTCTCTGGGGCTGGCTTTCATCTCTTGGCTTCCTTTGGCTCTCTCCAGGTTCTGGCTTGCTTAACATGTCATGGTGATGTCTGCTGGGCTCCAAGCATCGCCAAACATCCATGTCTATATCCTCCAAGTGTTGCATCCACGTCAGCTCTACTCTGAGCTCTCTCCAAAATGTTTCCTCTTTTAAAGGACTCCAGTAAACTAATCAAGACCCACTTTAAATGGGTGAAGTCACAGCTCATCTACTTAAAAGGATACACCAACAACTGGACACATCATATCTCTGTGGAGATAATCTAATCAAACATTTCCACCTACAATGTTGAATCAGGATTAAATGAAACAGCTGCCCCCACAAGATTGAATCAGGATTAAAATATGGCTTTTCTGGGGTACATTATACTTTCAAACCAGTACACCATCCTTTTCACAAATTCTTTTTGGTTTTGAAAAATGTAGTTCTTTGTCGTAAAAAATATGTTTTATATATATTAAAAATTAAAAGTTTGTTGTTGGGATTTTTGATAATTAAACTCTTTTAAAATTTCTTTTGAGGTTTAATTTCTAATATGATAAATGCCCACAGATAAAATCAAATAAATGAAAATTTTCTAAGATCCTTGATAATTTTAAATAGTGTAAAGAAACGCAAAGACCAAAAAGATTGGGATCTACCACATAGCCTGCGATCTTTACACAATATTTTGGTAGAAAACAAAATATGGGAGAATGCATTCACAGTAACACCTGATATAGGTTCTTTTCATAGTAGATTTCAGGTAAATGTGCATAGATAGGTTGGGTAATTACATATATTTGTAATGCTCTAAAATTACATCTATATCAGGTTTCTCTTTCTGTAACATAAAGGATGTGAAATTTAGCTTTTATATATACCTAGGGTAGTTAAGATTCCTCCAAGGATTTAGTTTGTCTATATGTCACTTTGCTCTGTGGAGGGTAATTTCTTTTGTTTTTATTCACCCCTCATTTCCTACCCCACGTCCTCTAGAGGTCTGCTTTTAAATTTTACCGCAAAGAAAGCATAAGCTCTGCTATAGCCTTTAAGGAAGGAGCCATCTAGAACAAGGTTCAGCAAGCTTTTTCTGTAATGGTCCAGGTGGTAAATAGTTTAGGCTTTGCAGGTGGGCAATATAGTATCTGTCAACTACTCAACTCTGCCTCTGTAGCAGGAATGCAGCCACAGCCTATTTATAAACAAGTGAAAATGGATGTGTAAATTAAACTTAATTTCATTTGGCCTGTGGACTGTAGTTTGCTGACCTCTGCCCTAGAGGGATTACAAGACTTTGGAGCAGAGAAGCAATACATAGACAGGTATCCTATACAGAGCCTTCGTTATAATATTCAGATATGTTACTAGGACTGCCATCCTTAGAGCAAATCTGAGGGAATATAACCATGTTCCTTAAGAAAGTGTTTCTCAGAAAGAAGTGAGGTTCACCATGACTGAAATGAAACAACTCAGCAAGAATGCTTTAAGAATACCCAGGGCGTTTTTAGTGGGAGCATCCATAGTAAATCATACCAGAATTGCAGGATGGCTTGACTTCTTTGTCCCTTACGAGATTGTTCTAGTTTGCTAGCTGCTGGAATGCAATATACCAGAAACGGAATGGCTTTTAAAAAGAGAAATTTAATGAGTTGCTAGTTTACAGTTCTAAGGCTGAGAAAATGTCCCAGTTAAAACAAGTCTAAAGAAATGTCCAATCTAAGGCATCTAGGGAAAGATACCTTGGTTCAAGAAGGCCGATGAAGTTCAGGGTCTCTCTCTCAAGTGAGATGGCACATGGCAAACACAGTCAGGGCTTCTGTCTCGGCTGGAAGGGCACATGGCGAATATGGTGTCATCTGCTAGCTTTCTCTCCTGGCTTCCTGTTACATGAAGCTCCCCGGGAGGCGTCTTCCTTCTTCATCTCCAAAGGTCACCGGCTGGTGGATTCTCTGCTTTGTAGTATTGCTCCCTCTGAATCTCTCTGAATCTATTTCTCCAAAATGTTTCCTCTTTTATAGGACTCCAGTAAACCAATCAATACCCACCCAAATGGGTGGAGACATGTCATCCCTTAATCCAATTTAACAACCACTCTTGACTAAACCACATCAACCAGGGAGATGATCTCATTACAGTTTCAAATATACAGTATTGAATAGGGATGATTCTACCTTTATGAAATGGGACTTATATTAAAACATGGCTTTTCTTAGGGAGCATACTTCCTTTCAAACCAGCACATGATATTACAAAATTTCCACGCTCAAGGGGAAATCTAAAAATGATTGACTTAACCTTCCTGTGAAGGGAATTTCTCTTTATTAGGAAACATAATAAGGTTGGAGGAAAAGAAACTATGAGTAGAGACTTAAGCCAGCCCACACACAAGCCAATCCAATGATTCTCAATCAAGAGTCCTAGGCCTATGTGGGTTCACAAGGTCATTATGGGGCATTCAGCTATTTCCAATCTCTTGCAACTTTTCATTTTGGTAAAATATCAAACATACAAAAAAAATTACAAGGAACTCCTTTGTTACCTTTACTCAAATTTACCAATGGTTCACATTTTGTCCCAATTTTTTTGTTATTCTGAACCATTTGAGAGTAAATTGGAGATATAGTGTCCCTTTTCTCCTGTATGCTTCAGTATATACTTCCTAAGAATGTTGGCATTCTTTGTATAGCCCATAGTACAATTATCATAATCAGGAAATTTGACATCGATTCAATATTATTTAATTCAGAGTCCATATAAAAATTTCAACAGCTGTTTCAATAGTAGCCTTTACAATTTTTTCCAAATCTTTTTACAAATAGTTTTTTACAAATCTATTTACAATTAGTTCCAAATCTGATACAGGATTACACATTGCATTTATTGCCTCTTTAGTCTTCCTTTAATCTGGGAAAATTCTTCAACCTTCATGTTTTTCAAGGCAAGAACCAATTATTTTTGTCCAGTGTCTCTCAATCTGAGCTTGTCTGATGTCTCCTAACGATTAGATTCAGGTTAAATATTTTGGGCAAGAATAACAGAGAAATGATGTATCTTCCTCCAAGTATCATACCAGGAGGCACATGAAATTGGTTTGTTCCAATTTTGGAAATCTAGCTTGCTCATTTAGTTAACTTAACGTCTTCCTGATTCCTCCCTGAAAAGTGACTACATTTTTCTTTATAATTAAAAAGTAATTTGTAAGAGAATAGTTATTCAGTTCCCCATGAAGCATTCTCTCCCTAGTTTTAGCATCCATTAATGGTTTCTGACTCCATCATTCCTTCTATATTTATTAATTGGCATTCTAAAGTAAGAAATTTCCCTTCTCTCCCTTTTATCTATTCAAATTTTTATTAATATGGATTCATGAATTCTTATTTTTTCAATGGGTTATAATACATTATTAATAGTAGTATTTTAATGCCCAAATTGTTTCATATTTTTCCCTTCAAGATGGATCATGTGTTCTTTTGCTATACCTCCAAAATTCTCAGGGCATTTCTTTACTTTCTGACAAAAAATTTGTACTGGTTTGAAGTTATTATGTACCCAGAAAAGCCATATTTTAATCCTGATCCAATCTTGTGGGGGAAGCCACTTCTTCTAATCTTGATTTAATATTGTAGGGTGAACTTTTGATTAGATTAGCTCCACAGAGATGTGGCACACTCAATTGTGGATCGCTTTTTGACTAGATGGAGATGTGACTCCACCCATTCAAGGTCAGTCTTGATTAGTTTACTGGGGTCCTTTAAAAGGGGAAACATTTTAGAAAAACCTCAGTTGCAGACACAGACACAGGTGTTTGGATGAGCAGATACAGACATTTAGAGAGGAAACCACTGGCATCAGAAGCTGGAAGAAATGGAACTGGAAACAAGAACCAACAGACCCTAGCCACTGCCTTCCCAGATCAGCCTTCCTTGAGCCAAGGTGTCTTTATCTGGATGCCTTAGTTAGGACACATTTATGGCCTTAGAACTGTAAATGTATAACTTATTAAATTCCTTTTTTAAAGGCCATTCCATTTCTAGTATATTGCATTCCAGCAGCTTAACAGATACACAGATGTTCTAGGCTCATCTTGTATTTTTTCTTATCCCGGTCCTGGAATCAGTCATTTCTCCAAGTATTCCTGGTTTCTATCAATTGGAAATCATATTAAGAAATCAGTCTTTGGACACTAGTTGTGTTCATTGCTACTGGTGTGTCATTGTTTCTAGGGCCTCTCTACAGCAAGCAATGCTAGAAATATATACATTCAAAATATTGAGCTCATACTCATTCCATCATCCAATCCAAAGTTATAATTTACATTCAAGTCTTACCCTGGGCTTTAGTAAATCTGTTTCTACTGAAAAAAACAAAAAAACAAAAACAAAAACATGGCTTCCATTACCTTCACTGTATTTACTTATTTGCTTAATCCTAGAATTCACAAATAGTTTCAGAATTGGTAAACCATAGAATACAAAAAGGAAACCTACTCATTAGCATTTACTACAGTTTTTAGGTAAAATTTATATGTAGTAAATGCATAACTCTTACTTGTACAACTGTGAGTTAATTACCACATATTCATATAATCTTCACCTCTAGCCATATGTAAAATATTCTCATCTTCCCAGAATATTCTGTACTCCTTCAAAGTCAATCTCCTGTTCTCAGTGCAACTACTTCTCTGCCTGTATTCACCACAAATCAGGTTTCTTATCCTAGAACTTCATGTAAATGAAATCACACGACATGTATACTTTCATGTCCAGCTTTCTTCACTTAGCATATCTGTGAGATTCATCTATGTGGGTGTTTATATCAGTAGTTATTCCTCAATAGTATTCCATCGTATGGCTATATCATAAATTTTTTATCAAT
Source organism: Tamandua tetradactyla (assembly GCF_023851605.1). Lineage (NCBI taxonomy): Eukaryota > Metazoa > Chordata > Mammalia > Pilosa > Myrmecophagidae > Tamandua > Tamandua tetradactyla. Next base: position 36,038,021 of record NC_135336.1, on the reverse strand, counting down.
GCCTCTGTTAGTGAACATTTGGGGTATTTCCATTCAGGGACTATTATTAACAAAACTCCTATGAACATACCTATACAAGTCTTACTGTGGGCATATATTTTCATTTCTCTTTGGAAAAATTGCTAGAAATGAAATTGCCAAGCCACAGAGTAGGTATATGCTTAACTTGATAGGAAACTATCAATTCGCCAAAATTGTTGAACACTTCCAAATGATAGTTCCATTTATCCATACAAATCCTCACCAGTATGTGATGTTATCAGTTCTTTTGATTTTAGCCATTACAGTTTGTGTGTGGTAATAACTTATTGTACTTTCAATGCACATTTCACTTCTTCAGGTACTTATGCCCATTCACAAAATTTATTTTTGAAGCATGTATTCAAGTATTCTGTTAATTGTGTATTGTGTTATCTTATAAACATAGGAGCATTGTTCAAGCTCTATTATATGTTCTTAATATAAATCCCCTGTGAAATATATGTTTAGTAAATATTTCTTCCAATCTTTAACTTGCCTATTTATTTGCTTTAAGTGTACCTTTTGATGAATCTTTTTATGACATTTAATTTATTATTTTTCTTTTATGTGCATAGTCTTCTGTGCCTGAATTGCCCCAGTTTGCTAAGGTTTTTCTATGCTTCCTTATAGAATATTTACAGCTTTAATTTTTCCATTTATGGGTATGATCCATTTCAAATGAATTGCTGTGCATGGTTTGAAGTAGGTGTTGACATCTCTTTTGTTGTTATTGCAAATATGGACATCTAGTTTCTCCAGCACCATTCATTGAAAATAATTTCCTTTTACCATAGAAATGTTTCAGTGCATTTATCAGGAAAATCCATTGAATTGTATGGTATGTGTCTACCTGGGAATTCTTTGTACATTTTCACTGATCTTATTATTGATCCTGATTCTGGAACAGCACTGGCTTAATTGCTAAATTTTAATCGTGACTTGAAGTTAGATAGTGTAGGTACTCCAATTCTGTTCTTCATTTACTAGATGGTTTTGACTATTCTAGGTGCTTTGCATTTCCAAAAAAATTAGAATGAAATGATTAATTTTATTATAAAACAAAGCCTGAGATAAGAACAAAACCAACCAGGTTGGAGTTAAAGCAATTCAGAACACAGGATTAAGGAAGACATTGCCTTTATTGTAGAACCACACATACTCTTTCAGACCAAAGAAAAAAAAGTTTCTTTGGTATGGAACTGAAATTTTCTGTAGCACATAATTTAACTCAACCAATCTGTATAGCTCATTTGAACAGCTGAAACACAGAGAGCCCAGAATTAGAAAGAGGGCCTTTTAATTCTAATTAAAAGAATTAGAAAGAGGGCCTATTAATTACATTTAATAGCTTAATGTAGTGCCTGGATACATCCTAAACTATATTAAGCAGATAATAAAAAAGTATTGGCACAATCCCTTGAGGAATAGGAGAAAATATATGTAACTATTAAACTTTACCATCAGGAAATACCCCTGACAGTGTGTTAAACTTTAGGGACACTCAAATCAATAGGCCAAGCCCTTGATCTTGTGACTTACTCTTGTGAAGCTTATGTAGGTAGCTGAGAAGCTTAGCCTACCTATCGGTATGCTTTAGAGTTACTTCTGGAGGCCCTATATGGTTGCTCAGATGTGGCCTCATTATCTCTAAGCCCAGCTCTGCAAGTGAAAGCATTGCCCTCCTTCCTACATAGAATATGACATCCAGGGCTGAAAATATCCCTGGCAGCATGGGAGATGACTCCCAGAGATGAACCCAGCCCTGGCACCAAGGAGTCAATGATTCTATCCTGACAAAAAGGGGGAAAAGAAATGTAACTGTCATCATCAGGTTCAAATGTCAACTTGGCCAGGTAGTAGTGCCTGGTTGTCTGTTTGGGCAAGTGCTGGACTGTCTGTTGCTATGAGGATATTTCATGGACTTAAACCATGATCACACTGGCTGCATCCACATCTGATTGTATTTGTAATCAGCTGAAGGGAGTGTCTTCTGCAGTGAGTGATGCTTAATATAATCACCAGAAGGCTTTTAAGGAGGATTCAGCATGATTTTTCTGTAAAATTTTAAGTTCTCTAATTTTTTTAAAAAAGGAGAAAACACAACAATTCTCAGTGTTCCCACAAGAATGAAAGAAGTAGCTCTTTCCACCACTTAGACTGGGAAAACCTTATAATGCATGGGGCTTTGGTTAACATACTCAAAATTGCAGTGAGAAATAATTAGCCTGAGACTGAATGCCATTCTGGTCTTAAAACAATTTAAAAAGCAAGTACTAAAAAAGGTCAACCTTCCAAGTAATTTAACTTCACCCAGAACAAAGCTCAAGAACATTTTTAGGAATATAAAAATATCAAGAAACCAACAAGGTAAAAGTCATGATGTCTGGCAACTCAAAAATTATATGACATGCAAAGAAAGAGAAAAATATGATCCATAATGGGGAAAAAGTACTGTCAATCTAAAGAAAATCAAACATTGATATTAGAATTTGCCTAAAAAGGCATTAAAGACAGTACTGCAACTGTATTCCAATTAACTGTATTAATTTTTTGTTAAAAAAAAACTAGAGGAAAGATTGATAATACTAAGTAGAGAAATGAGAGATATTTTAAAAACTAAAATCTAATTTGGAGGAATGAAAACTACAATGTCTGAGATACAAATGTTCTAGATGGGATTAAAAGCAAATTAGATATTGTATAAAAAATTATTGAATTTGAGCACATAGCAATAGAAGCTATCTAAAATGAAACACATTGTAAAAAAAACCAAGTTAAAATGAACAGACTATCATCAAGATGTGAGATAAATTGCAACAGCCTGATATAAGTATAATTGGAGTCACCAAAGGAAAGAAATATATTTGCAGAAATATTTTTTTCCAAATATAAATATCCACCAATCCAAGCAGATCAACAAACCACCCAAAAAACAAACAAACAAACAAACAAAAGAAGCATGAAGTAAGCTATACCTAGGCACATCTGAAACCAATGCCCAAAACTAGTGACAAAGAGAAAAATCTTAAAAACAGTCAGAGGAAAATGGCACAATAAGTGGAATAAAGATAATAATTAGAAAAAATTCTTTATTGGAAAAAAAATGCAAGTTGAGACAGTGAAACAACATCTTCAAATATGAAAAATAGAAGCTGTCAACCTAAAATTTTATACCGAGCAAAAATATCCTTAGACAATGAAGGCAATAGTCTTATCATGAAAAATACACCAGACAAATTTGAATCAAAAAGCATTCTACAAAATGCCTGACCAGTACCCCTCAAACCTATTAATGTTATCATAAGCAAGGAAAGTCAGAGAAAATACCACAGCCAAGAGTTAGTCTGAGGAGACATTATTAAATGTATGTGACATCCTGGATGGGCTCTTTTTTTTTGTATGCCGTTTGGCAGGTTCACATTTCATTCTTTTTCCATGTGAGTATCCCATTATTGCAGCACCATTTGTTGAATTTTCGTTTGTTTGGGTTTTGTTCATTTCACTTGTTTGTTTCTTGGGGGAAGTGCATCGACCAGGAATCAAACCCAGGTGTCCTGCATGGCAGGTGAGAATTCTACCACTGAACTACCCTTGTATCCCCTGGATGGGCTCTTGAAACAGAAAAAGGACATTAGTTAAAAACTAAGAAAATATGAATAAAATATGGGCTTTAGTTAATGACAATGTATTGATATTGGCTCATTGATAGTAGCAAATGTACCATACTAATGTTAACAATAGGGAAACTGGGTATCAGGTATATGAGAACTTTATGTACTATCTCCTCAATTTTTCTGTAACAGTTTTCTAAAAACTGTTTTAAAAAGTAAATCCATTAAAATATGAAGATAAAATAATGACTTTTTTGTGTATCTAAAAGAATATATTACCAGCAGACCAAGTTTATAAGAAATGTTAAAGGAATCCTCCATACAGAAGAAAAAGACTAGATGGAAATACAGATCTAAAAAAAAGGAATGAAGAGCACTGAAAATAGTAACTCAATGTGTAAATATTTGACATTTTCTAATCATTTAAAGCTTTTAAACAGTAACTGAATGTTTAAAGAAAAATAATTACAATATAATTGAATTATCACATGCAAAGAAGTAAAATACATGAGAATAACAGCAATAGTAGAGGCCAAGAGGGGACAAGTTAAAATAGTCTATTGTATATACTATTGTAAAGTAAACTTACTGCTATAAGGTTACTGGGCCTCTTTTCTTTTTGATAAATATATTTTTACTTTGTTCTTCAGATAGGATCATTTCTGCTGATATCTTTTCAAGTTCACTAACCTTTACTTTTGGTATCTCAGTCTACTGTTAAAGCTATCCAGTGATTTTTTTTTTTCATTTTAAATATTGCTTTAATAAGTTCCAGAATTTCTGTTGATTCTTTTTTATGGTTCTCACCTTTGTGCTGAAATTCCTTGTCTATACTTTCATTATGACTATATTTTCTTTTTCATAATTGAAATATTTATAATAATTACTTTACAGTCCTTGTCTACTAATTCTAATACCTAGCTCAGCTCATGGTCTGTTTCAATTGACTGCTATTTTTCTGGATCATGGGTTATTTTTCCTTTGAAGTGAATATTTGGAGTACATTTAGTTATAACATACTAATTGGCAGTTCATCTGTCCTCAAACATTCATTCAACAAATTTTTCTTACGTGTCAGTGGTGTGTCAGCCACGCTTGTAGGCACTGAAGATATTATAGTGCAAGAGATAAAGCCCTAGACTTCCGGAGAAGATGGTGGCTTAGTAAGACGCGCGGATCTTAGTTTCTTCTCCAGGACAGCTACTAGGGGAGTAGAAACGATACAGAACAGCGCCGAAAGCCACAACAGAGATAAAAAAGACAGCGTACCCCATCCTGGAATGGCTGGCTGGCTGAGAGAAGCCACTCGGGTGAGACTGCCGAGGCGCGCGGGCCTCACTGGGCGTGACAGCAAGCGGCCGGAGTCACTCCCTTCCCCCTTCCCAGGCCGGCTGGGAGAATTGGAGAGGTGGTCCCCTGAAACCGTGGCGGCAGGCGCCCACACCACGCGCGGCCCCCCGGACCAATTGAGAGAATTGGATCGGAAATCCCCAGGCTGCGGAGAACGGTGACGGGTGGGGGAGGCCCCTTCCAAACCCGTGACTCCCCGGGAACGTGCACTCTCTCGGGCGGGCCGCTGCCGCTGGCGCCCTCCCGCCATGCTTGTCACCCGGGCGACTAGGAAATTTGGACGGGCACTTTCCCGGGCTGTGGCGGCCAGCAACCCTCCCCGCATTCGGACCCCGGGCCGGCTCGAACCCTTCCAAGCCACTTCGGCTAGCGACCCTCCCGGACGGCGAGAGTTTTCCAAAGTTAAAGGTCCCACAGCACCTTTTACTGGTGGGACGTGCAGACAAACGTGTGCCACGAGCGCCACCTACTGGGCAGGATAAGAAAAACAGAACCCAGAGATTTCACAGAAAAATCTTCCAAACTTTTGGATCCAATACCCAGGGAAATCTGTCTAAATGCGCAGACGCCAACAGAAGATAACGGATCACGCTCAAATAATTGAAAATATGGCCCAGTCAAAGGAACAAACCAATAGTTCAAATGAGATACAGGAGCTGAGACAACTAATGCTGAATATACGAACAGAAATGGAAAACCTCTTCAAAAACGAAATCGATAAATTGAGGGAGGACATGAAGAAGACATGGGCTGAACATGAAGAAATAGAAAAACTGAAAAAACAAATCACAGAACTTATGGAAGTGAAGGACAAAGTAGAAAAGATAGAAAAAACAATGGATTCCTACAATGATAGATTCAAAGAGACAGAAGATAGAATTAGTGATTTGGAGGATGGAACATCTGAATTCCAAAAACAAACAGAAACTATCGGGAAAAGAATGGAAAAATTTGAACAGGGTATCAGGGAACTCAAGGACAATATGAACCACACAAATATACGTGTTGTGGGTATCCCAGAAGGAGAAGAGAAGGGAAAAGGAAGAGAAAAACTAATGGAAGAAATTTTCACTGAAAATTTCCCAACTCTTATGAAAGACCTAAAATTACAGATCCAAGAAGTGCAGCGCACCCCAAAGAGATTAGACCCAAATAGGCGTTCTCCAAGACACTTACTAGTTAGAATGTCAGAGGTCAAAGAGAAAGAGAGGATCTTGAAAGCAGCAAGAGAAAAACAATCCATCACATACAAGGGAAACCCAATAAGACTATGTGTAGATTTCTCAGCAGAAACCATGGAGGCTAGAAGACAGTGGGATGATATATTTAAATTACTAAAAGAGAAAAACTGCCAACCAAGACTCCTATATCCAGCAAAATTGTCCTTCAAAAATGAGGGAGAAATTAAAACATTCTCAGACAAAAAGTCACTGAGAGAATTTGTGACCAAGAGACCAGCTCTGCAAGAAATACTAAAGGGAGCACTAGAGTCAGAACCAAAAAGACAGAAGAGAGAGGTATGGAGAAGAGTGTAGAAAGAAGGAAAGTCAGATATGACATATATAACACAAAAGGCAAAATGGTAGAGGAAAATATTATCCAAACAATAATAACACTAAATGTTAATGGACTGAATTCCCCAATCAAAAGACATAGAATGGCAGAATGGATTAAAAAACAGGATCCTTCTATATGCTGTCTACAGGAAACACATCTTAGACCCAAAGATAAACATAGGTTGAAAGTGAAAGGTTGGGAAAAGATATTTCATGCAAATAACAACCAGAAAATAGCAGGAGTGGCTACACTAATATCCAACAAGTTAGACTTCAAATGTAAAACAGTTAAAAGAGACAAGGAAGGACACTATATACTAATAAAAGGAACAATTAAACAAGAAGACATAACAATCATAAATATTTATGCACCGAACCAGAATGCCCCAAAATACGTGAGGAATACACTGCAAACACTGAAAAAGGAAATAGACACAAATACCATAATAGTTGGAGACTTCAATTCACCACTCTCATCAATGGACAGAACATCTAGACAGAGGATCAATAAAGAAATAGAGAATCTGAATATTACTATAAAGGAGCTAGACTTAACATACACAACACTTTCTCGGATCATAAAGGAATGAAGTTGGAAATCAACAATAGGCGGAATGCCAGAAAATTCACAAATACGTGGAGGCTCAACAACACACTCTTAAACAACGAGTGGGTCAAAGAAGAAATGGCAAGAGAAATTAGTAAATACCTCGAGGCAAATGAAAATGAAAACACAACATATCAAAACTTATGGGATGCAGCAAAGGCAGTGCTAAGAGGGAAATTTATTGCCCTAAACGCCTATATCAGAAAAGAAGAAAAGGCAAAAATGCAGGAATTAACTGTTCACTTGGAAGAACTGGAGAAAGAACAGCAAACTAATCCCAAAGCAAGCAAAAGGAAAGAAATAACAAAGATCAGAGTAGAAATACATGAAATTGAAAACATGAAAACAATAGAGAAAATCAATAAGACCAGAAGTTGGTTCTATGAGAAAATCAATAAGATTGATGGGCCCTTATCAAGATTGACAAAAAGAAGAAGAGAGAGGATGCAAATTAATAAGATCAGAAATGGAAGAGGAGACATAACTACTGACCTCACAGAAATAAAGGAGGTAATAACAGGATACTATGAACAACTTTACGCTAATAAATACAACAATTTAGATGAAATGGACGGGTTCCTGGAAAGACATGAACAACCAACTTTGACTCAAGAAGACATAGATGACCTCAACAAACCAATCACAAGTAAAGAAATTGAATTAGTCATTCAAAAGCTTCCTAAAAAGAAAAGTCCAGGACCAGATGGCTTCACATGTGAATTCTAACAAACGTTCCAGAAAGAATTAGTACCAATTCTCCTCAAACTCTTCAAAAAAATCGAAGTGGAGGGAAAACTACCTAATTCATTCTATGAAGCCAACATCACCCTCATACCAAAACCAGGCAAAGATATTACAAAAAAAGAAAACTACAGACCAATCTCTCTAATGAATATAGATGCAAAAATCCTCAATAAAATTCTAGCAAATCGTATCCAACAACACATTAAAAGAATTATACATCATGACCAAGTAGGATTCATCCCAGGTATGCAAGGATGGTTCAACATAAGAAAATCACTTAATATAATACACCATATCAACAAATCAAAGCAGAAAAATCACATGATCATCTCAATTGATGCAGAGAAGGCATTTGACAAGATTCAACATCCTTTCCTGTTGAAAACACTTCAAAGGATAGGAATACAAGGGAACTTCCTTAAAATGATAGAGGGAATATATGAAAAACCCACAGCTAATATCATCCTTAATGGGGAAAAATTGAAAACTTTCCCCCTAAGATCAGGAACAACACAAGGATGTCCATTATCACCACTATTATTCAACATTGTGTTGGAGGTTCTAGCCAGAGCAATTAGACAAGAAAAAGAAATACAAGGCATCAAAATTGGAAAGGAAGAAGTAAAACTATCACTGTTTGCAGATGATATGATACTATACATCGAAAACCCTGAAAAATCCACAACAAAACTACTAGAGCTAATAAATGAGTACAGCAAAGTAGCAGGTTATAAGATCAACATTCAAAAATCTGTAGCATTTCTATACACTAGTAATGAACAAGCTGAGGGGGAAATCAAGAAACGAATCCCATTTACAATTGCAACTAAAAGAATAAAATACCTAGGAATAAATTTAACTAAAGAGACAAAAAACCTATATAAAGAAAACTACAAAAAACTGTTAAAAGAAATCACAGAAGATCTAAATAGATGGAAGGGCATACCGTGTTCATGGATTGGAAGACTAAATATAGTTAAGATGTCAATCCTACCTAAATTGATTTACAGATTCAATGCAATACCAATCAAAATCCCTACAACTTATTTTTCAGAAATAGAAAAACCAATAAGCAAATTTATCTGGAAGGGCAGGGTGCCCCGAATTGCTAAAAACATCTTGAGGAAAAAAACGAAGCTGGAGGTCTAGCGATGCCGGACTTTAAGGCATATTATGAAGCCACAGTGGTCAAAACAGCATGGTATTGGCATAAAGATAGATATATCGACCATTGGAATCGAATAGAGTGCTCAGATATAGACCCTCTCATCTATGGACATTTGATCTTTGATAAAGCAGTCAAGCCAACTCACCTGGGACAGAACAGTCTCTTCAATAAATGGTGCCTAGAGAACTGGATATCCATATGCAAAAGAATGAAAGAAGACCCATATCTCACACCCTATACAAAAGTTAACTCAAAATGGATCAAAGATCTAAACATTAGGTCTAAGACCATAAAACAGTTAGAGGAAAATGTTGGGAGATATCTTATGGATCTTACAACTGGAGGCGGTTTTATGGACCTTAAACCTAAAGCAAGAACACTGAAGAAGGAAATAAATAAATGGGAGCTCCTCAAAATTAAACACTTTTGTGCATCAAAGAACTTCATCAAGAAAGTAGAAAGACAGCCTACACAATGGGAGACAATATTTGGAAATGATATATCAGATAAAGGTCTAGTATCCAGAATATATAAAGAGATTGTTCGTCTCAACAACAAAAAGACAGCCAATCCAATTACAAAATGGGAAAAAGACTTGAACAGACACCTATCAGAAGAGGAAATACAAATGGCCAAAAGGCACATGAAAAGATGCTCAATGTCCCTGGCCATTAGAGAAATGCAAATCAAAACCACAATGAGATATCATCTCACACCCACCAGAATGGCCATTATCAACAAAACAGAAAATGACAAGTGCTGGAGAGGATGCGGAGAAAGAGGCACACTTATCCACTGTTGGTGGGAATGTCAAAGGGTGCAACCACTGTGGAAGGCAGTTTGGCGGTTCCTCAAAAAGCTGAATATAGAATTGCCATACGACCCAGCAATACCGTTGCTGGGAATATACTCAAAGGACTTAAGGGCAAAGACACAAACGGACATTTGCACACCAATGTTTATAACAGCGTTATTTACAATTGCAAAGAGATGGAAACAGCCGAAATCTCCATCAACAGAAGAGTGGCTAAACAAACTGTGGTATTTACATACGATGGAATACTATGCAGCTTTAAGACAGGATAAACTTATGAAGCATGTAATAACATGGATGGACCTAGAGAACATTATGCTGAGTGAGTCTAGCCAAAAACTAAAGGACAAATACTGTATGGTCCCACTGATGTGAACAGACATTCGAGAATAAATTTGGAATATGTCATTGGTAACAGAGTCCAGCAGGAGGTAGAAACAGGGAAAGATAATGGGCAATTGGAGTTGAAGGGATACAGACTGTGCAACAGGACTAGATTCAAAAACTCAAAAATGGACAACACAATAATACCTAATTGTAAAGTAATCTTGTTAAAACACTGAATGAAGCTGCGTCTGAGCTATAGGTTTTTGTTTTGTTTTGTTTTGTTTTGTTTTGACTTTAGTATTATTACTTTTATTTTTGTCTCTATATTAACATTCTATATCTTTTTCGGTTATGTTGCTAGTTTTTCTAAACCGATGCAAATGTACTAAGAAATGATGATCATGCATCTATGTGATGATGTTAAGAATTACTGATTGCATATGTAGAATGGTATGATTTCTAAATGTTGGGTTAATTTCTTTTTTTCTGTTAATTAAAAAAAAAAAGAGAAGGGGTAATTGGAGTTGAAGGGATACAGACTGTACAATGGGACTGGATATAAAAACTCAGAAATGGACAGCACAATACTACCCAATTGTAATGCAATTATGTTAAAACACTGAAGGAAGCTGCATGTGAGGTATAGGTTTTTTGTTTTTGTTTTTTCTTTTTTTCTTTCTTTCTATTAATGTTTTAATTCTTATTCTGTTGTCTTTTAATTTCTTTTTCTAAATCGATACAAATGTACTAAGAAATGATGAATATGCAACTATGTGATGTTATTAAGAATTACTGATTGTACATGTAGAATGGAATGATTTCTAATTGTTTTGTTAATTCTTTTTTTAATTAATTAAAAAAAAAGAGATAAAGCCCTACTCTTATAAAGATTATTTTAAGGACCTTTATATTCAATTGTAATTTCAGAAATAAATAAATGCTATTAAAAAACAGTTAATAGAATAGAGACTGATCAGAGATTGGCCTCTTCTGGATAGATGATATATGGGCTAAAACCTGGACCTAAAAATTAGAAAAAAATCAGCTATGAGAAAATCTTGAGATGAGATCCTTAATCTTAGCCAGTATCGACATTTTGGGCCAAATAATTTTTTGTTGGGGAAGAGAGACCTGATGTGTACTGCAGGATGTTTAGTTGCATCCCTGGCCACTATGCACCAGATGTCAACAGCAACATCTCCCCTACAACTGTGTAAACCGAAAATTTCTACAAATTGTCAAATGTGATTTGCAGGACCAAAATCACCCCTAACTGAGAACCACTGGTCTAGTTAATGAACATTCCAGATAGAATAGCACCAATAAAGATTTTGAGATAGGAAAAAGTTTAGCAAGTGTGAAGAAAAACAAGTTGTCCAGTGGAGCTTGGAGAAGTCAAAATAGGTTTTCAAACAGAAAGAGAGAAAAATGAAGAACAGCAAATAAAGCCTGAGGGATGTGTGGAGCATTATGGGAGTCTCAAAAGAAGAATGAGAGAAAGGGGCAGAGAGACTATCCAAAGAGATAATGGATGAAATTTTTCCAAATTTAACAAAAGACATGAATATACACTTCCAAATGTTCAACACACTCTAGGCAGGCTAATCCCAAATAGACCCATACTACCCCATATTGTAATTAAACTGTCAAATGACAAGGATAAAGAAAGAATTCTGAAAGTAGCAAGAGAGAAGCAGTATGTTACAAGAGAGTCTCAGTAAGATTAAGTGCTGATTTCTTATCAGAAGCCATGGAAGTAAGATGACAGTGGGATGACATTTAAATTCTGAAAGCAAAAATTAAAAAAAAAGTCCAACCAAGAATTCTGTATCTGACAAAAATGTCTTTCAAAAAAGAAGGAAGGTTTATGACAGTCACAGATAAATGAAAGTTGAGGGACTTTGTAACCACTAGACTAGACCTACAAAAAATGCTAATGAGAAATCTGCAGATTGAAAGGAAAGGCCATTAGACATTTGACTGAAGCCACATGGAGAAATAAAAATCTCTGGTTAAGAAAATGATGGGCAAATATAAATAAAGCTACTAGTAGTATTGTATTTTTTATTTGTAACTCTACTCTTTACCCTCCACAGGATTAAACAGCAAATGCATAAAATGTAATAATAAATCTATTGGTTTGGACTCATAATGTAAAAATATGCAATTTGTGACAAAGAACTACATAAAGGTGGGGGATCAGAGGATTATAGGAACACAGTTTATGTATGCTGTTGCAGTTGGTAATTGGTATCAAAACAAACTAGTTTGTTACAGATTTAAGACATTAAATAACACAAAGAAAATATTAGAAAATATGCAAACTCATAGTGATGAAAAATAAAATAAAGGTTACCCCAAGTGGAGGGCAGGGGCAATGGGGAGTTGATGCAAAACGAAGTAGAGTTTCTATTTGGTGTGAAGGGAAAGTTCTAGTAATGGATGGCAGTGAGTGAACTGCAGCATTATGAATGTAAGTAATTCCACTGAATATTCTGCTTGGGAGGGGCTGGAATGGAAATATTTACATATTGCATATGTTTCCACAATTAAAAAAAAAAGAAAGAGATAATGTCAAGTAAGTGCAGTATGTAACACTGATGAGATCTAAGAATGGAGGAGAAAAGGTTTAAAGGGACATATTGGAACATAAGAAAAGATTGGAATATAGAATGTAAGCTTTATTTCAATATTAAATTTCTTGAACTTGATAACTGTACTTTAAAAAAGGTGATTTCATAAATGAATATCATAGTTCATAGGAAATGTACATGGAAGTATTGTGTTCAAGGAGTATGTGTGCAATCTACTCTAGTATGTTTAAAAAATAGATGATGATGATGATGATGATGATGATGATAGATGATAGATAGATAGACAGACAGACAGACAGATAGATAGATAGATAGATAGATAAGTAGAATGATATGGTAAATGTGGCAAAATATTATAATTGGTGGTTCTGGATTCCTGGAAGAGTGGGGTATGTTGGAGTTCTCTCTGTAGGGGTTTGTATTATCTTTGCAACTGTCCTGTTAGTTTGAAATTACTTCAAAATTAAAACTTTAAAAAGAAAAGATAATCTCAGAAAGGTAAGAGAAAAATCATGTGCTTGTTTAGTATAAAAGAAGGAAAATATGAATTACTATTCACTAAATGCAGTTGGATTGGAAAAAGATATATTTTCAGTATTGGCAGTTCATAAGGACTGATATGAATTTAAAACATGCTGGTGATGAAATATTTGTTGACTACTATTATAGAATGCAAGAAGATGTTGCCTGGAGATAAGGGTATAAGATCCAGAAGCATCTGGTTTGGGCAGGACTTTGCCTCATTTTCTATAGATGGCTCCTTTCTGCCATAGAAAATTTCACATGATTGTACTCACAGAGCACGTGGTGACAAATTTTCTGTAACACATGACCTAAGGGTTATTTCTTTGGTTAATGTTAGGCTCTCAGCTGATACAACAAAGACAAATATATGAAATACCCAATTAGGATCCAAATAATCTTTTTGATAGGCATCGTATGAAACATGATTCTGTTTACAGTTTTGAAGGGTAGAGCACAGAGGTAGGAATTAAAGGAGAAAATAGAGAATAATCTATACCTGAAATTTCTTAATCTAAAAATAATCTCAATTTCCATTCAGTCCTAGAAAATAAGATCTCAGATTGTTCCTCTTTGCCTTATACCAACAGCAGTCCTCAAGGTCAGGATTCTCTAATAAATAAATCCCACTTTTGTGGAAATACTGACAGATTGTGGGAGATTATTTTAGTTTAGCTGATTCCATTGTAAATTTCTTTCCTAGCTTTCAGTCTACATAAGTTTTCAAGTTCAAGTACCATAGATATCAATGCATTTTCTCATCAGTTAAATGCAGAGAATGCTGAAATGTTATTACAGCAATTCTATGAATATGTTCCAGCATGTATAGTAACAAGATATTCTTCCAAATCCCTTTATCTCTTATAGAAAGGATGACATGGGTTTTTCCATGTCTGTGGTGGTATTAAGATGTCAGTCAACCTCAAATGCTATTTTAAATTTCCAGTATCCATTTTCTGTCTTGAATTCCCTTAATGCTGCGTATTTAGGTTGCACTTCAACATCTTCTAATCTTATAAGCTTTTGACAGACTGGAAAGAAACACCATGCATTTATTTATAGTCTCATCATAATATTTGGCTAAATTAAAATATAAAACAAAAAAATTTTTGGTTTGGTAAAGTTGTTTGCTTTGTGTATAGTAGGCATTTAAATATGCCCACTTGAATGAAAGGATCGATGAATGAATGAATGATTTCTTAGAGCTGCAAGGGTCTTAAGAATCATCCATCTCATCATTCTACTTATCAAAGAAAAAACCTAACTCTAAAATATTTGATCAAAAGAAAAGAATTTCCCAAATATTTATTAATAAGTGGAATTCAAAATATAACCCTTTATTTTTCCCATACTATTTATTTTTAGCATAGTTATACCCAACTGCCCATATATGCCTAGTCATGTGGTGATATACTCTTTTATTTTTCCAAAAATATTTTATTAAGCATTTCCTAAGTACCAGGCATGGGACCTTAGGTGCTGTAGATACAGAGAAGAATAAGGCATAGTCTTTTTTTTTTCAGGAGCTTATAATATGGCAGAGAAAAATATATTTAAACCAATAATTACACTAAAGGGCAATGTATGCTATTACAGAGAAAGAAAAAGCGAACTGGATATCCAGAAGAAAGATTTATCAGTTCTACCTGAAAAAGCCAAGAACTGCTTCTCAGAAAAGGTGAATTGTTGTTAGGTCCCAAGGTTGAATAGGAGCATGATAGACTCAAAACATGAAATCCTTCTAGGCAGAGAAATCTGCATATCCAAGCCCAAGGTGTGAAAGCTCAGAACATATTTGGGGAACACAGAGCACAGGCTGAAGAGTAGTAGAATTGAGTGTAGTAATGTGCGTCAAAGCTAGATCACAGAGGAGAGTCTCGTAAGGAGCCAGACTTTAGAAAAAAGAGACAAGTTCAAAGGATATTTCAGCAGCAGAATCACATAAACAGATTAGTGTTTTGAAAGATATCACTGTCAGTGAGAAGGATGGATTTGAGATAATGGAGAGACAGAGGCAGAAAATGGAATTTAGGAGTTATTGCAGTCATCCAGATAACAGATGATGAGAGCCTGGACTAACCCCAGTGTCATGAGGAGAGAGAAAAGAAGCCAGCCCTTGGTAGATGCTTAGATAAGGCAAGGAGGCATAAAGGAGGAAACTAAGGTATATGAGATCTAGAGGTTTCTCTTGGACAGTTGGCTAGATTAATTTTCTTTGTTCTAGTTATTCAAAATATTATAAATTAATTGCTATATTCCAAGAAAAAGCCAAAGTCATACAATACCTTCCAAGGCCCTGCCTGCTGTGACTCCCACTGCCTCTCTGATCCCATCTCCTACTACTCCCTTCCATCAGTTCCGCTCCAGCCACACTGACCTCCTAGTTCTTCCTTAAACACGTAACGCGTCCTCCCACCTTTAGACTTCCCTGACATTACCACCTAAAACTACAGCCCCACTAGCTCTCCTCCTTTCCTGTAACTTTTTTCTGTGTAACACTTACCATTTATCACCATAATTGTGTGTATATGTGTGTGTGTGTGTTTATTTATTGTCTTTCTTTCCCTACTATGTTGTAAACTCCATGTGGACCAGGTTTATTGTCTGTATTTATTTGCTACTATATCTGCAGCACCTAGGAATAGTATGCAATAGATATTCAATACATATTTGTTGAATAAATGGATGAATGAATTGATTAATATTGCCTTAAGCAAGAAACATTAATGTTGTAAAAATGTTTTAAGCCCTGTTTCTAAATATGACAATCTACATGTCTTTATTCCAGAAAAAGACAGCAAAGGAAGAAATTTTTCCATTCAGCTTCTTCACTTAATGCCAGACTATGCTCTTGATGAATCTATTTTCAGTTAAATTCAGACTTTCATCCTGTCTCTTCCATGGCTTTTAGAATAGGAAAAATATTTGAGTAGGCTTACACGATTCATATTAAAGGATTTTGTTTTTCATTGTCATGGAGTCTATCTTAAATCTTTATCCTTCATAGCATTATTTAAATTATTCTTCCAGTATCACAGCATATATATTCATTTCCATTTCCACCCCCAGGAATTTTTCAGGAATTCATTCTCCTTTCTTCATTATCCCTGTACCTGTTCTCTGGAAATTTAAAATGATGTGGATCCTCTTTTATTCTCCCACCATAGTTTTCTTTTCCATCTAGGCCCCACATCTGAATTCACAACTCCTTTTACATCCTCAGAATAAAAGAGAAAAAAAAAAAGTGTTATTATAAAAGATGGTACATCTTTTGACCTTACCCAGATGCTTTCTGATATACAGGATTTTAATTTAAAATTAAATTAAATTGAAATGGAGCATGTTATTATAGAGGTAAAGTAGAAAGAAGAAAACACAATTACTGAGCAAACTCTCTGCGCCAGGCTCTGGAGTTATGCACATTCATACACATTATGCTTCTACATTTTACAACAGATCTGTGAAGGTAGAAGCAATCAACTCCCTTTTATACGGTTGGGGTTACTTAGGCTATGAGAAGTCCAGTGACTTACCCATGCTTGCATAGCTACTAAGAAAGCACAGCAAGAATTTGGATCTGATTCAGATACTAAAATCCGTGCTCTTTTTTTGTAGGCACAGGAAGAAGGATTGTGATTAAAAAAAGTTAAGCTGAATGATCTCTGAGATTGATTTGAGTACTAGTATTCTATGGGTCTAGAAATCCCTGCAGTGATATTTGCCTGTAATTATAATAACTTCAAAACAAAGCAACCTCAAATTAATATTCATTTTAATCTGACAACTAAAGGTATGCAAAAACAAATAAAATCATCTGAAAATTTCTAAGAAGACAGCAAATGTATGACACTTGAGCTGGAAAAGTAAAAGGACCAATCCCTAATGACTTTTCGATCACATCCCAAGTTTACTCATGACAAGTGTTTGGAATTCAAGTGACAAAATCTAGACAAATGGACAAGCCATGGTTTAACTTAATATTGTATCAGATTTCAACAGTATGCATAGTATAAACTTGGATACTTGCAGCATGCCTTGTCATCTGAAGAGCACTCTATTATTACCAAATTAAGACACGTAAGTATTTTCGCACCTTGCCCTTCAGCTTCAAAGCAGAGTCACTGAGGATCAAGACACCAACTTTACAGTTGTTGGTAATCCCAGTTAACCCAGGCAGCCCAGTGTGCTAGCCATATATGGCAATGGCATGCCCGGTGATTCACAACCAAGAGGCTTGGCAGAGAAAGCAGGCTTTGGGAGGCCCACAGGTCACGCACACTCCAGCTCCACCTGGGCAAGAAAGCAAATGGCCCGTTCTTCTCATTTGCCAAATGTGCTCATCATGAAGTAGGGGATAAAGTTCCCTCTGGGGTAATGTCAACCCCCTTACCACCACTAATAGATCTCAAGGTACAGAGATGCATGGAATGTTTGAGCTTGAAGGGCTACTGAGCTCACTTAATGTAGTCTCCTTGATGCACGTAGCCACAAGAGAGTAGCTGGCAAATTCAAAGGCATAAAGTGAAGCTGAGGCAGAATGAGAATCCCGGTGGGCTTTCTTTCCATCCCTTTTTTTTTTTTTTCGCATGGGCAGGCACCAGGAATCAAACCCGGGTCTCCAGCATGGCAGGCAAGAACTCTGCCACTGAGCCACTATGGCCCGCCCTTTCCATCCTATTTTGAGGGTTCTATTTCAGAATGGTTACAAGCTCTGGCTTGGATTCAGATTGTCCTGCTTTAGAATCCTGGTTCTGCTTTTTATTGAATGCATGTATGACCTTAGGTAACTTGATTTGAACTTCAGTTGTAAGGATCAATACAATACTGCTGGGCTGGTATTTCAACCATACCTCGCACAGCTGAGTATGTAATAAATGCTAACATATACATATATTTAATATTATAAAGTATATTATCTATTTCCAATATCAAATATAATATGAATATTATCATTAAATATAAGGAGGGAGAAAAATAGGAAAGAATATTTAAGTAGTTTGCATCATGAGTGTAGAAACCTTCATTCCTTTGTTCCTTTGGGGTATCCCCTTATTCTATATCTATAACGTGTAACTGCTGGGCTGCCCACTGTGACTATGGGTGCTTGACCCATCAGAATTTGACCTGCACAAAGAATTCTGACCTACCTCACAGCCTGCAGAATATTTGTTTGATTACAATTTCACGTTAAAGTGATTGAAAGGATCTAGTCTACTAAAATGCAGTGACTAAATTTACCGAACAGTCATTACATGCAGCACAACCTTACACTTAAGACTAGTCCTAGGTGAAACATTGAGGTTGGAGAAATATGTCTCCTATTTCCTCTTCTAAAGCCCTCCTCCCCTCTTCTGAGTCTGTCTCTTAGGGCTCCCCACTGGCCCAATGGGGACATTCAAAAGAATGTCTTTCGAAACATTCTTAGATATATCTCGCTAAGTTCTTACTAAAAAATTCATAGTGCTAAAAATGCTGATTGGCACACACTCATGTGTTGTAACTGATAACAGCATGATATTTCAGGCTTCTCAGGGACATTTAGCTTCACAAGGAGTTGATGCTTTAACAAAGAAATTGACCTCCAACTATAGAATTTTATGTAATAAAAAAAGAATATTTGAGACAAGTGTTTTCTCTAAGTCCCCATTTAAAGCGGTGCATATCCTGTTGATGGATAATATGAGGCAAACACTTGTTGAAAAAAAAAATTTTAAGCTTTAATGGAAAATACCTTCATGGTTATTTAAGCTTAACTTACTGTTTTAAAATTCAGTTCCCTGGGTAAAACTAAGGTTCCCAGGCACTTATATCAAAAACCAAAGTGGCCTTCTCCATCACAACCCCCAGCAAGATGGCACAAGGGTCTATGCTGACTTTAATTTAGTAGAACAGTTGCTATGTGTAAACTACCACTAAACAGAATTAGAATATAAAGATTAATTTTGCTTTAATCATTTTGGCATTCACTCAATGGCTTCTCTCAGTAAGAATTAATCTTATTTACCTATTTGTCCTCAAATTTCTTAGAGAACATTAGAGGACTTAGAGAACATTAGAGGAGATGACACTTCATGGCAGAGACCATTTTCTAGACATCTCTGCATGTCATAACACCTAGATCCTTAGTAAGTTTCCCTTTGACACCCTGACCTGATCCTACAGATATTTCCCAGTGCTAATAAACAAGTGCCACTATGGGTTCTCTGGGCAAAAGGTCCACTTCCAAAGTGAAGAAATTCAGTTATTATAACACAGACCTGGAATCAAAATAGATATTTATCATATAGTATTTCTATATTTCAAGAAATATAGAATATAGAAATGAGACATATTGTTAAAGACTATTTCGCAAATTTGAAAATTAATTTTGAAGTCACAATCACATAAAAAATACCCTTTCCTGAAAAAAATAAAATAACATAAAATGCAATGCAAATTTTTAGTAAAATAACCATATGAAATTTATGTCAGAATTTTGATTACTTTACTACTAGTGAGACTGGTAGTAATGTACTAGCTTTGAAGACGTCAATATGTTTTTTAAAAATATACTGATTTATCTTCTAAAGGTCTTGTCAAGTGTCTGTGATTTTCACTTGGACTATGGACATTTTTGAGATACATGTGTTTCTAATGTCAAAAAGTTAGAAATAAATAAATAAATAAAGGGTGCATGGGTGGTTCAGTGGTAGAATGCTCACCTTTCATGCAGAAGAGCCAGGTTCGATTCCCGGATCATGCACACACACACACACCCAAAAAAGTTATCATTTAGGGAGAAATGACCTTTCTATCATTGCATTTGTACTTAATAAAATGACAATTAATTCACATAATTTTTATATTTGGAATTCTAAGGTTCTCATCAAAAATATCGATATCTTATTAGTCATCTCTGGTTTGTATAATCTGTTCACCTCATTCTGCTTACAAGCTTTATGTATATTTTAAGAATGTTTATTAAAAAGACCATTTCCTTAAAAAGTAAGAAAGGTTTCTTTGAATTTAGCAAAAAAAAAAGTCTCCCTTTTTTCTACCTAAAAATTAATAGAGCATAAAATGAATTGACTTCTCTTTGAGTATCTAAAGTCATATCGAATTCCCAGTGCAAGCGATATTTATCTCACTTCTACATTGTGCACAATATCACTCAGATTATGGGTTATTTCTTTTTTAATGGAATATCTGTTTACCCAGTTGGCTTGAAAGCACACGTTTTCCTGATTTTTGCATTTCACTTTGACATTAAAATGAAATATAATTTCTTTTGAACACACTTCAAAGAATACTAGCAAGGTAGGTAAAATAACTGCCTTCAATTATAGTTCGAAATATTTGCTATACTTATCACCTTGAATCAGTGATTCAGCTTTGCCTTGCTCAGCTGAGCAACAATTGCTCTGGCATTAATTCTGTGGAGGTGTTCTCAGTATCATGTAAAAGTTCCTTTACAGGTTGTGTAAGTATTTTTTCCTCTTTCGCCTCTCCTTGAGTTTTCCCATTGTTATTGCCAAAGTTTCAGGATTCTTGGGATAGTTTGATGTTTTCAGCACTAGCAAGGTGGGATGTTTAAAATCAGGGCTATCCTGAAAATTTTGGGAGCCTGATTTTAAAACAACAATGCAAATAAATGAATAATGTTCTGTAAGAACATTTTCACAACAGTTGGTCAGATAGCCCACAGTTGCCCCCAGAGTTTAGACTCCTATTTAAGAAAAGAAAAATACCCTGACTTTTGGAATAATAATTGTATTCACAATTAATGTGTATCTGCCAACCAATTACCATCCACTTCGTAGGTTATTGTTGGGGGAAAGGGGATTATTATTCAGGAAGTGATAATTGGACTTTTCCAAAGGAATAACGTCTGACTGGTTGGATGCAGTTTTTCCCTTTGATTGCAGCTAAATATTGATGATACATATGAGAATTTTAATATAAATGATAACATTAAAGAGTAAAAATAGTACACATGTGAACATAAACCAGTTGTCCATCTAATACTTTCATTGAAAAGCTAGTATCATGATGGCTAGCTATAGTACATGATTTAAAGCAAAATTCATATCACGGTATATATGTTTTGAAAATCCAGTAATACTTTTATTAGCAGAGTTTTGTTTATTCTAGCAGTCTTTAGAACCATTTTTTTAGAATTTAGGGCTCAGAAACAAAGTTCAGTCACAGCCATATCATGTGGGGCTGCTGTTAAGAGTAGAATGGCCTATATTATCTTCCACTAGAAGAGACTGGGGCTAGATTAGAGCTGTCCCATTTGGGGCATGTAAAAAGTAAAATAAAACAAAAAAGACAGAATCTCTGCTGGAACAGAATGAGAGATAGTTTAAGAAGGATCACTGGTAAGCAGTTTGAAGGATTTATGACGTTATCCTAAGTGCAATGGAAAGCTATTAACATTTAGCAGAGTAATAATATGACCAGTTTGTAAAGATCACTCCTGTCTCTTCTCTACAGAAAGATCTGGAAGAGTCAAAAGAGAAACTGGGGAATCTGAAAGTAAGAGAACATGATGACACCTTACACTGAGAGCTAGCGGTAGAGGTGGTGAGAAAATTATTTTTAGCTATTTATGAAGTAGAACTGATGGATTTTTTGAGGAATTAAATAAAGGAGAATGAGGAAGAAGTGTGAAAGAAGATTCCCAGGTTTATGGTTTGAACAGCTGGGCAAAAGGATTCACATTTGCTGAAATGTATAACACTGGGGGAAAAGCTATTTGAGGGGGTTGGAGCTGTAAATCCAAGGTTCTTGTGAAATATCCAAGTGGAGGTGTCAAGTAGGCAGCTGGATATATGAGACTTAGTAAAAAGGACTGGAGATATCAGTTTGGATGTCAGAAACGTATAGATAGTATTTGAAGCCATGTGTGATATGAAAGCCTGAAGAGAACAAAGAATAAGGGGGCCAAGTAGTTCCAGTATCTCAACTATATTATTGTACATCAAAAGGATTGGATTTGATCGGAGGTTCTCAAATTTCACACTAAGAATTAACCAGAAAACTTGTTAAAACTCTGATGTTGGGCCCCATCCCCAAAATTTCTTATTTAGTGAGTCTGGGTTAGTGGGATCTAAGAATTTGCATTTCTAACAAATTTCCCAGGTGATGCTAGTAGAGGCCATACTTCCAAACTAGATGATCTATGATTTCTCGTCCTTCTCTAATATTCTATGGTAACATCCTGTGACATCTGCAAAAATTAACAAGCTAAATTTGTCCAAATGCAACATGATTTCAGAAATGGTTAATAGCTATTTTATGCCTTCATAATTTGTTATTTTAAATGCTAGACAAATCAGTTAACAAGTATTTATTGAGCATCATACAAAGCATTTTAAGGCAAGATAAATTTATAACTCCCTAAAAGTAAGTTTATATGTTCTCCTCTTGGTGTTTTAGCTGTTCTTTGCCTGTTAAAACTTAGAAATTTAAGAAACACTCTTTCACAATAGTCAAATAAGCCTTGAGGTAAGATGATAAGAAAGATGAAAAAAAAGACCACAATATAGGCATTTCGTCTTACATACATACGTATACATACAGAATCAATAAGAAGATTGTGAGAATTTTATTTTTCTTGAATTACTTAATCCTATTCCCATTATTTAAATGAAAGTTTAAATTATATTATTGCTATTAGTTGACAACAAATAAAAAAAGTACTTTCTCTTTCTAGTCTCCTCTACTACCACATCATCAAAGAAATTGGATTATACATTTATCACAATTTTTTAAGGTAAATAAGTCATTCAATCTCAGCTTTACTCTTCTGCAGATGATTCATGGATACATAAGACTGATGTTTAAAAATGAGTCAGATAAGAAAACTTTCCAAAACCGTTGACAGAACTAGACTTACTCTTTCAATTTCTAAAGCAAAATATTGATTATATCTGTGCGGATATATTTACTCTTCCTCCAAAATCCTAATCTCCTACCAGATTTGTTTGTATTCAAAAGCACTATTTACAAGGTAGGTGAATGACTTTAGGGGTTTATTCTGTAAAAAGTAAAAGAGATCAAGGAGTTTTGGGACCTTGCTAAAATGAATAGCAACTACCCTCTTTGGGCTAGGCATTGCTTTGATTCTTTCAGTGTTGGCAAATGAAAGTTTCAGACTACAAAGGGACAGAAACCAAAGGAATTTTTTCCTTTTCCTTTGTTCCTTCTCTGAGACATTCAAATAATACTTGCATTGCTTCTAGCTTTCAGCTCAAGATAGACTCACTTCAAACATATAAAGTCCAGGATCTCTAATTAAGCTTGTAAACTTGCTTGGACAAAATGACGTATCCCACAGACAAGCTCCTGTACATGAAGAGAAAGAGCACGTCAGCTCCTTTTCTTAACTCCCAGGAACAGAATTCATGAGCCTTAGGTGATATCTAGACATAACTTCTACCTCACTTTAGGTAGGTTCAATGTGATATCAAAAAACAACTTTCTTACCTCAGTTAAAGTATTAAAATGTACCTTCTCTCCATTCTCTAATAGAAATATTAAGTAGTACACAAGCAACATTTCTGGACAATGAGGGTCATTTAATGGGAATTTTGCAATATTACATATCTTCTTCCCTTGTTGAATAACAAGGTAAAGGGCATAAAGTATTGGTTTGCCTTAATGTTTTTAATCGATTTGTTTCCCTTGAAAACTAAAAAAGTATTACTTTATGGGAACCTCTATAATAATAAAATTAATTAATCTATTAATTTTAATTATGGAGAGTTCAGTACCAGTAAAGATAATTTGATGGAGCTCTCCTACTATATAAAATTAAATGTCTGGAGAAGATATGGCAACATAATTAGCAGAAAGGTCTGGATGAAAATAATGGAACTAAGCAGATGTATAAGAAGCTATATATGCATATTATATAAAGGAAAGTAAATAATATTTTTTTGAAACTTCTGATTAGCTAGGAGTGTTAGTTCAAGTTCTCTGAGAAGCGGATGCCAAGACAGGATTGGAAGTGCAAGACATTTATTGGAATTATAGATGTAAGAGTCTTCATTTGCCTTCCCTTCCTAATTCTACCCCAGCCTATGCTCTTAATTCTTGAAATTCTTCCCAGCAACTACATTTCAGATGGGTTGTGTCAGCTGTTCTAGAAATAATAAATGGCTTTCATTGAGTTCAATAATATAGCTTGACTTCATCAAGTTCCAGAACTGTACTAAATATTTTGTATGCATGGTGTCAGTCATTCCTCAAAATAACTCATGTGGAGAGGATCTACTGCCATCCCATTTTACAGAAGGGAAAAACAACTTAAGCAATTTGCCCAAAGGTACAGCTACCAAATGGCAGGGCTGAGATTTGAGTCTAGATAGCCTGATACCATAGTCCTATATAGTACTGTCTTCCCAAACAAATGAAAAAAATCAGCATATCTATAAACAAGTATTTATTAGGTATCTACTATGTTCCAGGGGCTTGAAGGAGCTAAAAAAACAGGGACTGCTGATCTCTAAGACTTCACAATGTAACAATGCAACTGGGAAGACAAATCTTTTACAAATAAATGATGTGAAACTATATACAGTTGACTATAAATTATATGACTCATTGTGAATGTACTGTGGGAATCCAGAAGAAAGATTATTAAATAAGGACTAAAGGGAGGCAGAGCAAATATCCTAAGGAGATGGAATAGGTACTTCTCTTTAGATCGTGCGTAGAGTTTAAATAGGCTGAGAATAAAAGAGAAGAACTTACAGCCCGAGAGAATAACAGAAATGAAAAATTTAGGGGCAGAAATGAATGACAATCACAGGACCATGAGAAGTTCAAGTCACAAGACAGGCAGAATGTTCATCCAATTACACTAGAAAGTTTGTGTTAGGAAATCAGGTGCTCAAAAATGTTCACTGAGTGACAGAGTCAGGACAGATAATCAGATCTCTGCAGTACATCTTCTGTTTTGACTAGTTTCATTGCAAAATACACCCCTAAAAGTGAGACACCTAAAACCCTAACAGAAAGTATTATATTAGTTATCAGTCTCTTTAAGTTCTGCCACCCCTTTTTTGTTTTCTGGTGGTAAAATACGCACACTGTTAAAATCATTTTAGCCACTGTAGCATTAAGTGCCTTGACACTGTTGTGTAATCTTCCTGCTATCTATTTCCAGAACAGTTTTCCTATTCCAAACAGAAACTCATACCTATTAAGCAGTAACTCCGCATTCCCATTTACCTCCAGCACCTTGTAACCACTATTCTGCTTTCTGTCTCTACGGATTTGCTTATTCTAAGGATTTCACACAAGAGAAAATCATTCATCCATGTGACAGCATGTATCAAGATACCTTCTTTGGCTTTAATAAGGAAGAAAAGAATTAAAAATCATTCATAATCTCCTTTATTAAAGTTGACATTTTAAAAATCAGAAAATTCTCTCAAGGGCTGGACAATATTAGAGATGTATGAAAAGCACAACAAATAAAATAGATTACACATTTTTAATGGGAGAAAGGAAGATTAACACCTAAACTATTCTTTTAAATAAGTTAAGAAACATTTCTCATTTATATGTGGAAAGTTAATGGTCACTTGATAGGTCAATTTAAAATTTTAAATGTGAAGTGTTGTTCCAGGCTTGAAGGAATTGGGGTCAGAGAACACAGACTCTCTCTCTCTTTATCAAGCAATAGATCATGCAATGACAGCCCAAGAGAACACACAGTGCATCTTCAGAATCCCAAGGCCATAAGAAGGTCAGCTTGTGGCACAGTGTTCTTTTGTTTTCTGTCTCCAGTCAAGCTTAGAATGTTTGTGTGTAACAATGTGAAAAAGAACATCAAAAACCTTAGAAATGACCTTTTGCATGAGGGGAAAATTCTCTTAGCTTTCTTGCAATAATCATTACCACCCAATTTACACTAATCATTTGGCTGAGTCTCCAACTCCCAAACAAAATATCTAGCAAAAATTGATACGGGTGAAAGGAAAATGCAAATCTTTACCCTCCCCTCAGTGATAGGGAATGCAATTAGTAGGTTAGGAAATTGTTAAATGAACTCGATAACCAATCAAGTTTGGTATCTCCAGTGGTGAGAAAGCAATTGAGATATTGCTTTGTCAATAGGCATTTCCATGACAACTGACAATTTACAATTAAAATGTTTTTTAAAATAATTAAAGTAGTTCTGTGGCTATATAAATTATGTTTGCTTAACCAGAGAAATTCCAATGATTATTTGGGTGGATAGTAAGACTTATTTCAGGTGATATCCCTCAAAACCATGTGAAATGACACATTAGTTCCATGGAACATCCAAAGCCATGAAATGAAAAAATGATCCTATAAATAAACACATGTCTGTTATGGATCAAACAAACGTCTTTACCATCAGACTTATTTATGATGTTGTGCATTATTAATATTGAAGGGGAATTGTATGTGACACTTTTCCAATTTGCTTGACGATCACACCCATTCTTAATGAGATATAGGGTAGAATTCCAGAAAGGCTGAATTAGGCATTAAAAAAAAAAAGGTGGTAGAATAATATTAAACCACTAAGATGAAGCAACTCACTTTGAACCTAACTAAATGATGTAGGTTTTTAAAATTTAAACTAAAACTAAAATTCTTCAAAGTACATTTGAGTTTAGCAAAAATATGATTTTTAAAGTACTTCATTGTCCTAACTTTCTTTTAAATTTTCCCAAACATTCTGCAGTAGAAAAAAACATTTTTTATAAAATAGAATTTTATGTGAAAGTTCAAACAGTAGAGAACTTAAAGTTGCACATTCTAAAACTAAATTATTGAGAAGAAATATGCATAAAATGGAAAAAAGTACTTTACAACATGAAAAAATAAGAATTTGAAAAGACCTGGATATTTGCCAATGCTAAAACTGTCCCTAGCCCCAAAAAATACATCATTCAAAAGCAAATTTAGAATTTTAATCATTATTTCCAGCAATTTATACAGAATGTAACTTAAAAACTGTATTTGACTATAATCTGGGGAAAGATATGAACTATTTCTTTGAAAATGTTAATCTGTAAATATGAAGTATCACATATTTTCTTTAAAATGTGATAAAAACTAATTTTATGGAGACATACTATTGTAAGAAATAATATGCATGTTGCTAGTAATCTAAAGATTTATAATCTTTAAGAATTTTATTTATATCACAAAATTTCAGTGAAGATTTATCCTTTATAAGAAAATTTCGAATGATTTACAATAATATTCAAATATAAAAAATCAATTACCACTCTTAAAAAGTCATTCCCAAAAATGATTTGAAAGATGAAATAGGAGAGCTGACCTACACAGAAATAGTTGAATGAAGAAGGATCTTACAGAGAAGGGAATGCATGATTAAAATGTATCTATGAGGCAGGGAAGAAAGTCTTGGGACCTTACATGTTCTTTATCCTAGTAGCAGTGGAATAAAATATTAGGTCCTCCCCATTTGGGAACAACAATGAACCAACGATGTGTTCTTTGTATCAGCCTCAAACACATTCAAAATGTAGCATGTCCCATGTGTCTTTTTCCATATCTTCATCAGTATTCAAGGAATAGGTATTTATTTTGTAAAACACAGTCATTATAAAAAAAAGAAAAGAAAAACATGAAAAATATTATAGAAGCAAATCACCTCTTAATTTCTTGAATAAATAGCCAAGGGAAAAAGAGCTCAGTAAGCTTCCAAATGTTTTGGATCCAAAGACTTTCACAACATTCAGAAGATGCAAAGGTTTTCTGATTATTCATATGAAAATCTCCCACTAAATGCTCAACTTCTTTTCTTACTCTGAAACATGTTCCCCCCTTTTTTTGTTCATATATTGAATTAAGTGAGTACATGACAATGTACGGATAAATGATTTCTTCTTGTGGAGTTCTTAAGAGTAAGGAAAACTATTTCCAAGTAGCCCTAGCAAAATTATCTTCATATTTTATTGGCCAGAATTGGTTTACAAACCTATTCTTTAACGAGTCATGGATTACCCTTAGACCAAGTAGGTCCACACTGAAGCCAGAGGTGTGATCATTTTTCTGGAGACACGTGGAGGGTTGAGGAAGAAATGAATATCTGGAAAAAAATACTTAATAGGGTTTCCTTAGAAAGAAGGAAAGAAAGAATGAAAGCTGGTAGAAACCAACAATGTCCTCCACGTATATATGTGTTGTCTACATTTTTAAAGAAACATAAAGCTTGCATAGGTCAACTAAAGAAACCTTAATTTAAATTGAATTCCTGAATAAACAGTCCAGATTTACATAATTTTCCTCTTTGGGTCATCAGAGAAGGCCAGTAATCTCCTAAAAGCTCAGTTTCTGGGAACCTCATCTCTTAAGCATTTATTCTGGCATCCCAGTTCTTTCCTGCAAATAACCTACCCATATCCTTGCAATAACTCACTTAAGAATAAAAGCAATGCTCCTTAGCAGTTAATCTCATCTGCTTCCCAAGGAAAGAGAAATGATGACATAGGGATGTTGGTGCTTCTGGAAGTCTGCCGCATCACTGTCCCCCTGGAGGCTCACACTGAAACCCCCAGACAGTCATCTATCCAGTGTCCCATTCTTGTCCTGGCAATTAAAAACAGGTTGTAAACAAATCCCCTGTTAAGTTATCTATACATAACTAATGTGCTGATGGATAATTGCAATGTTAGGTGTGAGATTTAAAGGAGAGCCCCTTCTGTGACAGTCACATTTAAAAAGAAGACAGAGTTGAAAGTCTTTCTTATTTACACACAACCGGAGAATAGAGGAGCCACTAAGATATGAAGGGATTAGAATTGACACCAAGTGGTAATGACAAACCAACAAGAGGTGATAAATATTAGCAAGATAAAGTAATTTATATATGTAGTAGCTTCTCCATTTTGCTAAGTAGAAATTGTCAATGTGAAATAGAGCTTGTCAGCTGAAACACAGGATTAAGTAGAGGGAAGGGAGTAGACAAGAAGGAAATTAAAAGGAGAGGGTATTTCTGGTACTTATGAGGAGTTTATGCAATACTGACAGAAAAAAAATTTAAGATAAAGACTAAAGAAATGTTTGCACCCTCCTCTGGATCCCTGATCTGTTGTAAATAAAATTAGGTTCTTTATGATGATAAACAAAGTCTATGAGTCTTTCAACTTCTGCATAGGCATAACAGCAATATTTCACATGCCATAGTGAGATTTCATTCAAGATGCAAATTCCAGCAACTCCCAGAGTTCAATTCCGGTTCTAGCATCAGGGATGAAAGAGGTAGCTGACACTCCCTTAGTATCTAGGAAGACATCCACCCTACTGAGCCTTTGGTCTAAAAACAGAATAATATTGACTGTGTCTTCTAAAAGGCAAGGAAACACACCACAGTTAGATATAGCCCTACGGCAGGCTAACAGCTCACCTTGGTTCCAGAGCACTGGTCACACACAGGTTTAGTGCTAAACAAACTACAACTCTCTAATCTTCATCTTCTTTACAGGTGTTTGTTTCCCAGGCTGCTCCAAGCAAAAACCACAAAAAGGATGGGTGTAAACAATGGTAATTTATTAGTTACAGTTGTGAGGAGATGAAAATGTTCAAATTAAGGCATCAGCAAGATGATGCCTTCTTCCCAAAGGTTCTGAGACTGGCTGCCAGTGATCTTGGCTCCGCTGACACATGATAAGGCACATGGCAGTGTCTGCTGGTGTCTCCCTTCTCTTCTGGGTTTTGTTGGTGTCAGTTTCTTGCTTCTGTGGCTTTTTCTTGCTTTGCCTAGGGTAGGGCCTGAGAGTTTGCATTTCTAAAAGGTTTCCAGGTGATGCTGATGTTGTAGGTCCAGGAACTTCACCTTGAGAACATTGCTCCAGTTCAGTGATTCTCAATTCTAGCTGTACATTTAGAGTCTCCTGGAAAAATTTTATAAAACAGAGATGCTCAATTTCTCCAGCAATTCAGATTTGGAAAAGCTGGAGTAGGGTCCAGACAACTTATTTTTTAAACAATTCCCCAAGTGTTTCTACAGCTATTATAACAGCTAAAATAAAAATAACTTTAATAACTTTAATATCAAATGCTTGTGAGTATGCAGAGAAAGTGAATCTCTGATGCATTGTTGGTGGGAATGTAAAATGAACAGCCACTCTGGAAAGCAGTTTTATGTCCATACATAAAAGTCAAATATACACTTACCATATACAGCCTAGCAGGGCATTTATCCCAGAGAAATGAAAACTTCTGTCCAACCAAAAACTTGTACACAATAGTTCATAACAGTTTTGTTTTTAACAGCCCCAAGCTAGAGACAATCAAGATGTCTCTCAATAGGTGAATGGTTAAACAAATTGTAATACATCAATGCCATGGAGTACTACCCAGCAATAAAAAAGAATAACTATTGATACATGCATCAGCTTGGATTGCTCTCAAAGGCATTGTGCTAAATTTAAAAAGTTGAACTCAAAAGTCAAATAGTGTATAATTCTATTACATTTTTGAAAGGAGGTGGTTTGCCAAGCATTAGGAATGGTGGGGACAATGAGCATGACTATGAAGGGATGGCACAGGGAGATCTTTGTGGTGATCCAATAGTTCTCATTCTTGATTGTGGTATGTTTACATGTGAGAAAATAACATAGAATTAGACACACACACTGTACCAGTGTCAAATTCCTGGTTTGGATATTGTACACCTTATGTAGCCTGTGGAGGAAACCAGGTGAAGGGTACATGGGTCTTCTCCATACTCCTTTGCAAATTCCGGTGAATCTTTATTTCAAAATGAAAAGTTAGAAAACTAAAGCAAAATAAAATCTTCTCAACTGTTTCTAATGATTAGCCAGGGGTTAGAACTGTGGCTGTGACTGAGAACAATCCTGATACTTGTCCCTTTGCTTCTGTTTCAAGCCTCTTACTTTTCTGAGATGCTTGCCCAACTCTGCCCATACCTGGCTCAAATTCGTGTAGATTGCTTCCTCTTTTACAATTATCTAAATTGATTGACCTTTCATGCTACTGTGGGAAATTAATTGGTATCACCTGTCAGGAGAGGAATTTTGCATTATTTATCAAGACCCTTAAAAATATTCACAATCTTTCACCCAGTATTTGAGCCTATTGGTCTATCTTAAGGAAAACACTGGAGATGTAGACAAAAACATACATACTTATGGAATGTATAATCTTTTTCTTCTCTGTTATCATTTTATTTCTTTTTCTGTTGTCTTTTTATTTCTTTTTCTAAATCGATGCAAATGTTCTAAGAAATGATGAATGTGCAACTATGTGATGATATAAGAATTGCTGATTGTATATGTAGAATGAAATGATACCTTAATGTTTTGTTTGTTGATTTTTTTTAATTAATTAAAAAAAAAAAAACTTACTGCCAAAGGTGGCCTATGGTGACTCAGCAGGCAGAGTTCTTGCCTGCCATGCCAGAGACCTGGGTTCAATTCCTGGTGCCTGCCCATGCAAAAAAAAAAAGATACTGCACAATAGCAAATATATTGAATGCAAACTAAAGGGAAAATATGACTATTATCTGACATGAGGCATATTTTTAAAATAAAGTTGTCAAGAAATACTAAATTCCATACGGCATGACAGCAAAAACAGTATATAGATTTTGTTCTCAATTAAGTTCATTTGTATTTGCAGAAGGAAACATGCCAAAATGTAAATGAAGGTAATTTCTGAGTGATTGGATTATAAGCAGTTTTGGTTTTTGAAAAAGTTTTTTCTGAGTTTTCTAATTTTATACAATGAATATGAACTTCTAAGATGGAAATTTGCTTCCTAAGGCAACCATATGTTAAATCACCTGCTTTCTGAATTGTTAAAAGAGAAAATCTTGCCCCTGCAGGTACACAGAAATGCGGTCTACTTGCCATCCAGCCATCTGATATTGGGACATCATTGCTTCCCTTTACTGTCTCACATGTTAAAGTAGTAGAGTTATTTAAAAGAAACAAAGGGAACAGTAATTTCTGCTTATATCTAATTAATTTTTTTCTGGAAATTCTGAGAAATGTTCATAGCCCTTGACTGCTAATAAAAATTCCTTTCAATGAATATTTTCAATGTTTATGGATTAGAAGTACATTTTTAGATGTATTGTATTTTGGCATCAACTTCTTTTTTCTATAATTAGGTGGGATTTTGTTTTGCAGCTTGAACTATTCTAATGAAGAACTTTTATAATATAAAGTGCTTTTTGCTTACTTTTCCTGGATTCAAGCTTTAATAAAAAGAAGAGCTCAAAATGAAGTTATCTTTATCTCCTTAATTTGATTATATCTCATCTAGCAAAATATTTACATTAATCTCCTTAAAATATGAACAAGTATTTTGGCTTTAATGATAAGTGCTTGATTTTACAGAGTTCCCTAGAGCTCTTTTAAATGTCTTCCCTTGTATACTTTCTAGATTATAGATCATCACAAGGCCTCCACATTGCCTCATTCATCTTAATAATCTAAAGACACTCTAGTAATTACAGCTTAGAGATAGACATTCTGTGGGTGTTTACAGCATCCTAATCAAATGACTCTCTTATTTTAACCCTTTGAGAAACTGACACACCAAAAAGGTGCCAGGAAACAACCAGTGGAGTTGCAAATTCTGGTTCAACTCACTCTTGCATACAGACACTTCTGCTTGGCATATCTCTAATCTTCAATGTTCCCAGGCATGACCTGAAAACATTCGACCAGATGATTTCTAAATTCAGTCTGATGGACTCCATTCTGGTTTTTGGATTTAAGATAGAGAAACAGGATTGAGCACTGGAGCACTCCACATTTACAGTTCATTTTCTGGCAGCACTGATCCTGAATAGGCTTGTCTCAGGAAGTGCGATCAGTAAGGGATATCTGGGCTTCAGAAGTAAGAGCCTAAATCCTACCTATCCACTCTGAAGTGCACAGGAACATTCTTTAAACATTAGAATTCAACTTGAAGTTCAAATTTCCTCAAAGAAGGCCCATATTTTCATCGTTGGATTTAATTTTATTTGTGTGAGAACTTAGGCAATCAATCTTGAATTAATTTGGGGCTCCTGGACAGTCATTTGGCAAGAAAAAGTTTAAAATTCTTTGTTGTTTCATTTGATGATGATTGAGAACTAACTGTGAGAAATCGAGGAAAGCCAAGAGCCTGCAGCTGGCATACTGGTTAATTTCTGCTGCAATTGGGAAACTTTGAAAAATTTTAACATGAAGAAAAACAACTCAGAATTTAAATTTGGGGGTTACTATTTATGCAGAGGTGAATTTTAGTAAATCTTTCCAATTATTGAATATCATTAATTATTACTCAATAATTATCAACAAGCATTTTCTATGTATCTATATTATGTATTGTCTGGTTAGAGTGTAAATGAGTAAGAGGACAATATATATTTATGCAATCAGTCATTCTTTCTAAAAATATTTACAAAATATCTAACGTATTAATAACCCAGTGCTATGTGCAGAGGACATAAACATAAATGAAACAGAATCTTAGGTGAATAATAGCAACAACAATAGCTAATAATCATAACCCAGTTATAGCACCGTCATAGGCTTATCTATATTAGTTCATTTAATTTTTTCAGCAACCCCACAAACATGATAATACTGTTATACCCATTTTGCAATTGAGAGAATTGAGGCTTTGCCCAGGGTGTGGGTTCCAAAGCTATTACTTGGCATAGTTTCTAAATCAAGAGTCTTATGCTCTTAACAACTATAATGCAAGTATTAGGTTGAAACATGAAATTGCAGTTTTTGTTTGTCAAGTTTGGTTGAACACCATCAATTTTATATGTTTAAACCACAAAGCTTGCATGCATGAAGTAACAAATCAGTTTTACTGTCAGGACGGCAGTAAGAATCCAGAAGTGTGAAAAACCCACAGCTAATATCATTCTCAATGGGGAAAAATTGAAAACTTTCCCCCTAAGATCAGGAACAACACAAGGATGTCCATTATCACCACTATTATTCAACATCGTGTTGGAGGTTCTAGCCAGAGCAATTAGACAAGAAAAAGAAATAC
This sequence comes from Tamandua tetradactyla, assembly GCF_023851605.1. NCBI lineage: Eukaryota > Metazoa > Chordata > Mammalia > Pilosa > Myrmecophagidae > Tamandua > Tamandua tetradactyla. Next base: position 36,003,686 of record NC_135336.1, on the reverse strand, counting down.
AAGGCGTCAAAACTGGAAAGGAAGAAGTAAAACTATCACTGTTTGCATACGATATGATACTATACGTCGAAAACCCAGAAAAATCCACAACAAAACTACTAGAGCTAATAAATGAGTACAGCAAAGTAGCAGGTTACAAGATCAACATTCAAAAATCTGTAGCATTTCTATACACTAGTAATGAACAAGCTGAGGGGGAAATCAAGAAACGAATCCCATTTACAATTGCAACTAAAAGAATAAAATACCTAGGAAAAAACTTAACTAAAGAGACAAAAAACCTATACAAAGAAAACTACAAAAAACTGTTAAAAGAAATCACAGAAGACCTAAATAGATGGAAGGGCATACCGTGTTCATGGATTGGAAGACTAAATATAGTTAAGATGTCAATCCTACCTAAATTGATTTACAGATTCAATGCAATACCAATCAAAATCCCAACAACTTATTTTTCAGAACTAGAAAAACCAATAAGCAAATTTATCTGGAAGGGCAGGGTGCCCCGAATTGCTAAAAGTATTTTGAGGAAAAAAAACGAAGCTGGAGGTCTCACGCTGCCGGACTTTAAGGCATATTATGAAGCCACAGTGGTCAAAACAGCATGGTATTGGCATAAAGATAGATATATCGACCAATGGAATCGAATAGAGTGCTCATATATAGACCCTCTCATCTATGGACATTTGATCTTTGATAAGGCAGTCAAGCCAACTCACCTGGGACAGAACAGTCTCTTCAATAAATGGTGCCTAGAGAACTGGATATCCATATGCAAAAGAATGAAAGAAGACCCGTATCTCACACCCTATACAAAAGTTAACTCAAAATGGATCAAAGATCTAAACATTAGGTCTAAGGCCATAAAACAGTTAGAGGAAAATGTAGGGAGATATCTTATGAAACTTACAATTGGAGGCGGTTTTATGGACCCTAAACCCAAAGCAAGAGCACTGAAGAAATAAATAAATAAATGAAAGCTCCTCAAAATTAAACACTTTTGTGCATCAAAGAACTTCATCAAGAAAGTAGAAAGACAGCCTACACAATGGGAGACAATATTTGGAACCGACATATCAGATAAAGTTCTAGTATCCAGAATTTATAAAGAGATTGTCCAACTCAACAACAAAAAGACAGCCAACCCAATTACAAAATGGGAAAAAGACTTGAACAGACACCTCTCAGAAGAGGAAATACAAATGGCCAAAAGGCACATGAAGAGATGCTCAACGTCCCTGGCCATTAGAGAAATGCAAATCAAAACCACAATGAGATATCATCTCACACCCACCAGAATGGCCATTATCAACAAAACAGAAAATGACAAGTGCTGGAGAGGATGCGGAGAAAGAGGCACACTTATCCACTGTTGGTGGGAATGTCAAATGGTGCAACCACTGTGGAAGGCAGTTTGGCGGTTCCTCAAAAAGCTGAATATAGAATTGCCATACGACCCAGGAATACCATTGCTAGGTATCTACTCAAAGGACTTAAGGGCAAAGACACAAACGGACATTTGCTCACCAATGTTTATAGCAGCGTTATTTACAATTGCAAAGAGATGGAAACAGCCAAAATGTCTATCAACAGACGAGTGGCTAAACAAACTGGTATATACATACAATGGAATATTATGCAGCTTTAAGGCAGAATAAACTTATGAAGCATGTAATAACATGGATGGACCTAGAGAGCATTATGCTGAGTGAGTCTAGCCAAAAAGTAAAGGACAAATACTGTATGGTCCCAATGATGTGAATCGACATTCGAGAATAAACTTGGAATATGTCATTGGTAACAGAGTTCAGCAGGAGTTAGAAACAGGGTAAGATGATGGGTGATTGGAGCTGAAGGGATACAGACTGTGCAACAGGACTAGATACAAAAACTCAAAAATGGACAGCACAATAATACCTAATTGTAAAGTAATCATGTTAAAACACTGAATGAAGCTGCATCTGAGCTATAGGGTTTTTTTTGTTTGTTTGTCTGTTTGTTTGTTTGTGTCTTTTTTTTTACTATTATTATTTTTATTTTTTCTCTATATTAACATTCTATATCTTTTTCTGTTGTTTTGCTAGTTCTTTTCCTAAATCAATGCAAATGTACTAAGAAATGATGATCATGCATCTATGTGATGATGTTAAGAATTACTGATTGCATATGTAGAATGGAATGATTTCTAAATGTTGTGTTAATTTCTTTTTTCCATTAATTAATAAAAAAAAAAAAAGAATCCAGAAGTGGTAGGCATAACCAAAGGGCTGGTGTTGTCAGAAAAGGCTTCATATAGAAGATGAAAATTGACCTCAGCTTTAAAAAAGGAATTTGGCAAAGGCAGAAAAAACAAAGGTTGTTTCAGGTAAGGGGATGAAATAAACTAAGCCAGGGAAGCTGAGAATGTTTATGCCCTGTACATTTCTCTATTCCTCTGCGTGTCTAAACCCTGACCTTTTTCCTTTTCTGCTATGGGGTCTTACATTCATCTCCTGCCTAATTTCTAGATTTCAGCCAAATCCAATACCACCACCAACCAATGTACCCTAAATAGGGGAAACAAGGAGCCTGTATCACCCATCATTGCCTGGTAGTCCGCATTCTCTCTCCCAAACTTACACACCCTAGAAAGACATGAATATTCACAGGAATTCTTCTAGCCTCTAAGTTCTGAGCCTACATGTCTGAGTTCAGCACATCTTTCTCAGTGTTTCTTCATGCCCAAAGCTTGGCCATTACCCAACCCTCTTCTTTAAATGTCCTGACTTTTACAGTTTCCAAATTACATATTTTTGTGGAATAAAAGTCTGTTTGGATCAGGCGGGCCACGGTGGCTCAGCAGGCAGAGCTCTTGCCTGCCATGCACAACACCCGGGTTCAATTCCCACTGGCTGCCCACGGGAAAAAAAGTCTGTTAGCATCCCATTATACCTGTGTCTCTCTCTTAGTATAATCATTCTTATATCTCATTTAAGAATAGTTTATAAACCATATAAATAGTAAGACATTATTTTATAATAACATTGTCTATCTGGGAAAAATCAGATCCACTTCTAAGTGTGGTCACTTTGAATTTCTTAAAAGAATATACCACAGTGTCCTGAAGCAAACTTTAAAAGAAGAAAATAACTAACATTAAAACCAACATTTTAATACTTACACAAGGCACTTTTTAAAGCAAATTTACACATTTCCTCATTTAATCTTCACAATATACTATGAAGTAGGAATTCTTCTAGCCTCCAAGTTCTGAGGAAGAAAGTGAGGAACAGAGATTAAGTAATTTACTCAAAATCACACAGATAATGTTATAATCAGGGTAAAAATAAAGGACATATTTACTAAGCACCTACTGTATATCCAACACTGTATCATCTGGTTTCATAGATTATCTCCTTTAATTTCACTTAATTGTTGGTAATCTTGGTCAAAACTGTAAAAGGCATAATACCATTTTTCCAGATGATACAACTGAGGCTTGAGAGTTAATACAATTTGTTTTCTAACATTGCAGGTAATTTTCACAGATATTTTTCTTAACCCATTCATAGGGTCTTTGGAATAAATGCTCTAACTCCCAAGTTAATTATATAGGACAGTGTCTTCATTACCAGGTTGCTATGATAAATACCACACAATGGTTGACTTAAAAAGGGGAATTTATTGGCTCTGGGTTTCAGAAGCCATCTAAATCAAGGTGTTTGACTAGAAGGCTTGCTTCTTTGTGGGGTTGGTAGCAATCTATCTGGCTAGCAATCCATGGGGCTCCTGGACTCTCCCCATCACGGGATAATGACCCCTCTTTTGTCTTCCCGGCTTCCTTGTCTTCTGGCTTCTGACTCTTCTCCATTGCTTTTCTGTCTCTGACTTCTGGCTTCTTCTCTTTATAAGGCCACCAGTAATAGGATTAAGGCACATCCTGATTCAGCTGGCCATGCCTTAACTAAAAACATCTTTAAAGGTCCTGTTTAAAATTGGTTCATACCCACAGGAATAGAATAAGATTAAGAACATGTTTTATTAGGGTACATAATTTAACCTACCATTGGCAGTCTCACGACATCCTCATAAATCTTTTTTTTTCCACCTCCCCATTAGTCTTATTTACTCCCTCCTGTATGCATAATCCCGTCTAGCATTTTGAAACTAAAGGGATCCTTATACAATAGGACAAATAAAAGAACAGCTTCATCCTATAGCTGCTCTTTAAAGTTGATGTACTGCTCTTTTGCCTGGTTTTTTATCCTGGTTCCAAGAACCAGGCTCAATTTTTGTTTTCACTTTTCCTTATGTATTTTTTGTTCTTGTTTAATTTTTTTTCTTAGAGAAATTGTAGATTTACAGAAAAATAATGTAGAAAGTACAGATTCCCTATAAGCCATGCCTCTCACACATAGTTTTCTTTATTTTAACATTTTACATTAGTGTGACAACTTTATTAAAAGTAATGAAAAAATATTATTATAATTATCTTATTAACTATATTCCATAGATTACATTAGGGTTCACTCTTTGTGCTGTACAGTTCTAAAGTTGTTTTTTCACTCCTAGTAATACATGTAGCATTCTGAAATTTCCCATTTTAACCTCTTTAAGGTATTTGTTGGTGCTAAATACATTCACAATGTTAAGTTACTACCCCAATCATCTATTAATCAAAACTTTTCTATGATCTAACTTATATGAAATAATAAAATATGAAAATTCAGAGTCAGAAAATAGGATACAGTTTACCAGTTAATCATTGCTTAACTGGAAAAGCAAGCTCAGTTTTACTTATTCTTATAATCTGAATCACATATTAAGTAATTAGACCCCTAACTTGCTTTCTTCCCTCTGGTATGTTCCTTCCTGGTACCAAATATCTTCCAAAGTGGGGATCTTCAGGTAGGATTCTCGTGCTGCTACCAGAACTCCAGAATATCTATTTCCCACTTGCTATGAGGGCTGATACTCATCTCTGCCTACCCCAGAGGCTCTTTCTAGTTTCCAGATGTTTATGTACACATACAAATTTTACAGGTTTCTGTAAAAAAAAAAAAATCGTCAAACCAAATGCACTTTCTTAGAAATTCACTTACACATTTTCTTCTAACTTCATAAGGATGAACCATGTCAAGGACTCAGCTCTCTTGATAAAGACATTAGACAGAGTTTTGACTTTACCATGTTATATTCACCCTGCTTGAAACAGTACTATTGGTAAAACAGCATCAATAAAACCAAGACATGATATACTTTGTTTGGTGCTGATTAAACTCTCTTATATGTAATCATTAGAGCCATAAACAGAAGTTTCTGAACTTCCTTAAGAGTTTTCTTCCACCAGTACTCTGAAGGAGACAGTGCAGAGTCTGTTCTTCATCTTTTCCTGCATGGGAGTGAGAAAAATCCCCACCTGTGAAGAAATTTGGTTCCAGGAAGAAATGTAAGTATGGACTTGGACACCAGAGTGAAGAGAGTCAATGCCATAGTTACTCAATAAGGGATGCCAAGTCGGGCCAGAACATGACATCATTTTTTTATATTGTCAACTAGAGGGCCAATGAGACCAGAATTGTGGAATTTTAAAAATTTTAATATTTCAAAATAAAACAGTATACAAATATATGGTTATTTAAGTTTTTTAACTTTTTAAAATATAAATTGTAAATGGATCTTTATTTTAGCAGATACTTATTAATATTTCAGAAAAAAGTAACATTTTATGAACATAGAAGCACTTAAGAATTACTAGGCAGATCCAGTAATTTTTAGTGTTCTAAGTAACACTGAAATCACAATGTGAGTAATAGTTATCCATCTAGTAAATTCATCATATGCAGCACTAATACAATGTTTGAACAGGATGTGGTCCATTTTTAAGGATATATAAAATTGTTATAGGGTTGCATAATAATTGGCATGAATAGTAAGCATTTCATCTAAATACTTGAGGATTGAATAGCATTTGCAGAGAATTTATGAGATTAGTTTGAGGAGCTTTGGAGGTGAAGGGCAGTCTTGATCCTGAAGAGTGGGCAATAATAGAGAATCTGTCCTCGCCCTACTCCAGTCTCTCCCCCAGACACATGCCCTCTTCCTTCCTCTCAGGAAAGTTTTTTCTGACAATACTGCTTTCCCCATGGTTGCTTCCTATATACTTCCAGGATGCATAAATTCAAAGGAAGGTTAAAACTCTCTCTGTCTCTGGGAGAAAAGTTCTGTGGTCTGGGCTGGCACTGGGTAGGTGACCCTTTGATTAAATACATCAATTCAGGCCCCACAATCCACATTACTGGTTACAATTGTCTATCTCAGGAAGCCAGTGCAGACTTATCAAGGCACCACATGCCGAAATCATTGCTAGCCCAACATATGCACCTTTCCTATGTCCTGTAAGACGATTTATATCTCTGACCCCTTAGCTATAATTCTATGTGTTCCTTCTCTTTCCAAGGCTGGACCTAATCCAAAGTTTCCCCTAAAACTAAGATTTTGCTTACTCAGAAATTTAGGGATGCTTATCCAAAGAGGAAACCTCATGACCCATCAAAACCCTCCAAGACCCCTGTAGTCATTATGATTCTCACATTCTTCTGAAACCTGGAAAATGTTATATTGCTAGAACTACAGATTACAATTTAAAGGAATAAATTCCCAGTTACCCAAGAAAACAAATAAAGAAAATATGCATTTATATCAATGAGATTCAGACCTAGAGTCAGAGAATTGGGTTTATGCTCTAATATATGAGATCAGGTTTGTGGTAGTTAGGTGAAGGTGCCTAGATCTATTGCTGTGGATATGAGCCAGTGGTACGTGAACCTCATCTATTGCTCATTACATCTGCAGTCAGCTAGGAGGTATGCCTGCTGCAATGAATGATGTTTGACTTTATTGGCTGGTACTTAAATGAGAGAGCTCAATGTAGCACAGCAAAAGCAGCTCAGCATATCTCATTTCAGCACTCACAGCTGAGCCTGGGCCCTTGGAAGTGAAGAAAGAAATCACCCTGGAAAAAGTTGTTGGAACCCAGAGGCCTGGAGAGAAGGCCAGCAGAGATCACCCTGTGCTTCACATGTAAGAAGAACCTCAGTTGAAGGTTAGCTGCCTTTCCTCTGAAGAACTATACGTTTTTAACAAAATAAATCTCCTTTTGTTAAAAGCCAATCCACCTCTGGTGTGTTGCATTCCAGCAGCTAGCAAACTAGAACAAGGTTTATGATAAGAGATCAATAAGCAAATCAATTGCCTACCCTGACTCATTTTCCTCTTTTGTAAAAATTTGTTGAAATTCCTTCTTTCCCTGTAAAGAGATGAGGAGCAAATGGCCCCGTGAGAAACATTCCGGGGCTCTGCTTTGCCCAAAGCCCTTCTTTAACCAAAGACTTGTGGCCAAAGTCTTAAAAGTGAAAAAGTCTGAGTATTTGTTTCTGGTAGAATTCAGCAAATTAGGGTATAAGGTTAACATTCACAATTAGCTACAGGTTGTGACAACTCTGACAAAAAAACAGAATATGCTGTGGAAGCTTTAAAAGAAGGGGAGGAGGGTTTTATCATTAGAGTGGCTGAGAAGTAAAAGAACCCAGTGTTGGAAGATACAGTCAAGAAGTAGATCCCTGGACTTCCCTAAGTATGGTATGCAAGTATGATGAAGTTTTTACATTAAAATATCTCCAACCAGGCCTTCAACTTGCACTAAGGATTTTGCTTTTTATTTACTTCATCTGCCCAGAAACACTTTTAAATTGCTGTGCTAAGCATAGTTCCCTTATAAGTTAAAATAAGAAAGTCTCTTATAAATATTTAAAATAAGTCACCATATCATGTCTTAATATAGCAGTACAAACATCAAAGAAAATTCTACAATCACAAATATGGAAAAAATGTACTCAGATGTGCCCCCAATCCTCCAGAAGTTTGTAAGTTCTACAATAGATTTAAAGGCATTCTATCCATTTCTGGAAAAGAATCCCATTACAAAACCTCAATTTATATTCTTTTAATCAGAGACATAATTCAACAATAAACTAGATCACTGAAATGGAAAGCTGATACACACACACACTTACACATACCCTTAGTTTTGTGTGGATGTGTATACACACTTATCAAAATATCTACACATACAATTATGCCAGCTATGTATGTCTATATGTACACATGTATGATATAGATAGATACTGATATTCACAATGATCTAGAAATTAAAGTATGCAAATTTTTCTCTATCCAATTCCACATTATTTTAATTCAATTTTTAAGAAGTGGTATTTATTTTATAGATGCTCTTGAACAAGCATAGAACAGTCTACCTGAGAAAAAAGACAGCAGTAAGTATTCTTAAAGATAATTTATAGTCCATACTCCTTGAGTTACTGCATATATAGTCTTGCTAAAATGGTGATAAATTAATCAAATGTATGTTTCCTTAAAGCAGATGCTTATCTGAAACTAATTGCTAAGTCAAGTGTTTGTGCAATTATTATAAATATTTCCTATAAATTAGTTATTTTTCCTCACTGTAAAACCATTTACACCTTGAATTTCCAGCTTTTCATCCCCTGATTGGCAAGTTATTTGCCAAAACAAAGTCCTTAAATCATTGAATACTATAATTAAATGCCTGCATATGCTTGAAGATAAAAAATGATACCAAATTATTCAAAAACATTGTTTTAGGAATAAGCCCAATGAATACACTGAGTGGATGTACAGGTGTTACAAGTGGAAGTGTTCTTATTTTCTCACCCTATAACATTAGGTATGATGAGTATAGCTAGTTTTATACATTATCAGTCTTTTGTTGGCCTATCTCCATACTGGAAAAGGCCATTCAGTAAGAGCTGATAGTTTCTAGCTAGAAATGCAAAGTTATTCAGAAATTTTGTTGGTTCTGTAACTACTTGTAAAATGTCTCCCTCCTCTCCATACTCCTCTCCTTCTTTAGAATGATGTGCATGAGATTAAATAAGCCGGAATGCCTGGAAAGAATGGGTACGTGCCATTCAGGAACACTAAAGCTGGCGAGAAGTTGAACAAAGGTTACAAATGCAAAAAATTATGGAGTCCCAAAAGATGCCCATTTTGTGACTTCAATCAGTTCACAATACAGTAGCCACATCATTGAGAAATAACAGCAAATCATCAAATAAATAATCCTATAGGATTCACCAGTAGAGGTCAAAACAATAACACAGCCTTAAAATAATACCTTAATACTTAATTATTCTTCTTGGTGTACAGTCTTATGTCCTGTTAAGTGTTAAGAACATGACACTTACTTAGATGGTTGTAATAATTGATATGGATCAGGATCAGTGGTGAGCTTCCTTTGCTTAATGGAAGTTTATGAGCAATCCCTGTTGGGCTGTCCCCCACCCTCAAATGGCTACTTCAAGAGCTTTTATATATACTTTTCCCTAGGAACCTGGTTTTCTCTCTTTAGAGATCACATTTCAAAGGTAAAATGAGCAGCTTTCAATATAAGTAACCGGTTTCTATAAATTGCTCTTTGGCTTCTGACTAAAAGCAATATTCCCTATTTTTCTTTATAAAAATGCTATGTAATAGTTGAAACATGAAAGTATTTGAGATGTTGTGGTAATACTGGTTTGGATTAAAGGCAGTGATTATCTGGTGAATTTGAACAATGGAAGCAGAAAGGTGCAGGAAGGGAAGAATGGGCATTAGAATGGAAGTTTAATTTCTGTTTGGAAGAGGGGAGAGAAACAGATCATTATTGAGTTTCCACCATGTGTCAGGGCCTATCATAAGCTCGTTTGATGCTCAAGGCAACCATATGAGAGAATTTTTTCCCCATTTTACTGATGAAAGAACTGGGCTTAAGCAAAATATACAAGAACCCATAGCAGCTAAGCTGGGAATGGAATCCAAGTCTCTATGATTCTAAAGCCTGTCCCTTTCTCTTATGGATAGAAGAACAGGGATCTGATAAAAACAGGCTATTCCAAAAAACAGGAGCTATTGGTTTGCTGAATAAGGAAACAATAAGCTACAAGAATGTGATCTATTCCTCCATGACTCAGCAATGTTTTATTCAAAATACCAGAGTGTTCAATTATTTTTGCAATGATCTTGATGTTCCAGCATGGGAACTTTCTCAATATAACCGATATCAGACAACTACATGCATCAGAGATTATTGTTTTACTTTGGGTTTTACTGACAAACTTTCTTAGATTATTCAAATAACTCCTTTCTTTAACTCTAAATGAAAAAATGCTGAGCTATTAAGGGGATCATACATGTGACAACCACTGAACTCCCTGAAAGAAAAGCCTCAGTATGAAAATGATGTTGTTCTCTTTTGTTCCATTTTATTTGGTGCCTTGCCTAAGCTGACTGCATACTTGTGGCTTGATGATTCTGTTAGTCACCAGAAAAATGAAGCCACCTTTCAATGGTTAAATGAGAATACAGGTCAGTTAATGATTTAGATTTAGTGACCCATGAACAAAGAGATTTGCTTTGATTTCCTCGACATTAGTGTGTATGGATTGGTCCTACACAATGATGTCATATTTGTTTAATGAGAATTCAGGTGTTACTAATAAGAGCAGGTGATGAAAGCATCAGAGAAACTGTCCTCTGCTGGTGCCCCAGTCATGCTATTCTCTGCTTTAAAGGACATCTCCCCTTTAGTTAGTCTAGCAAACTTCTACTTAGTCACAAATAACTGAAATAGTTTCTTCTTTGGAATGTTTTTTAGTCTTATACATAGTAAATATTCTCTATCTATTCATCCAGTGAGACAAAGAATGTTCAACTAGTACTTGATATATTCTTCTGTTATAGCCCTTCTCAGATTGCATAATTATTGTTTCATTTATAAGATGTATCATGATCGTTTCCATCTATAAGATGTATAAAGATTGTTTTCACCCAGGGTGCCCTCTAAAACTATAGTCCCAGAACGACCTCTTGTCCTACAATCCTATCTCATATATTTTCAACTGTGGATTGGACTTCTTCACCTGTGTATCTCATAGCACTCCACACGCAACTTGTCCGAAACTGCCTCATCATCTTCACATCTAAACCTATTTTTTCCTCCACTCTTCCCTATCTCAATGAAAGGCAGATCTATCCACTTTGTTTCCAGTTCTTTTGTGGACAATTTTAACCCCAAAATATTACTCAGATCTGCCCATTTTCCTCCATACTCACTGTCTCTATTCTAGCCTAGACTATCATTATCCCCCTGGATTACCACAATTGCCTCCTGACTCTCCCACCGTTACTGCACACTGGATCTGGAATGATCTCAACAAATATAAATATGCTTTATCACTCTGCTGCCAGAATCTTTGCCCACTGCCCCTATAATAAGCAATCAATTCTTGAACATGGCTTCCAAGTTCCCATTTGCATCTCCAATCTCATTCCCCATCACTCCCTCCTAAACCAACCTATTTTATAGTGACTTTGAGATTTTTTCCCATTCTTTGAACCTGACATGCTATCATATTCAGACTTTCATAATTTAGCATCCTCTCCCCAGAATACCCTTTCCTATTCTATTTTCCTCCAGCCTGAATAAACCCTTAACATCTTTCAGATCGTAGCTTCTGTCTGGAAGCATTCTTTGATTCACCTGGGCAAGTTTAGTTCCTCCTTTATATGTTCCCAAATAAACTTGTATTTCTTTCAAAAATGTTTTCATCAGGTATTATTTTAATTCCCTTGTACATGCCTGTCTTTCTCAATAGATTTCATACTTTCTAGGAAAAGAAATGCTGTCTCTTCTTGATCCCACTCTATCCCCAGACTCTGGTACAGTGCCTAGCAAGTAATAGATGCTTAATAAAATTTGTACATGAATGACTATATTCAAAATAAAAAGTAAAGTCCTTTAAGTATACAAATTCTGGATAGTAGATTGCATCCTTTTCTTACATCAGACGACTCAGATTCAAATGTCTATGGATAGTATGACCATATAAGTGATCACCCACCCCAGGACATTTTTTGATAGCAAAAAACAGGAAATAATATTAATGAACTATAGATCAACAAAGGTAAACTAGCACTGTCCCAGGCAAAGTGAGAAATGTGGTCAACCTTACCAGAGGAGCATGACTCATAAATAAAGCACACGGGGGTGAGGGTGGGGAACAGGGGTGCTATTTATCTGGAGAAGGAAGCTACTATTCATTTCCAGACAATTGTTACCATGTAGGAATACAGACCCTGTGTTATCACATCTTCTTATTTAATAACAGGAAAATGCTTTTACATGAAATATCCAGATGTTTCAATATTGGCAACTCATTTAAAAAAGTAAAAAATAAATAAATAAATAACCACTGCTGAGAATGTGCAGTAGTTAAAATAAAAATAAATGATTACCTGCGTAGCCTACATACATCAACATCAATGACAGTCACTGCTCTAGAGGCATTACATGTCTAGTTATTGAGTCACAGGGAGGTTTGAAGGAAGGAGCTCAGGCAGCCAAGATATTGGGAAGGCACTTAGGACACATGGAAACAACTCACTTTCTAAAACCAACTATGGTCACACCTTAAACATTAGTCCTGGCACTAGAATAAGATAGCAAAACAACATGTGTTCTGGCTAACTTCATGAGGGCTTCCAGAACATCTTTGTTGAATCTCTAATAATTGAGTTAGGTCTAGAATAGTGTGGTCTTTATTTTCTTAATCACTCTTACACAATCATTTGCTAAATGTTATCTATTGTTTGGCTCCTATTTCAAGTATTAAGGGTTCAGATTTTCACACACCCCACCTCCACTCCAGACTTTTACTAGTTAATTGAGAATCAGATAGTAGCCACCATGCAAAAATCATACATTTATTGAACATAAATTGGATCAGAAAGATTCACAGCTCTTAATCTACAATTTGCCCATAAGCAGTAGTATGGGTTGAATTATATCCTTCAAAAAGATATGTTGAAGTCAACCACCAGTACCTCAGAAGGTGAACTTATTTGGAAACAGGGTCATTACAGGTATAATTAGTTAAACTGAAGTCATACCACAGTAAGGTGGCCCTTAATCCAAGGGCTTGTATCCTAATAAGAAGTGGAGAAGAGATGCAGAGACTCACAGGAGAGAAGGCCACATGAAGATGGAGACAGAGACTGGAGTTGTGCAGCTGCAAACTATGGAACACTAAAGATTGCTGGCTACCAACAGAAACTTAGAAGAGTCAAAGAATGATTTCCTCCTTAGGGTCATTGCGGAGAGCATGGCCGTGCTGACACTTTGATTTTGGACTTCTAATCTCCAGTACTGTGAAAGGATAAATTTATGTTGTATTCAGCCCCACAGTTTGTGATAATTTGTTATAGCAGCCCTAGGAAATCAATATGAGGATCTGCAGCCATTGCTTATTCTAGTAATAATGATTGCATACTGAACCATTTCATGATTGAGAACTAGATGAGTAATTCACCAAGTAGCTTGTATAATTTATATTTTCCAAATGTATGTAAAACAGATTTACAAAACTGATTATGGCAAAGGATATAATTAGAGAATGTGTGAGGCACAGATGAATTTTGAAATCATATAGTCTAGCCTTCTCAATGTACACAATAGGAAACTTCCTCCAGGGTAGGTTGAGAAAATTGCCAAAACTCACACAACTGACAAGATGCAGTGTTCAAAGTTCTATGAATGCTACCAAAAAGTTTGGGAGTGACAAAAGTTTAGAGTGGCTGGAGGCTACATGTTCGGGGTAGAGGCTGAGGGCAGAGTTTGTGAACCGAGTAGTTACTAATCGGTTACTAAAGATGGACTCTATTTGCACAAGGCAAAGTAAACTGCCAGTGACCTCACTACAAAGCAGGGGTAGACTTCTCACTAAGACATTAAAGCTGCCACATTATTAAACAAGCGGTATTCACAAGTAAACACCTCTGTCTACAAACCCACCAGGTACTGGAGATTTTTCAGCATTAATTTTGTTCTTTTCATTTCTGTTGATCTCCAACTTCCTATTGTAGTCACCCACTTTCTCCCATATTTTCATTTACACTAATTTTAGACCTTCCATTTTGCTTTTGTTTTCTCCTTACTGACATTTATTTTATCCCTTGTCACCATATGCTTTGGAAAACCACCATATTCCAAAGAATTTTTTGTTTCTGTGCCAGTTTAAATTGACCATGCACTCCAAAAAAGCCATGTTTTCATCTTGATCCAATCTGGTGGGGGGGGGGGCAGTCATTTCTTTTCATCCTGATTCAATACTGTAGGGCATCAGCTTTTGATTAAATTATCTCCACAAAGATGTGGCACACCCAATTGTGGGTGTGACCTTTTGATTACACAAAAATGTAACTCCATCTATTCAGGGTGGGTCTTTATTAGTTTACTGAGATCATTGAAAAGATAAAACACTTTGGAGAGAGCCAAAGCCAACAGAGAGCTAATACAGACACTTGGAGAACAGTTGCTTCAGAGCTGACAGAAAGCAGATGTAGACATTTGGAGATCAAGGTAAAAATAGCCCAAGTGCTGAGCAAGGACTCAGAGAAATAGCCAGAACCTGAAGAGAAGAAATCTCTGGCTCTGGCAGATGCTAAACCAAAAAATGAAACCCAGATTTTTGTCCAGAGTGCTTTACTGAATGCCCACAGGGGCCTAGAGAGGAAACCATTGGCATCAGAAGCTGGAAGCAAAGGAACCGGGAACAGGGACGAGCAGATGCCAGCCACGTGCCTTTCCAATTGCCAGAGGTGTTCCAGACCATTTGGCCTTTCTTGAATTAAGGTATTTTTCATTGGATGACTTAGTTTGGACATTATTGTAAGCTTAGAACTATAAACTTGCAACTTATTAAATCCCCTTTTTAAAAGCCAGTCCATTTCTGATTTCAGCAGTTTAACAAACTAACACAGCTTCCTTGTTTTCCCATAGATTATTCCATCTGTTTCCTCACTTCCACCAAAACTTGGATTTTTCTGCAGCAATACCACTTCCCCCAAAATCTTTTCAACTGATTCCATTTTATTCAGCTTCATATTTCCTACCCCATAGCCCACTGAGTCATCCATAGCCTTAGTCACGCTTTTCTTAACCTGGATTCCTGACTTCTCTGTCACCATGATTCTGTTTCAAAAACTTAAAGTTCCAAACTTAGAACATTACAACTGATTCTGGAATAATCCTTATGCCCCCGTCCCTTCCTCATTGAGTGCATTCCCCTAATGACCAACAGAGTTTTCTGTCTCAATTACAAAGATGATTTTAATGTTTCTACAGCACATGTGTCTCATCACTAACAAGATAAAATTAAAATGCCTTAGCAGTAAAAATGTTATATGCTTTGACCTAGTGAGTAATTTAGAGGTGCATATTCCTAAGAACTAATCAGAGATATAAAAAGCAACATTTATTTTCATTGATGAGCCCTGTAGTGTTATTTAGAAGAACCAAAAATTCAAAGAAACTTGAGTATTCCCATAAAAAATTATTCTAATTTTTAGAATATCCCTAAAATGGATTACAACATAACTATTAAAATTGTGTTTATAAAATGTTTATTGCCAGGTAAAATGGCAATAAGTAAGACTTACAGAGTAAGACTGCTAAAGCCTAATTCTCTCAGTTATTACAAGTAAAAACTTTGGACAAAATACAGAAAATAATTATCTGAGTATTCTGAGTAGTATACAAAAGCAGGCAGATTGGGGAAGGAAACTCAAAACTGCAAGTAGCAACACATGCAATGTGACTTTCCCAGGAATTTTATTTCTCTGCTCTAACTATATAGACCTGAGAGTGGACCCCAGAAATTATATAGTGACATAAACACCTAAAACTCCAACAGAACCTCTGTCTTTTCAGCCAGAGGACTTAGGCAAGGGGCCCCTACAGGACAGAAAATGTAGGGAGATCAAGTAGAAGAGACAGCTGAAGAAGGAAATTTTTTAATTCTCTGAATGAAACAACAAAATGCTCAACCTCACATCTGAGCTGTGTGTGCATGGAACAGACCCAGAGAAGCATAGCAAAGTATTTGAGAACTGAACTAAAATGTAAAGCTCATCAAGTACCTGATTAATCCCTGAGTGGCACATGAATAACACAGACCCAAAACAACGTAGCCAAGTTTTGGAAACTAAACTGATATTTTTGAAACCACTATGAAGGGAGAGAAGAAAAGCTATGATCTGGCCCTAGCTAAGTTTAATACCTGCTAAAATAACAACAAAATGAACATCACTGTAGAAAGAACTTTAATGGGGTACCGACTCTCAAAACATAATATTCAAAATGTGCAATGTATATTTCAAAGTGACTGAAAATACAAAATTTCAGGAAATGTGATATATTATCAAGGAAAAATAGAGATGCCAAATGTTGAAATTACACAGAAAAGCATTCAAGCAGATATTATGACTATGCTTCATTAGTTAAAAGGAAACACCTACGAATAGAAAGGTAGTAGTTCTCAGCAGAGAATTAGAAACAATAAGAAAATGAAAGTTTCAGAACTAAAAAGATCCAATGTATAAAATTTTAAAACTTCATTGATGCATTCAATAGCTGAATGGAGATAATAGAGGAAAGAGTTGGAGAACTTGGGTGATATAAATAATTATCCAGCCTGAGAAAGAGAAGGCAAATCGTGAAAAACAATTAATAAAATCTGTTGTAGTCTGCCAAAGTTGCCAGAATGCAACATACCGGAGATGAATTGGCTCTTAATAAAAGGGAATTTATTTAGTTAAAAAAGTAAAAAGCGAATTCACTTAGTTAAAAAAGTATAGTTCTTCAGAGAAAAGGCAGCTAACTTTTATCTGAGGTTCTCTCTTACATGGGAAGGGACAGGATGATCTCTGCTGGCCTTCTCTTCAGGCCTCTGGGTTCTAACAACTTTCCAGGGAGTGATTCCTTTCTGCATCTCCAAAGGCCTGAACTGAGATGAGGTATGCTGAGCTGCTTAGGCTGTGCTGTGTTGGGCTCTCTCGTTTAAGTATCTAGCCAATCAAATCAAACATCATTCATTGCAGCAGGCACTCCCCCTAGCTGCCCCCAGATGTAATCAGCAACAGATGAGCTTCACATACCACTGACTCATGCCCACAGCAGCAGAGCTAGACACTGGCACATGGCCAAGTTGACACCCAAACCTAAATACCATAGAGTCTTATGGACATACAGGGCAACATTAAAAGCTCTAACATTTTTGTTGTCAAATTCTATGTGGTGAGAAAAAAAGAAAATAGTATAGAAAACAACTCTTTAATAAATATTAGCCAAAAACTTCTCCAAAATGGTGAAAGACATAGACTGACAAATTAAAGCCCAACAAACCCTAACCAGTGTAAACTCTGAGGAAACCATATCCAGCCATATCATGATCAAACTGATGAATACCAAAAATAAAGAACAATTCCTCAAAGCAGCAAAAGAAAAATGACAAATGACATATAGGGAGCAACAAATCAAATGACAGCAGTTTTCTTATAAGAAAACATGAAAATCATTTTTAAAAGAGTGAAAGAAAACAACTGTCAACCCAAAATTTTATAGCTGATGAACATTTTCTTTAGATATGATGATGAAATAAAGACATTATCAGATGGAGGGAAAACAACACTTAATGAAATACCAAAACAATTTCTTCAGGCTTAAGTAAAATGATACTTCAGGGAATCTTGGAACTTCACGAGTAAAGAAAGAGCAACAGAAATATCTAGTTAGACCATTTTCCCCTCTTAAGTTTAAAAAATATATATGTAGGTTCGATTCTGGCCCATGCACTTCCCAAACAAACAAACAAGCAAACAAATGAAAAACAAATCAAACGAAAAAAAAATTCCACAAATGGGGTGCTGCAATAAAGGGATACCCACATAGAAAGAGAATGAAAATGTGACCCCCACCATACAGCATACAAAAATGAAAGCCAAAATGATCACATTATCTGGTGAGATTTTTAAGTATAATCAACTATAATACATATGACAAGTATAACATGAAAGGAGAGAGTAAAGGAAACTATATGGTTGTAAGACTTCTACATTTTACCAAATCAAAATTTGTGGAAGACAGCTCATGTATTGCTTAGAGGAAAATTTGCACAAATTAAATGATTATATTAGAAAAGAAGAAATTTTCAAAGCAATGACCCAAGCTTCTATGTTGAAACACAAGAAAAGAGAGAATAAAATAAAGTCAAAAGAAAACAGAAGGAAGGAATTAATCAAAAACAAAAATCAGTAAGCTCAAAAATAAACAATAGAGAAAATCAATGAAACCAAAAGACTGTTTCTTTTAAAAGATCTATGAAATGTATAAACTTTTAACCAAAATGATCAGGAAAAGAAGAAAAAAGGCGTAAATTGTCATTTTCAAAATGAAGGAATGTATATAAACACAGACTGACAACTCAGGTGAAACAAGCCAAATCCTTGGTAGGTACAAACTACCGAGACTTACTTAAAAAGGATTAGATAACAAAAAAAAAGTCCTATATTAATTAAAGAAATTAAATTTGTATTTTAAAACTTTCCAAAGAGAAAACGCTTTAATGAAGAATTCTAGCAAACATTTCAAGAAGAAATACCATCAGTTCTACACAATCTTTTCGAAAAAATAGGAGAGGAGGAAACTCTTCCCAACTCATATTATTGAAGCCAGCATTGTTCTGATACCAAAACCAGACAGAGATATTAAAAGAAAACTATAAACCAATATCCCTCACAAACACAGATACAAAAATCCTCAACAAAACAATATCCAATTAAATCCAGCAGTATTTGAAAAAAAAAAAATACATTACAACCAAGTGTTGATTGTCCTAGGAATGCAAGACTGCTTCAATATCTGAAAATCAAACAATGTAATTCCCCTTACCAAACAGTCTAAAGATGAAAATCGATATGACCATCTCAATAGATATAGAAATAACTTGGAAAAGTTCAGCATACATTTATGATAAAAACACTCAGCAAATTAGGAATAAAAGGTCATCCACTAAATGCATACATACTTACATACATGCATATATTTAAAAAGTACATCCAACATGATACTCAATGGTGAGGATCTAAATGCCTTCCCCTTAAGAACAGGAACAAAGCAAGGGTTTCCATTCTTATCACTCCTATTCAACATTGTAGTGGAAATTCTGAGCAGTACAGTAAAGTCATAAAAAGAAATAAATGGCATACAGCTTGGAAGGAAGAAAATAAAACTATCTCTACTTCCAGACAATCTGACAACCTACACAGAAATAAATCAGAGTCTACAAAAGAGCACTTGTGACCAATAACTATGTTTAGCAAAGTCACAAAATCTAAGGTCAAATGTGACTAGGATGTATGCCCAAAATTACAAAACATTAAAAAAATGTTTAAGAAATAAAGAAAATCTAATAGGTAAGAGACAAATCACCTTGTTTGTGAATTGGAAAACTCACTATCATCAGAATGTCGATTCTTCCCAGATTGATGTAAAAATTCATCACAAACCCCATCAAATTTCCAGCATGATTATTTTGAAGATATCAACAATCAGATTATAAATTTTATAGGAAAGGCAAAGGGACTAGAATATTCAGAATAATTTTTAGAAAGAAAAATATGGAGAAGGCATGTGATCTGATTTCAAGATTTACTATAAAGTTAACAATAATTAAGATTGTAGTATTGGTGAAAGGGTAGGTGCAAAGGTCAATGAAACAGAATAGAAAGTCCAGAAATAGAATCATACAAATATGGTCAATTGATTTTGACAAAGGTGATTCAGTGGAATAATGATAATCTATTATACAAAAGGTTCTGGGACAAGTAAAGAAACATGCAAAAAAATGAATCTCAACTCATATCTCATACCTCATACAAAAATTGGCTCAAAATAGTACATAGAAAAAATGTAAATATTAAAATTATAAAACTTCTAGAAGAAAGTACAGGGGAAAAATTTTGTGACTATTGGATAAAGAGGTTTTGATACTCTAAAAACATAATCCAAAATAGAAACAAATTATAAATTGATTTCATCAAAAATAAAAACATTTCCCTGTGAAAGACTCTAATAAGAGATTGTAAAGGCAAGCCACATACTGGGGGAAAATATTTGTAAATCATATATCTAACAGAGCACTTGTATCCAGAATATATAAAGTATTCTGAAAACGTAATAAGTAAACAACCCAATTTTTTAAATGGCCAAGAGATTTGAATAGACACTTCATCAAAGAAAATACACAGATCCAAATAAGCACATAAAAAAAATGTTTAACATCATTAGACAGACATCAAGGAAATGCAATTTAAAACCACAATGTGCTACCATTACCTACTAAAAAGGTTTTTAAAAACACAATAACAATAGCTGATGAGGACGCAGAACAACTAAAACTCTCTTACATCACTGGTGAAAATGTAAAATGCTACAGCCAATTTGGGAAACGGTTTGTCAATTTTTTATAAATGTAAACATAAGCTTACCACATGATGCAGCAATACCACTCCTAGGCATTTACCCAGGAGATATGAAAACATGTTCACACTCAAACCAGTATAAATGTTTTAGCAGTTGTATTCATAATAACCAAAAACCGAAAGCAATTCAAATATGCTTCTGTTGGTAAATGGATGAACAAATTCTGGTACATCCATAGGATAAAATACCAATCAGTATTAAAAAGGAACTCTGCAATAAAAGGCAACAACATGGGTGACTATCAAATGCATTATACTAAAGAAAAAAAGCCAGACTCAAAAGGCTATAACTCAGTGATTCCATGGGGCAATAAGAACAAGGAAAAAATATAATGATGGAGCATAGATTAGTTGTTGGCAGTTTTAGGGTGGATGGAGAGGTTAAAGATAAAGGGGAAGTACAAAGGAATTTAGGGGAGGTGTGAGGGAACTAGTTCATATCTTGATTATTTGGTGGTCACAAAGCTGTATTTGTCAAAGTTCACAAAATGAGTGATTCTTCTTTACAGTATGTAATTTTTTAATTCATAAAAAAAATTAAACAACATGTTTGGAAGAACATTCAGTTACACGGGAAATGTTCATATTAAAACGCTTTATCCTCTCTAACTTTCTCCCCTAAGGAAAGTGGTCCAAAAACAGGCCTCAACGGCAATTGTTCACTTTCAGCATTTTTTTTTTTTTACATGGGCAGGCACCAGGAATCAAACCCGGGTCCTCTGGCATGGCAGGCGAGCATTCTTGCCTGCTAAGCCACTGTGGCCTGCCCACTTTCAGTATTTTTAAGCACTCCTAGGAGAAAGTGGTAAATTGGAGAGACGCAAAAGGCATTTTTTCTTGTTCAAAGTCAAAAATTAAATTCACTATGTAATTCATAAATCTACTTATTATATGATGTGGGATTTATACCTTAGTTTGTTAAAAAGGTATTTTAAATACTTATTCCCATTTTTAACCATGTGATCTGATAAAAGAGAAAACATTTGGTTGTAGTGATGCATTAAATCAAATACTGTTTCTTAGTATGATGGTTTTTCACTGCATTGTAGATGTAGAGACCAAGCAGAAGCATTTATCAAAATTAGATGCAACATCAAGGCAGAAAATGCCCCCAAGGTAATATCCTTTCCATCAGGGTGGCATTTTACCTTCTAGAGCTCTCACTGTGGCTTTTCCCTTATCTAATGGATGCTAGGATGAAACAGATCCTTGTTTATTACACATTCTTGGAAAGCTTCTGCTGACCCTTTCAAGTCAGTTCTTTTCCAGGAAGTAGTGGCTTCAAGAAGGTAAATGGATATTTCATATGTAATTCAGTAGATTTTGTTTAACTCAAACTTACTTTTATAGTGTTTTATCAACAAATAATACTTAATGCAGTTATATTACACGTGTATTATTTTTCCTTTGGATTTTTAGTTAAAAAAAAAGAATAAATAGAAAACTTTAAAAATACTTAAAAAAACTTAAAAAAGTAAGGTAGAGATTTATTCAAGTAAGTTTATTATATATACCTTGGAACTTGAACACTTGAAACAGAAATATAATTATGTGTTTGTTATGCTGTGATTAATAAAATGTAAGGCATGCATAATTATGTTAATGTGTATTTTTAAATAATGACAATTACTTCTTTTTATTGAGAAATGTATAAAGAAAATTAAATGGCCCACAATTCCAACTAAGCACTATCATTAAAAAACAAATAAAGTTAAACTAAAACATTCATATGAGAAGAATTTTCAAACAGTACAAAGAAGTATATAATACATGTAAACATTATTCTTTCTACAAGTTTATTGCTCTAAATGCAATCATAGTATCTCCTAAGACTCTCAAAAATAATATTTATTCAAAAGGAATATACACTCTATTGTACTTTGATTTTTTTAATCTCTACTGTTAACTCATTAACCATATCCCTGTATTTTATGTTTCTAGTGGTTCCTCTAGGATTTACCATATAGCTTTCATGTATCTGGAAAAAGGTGCATACCCACAATAA
Source organism: Tamandua tetradactyla (assembly GCF_023851605.1). Lineage (NCBI taxonomy): Eukaryota > Metazoa > Chordata > Mammalia > Pilosa > Myrmecophagidae > Tamandua > Tamandua tetradactyla. The sequence continues at coordinate 35,981,245 of NC_135336.1, read as the reverse complement.
CTACTCTTTTCAATATTGTACTGGAAGTTCTACCCAGAGGAATTAGGCAATTTAAAAAAATAAAATGCATCCAAGTTGGAAAGGTAGAAGTAAAACTTTCACTATTTGCAGATGACATGATCTTACATATAGAAAGTCCTGAAAATTTTACAATAAAGCTACAAAAGCTATTAAATAAATGCAGCAGTGTGGCAGGGTACAAGATCAACACGCAAAAATCAATAGTGTTTCTACAGACTAGTAATAAGAAAAAAGAAGAGTAAATCAAGAAAATATTTCCATTTACAATAGCAACTAAAAAAAAACAAATGACTAGGAATAAATTTAAACAAGGATGTTAAGGACTTAAACTTTTAAAAGTATGAAACTTTGCTAAAAGAAATCAAAGAAGATTTAAATAAATTAAAGGGTATTCCATGTTGACAAACTGGAAGATGAAATATTGTTAAAATGTCAATTCTACCCAAAATGATTCACAGATTCAACACAATCCCTATTAAAATCCCAATAGCCTACTTTGCAGAAATGGAAAAGCCAATTATCAAATTTATTTGGAAGGTCAAGAGTCCCCAAATAGCCAAAACATCTCGAAAAAGAAGAATGAAATGGGAGGACTCATGCTCCCTAACTTTAAAGCTTATTAAAAAGCTATGGTGGGGCAATGCGATGGTGGTTCAGTGACAGAATTCTTGCCTGCCATGCTGGAGACCCGGGTTCATTTCTTGGTGCCTGCCCATGCAAGAAAAAAAAAAAAAAAGCTACAGTGATCAAAACAGCATGGTACTCAAAGACAGAGAGATATATAGACTAATGAGAAGTCAGAAATAGACCCTCATGTCTAAGGCGAATTGATTTTTGACAAAGCTGACAAGTCCACTCAATTGGGAAAGGATAGTCTCTTCAACAAATGTTGCTGATAAAATTGGATATTGATATGAAAAAGAATAAAGGAAAACCCCTATTTCATACTACATATTAAAATTAACTCAAAATGGATAAAAGGACTATAAAACTCCCAGGAGAAAAATGGAGAGAAGCATCTTCAGGGATTTCTTATATTTACACCCAAAATGCAAGCAACAAAAGAAAAAACAAAGAAATGGGACCTTATCAAAATTTAAAGCATTTGTGCATCAAAGGAGGATTTTATCATGAAAATGAAAAGAAAGCCCACTCAGTGGAAGAAAACATTTGGAAACCATATATCCAATAAGAATTTAATATCCAGAATATACAAAGAAATCCTACAACTCAAACATATAAAGACAGCCCAATTTTTAAAATGTTCAAAAGGCTTGAGTACACATTTCTCCAAAGTGGAAACATAAATGGCAAAAAAAAAGCACATGAAAAGATGTGCAACATCATTAGCTATGAGCAAAATGCAAATCAAAACCACAATGAGATACTATTTCACACCTACTTGCATGGCATTATTAAAGAAACAGAAAACTAAAAATGTTGAAGAGCATGCAGAGAAATGGAAACATTCATTGCTGTTGGGAATATAAAATGATGCAGCTGCTGTGGAACTTAGTTTGCAGTTCCTTAGGAAGCTAATTAGACATGTCATATGATCAAGCAATGCTCCTACTAGGTATATACCCAGAATAACTGAAAGCGGGACTTGAAAAGATGTATTTGCACACCAATGTTCATAATAGCATTATTCACAAATGCCAAAAGATGAAAGCAACTGAAGTGTCCATCAACTGATAAATAGATAAACAAAATGTGGTATGTACATACACTGGAGTATTATTAAGCCATAAAAAAAGAATGAAGTCATGATGCAGGCAACAACATGGATAAACCTTGAGGACATTATGTTGAGTGAAACATGCCAGACAGAAAAGGAAAATTATATGGTCTCACTGATATGAAATAATTAGAAAAAGCAAACTCATAGGATCAGAATCTAAAATATAGGTTGGGGGTAGGGAATGGGGAATTAATGCTTAAATATTGCAGAATTTCTATTTGGTTATTGCAAAGTTTTGGTAATGGATGGTGGTGATGGTAGTACAATATCTATGAATGTTTAACAGCTCTGAATTATACATGAATGTGGTTAAAAGGGGAAAGTTTAGTTTGTATATATTACTAGAGTATAAATTAAAAGAGACAAAGAAGATATTCCTAATGTTAGCCAATCTAGCAGTGGGTGTTTAGTTGTGATTTTAATTTGTATCTCCATAATGGCTGAAAAAATTGAACATATCTTAATATTCCTGTTTGCTATCCAAATATCTATTTGGAAAATTATCTGCTTAAAGCTTTTGCCTTTTTTAATTGGGTTATTTGTCTTTATTTAGTTGTAAAAATTCTTTATATTTTTTAATGCAAGTCCTTTGTTGAATGTCTATGATTTGCAATGTTTTATCCCAATCTGTGTCTGGCACTTCAATTTTTAATAGTGTACTTTGAATAACAAATATTTTTAATTTTAATAAAGTCCAGTTTATTTTATATATATATAAAGGAATATATACATTTTATATATTTTATATATGTGTGTATATATATATATATATATATATATATGCATGTGTGTGTCTGTGTGCCTGTGTGTATTGCTTTTAGGGTGCTGTTTTAAAACTTTTATATGACCAATTACACCAAAATTTTCTCCTCTGAGTTTTTTTTTCTGGAACTCTTAGAATCTTAGTTTCAAATTATGTCTAGTACACATTCAGAGTTAATTTTTTACAGCATGAGATAAGGGTCAAGTTCTTTTTTTGTATCTGCATATTCAGTTATGTAAGCACCATTTGTTGAAAGTATTATTCTTTCCCATTGAATTGCCTTGGCACCTTTGTCAAAAATCAGTTCATTTTATATGTGTTTGTCTATTTCTGTGTTCCATATTCTATTACATTGAGATATATGGCTATCTTTCTGTGAATGCCACATTTGTAGGTTTCTCAGAATTTTCTACAGAGATTGTGTGTGGGCCTTTTGATTTAATGGCTTCCATGGAGATGTATCCCTGCCCGTTCAAGGTGGATCTTAATATGCATACTGGAGTTCTTTAAGAGGAAACCATTTTGAAAAAAAGCTTCAGAGGCAACACAGATGGAGACATCTGGAGATGCAGAAAGAAAATGCCCCTGGGGAAGCTGTTTGAAACCAGAAGCCAAAGGAAGACAGATGCCAGCCACATGCCTTCCCAGTTGGCAGCGATGTTCTGGATGCTACTGGCCTTTTTTGATTCAAGTAACTTTCTCTGGATGCCTTAGTTTGGGCATTTTATGACCTTAGAAATGTAAACTTGTAACTTAATAAATCCCCTTTATAAAAACCAACCCATTTCTGGTATATTGCATTCCGGCAGCATTAACAAACTAAAACAGTAAGTATCTGTTAAAATTTCAGGTAGAATTAATAAGTAAGCACACTATCACTTATTCACCAGGTAGGGGAAAATCATTCAGTCTTTCACGATTAAATATGATACTAAGTTGTCTTGTTGTCTTTTATTAAGCTGAAAATGTTCCCCTTTTCTTGAAATTTCCCTCACTCTACCTTCCTGCCACCACATCCTCTTTTTTACCTGTAGAGGTGCTGAAGGAGGTGGGGAGTTCCTGAGTGTATTCAGACTGAAGCAAGGTGGCAGGGTTTGTTGAGTGCCTTCTTTTGCATCAGTGTCAGGGATTTGGATATGGTCCTTGGTCCTGAAGTTAAGGCAGATGGACTAATGGAGAGGCAGAGGGGAGGAGAGGTGGTTCCAAGGAGCTGCCATCACCACCTGTTACCCCCGTCCAATACATCTCTTGGGTCACTTCAGGGCAGGGAAGGATGCTTCCTTATGTGGCCTGTGGAGAAGCTGGAGAAAAGAGGATCAAGAATCTCAAAGTTTATTCCAACTCCCTGTGTGATTTGCAAGCTTGAATTGCCTCCCAAACTGGGTTTACTGGGAAACAGGCAACAGTCACTGAAAGGCTTCTTTTTTTATTAGAGCAGTTTCGAGTTTGTCAAACAATCATGCATAAAATCCAGGATTCCCATATACCACCCCACCAGCAACACCTTACAATGGTGTGGAACATTCTTTGCAATTGATAATAGCATTATATTAATAATTATCAATTTTTATAGTAATTGTCTTTGTTATAATTTATGAAAGATTATTAGAATAGGTCATTATCATTCATCATTTACATTAGTTATAGTTTTCTCATATAGCACTGTGCTGGTTTGAAATGATGTATGTACCCTAGAAAAGCCATGTTTTAATCCTAATCCTATTTTGTAAAGGCAGCTGTTTCCTCTAATCCCTGCTCGGTATTGTATGTTTGAAACAGTAATTAGATCATCTCCCTGGAGATGTGATTTAATCAAGAGTGGTTGTTAAACTGGATTAGGTAGAGGTGTGTCTACATCCATTTGAGTGGGTCTTGATTAGTTTCTGAACTCTTATAAAAGAGGAAACATGGTGGAGAGAGCAGAGTATGCTGAAGCACTATTAAGCAGAGAGCCCACAAGCCAGCAACCTTTGGAGATAAAGAAGGAAAATCCCTCCCAGGGAGCTTCATAGGGGAGAGAAAGCTAGCAGATGATGCTGTGCTCACCACATGGCTTTCCAGATAAGAGAGAAACCCTGGCCCTGTTTGCCATGTGCCTTCTTACTTCAGAGAGAAACCCTGAACTTCCTTGGCCTTCTTTTTTTTTTTTTTTTTTTTTAAAGAAAGAAAGACAGAGAAGGAAGGAAGGATGGAAGGAAGGAAGGGAGGAAGAAAGGGAAACATCTTTAAACATTTTCTTATTTTATTATATTTTGTTTGTTTGTTTGTTTTTTACATGGGCTGGGGCCGGGAATCGAACTGGGGTCCTCCGGCATGGCAGGCAAGCACTCTTGCCCGCTGAGCCACCGCGGCCCGCCCCTCCTTGGCCTTCTTGAACCAAGGTATCTTTCCCTGGATGCCTTAGATTGGACATTTATATAGACTTACTTCAATTGGGACATTTTCTCGGCCTTAGAACTTTAAACTAGCCACTTATTAAATTCCCCTTTTTAAAAGCTGTTCCGTTCCTGGCATATTGCATTCCAGCAGCTAGCAAACTAAAACAATCACCTTATTACCACTTTGTTTTAGTATCATTCATTAATTATAATTCATGAAAGAGCCTTCTAATACTTTTACTATTAAGTATAGTCCATCCTCTACAATAGATTTCACTATATTGTTTATTTCTATGTTTTACCTTCTAGTTTTTATTCTAATAATATGTACAACCCCAAATTTCCTCTTTTAATCACATTCATCTATATATTTCAGTGATGTTGATTATATTCAAAACAATGTACTGCCATTACCACTATCCGTTTCCAGACCTTTATATCACTCTTAATAGAAATTCTGTACAAGTATCAACTCCCCATTAGCAAACCCCAATCTATCTCCTGGTAACCTATATTTTAGATTCTAACTTTATGAGTTTTGCTTGTTTTAACTAGTTGTAACAGTGGGATCATGCAGTATTTGTCCATTTGCATCTGAGTTATTTCACTCATCTGTTTCATGGATCAAACTTCATTCATTTTTATGGCCAAATAATATTCCATTTTGAGTATATGCCACATATTGTTTATCCATTCATTGGTTGGTGGACACTTGGGTTGCTTCTATATTTTGCCAACTTTGAATAATATAACTATGAACATTGCTGTGCAAATATCTATTCTAGTCCTTGCTTTCCATTCTCCTGGGTATATATCCAGAATTGTCATATGGCAATTCTATGCTTAGAATTGCATAGACAGTTCCTGAGGAACTGTCAAACTGTCTTCCACAGTGACTGCACCATTTTACATTACCACCAGCAGTGAATGAGTGTTCCTACTTCTTCAAATCTTCTCAAACATTTGTAACTTTGTGGTTTTTTTTAAATAGTAGCCATTCTAGTAGGTGTGAAATGATATCTCATTTTGGTTATGATTTGCATTTCCCTAATAGCTAATGATATCTAACATCTTTTCAGGTGTTTTTAAAATTTATTTTTACTTTTTTATTCACATACCACACAATCATCCAATTTCTTACAATCAGTGGTTCATAGTATCATCATATAGCTCTGCATTCATCATCGCAATTGACTTTTGAACATTTTCTTTATACCAAAAATTTTTTAAAAGATAAAAATAAAATAAAAGTCAAAATAAAGTTAGAAAGAACACCCAAAACATCTTATGCCCCCTTTCCCCATTATTTGTTCATTTATTTATTTTGTCTTTTTTTTTCTTACTCATAATTTCCATGCACTGGACAAAAGGAGTATGAATTACAAGATTTTGACAATCACATCATCACACCTTAAAAGCTCTATAGTTATTCAGGCATCTTCAAGAATCAAAGCTATTGTATTGCAGTTCAACTGTTTCAGGTATTTCCCTGTAGTTACTCCACTACAACAAAACCTAAAAAGATTTATCTCTGCAATGCATAAAAATAATATCTAGAATTACCTCATGACTCTATTTGAAATTTCTCAGCCTCTGAAACTATTTTGTTTCATTTTTCTTCTCCTCTTTGGTCAAGAAGTCTTTCTCAATACCATGATGCCAGAGCCAGGCTCATCCCAGGGAGTCATGGCCCACCTTGCCAGGGAGATTTACACCCCTGGGAATCATGTCCCATGTGGGGGTGGGGGAGGGCAGTGAGCTTACCTGTGGAGTTGGCTTAGAGAGAGAGAGGCCATATCTAACTGAAAAAAGAGAGTCTCTTGGAGTGACTCTTAGGCATATCCATAGGTAAGCTTAGCTTTTCCTTCGCAGGAATAATTTTCGTAAGTGCAAGCCCCAAGATTGAGATTCATGTGCTTTTTAGCCACCTGTGTTTCCTCTTTGGAGAAATGTCTATTCAAGTCTTTCGCATATTTTTAATTGGATTGTTCGTCATTTTATTGTTGAGTTGTAGGATTTCTTTATAAATCCTGGATATTAAACCTTTATCAGATATGCAGTTTCCAAATATTTTCTCCCATTAGTAAGTTGGCTTTTCAGACAAAGTTACCTTTTGGGCCTAGATTGCTGAACGTTTTAATCATAAATGAATGGTGAATTTTTTAAATGCTTTTTCTGCATCCAAAATGACAATATGATTTTGTTTTTTCATTTTGTAAGTTAGGTGAATTTTATCAATTCTTTTAAACTGCAAATTTTATTGAGACATATTCACTTACCATATAATCCACATTGATTAATTTTTAAAGTTGAATCCAACTTACCTTCCTGGGCTTAAAACCCAATTTAGTTATACCTCTCTTCACCTAGTTCTTGCTGTCCCACGCCAGTCACCACTAAACATACCTACCTCTCTCCCAGGCCCAGGTCTTATATAACAACTGTAAAGAGGTGGGGGGAACATGCAGGCATACTTATAGGTACTTGAGTCTGTGGTTCCTTTGAATGATTGCTTCTACACTTATGTAGTCTGGGGCAGAGAAAATGGCCCTTGAGTACAAGTGGGAGAGAAGCAGAAGAAGGAAACACACACAGTAAAACCGTATTCTACTTTAAACTACATCCCTGCCTCAAGTATACTATACAATTAAAATATATGAATTGTAATTTCAATGAAATTAAATATACAGATCAGTATATTACATATTCTGACCACGTATAACTGACACAAATTCAGGTTTATTTGGAGAGATCATGAGAAATGTATATAGCTTTGCTTAATAATCTCTTTTGAATACTATTATGATATCTAGTTCAATGTACCAGGGCACATTTATCAGCACTCCCTGGCTGGATGTGCATTTGCATTTACAATACTTAAGAGATTATTTGAATGACTCTCATTCAAGGGTAGTTCTCTCCTCTTTGGGATATTTGGAGTCATGAGAGGAAGGTTTTGTTTTTCAAAATGACTAGAAAATATTACAGGCATTTATTGGGCATGGCCAGGGTTACTAATCATACTGCTCAGTGAGAAATTTAAAAAAACCCACCTAAAATGTTAATGCTACTTCTATTGAGATATATTAGCTATTAACTATGTGGATTTATGTTTATTACACTAAATAATCTTGAGATTTCTATTATTTCTAATTGTTCAGTTGGTAAGTTTTCAAAATGGTTTGTTTTTTTAAATAAACATTATTTTCTGTGCTGAGGTATAGGCTGGTAGCTGCAGTGAAGATTGTTGCTGCTAACAGAAACCATTTCTTTGTCTATATGTCCAGGGAAAACCATATTTGGATTTATAGGAAGAAAAAAAAAAGTGGGGCCCCTCTCAATCACTGCATATTTTTATAAAAGACAAGTCTGGGGAAAAAGGAAAAATGAACAGCAAAGTTTGGCTTGACAAACTAAAATTAGAACATAAATTGAATACGAGTTCTTTAAAGGTAACAGTTATTGTCTTTTATGGAAAAAGACCATGTCTATGTGGATCATCATTGTATACCTAGAGACTAGCAAACAGAAGATGGTCCCAAAATGTTGAATGTTGAATGGCCAAGAAATTAGGCAAAGGAATGAGATAAACCATGGACAGAATGGATTACCAATGAAAGATGCATTCCAGAATTGGACCCTGGGCCTTTGAGAAACAACGATTAAGAAGGAAGGGAAGTATGACTCAGAGTCCTCTAATGTAGATGTTCAAGAGCCTAGGGAAGGAGGTTCAACCAGGCAGAAATTAAAACCCTCTCCCATGATGAAGCCAAGGACGAGGTTCCCAGGGATTTCATGTGGTGAAGCTTAATGGGCTCAGTGGGGCTTCCTGAGGTTTCCTTGGGTCTCAACACAATGAAGATACATTTTTGATGGGCTTGTGGTAGATTAGAGAAAAGGGTTTATAATATCAGTCTTCTGAAAAGCAATAGTTCGATGTTCCAAAAGGTGTGAGTATAAAAGCATTCTGAGTATAATGGTGTCGGGAGAGATTCAGGGGAAGGGAATAGGAAAAAAAACCCATATGGGTTTGTGGATGGAGGGACAATGAAACCTAGACGTTATATGGATTCTATTTAGATTCTCCAAGTCAGTGGTTACCACCCTTACTTTGTATTAGAATTACAGGGGAACTTTCAAAATATGCCAAAGACCCAGAATCCTGAATGACAATTCAGGATTAGAATTAGAATCTGGAGCAAGATCCAGGCATCTATACTTTTTGGAGCTTCCCAGATGATTCTAATGTATACCCACAGTAAATACTGGTTTAAACCAAAGAATGAGGATTCTTTAGGTTAGAGACAGTGGTGAATTCTTAGGAGTAGTGCATTACAGGTTCTGAGTCTGTGGGTGGACCTAAGTGCACTAAGAGAAGTATTGAGGGTCCAAAAATGTTGGGTAAGAATATTTGGAAAGTATAGGATGAATAAAGGAGAAAAGGGGTCATTTATCCTACTTATATGAATTATTAAACTACTGGTATTTACTACAATCTTTACACACTGGTAGATTTGTGAACAAGCAGAGAATCTATAGACAGATATCATGGAGTTAAGTTTATGTTTGTCCCTTAAAAACTGCCTGACTTTTAACAAGTTACTCAACCTCCCTCAACTTAAATTTTATCACCTGTAAAATGGGAATAATAGTTTAAAAAATCAACCTCACAGGTTTATGGCAAGGAGTCACTGGGAAAGAAGGATCATTGTAAATTCCATTGAAAAACTACTTATTATTAAATTTTGAAAGTGTTCCCCAACTTGAAGTCATTTCAATTTGAGAACTTTATCCACAGATCTAATTACAAGTAAGAGTAGAGTTGACAGAAAGCACAGTGATGATGAGAAAACAGAAACAAAAGAATATGGAGGCATATATCTGAAGTAGGATCTCCATGATTCAAGATCAAGAAGCCAGATAGGAGAGAAAAGTGAATTTAACTGCAAAAAGGGTTTGAAGCTGAAAATTATAACATAATTTCCTCAGAAGCAGTTCACAGACCACATAAATGGCAGCTAGGGAGACTAGAAGAACTGAGTTCACTCTAAATCTGGGCTTTCTCTTCTGTGAAATACCTTGCAGCACCACCCTCCCATTTGCCTTCCCACTTGTACACAAGGCTTCATATCCATACCTGAAGGCCCCCTCAGTGCCTGTTGTCAAAAGGTTAGAATACAATAAAGTAGAATATAATTATATAATTTAATAATAAAATATAATGCATTTCATTATAGTTTCAAATGAAGAAATATATTTTCTTCTAAATAGGATGGCAAAAAATTTTTAATTGAAACAAGAGATATCAAAAACTAAACAAAGAAAATGTAGGCTTGTCCTCGTGTCATGAAGCAGTCAGCAGGGAATTAAAGCAGCTAATGTTTTTCCAAAGCTCATATTGGCAGCTTGGCCAGTGTAAAAACAGGATGCTGTATCTGTAAAATTGAAAATAAAAACAAGCATCATCTCAAAACCCATCATGGCCTATTCATTTTTAGATTTCTCCTATGTACTGAAGCATTTGGTTGAAATTAATTTGACCTTTCATCTGTGAAATTGTTGTTTTCCGTGGACTTGGTCATATGACCATTAAGTGGTGGTTTTAGTTTTATCATTGTCTTTATTACAGTTTAATATCAGTGTTTTATTATCTATATGGAATGTAGAACTGAGGACTGTAACCACATTCATCACATTTCCACTATGAGAAAGCATTTAATGAACTTCACATAAAATGCTACCTTGAGGAAATGTCACAATTAAAACTGAACAGCTGCTTTGAATACATAAAATTTCCCACCAAAAGATGAGAACAAGTACACTTTGAGTATTGTCATAAAGGCTGGTATTATTACAGTTGTTGTTGGTTAGAAACCCCACCACCCCCATTTCTTCATGTCCATTCATTGCCTATAGTTAGCACTGCATAGTCAAAAACCCAAAATATACATTCAGTAGAGAGAAAAGAGTGCATGAATATAGAAACTCACCCCATGACAACACTGGCAGTTTTAAAAGCTTATTTAATTATTATCTGCATTCTACTGCCTTTTACTTCAAGCCCTTGAGTATAAAAATACTGAACAAAAATATTTTCTGTACCCCAACTTGAAGATCATTTGTGAGATGTGAGGAATATTTTAAGACCATTACATGGTATACATTGTCTTTCCTTTAACTTGGCTAGAGTAAAACAAAAACATAAAAAACAAATACAGAGGAAAGAACGACAAGAGAAATAATACCATTTAAGAAGATGTCAAGTGGAATATGAGTTTGGTCTCTTGAAACATACATGGTTCCTGCCATTTCATGTGTGGGATCAGTGCAGAGCCAGACATCTAGCTGGGTTGCTGGCACTCTGGCATAGCTGTCTCAGACTCTAATGCAAACCTGCAAAATAGGTCAGACTCTGAGGCACACCAGCAGCATGCATATAATCATTATGGGAAATTTATGAGTTATTTACTCAGCAAGCTTGAAAATATCAAAGGATGAATTTGGCTCTTATTAGCATGAAGCCTTTTAAAATGACACTCAGGAAATTCTTTTCAGCTCTTTTATTTGCAATTCATCTCCTGAGCACCTTGTACCACATCTTGAAATTACAGAACCACCCACAAATTTTATCCTCTTTTCTTAGACAAATATTGATTTTACTCATCCTTATAAGCCTGAGTATTTTGAATGGAATGGAAATGAATGTCACTTTTCTCTTTGGGGCTGTAAGTATTTAATAATGACTTGCCCTAAGTCATTAGTATTTGTGACTGACTCGACTAGCTGTGGAGTCAGTCATGAATTTTGGAAGGTGTGGTCCAAATGTAGTAGCAGCATCACTGCTTTTAAGCTCTTGCTTGAAAACTAAAGCTAAGACATTGTGGTGTGGCATTAGAGTTGGGAGTGTTGTCACTAGCTGAAAAGCCAGCCCATCCCAGGTGATATTTCCACAGACTCTTCTTCAGAGTGAGATGTGCCAAAGGGATTCAGACTCTTAGAGTCCTGTGTCTTTTGAGCAGAGTCCCCAGGCATGAGATCTGGGTAGCTCAGAGTTGGAGCACGCTTCCTTGGTGAGGCTTCAAGTAGTAGAGTCAGCTCTGCTGAGGAATTTATGTCACCTCTCCTCTCAGCTGTATGTAGTCTACAGCTTTGGAAAGAGACAATAAGCTTTCCCCATGAATTAGCTTAGAGTTATCAAAACTGGCCATTTTGTTTGAGAAGTGGGGCTTGGAACAATGCTGGGGAAGAAATGGACACAGAAAGGAGAATATATGAAACCAACACTAAATAAAAATATCTCGACACCAAGTAGAAGAAAAAGACTCAAAAGCTTGCCTATCACAGCCATCATTTGGAAGGATTTGAGATACCGTGGAAGAATAAATAGAGTAATGGAGGAAATGTGGAATTCTCATGTCACTTTCTGACTACCTTCATCTTGGACAAATTAGTTAACTTTCCTGGGTTTTATAATGCATTCCTTAATAAGAGCTTTAGAGTTAGCAGAGAACATTTTTATGTACATTTTGTCTTGGAATCACCACTATAATGCATGAGGTGATGAAGAAGAGGAGAATGAGAAGAAAGATGAGGAGGAAAGAAGAAAGAAGATGTAGAGAAACCTCATTTAGCAAGTTCTATTCTAAGTGTTTTACACGTATTCACTTAATAGTTCTGCAGCAAGCAAGCTTCTGGCAGCAAGCAGACCCCTTCCCCGTAACCACTCATTTGCTCTTGTAAACTCAGCTTTCACAACCCTCCCTGGTTTGGCCACTAGCGAGTAGCCAATCATTTCCTTCGAGTGTAGTCAGTTACCATATTAGGAAAACGCTACCAGCCATTTTGTCTATGAATATGTTGTATCAGCCCCTGATTAGGGCTCAGACTTTCAGAGGCTACTCGGCTGAGTCCTATGGCCATAGACTAATAAAACCTACTTCCTGAAACTTCGGAGCCTCAATCCCAGTTTCTTTAGTTTCTACATAACTTTCCTGGAGGCTTACAGCCTCATTCCTGGTTATGCGCTCCAGTCCTATTTCTGCATAACGTTCTTGGAGGCGCTTGCAGAGCCTTGCTCCTGATTTTGCACAACACTTCAACTATCCTAGGAGGCAGCTACTATTATAAACCCTTTTTACAGAAGAGAAAAGAGGGATACAGAGATGTGATGCCTAGTGACACCTTGTCAGTAAATTTTGAAGCCAGAATTCAAACTGAATTAGTCTGGTTTCAGAGCCCAAAATCAAATGTATTTATATCACAGAATAAAAATTAAAGAATGATGATAGTGAAATACTACAATAGAATTCAGCAAAGATGAAATCTTATTTTCTCATACTCTGAACTGCTTTTCTTCTATATGTAAGGCATTATTGAGAACTGCACAAACTCCTACCAGTGAATCTACTTAGCAAGTGGCATGAAAAAATCCATGCACCTTCCAAGAGTACTTCACAAAATCCAGAACATGGGGGAAATTCACTTCCAAGGTAAGAACAATGTGGGCATCATCATCATTATCATCATCATCATCATCATTTAAGTAAACTGAGTTTTCTTATTCCCTATTCACACACAAAAAGTAAATAATGGAGCAATACTTATAATGTAGCTGAGTCTTGTTGATGGCAAAATATAGTATAATGTTCCATGAACCTCTGTTAGATTGACTTGTGCCCAGAAATTCCCTCCCATTACAGTCCCTAGAGATTCAGTCTGTGGTAGAACTCTGCCAAAATACTCAGGTTCTCTCTTTTCTTCTCACATGGATTGTAGGACCCTGAGTAAAGAGACATGGATCAGTAACCTCCACTGACTTGCATTAGATGTTTTGTGAGAATGAGAAGCCTTCTTTTGTTGTTAAGTCACTGAAATCTAGGAATTGCTGTTTTTGCAGTATTGCCTAGCCTTTCCTGAATGATATACAGCCCTGTAACAGTATTAGTTCTTCCTTATGAGATAGGCCCACTAGTGCAATACCCCTGGTTTTTCCTTAACCCCTTCTGGATCCTCCCAAAAATTGGAGAGATTATTTTGCAAATGCTAGTTTTGAAAAGAATGAACCAGGAATGCTTGGGTCTGCACCTTCTTCTTTCTCTTTGGAAGTAAGGAACATATATTCTGTTCTGTTTCTCCATTGTGGAAGTCTCAAGCATACTGACACATGTGGATGGTGCAATACTGCCAGTGACTGGCTAGGTAAATCTATCTATTTGTGAGGTCCAAGGATGGTAAATGAAACTGTAGGCAGATATTCCAATACGAGTCTTAGTAAGGAGTTTAGTTCTCCGTCCTCTCTCTTGTCTCTCACTTAACATTTGAAATTGAATAGGGAAAGTTGGGGACTATATATTGGGCCCTTGCACAACAATTCTTACAGCATTGAGAGTATGTGCCACATACAGTTCAAAAATTATATAAGAAACTGTACTATGTGGTGAGAATACTGTCATGAACAAGACAGCTAGCTCTGTTTCCTCATTCACTCATTTATTTGTGTAACAATCATATATTGCGTACTTGATGTACATCAATTGAAAAAACAGACATCATGGTTTTAAGGAGCTTTCTCTTATAAGTGGAAGATAAACATAATGAATAAACAAATTGCATGGTATGTTAGAAGATGCTAAATGATAAAAAAAAAAAAAAAGAAATGGAACAGTAAGGGAATCAGTATTTTGGGGACTGTATGGTAATTTTTAGTGAGTTAATTACTCTAAGTCTTGTTGCGTAGGTAACAGTTGAGAAAACATTGAAGGAGGTGAGGAGTTAGCCTGTAGACACACGCTGGGGCAAAGAACTTGTAAGGATGTTGATACCTAAAGGAATCACTCTGGCTGCTGTTTCAAGAATGGACTCTTTGGGAGCCAAAACAGACACCAAGAAATCTATGGGGGCTATTTCTGAGAGATGGTGATGGCTTAAACTAGGCTGGTAGTAGCAGAGCTGGTGAAAAAGAGTCATATTCTGGATATAGGTTGAAGGTAGAGCCAGTAGGACTTCCTAAACAGATATAAGGTATTAGAGGAAGAGTAGAGTCAAGGCTACCTTTGTGTTTTTTGTTTTTTGTTTTTTTATTTTTGGGTGTTCCATTTTATTTTCTCTTTCAGCTTTTTAGCTAGACCTCTGCATTACTTATTGTATACTGATTTCTTTAGGGATTACAATATGCATCCTTTACTTATCACAGAATCACTGTTGTGCCACTTTATGTGAAATATAAGAAATGTCTACAGTATAGTTCAATTTACTCTCATCCTTTTTGCTACTGGTGTTATATATTTTATTTCTTGAAAATTATAAAAACATTTTCATTTTTGCTTAAAGCAGTCTGTTGTTCATTAAAGAAATTCTAACAGAAACATAAGATGGTCTTATATATTTAATATTTACCCACATATTTATCATTTCCTGAACTCTTTATCCTTTCCTCTAGATCTGACTTTCCATCTTGGGTCATTTTCCTTCAGCCTGAAGAACTTCAATAGTCAGGTCTTACAATGCAGGTCTGTGGGCAACAAATTTTGCCAGCTTTCCTTTATCTGAAAATGTCTTCATTTCACCTTCATTTTTGAAGGATGCTTTCAGTGAACACAGAATCTGAATTGATGCTTTTCTTTTTTTCTTTCCAGCACTTTAAAAGTGTTCCTTGGGCAGGCACTGGGAATCGAACCAGGTCTCCAGCATGGCAGGTGTGAACTCTGCCTGCTGAGCCACCTTGGCCTGCCCTAGAGTCAATTATTTTTTAAAGTTTTCTTCTTTTCTATGGAAAAAAAAAGTGCCCTTATCATTGTTCCCTTGTATGTAAAAACTTTTTTTCTGGTTACTTTTTAAATTTTCTTTTAACCTTTGGCTTTTAGTAGCTTGACTATTGTCCTAGTTTGGTAGCTGCCGGAATGCGACACACCAGAGATGGATTGGCTTTTTATAAAAGGGGATTTATTTCTTTAGTTCTTCAGAGGAAAGGCAGCTAACTTTCAACTGAGGTTCTTTCTTACATGGGAAGGCACAGGATGGTCTCTGCTGGCCTTCTCTCCAGGCCTCTGGGTTCCAACAACTTTCCCGGGGGTGATCCCTTTCTGCATCTCCAAAAGCCTGGGCTGAGCTGCAAGTGCTGAGATGAGGTATTCTGAGCTACTTGGGCTGTGTTACGTTGCAATCTCTCATTTAAGCACCAGCCAATTAAGTCAAACGTCATTCATTGCAGCAGGCACGCCTCCTAACCGACTGCAGATGTAAATCAGCAACAGATGAGGTTCAGGTACCATTGGCTCATGTCCACAGCAACAGGACTAGGTGCCTTCATCTGGCCAAGTTAACAACTGACTCTAACTACCACAACTATGATGATGATCAGTATGGTTTTCTTTGTATGCATTCTGCTTGGGGGTTGCTGAATTTCTTGATCTATAGGTTAAATGTTCTTACAAATTTGAGTAAAGTTTGGTAATGATTTCTTTAAATATTTTTTGCCCCTTTCTCTCTCTCCTCACCTTCTGGATCTCAAATTACATATGTATTTTGATAACATAACAATAATCCTGTTATTGTTCTACAAGTCATTGCAGCTCTGTTCCTTTGGTTTTATTCTATCCTTTTTCATTCTCCTTCTACTGTGATATAATTTATTGCAATCTCTCATAAGGTCTTATGAAAATGTCCCCACTTAAAATCACTTTTAACAGTCTATCCTAACAATCAGATATACCCTAGTTTCCTCAGTGGCATGAAGGGAAAACTTCTAAGAAAAACACCAAGAAATTTTTATAACTGTTTTTGGAAGAAGAAAATTATCTCTCTGCCAACAAATAGCATGAGAATTCTGGCAAATATATGAAACTTTGTTGCCATGGATTTGGAAAATGCTTCATGTAGCAAATAGAAAGACATTTTTGTATTGGGTTTCTTTCTAAAGTGTGGCTCAATTAGCTATATCACCACATTCAATATTTCACTTATTTTTTTCAGGATTTTAGGTAAATGATCATTAATTTTTCACTTACTATTACAGTTACAAAAATCTCAAAATATTTCCAATAGGCACAGTCTGATAAATAAAACAACTAATACTCTTTGAAAAGAAAAATATTTATTCCCTACCCTCAACCATCTCTTTTCATTTTCCCAAGTTGCTTTTTGTAAAAGAATATTTTATTGCCTGTTGTTGTTGTTGTTGTGTTCCATGCTTGCTCCCTAATTCTCTTATCTCTTTCTCTCTAGATTCTCAATGACAGAGCCTAAATAAAATGCTTAAAAACAAAACCAAAGCCCCAGTATTGCTGTTGCATTTAAAGTCGATACATGCTCAAAATACAAAGATTCCTTCTCTGAATATTTATTTATCAATAAGCCTTGAAGATGTCATCTTGGATTTCCCCCACTTTAAGGAAAGTACTGAATTGTTGCTAAAATCACAAGGGAGGATTACAGAGATTGATATCCAAGGGATAAGAAGAGAGCGAAAATCTCCTCTGAAGTGAGTATAGGAATCAGAGGCTAATTCATTGTTGAGCGATTATTTAGAATCTGAAATATGTGAAGGTGTGTGTGTGGTGGATGAAGGGGGATAGACAGAGAGAGCTACTGAATTCTGAGCCACTGAGGACTAAATAAAAGCCTTAAAAGACAGAATGCTTGGCCTTAATAGTCTCATAATCTGTTAAAGGAAATAAGATACACATAAATACACCCCCAAAAAAGGAGACAAAGAAAGCTATGTACAAAAACAGGAATAAAAATATATTAAATCTGGGGAAAAAAAGAGCAAAATCTTAGAAGGAAGTATTTTGAAGTGTTAGAAATATAATTTATGTCTTCAGCCTCCTTTCTAAATTATGAGTAATGTCTTTTATGTGCATTATAAAAAAATGATTAAATTGTCAAATAATGTATGGCAAGCATAAATTTAAATAACAGGAAGAAATTAACAAGTATTTATTACAGGCCTTCCATGTGCCTGGTGTATATTGGACAGTTAGGAATAGGTAAGAACAGAAGATGCAGTATCTGTCCTCAAAGTGCTTATACTGTTTAAGGTGGGGGGAAATAGAACCAGAATACCCAGAACAATAGAGGACTTTGTGAGGAACACTAGAAGGCACAGAAATATGACTCATAGATTTACTAATTCTACAATAAGTATTATATCATAAACTATTGATAACATAGCTATTATGGGTACAAAGCAGTTGCAAAGCTGTACTCATATAGCTTCTGGTCTTGTAGGTTTAGATTGACATTGACTAATAAGCCATAATAAGTGAATGCAAGCTCTACTTCTTCCTTGATTTCAGGATAGTCTTCACTTGGTATTTCTCCTACCTCACTGTGCAGTGTGAAACCAGGAACAAGGCTCTGCTACAGCCTCCAGGAACATTACCTGGAAACAGGACTGGCAAGCATAACCAAGAACGTAGCTGCAAGCATCCAGGAATGTTACACAAAAACAGAATGAACCAGGATGGAGGCTCTGAAGTTTCAGGAAGTAGGTTCTATTAGTCTGTGGCCATAAGGCTCAGCAGAGTAGCCTCTGAAAGTCTGAGCCCTGATCAGGGGCTGATATGAGATATTTATAGACAAAATGGCTGGTAGTGTTTTCCTAATATGGTAACTGGCTACACTCGAGGGAGGTGATTGGCTGCTAGCTGGTGGCCAGAACCAGGGAGGGTTGTGAAAGCTGAGTTTGCAGGAGCGAATGAGTGGTTACAGGGGGAGGGGCCTGCTTGTTGCCAGGAGCTTGCTTGCTATATTCCCCTCTTTGATGCTTGCTCACACCAGTGAGCAATAGCATCACTTATATCTCATCATCCTGTTGTGATAGGTACTGGTATTTCCACACCACCAGGACCTGGGCCATTGTTTTCTTTTCTACCAGAGCCTCTATGGAGTACCACAGACCACCTATCAGGAGCAGTAAGAGCATGGCACAAGGAGGGATATGCCAAGCAGGCCTAGCACACTGGTTGTGAATCCCCCAAAGGTAGAAAACCCTTCAGATAGGTCACCTGGGCTCCAACCTTTCCTTGTCAGTACAGGCACATGGGCTAGTTCCTCACCTGATCAGTTAGTTCCCTGATGACTTTCCCTTGTTCATCTGTTTGGAGGCAATAGTCAGTCCAATTAAATTTTCCACAAACCCCTCCTTATCTTATTTTTTATCAAAAACCTCCTTATCTTAGGAGATAATCTAGAGCTAGCCTATTCTGATAGATTGTGGCTCAGATCTTGTCCTGATTATCAGCCAAGAAGTTTAGGGCTGTTGTGGTCCTGTTGATATTAACTCCAACATGGCTTGAAGATGGATGATGTGGTTAGGCATGTAAATGGAAGTTCTGTAGTCCCAGGAACCATCTTTGGCCCAGGTTGCAAGTCCATTCCATACTGGATTATTCATTCTGGGGGCCACTCATTATCCTCCCAATCCCCAGTGGTTATTCCTGCACTTACACTTCTCTTCTGTCTGGGGCTTACTTGCATAGGGAATCCTAGCTGTCCTCTCCATGCCAGAAAGGCTAGGAAAAGAGGGGAATATAGCTGGTCTGATGATTCCTATTGCGCATGACCCAATCCACCTGGCGGGTGACTGCCTACAGGCTGTCTGCCCACATATCCAATTGAGTCCTACGGGGGCCAGCCAGCGGCTTGGGGTGCTCACATCCTCCTAATATTTAACCAGATTTAGTGCAGGGAAAGGGGATGATAGGCTGTCATGTTTGTTCCCTTTCCAGGTAGTTTTCCTGATGCTTGTGTTGTGTACCTGTTGTCCTCAATGTGGTTGCTCACTGACTGGTATGGTGAATGACAAGCCCCATTGTGCCACACAATGTTTCCCACTACGGCAGTGGCTAGACTCCACTGGCTGCCCTGGGGCTCAGGAAAATTAAGGAGAATGATGCTTAGGTTTGTGGGCACTCCCCATTCCTGGGCTTCCCACAGCCACTGATCTCCTATTCCTGTTTCTCCACAGACACAACATGAGGTGACATCGAGAAAGGAGGCTATCTGTTCGGCCAGTTGGATGAGTAGGTTCTGGGTGGGCCTGAGCTTGGTGATGCTGTGGGCAGTTTCTGGTGGGCCTGACTCTGGTTGGAAGTAGGTGGAGTAGGGGCCCTGTTTAGAACTGTTTGGCAGGCCCGTGTTTCCCGGTGTAGCAGGATGGGACCCTGTCGTTCATCAGCATCTTAGCCCCATCTCCCAGTTAGGGAATCCCCAGGACTGTGTACACTTGTCTACCAGGAGGACTGGGAGTGGTGAGCTCCTTAAGCTGGTGGGGTTAAAACTATACTGAACCTGGGTCCAAGAGGAAAGTGTCCTGAACGTCCCTGAAACTTGTGGTGGCAGCTAGAGCTGACTGCCAAGCTCCCGACCACAGTCCTGCAAGCTTTCAGTCAAGTGTGTGAAACCCAGCATTTTACATGTGTTGAAGGTTAGACAGACTGTGGGGCTTCCTTCAGGGGCAGTAGCGACAGTTTTTCCTTGGTAGAACAATGAATATAGCCTTACTTGACCCAGTGAGGTGGGGTTATAGCATAGTGGGGGACCTTTCTTTAGGGTGCATACAGACTACTGGGTTCTATTAAGAATGCGGTTCTGAGAACTGCCCTGGCATGAATAATGATTATAGAAAACTGTTAGTTTCCACCTTTTTCCCAACATATATGGTCTTGAGGTATGCCTGGCATGCGTCATTCCCCTTGGAAGGGCTTATGACCATGCCGAGCAGAAACAGAGGAGTGAGGCACATGGTGCTGGCCAGAGGGAGTGGCACCACATGAACATACATTTAGCCTCAGGGAAGGAATGGAGACACACACTCTGGGCAGTGGTTAGGAAAACCAGGAGGATCAGGAACCCGATTAGCAAAAACAGGGGGCTAAAAGGCGTACCCGCAGCACAGGAGCACTTATAGGGAAGGGAAAGGGGACACTTAGGCTGATCCACAGCTCCTCAAGCTTCAGCCATGCATAGATCAGTCAGCTTCCGGGGTGAATGAAGCAGGGCTTGAAGGTCTCCTCAGGCTTCAGCCGTGCATTGACTTGCTGCTTCCAGCGAGCTAGCACCAGGCAACGATGGTCACTCAAGCTTCAGCCATAGGCTGGTCAGTTGACTTTGGCTGCAGTGGAGAAGGGCACAGTGGTTTCTGGAGGGTGATGTGCTTTGAGTGTTCAGAATCAGGAGTGAACTCCCAGGGGTCATTTGTGGTGGCTTGTTTGACCCGAGAGTGGTGGATCCATGGGATGATCTCCGCGACTTTGACAAGCTGTTGGGGTAGCTAAAACAACACAGTAAGGACCTCTCCATCAAGGCTGGAGAAAGCCTTTTTTGTCAGTCTTTTACCCATACCAAGTTCCCTGGCTCAAATTCATGTATTAGGGGGTAGATGCTAAAAGGCTTGGGAACTGTTTTGAATGCTTTTCCTTTTAGCTCACTCAAAACTTTTCCTAGCTGAACCAAATGCTGGGTTATACTTAAATTTCCAGTTTCCCTGTGATTTCCCTGCAAGATTCTGGTGAAGGGTGGTGGCTTCCCATACACTAGTTCAAAAGGGGAGAAGCCTGTTTTCTTTGTAGGGGCAGATCTAATTCTAAACAGAGCTACGGTGAGCACCTGTATCAATGTCAGTTTTGTTTCCTGGAAGATTTTTTCCAATTGTTCCTTCAGAGTCTGGTTCACTGAGTTCACCTTTCCACTGCTTTGTAGCTGGCAAGCAATGTGGAGTTCTCAAGTTATATATAAGGCCTTTGCCAGCTTTTAAGGCCTCGGCTACAAAAGCGGGGCCATTGTCTGAGCCAATGGTGAGTGGCATTCCATACTGAGGAATGATGTCCTTTAAGAGGGCCTGCACCACCTCCTGAGTAGTTTCCAAGAGGGTGGGGTATGCCTCCACCCATCCTGAGAAAGGGCAAGTGAATACCAAGAGGTAGCAATACCCTTGTGCCCACAGCAGTTCAGTGAAGTCGACCGTAGATGTTCAAACAGGCTTAGACCTGCTAACTGGTTGTCTGATTCTCCCATCCTGGCGCTAGGTTGTTTGGCATTAAGACCCCAATGGCTGACCCTTCGTGTTATGGACGGACAGGGCACACACTGTCTTAGTGTGCCTTAGCTAAGGCCTCCGGGAAGCCTACACTTGGGGCCTGCATGAGTGCCGTCTTTGGATGCTGGAAAGAGTGCTCTTGCTCAGTTCCCCACTGGAATGCATCTCTGTCGCCCCCTTTGTGACTTCGTAGAGGGGTCTTGCTAAAAGTGCATAATTTGGGAACCAGATTTTGCAGAACCCAGTTGACCCCAAAAACTCTCTGACTAGTTTTATGGCAGATGGCATAGATTACCTGCTTATGCTCTGGCTCTAGGTTTCATGTCCCTTGCTTTAGAGGCCTAGATATTGAACATGCTGCTGGTAGATTTGGACCTTTTTCCAGGACACATGGTACCCTGCCTGGTTCAGGTGGCGAAGAAGTCACTTTGTCCTTTACTTACAGTTACTGAGGGATTCGGTGGCAAGCAGGAGGTCATCTACATACCGTAAGACAATGTGGTTGTAATCTTTGGCCGGGAATGACTACAAGTCCTTCCCTAGTGCTTACCCAAAAAGAGTGGGGTTCAAAAACCCCTGAGGCAACTGAGTCCAATACTGTCTTTTGTTTCCCATGGAAGTCCCTTCCCATTCAATGGCAAATATTTCCTGGCTGATTAGGGCTACCTGGATACAGAAGAAGGCATCCTTCAAGGCTAGGCAGGAGAACCACTCAGCCTTCCCTGGGACCACACAGAGGAAAGTATACGGGTTAGGGACTGCCGTGTGGATAGTTTCTGTGGCTGCACTGACTGCTCACGGGCCTGGACTGGGTGGAATTCTCCTGCTTGGGCTTTCTTCATGGGTAGTAGCAGGGCATTCCATGGGGAGCTGCAGGGCCAGATGATCTGGTGGCGTTCTAGCCATGATAGGTGGCCTCAGATTCCCTCAAGAACCTTCTTGGGGATTTGATACTGCTGCATTGCTACTGGCCTTGCCATCGGTTCAGGGGGATCACCACAGGGGTCTAGTGTTTGGCTAGGCCTGGTGGATTGTGTTCAATCCAGATGCTTGCAATGTCCAGAAATAGCAAGCTAAGGCAGACCTCCCCTCCTGCCTTGGGCTTCATGTGCAGCCGCCATTCTTCCCCTGTTAGGGTGTTTAGAAGTAAGATCTTCTGGGGCCATCAATCCCTAAGAAGGTTTAAAAGTAGTTTGGGCATGAAGCTTCCTAAGGAGGTTTCTCCCCAGTACTGGCACCAGGCATTCCGTCATACACAGGAACTGGTGCGACATTGAGTGGCCTCTAATACTGTATTCTCTGGTCTTCAGGAACAGTTTTTTCTGTACTATGCTAGTGGCACTGACTGTGTTTATTATTTGGCCTGAAAACGGATGAGTTTCTCCCAGGGGTTGGGTCATCACTGAATGTACTGCTCCAATGTCCACCATAAAGTTCAGTATTTGGCCCCCCCAACTTCATCTTGACCATGGGTTCCTGGGAGCTAGAAAAATGGAACCTGGTCTGTCCTAGTAAAAAGGCTCATCACTGGTCAGGGCAATAG
The DNA here is from genome assembly GCF_023851605.1 of Tamandua tetradactyla. Lineage (NCBI taxonomy): Eukaryota > Metazoa > Chordata > Mammalia > Pilosa > Myrmecophagidae > Tamandua > Tamandua tetradactyla. The sequence continues at coordinate 35,957,761 of NC_135336.1, read as the reverse complement.
TGGCAGGATCAGGGTGAGGCCTGGAACTGGCGTCCTGCCATCTCCTGTGTGCTGGCAGGGCAGATTTGTTGGGGTACCACTTCCAATGCCCTTCCCCTTTGCATTAGGCATCCTGGTTCTGTCGCAGGGGTACTTGGGCTCGCTGGGTTTGCCCTTCAGTTTCTTGTGTGGTTCATCTGCCACTTGGGCAAGGAACCCTTTATCTACCCTAGCTTCTTTTTTGCAACTTCCAGTCTCATGGCGATGTAGGGAAACTGATCTGGTTGTTTAGGTGCCCCTGCCACTGGAGTATAAACTGCCTTCAACCTTTCTAATTCAAAATTCCCTCAGATGGCCAACCTACCCCAAAGGTGGTCCATTCTGATTCACACAAGTTCCTAAGTTGGCCGGAGTCAGCTGGACTCCCCAGTCATCAGTAAAAGCTTTCTTAGAGCTGGACATCATGCACCGTTAATGGTGTCTTGCTGACCTCCCCTCCCATATTGCCACAGCCTACAGATAGGGAGAGAGAAACAGAGGGTTTCAGACAAACAGTCGCTTCATTTGGTCTGGCCGCTGCCAATGGGGATGCAGGAATCTCAGGGTCTGAATGAATTGAGGCCTGCAACACAGCTCCTATGGCCCAGGACTTTCTTTCACTCACACAGTCACACACATTCAACCTGGCACACCCTTCCCAGAACTGGGCTTGAAAACTTCCATTTCTCTTGGTCGTCTGGATGGAGACTGGTACTCAGGTAGTCTTGGGAAGTGGTCAGGCTCCTCTTCCACTCAGGCTCCCCTAGCCTTTTACAAGTAGGCTGATACTTAACGCACCCAGGTGTTCACCAGTCAGATGGGTGGTGCTCCCTGGTACCTGGTTCCAGAAAATGTCCCAGATCCATCGCTGTTCCAGTGGTGACAAGTGTCCCGGCCAGGAAAGTCAGGAATCTGAAAGACAGGGAAAAGCACCGTTGCCGGCATTGGATTCCATTGGGTCTCTTGTCCAAGCAAGCCTCTCAATCCCGGACCAGCCCCTAGAAATGTAGCATGAAATGAGGAACAAAGCTCTGCTAAAGCCTTCAGGAGTGTTATGTGGAAACAGGACTGGATCGTGTACCCAGGAAGGAAGCTGCAACCCTCCAGGTGCATTACGCGGAAACTGAATGAACTAGGATCAAAGTCTGAAGTTTCAGGAAGTACGTTTATTAGTCTATGGCCATAGGGCTCAGCCGAGTAGCCTCTGAAAGTCTGAGCCTCAATTACGGGCTGATATAAGATATTTATAGACAGAATGGCTGGCACCTTTTTCCTAAAATGGTAACTGGCTACACTTGAGGGAGGTGATTGGCTACTCACTGGTGGCCAGAACCAAGGAGGGTTGCAAAAGCTGAATTTACAGGAGAGGATGAGCCATGACAAGGGGAGGGGCCTGCTTGCTACAACTGATCATTCGTTTTCAATCTCTTTTGCTAGTTACTTCTCTTATCCCTGAGCTAAAGGTGGAGTGCCCAGTTCTCAGTCTTTGAAAACTTTTTATTTTTCTTAATCTAGACTTGGTCCTAAGTGACCCCATTTAGTCTCACATTTTTCAATACCATATTTATGCCAACATGTCCCAAATTTACATATTTATCCTATAACTTTTTTCCATACTCCAGAATTGTATATATAATTACCTACTGATATTTCAACTTGCATGTCTTATAGCTATCTCAAACTCAACATGTCCAAAACTGAGCTGTTAATCTCTAAAAATCCATTTACCCACAGCCTTCCCAGTCTCAATAGATACCAGTCCCAAACCCTTTGTTTTCAAGCCAAAAATCTTGATGTCACCCTTGACTCCTCTCATTCTTTCATACCCCATATTCAACTTTCTAAAAAACACTGTTGGTTCCATCTTCAAAACATATTAAAATATTACTATTCTGACCACATCCACTGCTACCACCCTTGACTGAGTTATCATCTCTCTCTCAGATTCTGTAACAGCCACCCAACTTATCTTTCTGCTTTTACCTTTAACCACCTTAGTCTATGAATAGTCAACACAGCAGCCAAAGTGACCCTTTCAAAATATGTCACACCATGTGGATCCTCTGTTTAATGCCTACAGGATGGCTCCCCATTTTCTTTAGAGTAAGTGCTGAAGCATTAAAATGACCTAAGCCAGCTGTTCTGTGCCCAGATGTTTTCTACTCTTGCAATGTCTCCTCTACAACACTGATTGGGGAACTAATAAAAATATTTCAGATCCTCTGAAGTGTTTTGAGTTGGAATTAATTGCATTGATTGAATTATTATATCTGTAAGCCTCAGTTTCTTCACTTGTAAAATGAAGAATTTTAAATAATCTGTAAGGATTCTTTCTGGTTTTTAAGTTTTTATTAACAAGAGAATTCACTGTGCTATATGTGATCCTGACACTGTGTTCACAGAGCTCAAAATGAAGCAACTAATTTTGTAATTATAGAGTTGATCTAATCATTGCAGACAGCACACTGGGTAATTTAATCCCAGCCTGAAGTGTGCATGTGTGTGTGTGTGTACATTGATATATACGAACAGTATGCACATATTATAATACACATATAGAGAAACTGGCTGAGAAAAAACTTAATTCAGGCCTTTTAAAAAGTGATGTAATTTTAAAAAGGACACAGCATTAAATTTAAAATGAGCCAATCAAATACATTTTACTTTGCTAAAAGATGTTTTCATTAAATTAAATTAAATTTCGACTTTATTTTATCAACGTAAAATGTTTTTTTAAAAACATTTAAGAGATTTATTTATTTCTAAACTTGCAAATTATTTTGAAGAATCTCTAATACTTTCCTTGCTTACACTCCTCCAGTCACACTGCCCACTCCTTTTTCCTGAAACACATATGGCACACTCCCACCTCAGCACGTTTTCACTGCCTGTCCTCCCAGATGGGAACATGCTTCCTCCTGTGATGTGGGTGGCCATTTCCCTCACTGCTTTGAAATCTTTGCTCAAATATCACTCTCTCCATGAGATCTTCCTCACTGCTTTACATTCCTGATCCTACTTGATTTCTCTTTTCTTTTCCTATTGCACTTAATGCTTTGTAACATGCTACATAGTTTTCATATTTATTATGTTTTTATTTATTTTCAGTCCCTCCTTTACTGGATTGTTAGATTCACAAGGGCATGGATCTTTGCTTTTATTCATTGATAGGTCCTGGGCATGGATATTTGCTTTTATTCATTGATAGGCCCCAAGTGTTTAGAATAGTGCCATGTATATAGTTGGTGCTCAATAAATATTTAAATGAGTGACTCCAACAATGTTCTTGTAAGTATAACTTTAGATAATCACTAATAAAGTCTTTGAAAATATTTAATAAAAACAAAAAAGTCAGTTTGTGATAGATTGAGATTGAGCTAAGACTTTATAAAGATTATACTAATACATTTTAATTTTCCCCTTATCTCCTGTTTTCTAATAGTCTTCTACTTCTAAGCCTGAACCTCGAGTATTACTACTGCATGGAAAAGAAGGCAGATATTTGACTTATTGGTTACTAAGATAATTGCCTTGAAAACCAAGCTTGAAAAAAGAGAATTTTTCTAAATTGTTGTAGTGTATTTAGCTAAGTGTACTCAAACAATAGACTTTCTATCATGGAGATGACTGTCTGTCCATGAAGGAAGGTTAAGCCAGAAGTTTTGTTGCCCTCATCGAGAAGGAAAACAACTCCAGACTTGAGAATTGGAGGTGTTTTAGGTAAGATAATGGACCACATTGAGAGTACATTCTACACATTTATGAATCTGGAAAAATACCACAATAGAGAATATACCAACATAGCAGGCCCCAGCATAGTTAAAAGATTACAAGATAGGCAAAAAAGGGTTCTAGTTGGTTCTCCTAAAGTGCCTTCAGTGTCTGAGTAGCATTTCTATAAAATGAAAGGTGAAAGGTCTCCTTTGAGGACTACCATGACCTTCATAGTCAAGCTAATTACTTGTTACTTGTTATCACCTGCAGTAATTCACAGATGAAATTCTCTGTGAAAATCTCTCCTATGCAGTCACAAATCATCCACCCCTGTCTTTTTTCTCCCCCTTGAGGAGGTCAACTTACCATTGCTACTGCTTCCAGGGACCATCAAAGGGAATATCAAGGGGATTTTCTCCTGATGCTCCCAAAACATCCAACCCTCAATAATCCAAAACCCTGTTCACTGGGCTAGGTCATTACCACTTCACCATCCCCACAACTGTCATCATTCACAAATCTCAAACTACTGAGATGCCATAGTGTGTGCCTCAATGTCATGGTCAGATAGTAGAAACTGAAGCAAGACATCAGTTATAGTTACCAATTACATTCCCACATGCACTAGGAGTGTGCTGGGATGACCGAAGTAACCAAATCTGCATGACTTTAATCTGGAAAGATAATAAAGAGGAGATGAGTTTTAGCCAAAGTCTTAAGGAAGATTGGAAGACAGACAGGAAGGAGTTAGGGCATTACTGACAAGGATATTAAAATAGTGCAAGCCAAGGGCCAGTTATCTGCAATAGATAAAAAAATATATTTGTCTTGTTGGAGTAGAAACTTTATGCCAAGAAAAGGAGACATGGAATTATTATAGAATAAAAACTGAATGCAGCTGTGGAGGAATCATTTGATATAATATCCTTAAGGCCAAATTTCCTTTCCTCAAAATTAGAGCATTTTTTTCATACTTCAAAAGTCATAGTCATAAAGAAACCATTTGACAACTGTAGCTACATTTGTAATGCTTGAATAGTGCTCAGCCAAGGTACCATGACACCAGAAAACACAACAAATCCTTTGGAGGGACAAGAAGCAGCCTGACCTCTATTCATAGCAATACTGTGACTATGTATGGCATAGATGGAAAAGCCTCCTGGGGCAAGCTTTGAATAACAAGGAATTTGACCTATCTTTGCTAAAGATTCTGAGGAAATACTAAGTTTGACTTTACAGCTATGGCAGGAAGAATATTAGGGCACAGATATCATTTTGTGTGTTTGTATACGTAGCATTTATACTATATATTCTGTATACATAAAAACACACACATATATGAACATACATATATTATGGAAGGCAAACTCACTCTTGTTTGAGAACCAACTTGGCTAGAAGCCACCTGATTGACTCTAAATCAACCAATATTTACTGAAAGGTCTGCATATTATCTGTGCTATATGAGCTTAAAATACCATCTCAGACCCTGAGAGAACTGTAATCTGTCTTTCCTTGGAAGAGTAAGGCAGAGAAAGGACTGGGGCTTGGACCCAGCCCATGTCCAGATTACTTTATAGCCCAGTATTCACAGACTTGACAAGATCAAGCCTGTTGCAGCAATGTAAGAATCTTATTGCCAAGAGATGGTCACAAGAATCCAACAAGTAGGCAGCTTTCCCCCTAAGAAAACTTGACTTCAGTAGTGGAGGTTTATTATAAGGATATAAGGACACAAAATTACATGAAAGTTACCCCACCAGCTTGATAATTATCCTGAGATTCAGATTCATAGACCATGTAGGAAACTCAAAGAAACTCAGAAAATTTTTTCAGCATCTCCTAGAGAATAGCATGAATACCTGGTACTCTCCTAGAAGTTATATATCTTAAAATAAAAGATGTGAGTAGGATGATTTGTACCATTCTCTACAGTGCACCCATTGGGCAGAATTGACCCGAAACCACCTCAGAGACTCCTGAGCTCCCTCATATGCACACTTTACATTTACCATATGCTTCCAGTCTCTAACACTATCAGATCTGACCAGTGCACCAGGATTAGTTTCACTAAATATCCCAACTAGTGCGCCCTATCATAACTTGCAGGCAAGAACAGTTTTTGGCCACTTTTCTTTTCAAAGGCAATTGCATATCAAATAAGTCCTTGAGGCTCCATGGCCCCCACCAGTGTGTAATACCAGAGAGCACAATATCAGAGGCCAGGAGAATCTAAGACAAGAGTTCAAGGAATAGGAGTCACCCAAGTGGATATCTGTTCAGGGGTAACCTTCTCAGTGAAAGAACTGAAAGGAACAGTATCTCCCATCAAGAACCAAAGCAGAAGCCCAGTCCTGGAAAGTGAAATAAAAAAGCAGAAGTTATCCATGGGGGACCAAAGCTGTGGGGTACCAAAGCTACATTAGGTCCTGAACAAATTTTGAGTAGGATATAGCTAAGCCTTCAGGGGGAAAAAGCTGAAGAGCTGGTATGATAAAGGTAGAAGGAAACAGATAAAGTTTAAAGAAGACAAATGGAGAAACAAGATAAACAGGTGAAAAGCTAAGTGACAATATAGGCAATAAATAATGATTTACGACACTAAGATAGCACTGGAATTTTTCAGACCTTCTGCAGTCACTTCTACCACCACCACTGCAGGAGCCGCCCTTTCAGAAAGGGAGATGTTTGAGCTTAATCTGCAGTGGATAGGTGTAGGTATTGACCAGGTAGTGGGGGAAAAAAAATCAATATGATTACAGCATAAAGTGTATATAAGGAAATTGCTTAGTTTCCAAGGGCTGTTGTGACAAAATACCAGTGACTGGGTAGCTTAAAACAACAGGAATTTATTGTCTATAGTTCTGGGGCTAGAAGTTCAAAATCAACGTATCAGAAGGGCCATGCTCCCTCTGAAGTCTGTAAGAGAGAATCTATTCTGTGCTTCTCTTCTGACTTTTGGCAGTAGCCAGCAATCCTTGGCATTCCTTGGCTTGTGGCATAATTCAATCTTTGCCTCCTTTGTCATATGCCATCTTCTCTATATATATGATGGTTCTGTGTCTCCTCTTCCCTTCTTAACAAGGACACCTGTCATGTGGGATTAGTGACCACCCTAATCCGGGTTGACCTCATCTTAACTAATAACGTCTTCAAAGACCTTATTTCCAAATAAGGTCACATTCACAGGACTGGGAATTAGGACATTATTCAACCCATAACAGGGACTGGGTTGACAAAGATAAATCTGTATAAAGAAACAAAGGATGAAAGTAGGCACACCACTGGCACAGACTTTTGTAGTTTACCTCAGTTACATGAGGCCTAAATTACCACCTTTTGCTTCGTGCCCACATTCATTTGTATATCAAGAAAGAGTATCCAGAAGGAATTCCACAAACACATTACATTCTCCACACTGAACTCCAGATGTAGTCAGTATTACATCTGCCTTAATGAGGCATGGCGTAATCTGTCAGCTAAGTCTGATATTAAAGCCCATACTACCAGCCAGGCAGATCAGGAGAACGCTGCATTAGATGTTTCAGTTTATCAATCTAATAAATGAGTTCTCAAATGTCATTTTTCCTCCATAGGCAGCAAATACTTTTTTATTATTTAATTACGCTGTTTCAATTGGGTTAACTCTCAGTGCACCAGCACTATTCCATCTGTGAGAGGTTCTTATGCCACTTAATGGAGAGACAGAGAAAACTGCAAGAGAAAGGAGATGACAGTTCAGAGTGACATGTGGTATATGCTTGTCATTACAGAAAATAAGAATGCTACATTCTTATTTTTCAATTAAAGATCATAAAATCAGATGATGATATGCCTTTTATTTCATTAAGAGAAACATTATCCATCTGATATCCTTCAAAGCAAAATAAGCTTTTAATTAAACCTGCTGTATTTACCATGTACAACAACTATAATGGAGTTATTAACAGCATTTGAGAAAAGAGAACAAAATGAGATATGTAGGTTTTAAACCTGGATGAGATAGATAGCCATCTACAATTTGGCATCTGGAAATTTCTTACATGCAACAAAAATATTAAGTAGATACCTTAAAAGGTAATGAATTTAATTATTAAGTATTTTGCTAGTTCAGAAGTCGTTTAGTAATAAATAAATACTTTTTAAGTTACTATAGTAAACTAAAAAAATATATCAACAAAAAAATTGCCAAACCCTAAAATGTTTTATTGACTTTTTTATTAACTTAATACTAAATTAAAGTATGTTTTGAATAATTTTCATTCAGACAAGAACTGAACCAACTTTTCCCAGAACTTGATAACTTTTCTATATGTGAACTATTAAGTTTCACATGGATAAGCATTTAATGTTTGTGACTCATGTGAAATGAAGATAAGTCCATTTAGAATCTACAGCTCGACTGCAGATTGCTGGTTTCTCACAAAGAGACCGTGGTTACCTAATTATCCAATTTATGTGATGAATAAAGATAGCCAAACTGAATAAAATTTACTTCAGGGATTAAATTACCTAGTTTGGCTGCCTGCAGTAATCAGATGTACTGTATTAGATCAGATCTACTGTATTATTTAGAAAATAGTCATTTCAATTTGTGCTACCTCTACATAGCATACAGTAAATTCACTTGTTAATATGGAATTATAGAATTTTTGAGCTGGAAAGGACTTTAGAGACTAACATCCTCACTTTGCAGATGAAGAAATTAGGACTCTAGACTTTCCCGATTCAAGTAGTGCAGCTGAATCAAGAGCAAAACATTTTCTGGAACCTGAATCATCCCAATCAGTTTTCTATAATTTGTGTGCTTAGATAGCATCTCAGGTATCTCTGTGTTCTGCTATTGAAATTATTGCTAACAACAGCAGTGATCTTAGGCCAGTGTTTCCCAAATAAAATGTCATAAAGGAGTTGCAGGTGGCCAAGATATTGAACTTTAAGGGCCTCGGATGAGCAGGACCTGAGATAGCCTAAGTCCCTAAATCAGTCATCCCAATTCTCAAGCAAGCGTGACTATCCCAGTGTCGCCCCCCCACCAAAAAAAAAATGCCGACATTTTCTATTAGTACAGTGATGGAGGAATTGTAAATAATATGATCTTTAATACCTTCAATAACTAAATTTAACCTATCTATATCTCAGCTTCCTCGTTTGTAAAGTTATGGGCCTGGACTGTACTGCCTGCACAAATACTTACCAAGCGCTTCTTTCTTTTATAACACTATGCTAGATGCTTGGGAGGATGTAGGTGTGAGTAAAGCATAGTGCATTATAATAGTCAGACTAGGTAAGGCTATGCTGTGGTAATAAACAAACACCAACATCTCAGTGATTTGACTCAACTCAAGCAAGTCCAGTGCACGTTGGGATGCCTTTCTCTGCTTTATAGCCATGCCATCTGGAATATGTGGCCTCTAAAATCTTGACAGCAAGGGAAAAGAAAAACTGAAGGACAGACACACCAGCTCTTAACTGTTAGACCCAGAAATTATAATAGTAATTCTGCTTACATTTCATTGGCAAGAATTAATTTCATGTCTCCATCCCAACTACCAAGAAGCTGGAAAATGTAGAAGATTCCATAGATATTTGGTAACAACTAAGAGCCTCTGAAGAAGAAAAACAATAGAAATAAACTTTACTTTGGGCGGGCCACGGTGGTTCAGCAGGCAAGAATGCTCACCTGCCATGCCAGAGGACCGAGGTTCGATTCCCGGTGCCTGCCCATGTAAAAGAAAAAAAAAAGGGACATGGTCCCTGCTTAGAAATAAACTTTACTTTATACCAACCTTATTCCAAAATGAATTATGACACTTTTGTTTTCCCTTATATAGCTGGTAATAGCCATAGCATTTGCTCATCTAATGAATCCAGCTTTAGTACCCTCAAAATATAAGCAATTGAATGGGGATTCCTAACATAAAAACACAGTCCTTTAATTCACATTAACATGATACTACTACAACTAATAGTGCATTTCTAATAACACCCACCTTGTCTGATTGTTGTGAGAATTAAATTTAAAAACACCTCTAAAATGCTTGGTGCAGTATCCGTACATGGAGGGGCTAAATAAATGTTGGTTTTAATTGTCACCACCATGATTGTCACTTTATTAGGTCTCATTTGATTCTCTGCAAGCCACGTTTAGCCTCACAGAGAGAAGTTAGATTCAAAAGCTTAAGTGATTTGACCAAGAACACACAACTTAAAGTACAAGAAATGTGAGGTTAGGACTGCCAATCTCATTTCTCTGATGCCAAAGCCAGTCATCTCTTCACTTTTTAAAAGAAAAAAGTCAAACAATGCTTCACTTGGAGCCCTAGTTTATCTTTAATTTCTGAATAATGTTTAGTTGCACAAGGTGTTCAGTTAACTAGGAGAGTTTGAGCGCCTTTCCTATTCTAAGATTTGAGCCTCACAAATTATTTTTAATTATATGACTTATGGCATGAAAATTAAAATAATTTTAGAAATAAGAAAGATAACTATTCTTTGGAAATGTCATAATGCTTATGATATCCCTGACTGAATTGATGACTATAAAGTCCCTCTCAGTCTTAAAATTTGATGATTCTGCATTATTCAAGTGTACCAGAACATTTTCTCTTGACGTTGCAATGTGTGTATAACTTTCACTCTCAAGATCATATAAGCATTTGCTTAAGCTCAGGTAATAAAATATATGTGTTACCTTGTTAATGGGTGTGATAGTTTGGAGGTTTTATGAATGCCATAAAAGACCATGTCCTTAGATTTAATCCATTCCTATGGGTGTAGGTCTATTGTAGACGGGACTTTTTGATTAGATTACTTCAGTTGAAATGTGGCCCACATCGTTCAAGGTGGTCTTAATTCTCTTACTGGAGTCCTTTATAAGAGAATAAAGGACCTGCAAAAAAATCATAGAAACTCATGAAAAAAAACCATGGAGAGGCTAAAAGAGGACCCAAAGAAAACAGAGAGGAAGCCACTGCAGCCAGAAGCTGAAAGCAATGTAACTCAGAAGAAGAGGACTAGTAAACACTGGTCATGTGCCTTCCCACGTGACAGAGCTTTCCCAGATGCCAGCAGCCTGTCCAGGTATCGACCTATTGATGCCTTGATTTGGACATTTTCATGGCCAATGAACTGTACATTGTAAGTTAATAAATTCCCATTGTAAAAGCCAACCCATTTCTGGTATGTTGTACTTTGTCAGCTTTCAAAAACCAAAATAATAGGACATACTATATGTTTTAGTTTGGTAAAGCTACCAGAATGCAATACACCAGAGATGGATTGGCTTTTAAAAAGGGGATTTATTTAGTTAAAAATTTATAGTTCTTCAGAGGAAAGGCAGCTAGCTTTCATCTGAGGTTCTCTGTTACATGGGAAGGCACACGGCAGCATCTGCTGGCCTTCTCTCCTGGCTTTTGAGTTTCAATGGCCTTCCCCAGGATTCCTTTCTGCATCTCCAAACATCTGGGCTGAGCTGTGAGTGCTGAGATGAGGTATGCTGAGATGCTTGGGCTGTGCTGTACTGAGATCTCTTCTGACCTCTCTCTTTTAAGCCTCCAGCTAATTAAATTAACATCATTCATTGTGGAAGGCACTCCTCTTAGCCAACCACAAATGTAATCATCCATAGATGAATGTCACATGCTGATGATTTAAGTCCACAGAAATAGAACGGAATGTCATCACCTGGCCAAGTTGACACCTGAACCTAACTACCACACTATACAAGTCTCAGTCCTTGATGTTTTTCATGCAACTTTCCAGGACTACTAATTTCATTCTTTTTGCTCTAATCAAATTAAATAAAAAATTTATCCCAGTGTTTCACCTGCACTGACGGTCAGCACTTCTAGCACTTCCTGGTGTAATATTCACCAATAGGCTAATATTTTATATATTTGGACACAAATTTAGACTGATAGAAAGTTAGTATTCCCCTTTCTTATTTTCTTCTTTAAGAATGACCTGGTATGTCTTCTAGGATCAAGGTATTAGAAGAATAGACAGCCACAACATTTCCCTCATCTTTCCCACTTTCAGGAACCAGAATTGAATAAGACAGTTAAAGACAGGAGCCAAGTAAATTTTAATAAATTTCCCTCTGAACAGCCAGTCTTTGCTGTTTCCTTACTTCTTGATAATTTTGTAGTTCAGTCAGTTCAAAACATTGAATGTTCTTTCTATTTCTTCATATGTGCTCCTAATATATATGTGGAGGCTGAAGAAACAAAGGGACCAATTTGAATATTTGTTCTTTCCTCTCTATCCAGAGATACAAAGAAAAACATAATTGGTGGTCAACCTTTATTTCGTTGACATAGATGAATGGATGGTGAATATGTAAAAGGTAGGCTTATCCAAGCTCCAGGTGATACCAAAAAGGAAAGCTAGTTTTTATGATGAAAGGAAGAATGAGATTTAGAATGACTTCAATAGGTTGGAACAACATGTGAATACCAACAAGATGAAAGGCAAGAGATACCCATTTATATGTTTATTAATCTAATAAATAGTTATGGAGCATAGCTATATACTCTGATGCTTAGAGGTCACTTTTGATGTGGGAGAAGGGGGAGAACCAAGAGTTTAAGATTAATTTGATTAATCTCCTGAAAGATAGCCTCATGTGAAAAGAGTTGATCTCTTGCAGAGCTCTGTGGAAACTGACTACAGCCCAGGGATTAAGGTAATCTATCACGGTCAACTGCAACACTTGGATACCAGACCACTGAACAAGTCAGGGGAGGGACAGATGCTACATCTAAATAGAAACACATGAAGATAATAGGACAAGGCTGTGGCCAATGTGCCACCATGTCATATAGCTTTTGCATCCTAGCCCCTGGTATTTCTAATGTTAGAATCTAGGAATTAGTGTTATCAACTAGTAGTTTTTTTGGAGGTACATTCTTAGCTTCTGAATTTACACTGAATTGGTAAATCCCATTCTACATTATATACCATTGTAACACCAAAGAAACACTTTTGTGATCTTTTTCTATTAATAATAATAGCTGGGTATCATTTATTCAAGATTCTATGAGCTAAGAACTTCACTAATGACTTTAAGTATATTATCTCATTCTTTAATCCTCAAAACAATCATGTAAACTATATATTATTGTCACCTAAAGAAATTTAGGTACAAAAAGTTTGAGGAATTTGTTTGAAATCCTATGAACAAGTGGTATGGTTGGAACTTATCATCAGGTCTGTTAAATAGTCAAGCTGGAGCTTTCAATCTGCAGGTTCTGCTACACATTAGTATGTGAAAACTAACGCCACAAGTTTTTCAATTGTGCGTACCTAAAAAGTGCACAGAAACGAGAGTGTCTTTTCTTTGTAACTTGTCCAATGTCTCATGTCGTGCTTTCTTCTATTGATCATATGCCTGTGGCAAATTTAATCAGAACCCACCCAGATATTTCTGGACCAATTAAAGACAATTAAGTTATTCTCAAGCTTCAATAACCACCCCCACCACCTTTTTTCACCAGAAATACATGAATTTAACATCTCATTCTTCTTTTTTATTAAGTTCTTTAAGTAGAATTGAATTCTTCCTTCTGAAAATTGAAAGATATGATTTCTTTCCATTGGCTCCCTTTAAATAGAAGTTTGGGTGATTCAGCAGAATAGAATCAATGCCAGGAGTAACAGAAAAGCTCTAACTGATAGTGCTCTGGTATTTGTCAACCTAATTAGACAAGTTTTCATGGGTTTCTTGTATTTCTGCAAGTTTTGTAAGCAGAAGCACTGATTGTCTTTGTTCTGGACTATCTTTTCATGTATGCTTATATAGCAAAGAGCCTTCTAATACAGAGATAGTGTCTCCCTCTAGAGTAAAGGGAATAGTTGTTTACTGTCCAGTATAATAAACAAGGTGCCCACTTCCAAAGAAAAGACAGGTAGTTTTTCTGATCATTATGAAATACTTAGGTTCCCTAAATTCAGGATTCCTCTTATATAATACATCTGCTGAGTGTGTGAGGAAAAGGTCCAAATTAACTCATCAACAAGGAGATGCTTTCTTTCTTCAGGAAATATCGGCACTGGTGATATTTGGCTCCTCTCCCACGTGGCAAGGCACATGATCTTGTGAATTCAGCTTCTTGCTCCTGTACTTCTGTAGTGCTATCTCTCTCTCTCTCTCTCTATTGCATTTATAAAGGACTCCAGTAATAAGATTAACACTAGTCCTGAATGAGGTGGCCTCATCAGAAGTAGCCTCATCAGAAGTTCCTACTTACTATAAGTTTACACCCACAGGGATGGATTAAATTTAAGGGCATGTTTTTCTGAAGGACATACAGCTTCAGACCTCCACCACTGATAGTGTTAGTTTTGATAAACTTGCTGCTTGATACTGGGCCTTGATTAGATCAAACATCAGGGGCTCATTTGATTGAGTTACCTGCAACTGCTGCACAGTTGAAATTAAATATAAATATGGCTTGCTTACTGGAGCTGAGTCATACTCTTCCTATGTAACAACTGATCCTCCCTCCTCATCCAAACTCTATTTTTTAAAGGAGAAGACCATTTAGAGGTACAGCCAAGGTTTCGCTGAGCTCAAGGGGTACTGATGGACATAAACACCTGTCTGAGTATGCTGAGAAACTGTGGAGAGGAAAGAGCCTCAAACTTCTATGGCTCTGTTGGATACAGGAGCACAACCTCATGGGAGGAGGGTATCCCAGATACAGGGGTTTGGGTAGTATTCACAGTGGAGAAAAGAAGCTAACCTGATCTTGAGTAGAGTCCTTTAGGATGATTAAATGTTCTGTTGTTATGGCTTGTATTGCTGAATGTGTAATTGGTATTGATGTTTTATATGTCTGTACAGGGAACATTCATAAGTGCCAGAGGGGATTCTCCCAATCAAGGACTACTGCATGTAGAGAAATGCTAGTGAGACAAGTAAATCGGCCCCCAAACCATCTCCCTATTTCCTACCAGGTGGGCCAACAGTAACAGTGTAGAATTCCATGGGATAAAAATGGAAGTTATAACCCTGATTAAGAACTTAAAGCAGCAGAAGGAGTAAGAGATGCTACAGCCCAGCATAGCTAGTGTAAAAGCTAACAGGAGCTGGAGGCTTAGAATGTCATTGCCAGTAAATTCAGTAGTTGCTCCTGACCTGGCTTTTACAGACATTGTAATTAAAACTGAATTCATTACACAAACTAATGGGACTTGGCATACTGCTTTGGACATTGCAATGCCTCCTTTTCTAGAATTCTGGCATCATAAAATCAATACCAATTCATATTCATGTAGCAAAGCTTCCAATATACATTTTCCAGAGACACCTAAACTCTTTTGTTATTTACCACCAGTGAGTTGGTTGGTATTTAACACACGTGCCTCTACCCATGATATCCAAAGGTTTCACTCCACAGGTGATGTCCTATGTGCTAGTAAATCAGAAACCTCAGCCTCAATGATCCTGTCTGCAGTGTTGTCATACCTCTGCCAGTAGATAAACCCTGATAACATTAAGGAGCCTACTCACCAAATAAAATTGCTTAGGACTATGTGGGCAGATTCACAACACTCAGTCTCTCTGGCAGTCAAGGAAAAACTACTGTATCTTTGCTCCTCCCCTCCTCCCACAAAAAAAGAAGGTTCAACACTCTACTGTATTTTGGGAGTACTGAAGATAGTTTGTGCCTCACTTTTGCCTTACATGTGGTCCTTTCTATCTCCTTATCTGCAAATTATTATCATTTCAGTAGGTACAAACCAACAGGCTGAGTTGGAAACTGCCCAACAAGCTGAAGGACAGTCTCTACTGGGGGTGCCCAAAATATAACAACCTCTTCGAGATACAATTTTCTGTGACAGATGATTCTGCTGATTGGAGCCTCTAGGGAATGACATCCATGAAGCTGTGGTGGAGTATCTTGTTAGCATGCAAGTAGGGTTAAAATCTCATGTTCTTCACAGTTTATGATTCCTAATTGGTCTTGACTCCTCTTAGTGTAGCTGGTGAAAAAATATACTATACTGATTTGTAATTTTGAAAAGGCCTTGCTTTGTTGGGTGGAATATTCCACCCAACAATATTGTTCTGAGCAATATTGACCCAGTGATTCAGTTTAAGAAAATCTCCCATCTCAAGTGTCCTAATGGCAAGAACAAAAGTTTATGTGTCAGCATAAATTGAGAAAGAGATGCAGAAATGGACTCTGAGAAGAATAGAAAACACTTTTGTTTTATTCTATTTAAAAAGCATTACTGAAGATACATGAATAAATATTTTCAATAAATTACCATTTTAATTACAATGCAGAATGGAGAAAGTATATGAAAATGAACACAGGGGACTTAAAGTCCTTGAAAACATCAGAATTTAAAGCTATTGTTTTTCATACTATTCTTTGAGTCACCCATTATGTTTCTAGTTGAATATTAAAATATATTAATAAGATAAAAAAATATTGAATTCCTTTACTGAGTATAACTACAGATTATAGGGCTGAGGGAATCTTAAATTGTTTTCCTAATTCCACATGAAAAAGTGATGATGATCCACAGGAACTTCAATTTCATGTTATTGTTTTAAATTTATGAACAGTAAAATTCACCTGTTTTGATGTGCAGTTCTGTCAGTTTTTACACATGTACAGATGACTATAACCATGACCACAGAGAGGATGTGACACAAGTCCAGCAACCTGAAGAATTCCCTTATGGCTTTGTTGCTGAATAGTATTCCATTCTGTGGATGTACAAAAAGTTGTTTATCCATTCACCGAATGAAGGACATTTGGAATGTTTCCAGTTTGAGGTGATCATTAATAATGTTGCTATAATCATTCAGGTATAGATTTTTGTGTGAACATAAACTTCCATTATAATAATATACATGCCTAAAAGTGGTATTGCTGGGTCATATATGTATATGCTTAATTTTTTGAGAAACTGCCAAATGGTTTTTCAGAAAGGTTGTACCATTTTGCATTCTTACCAGCAATGTATGAATGTACCTTTTGCTCTACATCATTTTCAACATTTGTTATTGTCAATTTTGTAATTTTCCTAGCCATTCTAACAGGTATATAATGCTATCCCATCATACTTCTAATTTTTATTTCCCTAATGATTAAAGATATTTAACATCTTTTCATATGTTTATTTGTTATCCATATCTTTTTGGTGAAGTGACTGTTTAAATCTATGCCTGCTATTTAAAATTTGGGTTTTTTTCTTCTTTGGGATTTCCAGAACACTACGTATTCTGGTAGAAATCTTTTGTATGGTATGTGATTTGCAAATGTGGGGTGTATTTATATTCTCTTAAAAATATTTTGTGCAGAGAAAATTTTTATTTTTTATAGTGTCCAATATATCAGTTATTTCTTTTATGGATTGTCCTTTTGATGACATATTTAAGAACTATTTGTTAACCAAAGCTCAAGAAGATTTTCTCCTCCTTGTTCATCGAAGAGTTTTACACTTTACTTTTTCATCTATGATGCATTTTGAGTTGATTTTTGTTTCTGGAGTAAGGTGTGGATGAAGCCTCATTATTTTGTGTATGGATGTCCAGTTGTTCCAGCACCCTTTGCTGAAAAAAATCTGTTTTATTTTTTATCCATTGAATTAATTGCACTGCATCTTGGTCAAATATTAGTAGACCACTTTTGTGGAGTTCTACTTCTGCATTTTCCCTTCTGGTTCATTGGTCTATATAGCTATCCTTTTACAATACCACACTGTCTTGACTCCTATGGCTTCATAATAGGTCATTGAATTAGTATGGCTCCTCCAGCTTTGATGTTTTATGAAATTGTTTGGCTTTTCTAGTTCCTTTACCATTCCATATATATTTAATATCACCTTTTTGATACCCACAAGAAGATTCTTGCTGGTATATTGATTGGGATTGCATTATATCTATTATTTAAGGAGAATTGACAGTTTAACTACATTGAGTCTTCCAAGCCATGAACACAATATGTCACCCCATTCATAAGTCTTTTATAGAATTCAGTGTACAGAACCTGCATCATATTGTTTTAAATGTATTCCAAAGTATTTAATTTTGGAGCTATTATAAATGCTATTTATCTTAAAATCTCAATTTCGAACTGCTCATTGCTAATGTTTATACATACCAGTGAATTTTGTATATTTACTTTGTATTTCAAGATATTACTAAATTCAATTATTAATTCTAGGAGCTTTTTTTAATGTCTTGAGATTTTCTACATAGACAAGCATGTCATCAGCAAGTAAGGACAGTTTTGTTTTTTCTTTTATAATCTGATTCTTTTATTTCATTTTCTGGTTTTATTGCATTTCCTAGACTTTGTAGTACAATATTGAATAGGAATGGTAAGAGGGTACAGCCTTGCCAAATTCCTGATATTGGAATGAAAGCAATCCATTTTTCACCAAGAAGTATGATATTGGCTGTATATTTGCCATAGATGCCCTTTATCAGAATATGGATATTCCTTTGTATTCCTAGTATGTTGAGAGGTTTTATCACAAATGGATGTTGAATTTTTCAAATGCTTTTTCATCATCTATTGATACAATCATTTATTTGTGTTTATGGTTAAGTCTATTTATGTGGTTGCTTCATTGATTGATTTACTGAGTGTTTGAAAAGCAATCAGCATTGCATTCTCAGGATAAACTTCTCAGGAACATAACAATGAATCCTTCCTTTATATGTTGCTGAATTTGACTTGCTAATATTTTGTTGCGGATTCTATTATGTATGTTCATGAGAAAAATAGGTCAGTAGTTTTCATTTCTTTTATTGTCTTTTGGTAGTTTTGGTATCAAGATAAGCTAGACCCATAAAGTAAGTTGGGAAATGTTCCCTCTTTTTCTATTTTCAAGGAGTGATTGTGAAGATTTGATGTTATTTTTTCCTTAAATGTTTCTGAGTTCACCATTTGAACCATCTGGGTATCTATTTATTTATATATACTTATTAGAGAAGTTGAGGCTATAGAGATAAGTCATGCATAAAAGAAAGGGTTCCCACATACAACCCTATTATTAAAATCTGGAATTAGTGTTGAACATTTGTTACAACTGATGAAAGAACATATTTATAATTGTACTACTAATTATAGTATATGGTTTAACTTAAGGTTCATTGTTTATGTTGTACATAATGTATTCTAGTAACATATATACAGCCTAAAACTTCCCTTGTACCCACATTGAAACATATAATCAGTGCTGTTAATTATGTTCACAATATTGGGCTACTATCACCACCATCCATTACCAAAACTTTTCCATCATGCCAAATAGAAACTGTGCACAACTTAAGAATTAACTGCCTATTCCCTAACCCTATCCTATTCTCTGGTAAACTCTGTTCCAAATTCTGGTACTATGACTTTGCTTATTTAAACTATCTTATATCAGTGAGATCATATATTTGTCATTTTGTGTCTGACTTATTTCACATCACATGATATCTTTAAGATTCATACATGTTGCTGCATCAAAACTTCATTCCTTTTTCCAGCTGAATAATATTTCCATTGTGTATGTATATCACATTTTGTTTATTCATTCTTCAGTTGATGATGAGCACCTGGGCTGTTTCCATCTTTTGGCAATTTGCATAATGCCACTGTATCTTATTGAGTCCTTGCTTTCAATTATTTGGGGATATACATAGAAATGGGATTTCTGGGTCATATAGTAATTCTATACTTAACTTTCTGAGGAATGATCTTCTACAGAAGCTACACCATTTTACATTAACACCAACAATGAATAAGTGTTCCTATTTGTCCACATCCTTTCCAACGCTTGTTATCTTCAGGTTGTTTTTTTTTTTTTTTAAATAATAGCCCTTCCAGTGGGTATGAAATGGTATCTTCCTTTGGTTATTATTTGTATTTCCCTAGAAGTTAATGCTGGTAAACATTTTTTCATGTATTTTTTAGCCATTTATATGTCATTTTCCAATAAATGTCTATTCAAGTCTTTTCCCCAGTTTTTTATTGGGTTGTTTGTCCTTTTGTTGTTGAGTTGTAGGATTTCTTTACGTAGAATGAAGAGTAATAGCTTATCAAATATGTGGTTTCTAAATGTTTTTCTCTATTGTGTAGATTGCCATTTTACTTTCACGCGAAAAACCTTTGAAGCTTGAAGGTTTTTAATTTTAATGAGGTCCCATTTTTCTGTTGTTTCTTGTGTTGCTTGTGCTTTGTGTGTAAAGTCTAAGAAACCATTGCCAAACACAAGGTTCTTGTTTCAGTTTGCTAAATCTACCAAAAAGCAATATACCAGAAATGGATTGGTTTTTAACACAGAGATTTATTAGCTTACAAGTTATAATTCTAAGGCTGTGAAAATGTCCAAATTAAAGCATCAATAGGAAGATACCTTCTCTGAAGAAAGGCTGCTGGCATCTGGGACACCTCTGTCACATTGGAAGGGACATAGCTAGTGTCTGCTGGTCATTCTCTCCCAGCTTCTAGTTTCAGTGGCTCTTTCCACTTCTGTGGGTCTTTGCTTGCTTCTTCAGGGCTTCTTTTTATTTCTATCTTTAATCTCTCTAGGATTTTTTTGGCCTCTCATGAAGGACTCCAGTAAAAGAATTAAGACCCACCCTGAATAGGGTGTGTCACATCTCAACTTGAATAACCTAACTGAAAAGTCCCACCCAAAACAGTTCTGAACCCACAGGAATGGATTAAATGGACTGGCCTTTTCTGGGGAATATAACAACTTCAAATCAGCACTTAATCTCTCCCTCATTTTTGAAGGAAAACCTCACCAGATATAGAATTCCTGACTGGCATTTGTTTTCTTTCATCATTTTAAAGTATTTTAAACCACTACCTTCTAGCCTCCATGGTTTCTGATGAGAAATTGGCAGTTAATCTAATTGGTACTCCCTTATCCGTAACATTTGTTTTTCTCTTGCAGCTTTCAGAACTCTTTCCTTGAACTTTGCATTTAACGGTTTAATCAGTATGTGGTGGGACATATTTTACTTCAATTTTTATACTGTTTGGTGTTCTCCAGGCTTCTTGAATATGCATATTCACATCTTCTGCTAGTTTGGGAAGTTTTCAGTCATTATTTCTTTGAATATTCCTCTGCTCCTTTCTTTCTTCTCCTTCTGGGACTCCCATAATACATATATTGGTATGCTTGATGGTATTTTACAGGTCTCAGGCTATTTTCACTGTATAATTCTCGTTCTCTTTCTGCTTGTCAGCCTGACGCATTTCACTCATCATCTTCAAGTTCACTTATTCTTTCTTCTGCCAGCTCCAAACTGCTGTTGAAACTTTCTGGTATTTTTCATTTCAGTTATTGTGGTCTTCAGCTACCACAGTTCTCTTTGGTTCCACTTAAAAATTTCTCTTTATTGAGATTTTCATATTGTTCATTCACTGTTTTCCTGAAAACCTTTCTGTGTATTGTCCTTCATCTCCCTAAGTATACTGAAGATTATTTTTTAAAAGTCTTTGGTATGTATGCAGTCTCGTCTTCATTGGTGCTTTGTGGATTTTTATCATCTTCCTTAGGATGGGCTATCATTTTCTACTTCTTTGTCTTGTAACTTTTTTTTTTTTTGCACACTGTACATTTTAATATTTTAAAATACTAACTCTGGGATATATTCCCTGAGATTTCTATTTCTTAGGTTTGTATCCAGCTAGTAATATGACATAGAATTTCTTGCTAACTAAACCAAGCAAACCTAAGTAAAAATCACCTTTCACAATGCTTGCAAATTGGCATTTCATTGGCTGGTACACTCCTTCAGAGTTCAGCATCCTAACAAGAGTTTTAGTTTTAGTCCAGGCAAATACAAACCGCATGACACTCCCTGTGTTTTCTGGGTCTAAGTCTTGTCCTGGAATTGTGCTTGCTAGTGGTCTTAGGAGTTCCCCAGTTTAGGGGAAACTGAATGCCCTATAGTCCTCAGAAAATAGGACTTCTCCCTCTCCTAGGTGTCCTTTTGCATCACTTAAAGCAAGTAAGCCTTTGATCTAGGCCACCTGACTCAATTTGCTTTTACTGTCTCCAACTGCTTTTGCCTGAGGGTTAGTTCTTCCAGGGGTGGAGGTATTGGGGGTGGGGGGGTGCATGCAGCAGAGGAGTTTCCATAGTCATTCTTTCCCAGGTGAAACAAGGACAGGGACCAACATTGCCCTGGGGAGGGAATGAGGGAGGAGCCAGGAAGGGTACCAGGAACCTTACCCATGGCTCCCCCAAAGCTTCACCTTCTTGTCTTGGCATGTGCATAGCAAATACAGCTCTTCAACTGTCCTCTGAAACTCCAGAAAGTATACCATCTTTAAGTCTGCTCCACCATTCTTGTCCAAGGTGGGGGGAACAATGATTACCCTCAGAGCCACCTTCCAGTGATCTGAAGCAGCTAATCAAAAGCAATGATCAATACTCAGACCGAATATGCCCAGATCTTGGGGAACTGGGTCTTTACGTCCCACTCTGACACTAGCAAGCTATGCCACTACATTACTGCTACCTGTTGTATGGTTGGGAATGGGTGATGATTGCCACCACACAGAGAATTCAAATAACTAGTATTTATCACAATTTCCTCTTGCTCTTCTCTGGATGCTGCACAGTGTTTTACTGGACTCTAGAGTTCTGAAACAGTTTATTCATGCAGTTTCTGCCTGTTTCATAGTTGTTCTGGTATAGGGACTGATTCCTGAAACTTCCTATTCCACCATCTTCCCACAATCCCCTTGCTGGTTTACACTAGACATATTTTTTTGAAAGGTGTTTAACTATAAATTAGATTTCTTCAGTAAATAGAGACTAACTCGTTCTCTATTTCTACTTCAGTGAGTTTTGACATCTGTGTCCTCAAAGAAATTGGTCTAGTACATCTAAGTTTTAATTTTTGTGCATAAAGTTATTTTTTTAATGTCTTTGGGGTCAGTAGTGATATTCTATCTTTAATTCCTGTTGTTGGTTATTTGTTTCTTATATTGTAGTGTGAAACCAGGAATGAGGCTCTGCAAGATCCTCCAGGAACATTATGGGGAATCAGGACTGGAGCATGTAACCAGGAACAAGGCTGCAAGCCTCCAGGAACATTACATGGAAACAGAATGAACCGAGATCAAGGCTCCAAAGCTTCAGGAAGTAGACTTTATTCGTCTATGGCCACAGGGCTCAGTCAAATAGCCTCTGAAAGTCTGAAAGTCTGAGCCCCGACCATTCTGTCTATACAAGATATGTATAGACAGAATGGCTGGTAGCACTTTCCTAATATGGTCACTGGCTACACTCAAGGGAGGTGATTGGCTGCTCGCTGGTGGCCAAACGAGGGAGGGTTGCAAAAGCTAAGTTTACTGAAGTCAATGAGTGGTTACGGGGGGGAAGGGCCTGCTTGCTGCCATGAGTTTGCTTGCTACATTCCCCCCTTTGATGCTTGCTCATGCTAGTGAGCTTGTTTGACCCGAGAGTGGTGGATCCACGGGATAATGTCCACAATTTTGACAGCTGTTGGGGTAGCTAAAATGACATAGTAAGGACCTCTCCATTGAGACTGGAAGGAGCCTTTTTTCCAGTCTTTTACCCATGCCAAGTTCCCTGGCTCAAATTCATGTATGGGGGAGTAGATACTAAAGGGCTCTGGAAATGCTTCTAATGTTTTTCCTTTTAGTTTACTTAAAACTTTTCCTAGCCGAACCAAATGCTGGATAAAACCTAAGTTTCCAGTTTCCCCTAACTGATTCTTTTTGGAGGTAGACCAGCCAACTTATTGTTTTGGAGTTAGACCGGCTAACTGATTGTTTAGTCCTCCCATCCTGGCGCTAGGTTGTTTGGCATTGTTTCTTTGTCAGATAACACATCTTTTACATGCTAGTTTTACCCAGGAAGGGAGCTTGGGTATATAAAGGTGGGTGTCCAAACTGTCAATGACTGTCTTTTCTCCAAAGTTGGAGTTTCGCACAAGGTGGTCTGGTACTTCATGAAGCTTGCATTTGATAGACAGAGTTGTTTCTTCTGCTCCACGAGGCTGGAAACTGAGTGAGGGACCAACACAGTTAACTCTTGCCCAAATGTGAGCTTCCATGCCTCATGGGCTAGGAGGGCAGTGGTGGCAACAACTCTAAGGTAAGAAGACCATCCTGATGCTACATGGTCCAGTTTTCTGGAGAGGTATGCTACAGACCTTCTCCACGATCCGATCCAAGGATTTGGATTAAGACCTCAATGGCCATCCCTTTGTGCTCATGGATGGACAGGGTGAAGGGTCTCTCCAAGTCCGGGAGACTTGGGGCCTGCCTGAGTGGTGTGTTTGGACACTGGAAAGTGTGCTCTTGCTCAGTTCCCCACTAGAACAGGTCTCTGTTGCCCCCCATTTGTGATTTCATTTGAGGGGTCTTGCTAAAAGTGCATAGTTCAGGATCCAAACTCTGTAGAACCCGGTTGCCCCTGAAAATTCCCTGCCTTGCTTTCTGGAAGTTGGTGTGGGGATGGCACAAACTACCCTTTTATGCTCCAGTCCCAGTCTCCAGGTCCCTAGCTATAGGTAAAAACCCAGATATTTCACTTGCTGCTGGCAGATTTGGACCTTTTTTCTGGAACACGCAGTACTATGCCTGGTCCAGATGATGGAGAAAGGCACTCCGTCCCTCACTTGCAGTCACTGAGGTGTTAGGCGGCAAGCAGGAGGTCATCTACATATTGTACGACAGTGCAGTTCTAATCTTTGGCCAGGAACGATTGCAGGTCCTTCCCTAGCACTTGCCCAAAAATAGTGGGAGAGTTTTTGAACCCCTGAGACAACCAAGTCCTAGTATACTGTCTTTTGGTTCCCATGGAAGGCCTTTCCCATTTGAAGGCAAATATTTGCTGGCTGACTGGGGCTACCTGGATGAAGGAGAAGGCGTCCTTCAGGTCCAGGCAGGAGAACCACTCAGCCTTCCCTCGGACCACATAAAGGAGAATGTACAGGTTAGGGACTACTGGGTAGATGGTTTCTGTGGCTGCTGGGCAGAATTCTCCTGTTAGGGCTTTCTTCATGGGTAGTAGTGGGGTGTTTCACAGGGAGTTGCAGGGCTGGATGATCTGGTGGTGTTCTAGCCATGGTAGGTGGTCCTGGATTCCCTCAAGAGCCCTCTAGGGGATTGGATACTGCCGTATTGCAACCAGCCTTGCCATCGGTTTCAGGGGGATCACCACAGGAGTCCAGTGTTTGGCTTGGCCTGGTAAATTGTGTTCAGCCCAGACGCTTGCAATGTCCGGAAATGGCAGGCTAGGGCAGACCTCACCTCCCATCTTTGGCTCCTCATGCAGCTGCCATTCTTTGCCTGGTGGTACGGTTAGAGTAAGATCTTCTGGGGCCATCAATCCCTAAGGTGGCTTTTCTTTCAGGTCTAAAAGTAAACATGCAGCTTCCTGAGGTCTCTCCCCAGTAGCAGCACCTGGCATTCGGCACATACAGGAACTGGTGCAGCATTGAGCGGCCCCCAATACTGCGTTCTCTGATCTTCAGGAGCAGTTTTTTTAAATACTATGCTGTGGCACTGACCATGTCTATTGTTTGGTTTGAAAATAGATGAGTTTCTCCCAGAGGTTGGGTCACTACTGAGTGTTCGGCCCCAGTGTCCACCATAAATTCCAGTGTTTGGTCCCCCCAATTTTATCTCTACCATGGGTTCCCGGGGGCTAGAAAAATGGAACCTGGTCTGTCCTAGTCAGAGAATTCATCAATGGCCAGGGCAATGGCGGCAGGATCAGGATGAGGCTTGCAGTTGGTGTCCTGCTTTCTCCTACGTACTGATGGGACAGATTTGTTGGGGCACTCGTTCTTCCAATGCCCTTCTTCTTTGTAGTAGGCACGCTGGTTTTGCCCCAAGAGATTGGCTTCTGCTTGGTCCTGATTGATGAACACCTTTGTGGCTGCTTCTGTTAGTTGGCTTGTATTCATACCTGCAAATCTGTCTAGTTTCTGGAGCTTTTGGTAAATGTTAGGAGCTACCTGTCCCATGAAGGCAGCATTTACCAGCATCTGGCTTCCAGGGGTTTCCAGATCAAATGGGCTGTATTGGCAAAAGGTTTCCATCAGTTGCTCAAGGAACTCGCTCGGGGGCTCATCTGGCTTCTGCAGGACTTCTTTGACTTTGGTCATGTTAGTGGCTTTTCAGCTACCCTTCCTGAAGCTTTGGAGCAGTGCTTCTTGAAACTGCTCAAGGGACCTCAACCCAGTCAGTGTTTGGGTCTCATTGTGGATCATTTCCTGGAAAGCTGTGGGTGGTGTAGTCAGCTGTATCCAAGGTGTGGTGGAGAGCACTCTCTTCTAGGTGCCTCCATGCTACAGCCACCACACACCAACACTTTTTGGTGTTGAGGAGGGTCATACGCAGCTGGTTACAATTAGGCCAGGTGGGCTGATGAGTCTGGAAAGTGGACTGGAAGAGGTTGATCATCACTTGTGGCCTTTCAGTGTAGGATGGCAAGTGATTCTTCCAATTCAGCAGGTCGATGGAAGTAAACGGGACATACACAAAGGTTCTTTTTCCTTCCTCAAGGTCCCCCTGGGCATCAACATAGGGTGATCCTTGGGTTTCCCTCAGGGGCATCATGGGTGTGGCTGCAGGTGGTATGGCTGCACCCAGCCAGGACCACAGCTGCCTTTGATCGGGGGGCTCAGGAGTGGCTAGACTCAGCAGGGCCTCAGGCAATGGTTCTTGACTACTGGAGGAGTCTGGGCTCACTGTGGAGGAACTCGGCAGGGCTATGGGTATTGCTGGCATGGAATAAGGCAGGTGGTCTTCTTCTGGTGTACTGGATAGAACCAGGATCTTGGACTTGCCTTTCAGTTTCTTGTGGGACTTGTCTGCCACTTGGGTGAGAAGTCTTTATCCACCCTGGCTTCTTCTTTGCAGCTTCCAGCTAGGTGGCAATGTAGGGAAACTGATATGAGTGTCCAGGCACCCTTGACACTACACTATAAACTGCCTTCACTCTTTCTGACTCAAAAGTTTCCTTGGATAGCCAATCTACCCCAAAGGTGATCCATTCTGTTTCACATAAGTTCCTAAGTTGGCTGGGGGACAACTTGACTCCCCAGTCACCAGTAAAAGCTTTCTTAAAGTTGGACATCATGCACCATAATGGTGTCTTGCTGACCTTCTTCCCATATCACCAGTGCCAACAGATAGGGAGAAAGTTAATAAATCATACAACAGAGGGCTTCAGACAAACAGTCACTTCATTCGGTGTGGCTGCCCCCCAATGCAGATGCAGGAATCTCAGTGTCTGAACTCAGTTGCAGCTTGGAACATGGCTCTTATGGCCCAGGACTTCCTTTCACTCACTCAATCACACACATTCAACCAACATGCCCTTTCCAGAATCAGACCTAAAGACTTCCATTTCACTTGGTAGTCCAAGCTGAGACCAAGGGTACTCAGGTAGTCTTGGGAGGTGATCAGGCTGCCCTTCTACTCAGGTTCCCCTAGCCTTTTATGAGTGGGCTGACACCTAATGTACCCAGTGCTTACCAGTCAGACAGGCAGTGCTCCCTGGTACCTGGTTCCATAAACTGTCCCAGATCCATCACCACTCCTGCAGTGATGAGTGCCCTGTCCAGGGAGGTCAGGAATCTGAAAGACAGGGAAAAGTCCTGTTGCTAGCACTGGATTCAGTCAGGTCTTGGGTCCAGGTGATGCTGCAGCCATGGGTGAGGGAAGTGAAAATATCACCAGCCTCTTGATCCTGAATGAACCCCCAGAAATATAGCACAAAACCAGGAAAAAGGCTCTGCTAGAGCCTCCAGGAATGTTATGTGGAAACAGGACTGGAGCAGGTAACCAGGAATGAGGCAGCAAGCCTCCAGGAATGTTATACAGAAACAGAATGAACTGGAATCGAGGTTCCAAAGTTTTAGGAAGTAGGTTTTATTAGTCTATGACCATAGGGTTCAGCTGAGTAGCCTCTGATAGTCTGAGCCCCTATCAGGGTCTGATACAAGATATGTATAGACAGAATGGCTGCTAGCGTTTTCCTAATATGATAACTGGCTACACTCCAGGTAGGTGATTGGCTGCTCACTGGTAGCCAGAACCATGAAGAGTTGCAAAAGCTGAATTTACAGGAGTGGATGAGTGGTTACTGGGGGAGGGGCCTGCTTGCTGCCAGGAGCTTGCTTGCTACAATATCATAAAAATTGAGATGTATATCAATCTCACTAAAGGTTTATCCTTTTATTTTTTAAAGAAAAATATTTTGTTTACATTGATTTTATGTTTTCAATTTCATTAATTACTATTCTTTACTTTTATTGGCTTTGAGTGTATATTAAGTCACTGAATTAACTCCCTTTCATAATAGGGAACCTTAGTTATTTGATTACTATATGGCATATTCCTTATCACCTGATTGGAGGAGTCTAATTCACATTAACCCCAATGTTTATCACATTGCTATGCACAATGAGCACATAATATGTGCTCAATAAATATCTGTCAAATAAACAAATGGCCTAATGCATGAATAAAAGAGCTCAAGTGTATATAATGTCAGAATACCATTCATAGTATATTATTCTTGTTTTAATAGTGGTGTTTCAATCTCTGATAGCTCCTACTTCCTCAAAAGTTGTATGACACCTGAGAATACCTAGTATTTACTCCCAATTAAAATAGTTGCCAATTCATTTAATCCATATAAAACTTTTCTGATGAAGATACAATTATCAGTGTTTTACAAGGAATGAAAGTGGTAAACAGAGTGATTAAGTGACTTGTCAATGGTCAGATAGCTAGTAAGTAACTGCCCCACTATTCTAATCCAGACCACCTCTCAAGGAAGATCTTAAATAGCCCTCCCAAGCCCTTGTTGAAGTGTGCTAGGCCTACAGTCAGCACTCCGATTTCCCTTTCCTTTCTGTCCTCCAACATACACACATCTCCAACCTGGTCTGGCCACATGACCTACACCTTCCCTCACCATGCTTCTACCAACCATGACTACATGAGCACACCAGCTCTGTCTCCCCCAGCTGTTATCTGCCATTCCAAAGTATTGCCTCCCCCCTTCCCACAATTTCCAACCCTGTTGCAAGCTTATGAAGAGTCCTTTTCTATCTTGGGGCAGTGAATTGAAAGCAAATAGCCAATTGGAAGATTATAAAGCCTGGGGTTCATATAGTAGTAGAGAAATTAGAGCCTTTAAAATACAACTTCTTACATTTTTCAATATTATTTCTCTTGACTTACATTTCTGTACACTTATGAGTTGCTGTTTTTTTTTAATTACAGAAAGCTGTGGGGGTTTTTTATCTCACACCAAAGTAAAAAGAAAGGGTAACAGATTAAAATGATGCCATTAATAGAGGTAATTCCCAATCTTAATAATGCGATGGTCTCATATATTAATGAATATTTGATCTAAATCAGTTTCCTGGAAGAATTACGGAAAAAATACAATGTAAACAACTAATCCAGAAGCAAAACAAGTTTTAAACTGCTTATGTGGACTAAATGCCTCTAGACGAATTCTAACATTTTTAAAGGTGTAAATGTTTTATCATTCAGTTACCACAGTCTCCTATCATAGTGTATGTGTGCAATGTGTGCTCCAATAGTTGTCAGACTTTGGTGTGCATCAGAATCACATTTGAGGAGGGGGCAAAGAATGTTTGGTTCCTGAAGCCTATCTGAGACATGTAAGAATCTTTGGGTGTGGAACCCAAGCAAAAATATTTTTAAGAACTTCTCCAGTGGACTTTGATGCCTTCAAAGTTTAAGAACCACTGTTTCATACCTGCTTTTCAAAACTGCAAGATCCTGGAATAGGTAAATGCAAAAGAAATCTCATATGGAACTTTATGTTGATGTCTGAATATAATGAAAGACTTAGGTGACCCTTGTCCCTAATTCATGAAAGAGCAACCTCTGAATTTCTGGATTTCCATGATAGGAGTGTATTTTGTTCTTCATGGTGGGCCCAGGACCACATCTGACAGTTACAGAATAGGACCTGCAGTCTTAGGATGGCCACACCAAAAAGACCAACCAGGTGATTAGGAGTTGGGAATTTTGAGTCACAATATATCAGCCCACCTCTCTGATATAAGACTGAGGGAGCATCTGTTTTAGTTTCTTGGCTTCTAAAGCGAATACCATGCAATGGTTTGCTTAAGCAGCAGGAATTTATTGACTCTCAGTTTTGAGACTAACAAAAGTCCAAAATCAAGACGTCATTGAGGCAGCACTTTCTCCCAGAAGAGTGTGGCATTCTGGGATTGGGTGCTCCATGGCCCTTGGCTTTTCTATAAACTGGCAATACACATGGCAGCTTCTCCAGGTTTCTCCCTTCTTTGCCATTCATTGGAGTTCTGCTTTTTGCTTCTCCCTCTGGCTTTCTCTCTCTCTCTCTGGGACCTTTCCTATAAGGCCTTCAGTAATAGGATTAAGACCTATTTTAATTCAGCTGGGCCACACCTTAACAAAAGTAACTCCTTCAAGAGGTCTTATTTACAAGGGCTCACACTATGGAATGGATTAAAACTAAAAACACGTTTTCCTGGGGCACATAGCTCCAAACTATGAGAGCACTGATTCCATCAGTCTTGCCTATGTAATGAAACCCCAGATAAATTTGGAACATTTGAGTTTCCAATGAGCTTCATGTTGAAAAAAATGCATTGCTGTGCCAGGAGAGTGACGTATTCTAATTCCACGTGGAGAAGACACAGAAACTTACATTTGAGATCTTCCCACATCTTGCCCTATGAGTCTCCTTTTGACTTCTTATTTGTATCCTTTTACTGAAATGAAACTATAATTTTTAAGTATAGGACTTTCAGTGAGTTCTATGTGTCATTCTAGCAAATTATCTAACCTGAAGGGGTGGCAGGAACGCCTGAATTTTTAGTCAGTTGTTTAGAAGTACAGGTAGTCGGGGCCCCTGAACTTATGACTAGTATCAGAGGGGGATTCTTACAGAGAATTGCTCTTAACCTATGGAGTCTGGCCTACCTCCAATAGTTAGAGTCAGAATTGAATAGAATTCTGTTACTGCAGTATTTGCAGTTGGTGTCAGAAGTTCTAGTGGAAGTTATTAAAGTTTTTTAGACCCTATATAATGTTTTTCATAACTTTCTACTACTTAAATATCCCTTTAGAGAAAAAGTAAAAAGAATATGTTGGTTCCTCAATTAAAAAAATGTATTTTCTCATATTCCTTCCTACAGAAAAAAAAGTGTATAGCATAATTATAATTTAAAAGAAGAATCTGGTTCTATGTAATATTGAAAAAAATGGAATATTTTTGCATGTGATATTCCACCAGATTTATTCTTTTTCTTTCCTACCAGTTATAAAATCACAACTATTCTTGTCAATTTACTTTCTGGGTATATAGGTGTTTGTATACATATGTATATAAATGCAAGAGGCATTTTTAAAAAATTAGTAACCAGGCAATAAAAAAGCTTTTCCTTTCGTTTTCCTTATTTTTTTTCTTTCTTCCTTTTTTTAACCATGAAGACTTTTGGCTTTTTTCATATCATCTGCTAAATCTCAACCAGAAAATAAACAAATAAAAGGTGTTAAAACCATGAAAGAAATCCTGAAATATATCATATGCATTTGCTTCAAAAACATCCTTAATAACTCTATGAATACTTGCAATCAGTTTGGTTCTTGATCTTCCTGGTTATTTAAACATAATTTCTAGTGTTTTTGTTGAAATATTTCTCCAGTACATTTAGTATCTTCTACATTATTGCACATTTTCCATATTAAAATAAAAATTCCTTTCCATTTGATTTGTCTTCATATCCCTACAATTGTTGAAGGTGCTACTACAATTCACAAAACAACTTTCCTGTCATTTGTTGAATCAAAACACTTACCTGAATGCTTTTTGAATAATTTTATTGTATGTTTATTTCTGCCAGGCAAACCGTTTCAGAATGCCTAACAATAAATTACCACCTGTCTAAAGAAGTCATGCTGTTTGAAGAGTTTTTCTAATCTTAATTCCTTAAAGCAAAGTATAACAGGTTCATTTAACATTTCATCAAAAAGAAAGGAAGCATATATAATGCAAAAGTAAGTTTTTTATATGGTCTTTGTCATATTAATATCTCACAATATCTTAAAATGAGCTTTCTGAAAGCAATGGCAGTCATTCAAAAGCAAAAATATAACAGACTAGAAAGAGAATTATACTTGAAAAAGAAAGACAGAGCACCAAATTTCAAAATAACTCATGTTGTAACATGCTTCCAAACGCAATATTAAATACCGTGCAATCACTTACCTAGGACATAGGTTAAAGAACTTGTGCAACTCATGGAAAATGTACAGTTTTTCAGCTCCATGTATTGTCATCACTGTAAGGAAATAAAGTAAAAACTACAAGCTTGTTTTCAATCTCTCCTTAGTGTCAGTGATAATAACCCCAGCTGCAAAGGCAGGCACTCAATTTCTATGTCTGAGCAGCATCAAATGGTATTGAAATCTAGGCTCTATGTCCACAAATTTCTTCAGAATCAAATTATTGGATACTAGACAGTAAATGGCAAGAAGGTTTAAATGATTTTGACATGCATATAATCCTGCTCTCAGTACTATGCCTTAACTTTCCTAGGTAAATATACACTTAGAAGTGCCAAGGAGATAAAAATTCTTTTTTTTTTCATTGTGTGTTCCCAATTCTTTGGATGTAGTATTTTCCATTATAATCAAAATGCTAGAGATTCCCTATCTTCACAACAGTGGCCAGAGGGCACAAACAGTTATCATAAATGCATCATCACTACCTCTTCACTATTTATCATCATTGCTCTTTACTTAGAGGCTAAATTACTAAGCAAAAGAAAACTACTAAAGCATATGAGATCAGTTAAAATAATCTGATTGTGGAAAATGAATGTCAGAGTCCTTCACAGAGGCAAGTAAAGTAAGAGACCAACCAGGATAATGCTCTCCTCTGCCAGGGAAGATTATGTCTGCAAGATTAACATTCCATAAGAAGGACAAATAAGAATTGCTGTATTCAATCATAACCCAGCTTCGATAGTCTTCTTTGTGTGGAAGGGCAAGTTGAAAAGGGACAAATATATTTTAATTAAGAAAACATTATTTTTGGCCTCTTCTTCTGTCCCAAATCCTAGGCAGAGAAAGGTTATGACTTTTGGAGAAGCTATCATTTGTATGCTATTGCATCATTATAAAAATCAATAGCAGTTCAGTTGTGAATAAAACAGATGAAACCACAGACAATGAAAAGTCACCTGGGCCAGCTGGTATAGATTTTAACGTACTGATTTTGCTGAATTTGCATGCAAAGTCCTAAAACAGATCATTTTTAAAACCTGCTAAATGCCTCTCCTCTGGCAGCCCGATCAGAGTTGCTAGCATTTGATTTGCTGAGCACTGTTCTCAGTCACACTCTAATCTGCCTTGAAGAAAAGCTTCAGTGATTATTTATATTTCACCTGTGAGATCTAAATAAATATTTACTAACAAAGAATGTTGATACATTTTTCTACAATATAGATTTTCCTGTCTATTTTCAATTTATTGGGTCAGAATAAGGTGCCATGATTCTTCTGAGCCTCCAGTTATTATGTAAAAATCTTTGTTCAGTCACAGAAAGGGAAAAATTAGATTTAGCTATACATACATGATTCTGTATCAGGGAGCCATAGCCAAAGGTCCTTGGTTGTTCAAAATATCCCCAGTCACTGGTATCAATAGGGCAAAGTGAAGTTTCCTAACTTCATTTTTAAAATTTTTACTAAATTACTGCTCAGCTAATTCCCACATCCTTTTGTTCTATTTATATTGTGTGTAATTTTCTTCAATAATAAGTATTATGGCATCTCTTGAATATAAACATTATATTTATATTTTTTCTAAATCTCTACACCAATGTTTCTTTCCTTAGAATATGCCTCTTGCAGAAAACATTTCCTATAAACCATAATAATATGTCACTTCGAGGCACATCAGAAGTGCTTGATTTGCTGTTAAAAAATGTAGAACTCAAAATCACAGACTGTATTTTCCAAGATTACTACAAGTAGTTCTACCTTCCCAGAAGTTCATCATATAATATGACAATGACATCTTCCCTTTGAGAGGTGCAGTCCATGTTTCCTCCCCTTGAGTCTGGGTGTGCTTGTGGCTATAGCAGAATTGGCATTGTGTGCTTTCTGAGCCTAGATCATAAAGCCTTACTTCACCTGTTTCTCTGAGGAAGCACTTTCTTGGAACATGGCCACCATGTCGTAAAAGGAAGCTAAGCAGAAAATGAAGAGGCACATTTGGAGAGCTCCCAGCTGACAGCACCAATTTGTGAATCCTGTGACTACCATCTTGGACGTAAATCTCTAGTCAATATCTAGCTGCTCCAGCTAATGCAGCATGGAGCATAGATGAGCCTTCCCTGCGAAGCCTTGATAAAATTGCAGATTCCTGAGCTAAATGAATGATTGTCATTGTTTTAAGGTACTAAGTTTTGAGGTGGATGGTTATGCAGCACTTACCCAAAATTAATAGAGGGATATTTTAACTGTGTAGTATTTGTGTGTGCATGCATATGAGTTTTAAAGCAAAGTATTGAAAAACCTGAAAAGGTGGATGCATTACTTCTTAATCACAGAATATAGTAGATATGTATCTATTTTCTTAAATCAAATGAACACTCATACTGTTTCTACCCTGTTTATCTTTGGAAGGGTGGGGGTAAAAAACCTCATAGCCAGCACTCCATTGAACTTTCTCTTGATTATATAAAAGTTCAGGGCCCTCTCACTTGATTTTCTCATTGATGATTGCTTCTGCCTTTGGACATAATGACTTGTCCATAATGGTTTCACCAGTTTTGTCAGATCTCTAACTTGGATCTGATTTACACTTGCATTCTGACTTCATACAGCCCCAAGAACTTCACACAGTTTTCACCTGTTTGGTTGTGGGATTGGACAAATACACACCATGGTCTTCCTTCCAGATCCAGCTCAAACTTATAAAATCAGGGAGGCACCTCTATATTCCACCTCACAATAATCCTTCCTTTACAAAGGATTCCATCAGTGCTTACTTACTCAATTTGTATCACATTTTCTTAAGTTTTTTGGATATTTTTGATATTATACACTAGTCATTGTGTAAGTTCTTGTCTTATATTCCTGAATAGATTATAAATTATTTGACAGCACAAACAGGTTCTTTTAATTTTTAATGTATGTTTCCTTTGCTTTACTTTGAGATAAAATAGCTTCAGTTTAGGTACAAGTGTTCCATACCTGCTTACTTGGTGGAATAAAGTAAATTTCAAGATCACAAAGCTCTGTGGAATGTAGTTTTCCTTTACATTCATCATGTAGATAAGGAAAATGGTGAAAAAGATATTAGAATATAGGGGAACTTTTCCTAATAATAATTTCTCCAAAGCCTAATACATCTGGGAGTTTCCTCTATCATCACATCAGTATTTATCACTACCTTCTTCCACTATCCATTCCATGTTCCCTTAACCCTCAGCAAACACTTCAACTGGCCATAGTTCTTTGCTGTTGGGGTGACCCAAACCTTCATTCATGAAATTTCTGAGCCATTTGTAGTCCTGTCTGAATTGGGTTGTTGCAGTTTTCCATTGACTTTAGTCACAGGGAATGGCAGTAATAAGAGACACATTAGGGGATCTTCTGTATTCCAGGAAAGTTATTCTTTACCTCCATTGTGTACATTCAGTCCTATTTCCCCTTGATAGTCAGGATCAATCACACCAGCTAGCACAGCAATCTCCTTCTCTGCCTATTGATTCAGAGGCATAAGAAGCCCCAAAGGGCCAGATGGCAGTATTAGCTTCCAGTTCGATTGTATCATTATTGTGTCCCCTGGTAGGAGCACTCCTCTTTTTGGAACCAAGACCTGTAGACCATCAGAGCTTAAAGTAACAGAGACAAGAAGCAAAAATTTTTCTAGTGGATCATTAGGGGTGATAGTTAGTGGTGCCACTCCCATTTCCACTCTTTGATTCCTGGACCTGTGAATCCTAACTATTGGAGAAATGACACCTTAGAGTGGATGCTTATTCAGAACATACACAGCCTGCTGGAGAACACTGCC
Organism: Tamandua tetradactyla; assembly: GCF_023851605.1. NCBI lineage: Eukaryota > Metazoa > Chordata > Mammalia > Pilosa > Myrmecophagidae > Tamandua > Tamandua tetradactyla. The sequence continues at coordinate 35,921,945 of NC_135336.1, read as the reverse complement.
TGCCCCAGCTCTGCAAGCTATTGCCACTTGGCACCATAATTGCATCTTCAAAAGGCCATTTCTTCATTCCATGAGCAAGTGCCCATTCCTGCACTTCATTTGCTGTGAAGTAGGTTCATGAATCAGAAGCAATGCTGTGTGGAATACCATAACAGTGGGTAAGGCATTCCACAGATGGTAGTTTTTGCAGAAACACTGCATGCAGGGGAGGCAAGCCCATATCAGAAGTGTGTGTCTATTCCAGTTAGAACAAATCACTGCCCCTTCCATGATGGAAGTGGTCTAATATAATCAACCTGCCCAAGTAGCAGGCTGATCACCTCAGGGAACTGTGCCATATCAGGGACTATTTATCTCTGCTGCTGCTAGATTGGGCACTCAGCAGTAACCACAGCCAGTTCGGCTTTGGTAAATGGAAATCCATGTTGCTGAGCCCATGTATAACCTCCATCCCTACCACTAGGCCCACTTTCATCATGAGCCCATTGGGCAATGACAAGAGTAGCTGGAGAAAGAGGATGACTTGTATCCACAGAAAGGGTCATCTTATCCACTTGACTATTAAAAGCTTTCTCTGCCAAAGTCACCCTCTGCTGAGCATTCATATAGGACACAAATCTCTTCATGTTTTTTGCCCACTCAAGAAGATCTATGCACATACCTCTTTCCCAGACCTCTTGTCACCAATTTCCCAATCATGCTCCTTCCAAGTTCTGACTATCCAGCCAAACCATTAGCAGCAGCCCATGAATAAATATACAAATATACCACTGGCCTGTTCTCATTCCAAGGAAAATAAATAACCAGGTGCACTGGTCAAAGTTCTTCCCTTCAAAGTGAAGGGAAGAGGATTTCCCTTCACCATGGTCCTTCAGACACATCCCCAAAAGAACCAGTGTCTAATAATACACAAAATATCTGATCATTTCCTTTTCCCTAGTGCAGTTATCCTGGTAAAAAGTCATAGGTCTTCTTAGGGAAGGGTGGGAGGAATGTTAACAGTGTAAATTTTTGGCACTGTAACAGGGTCCTTCCCCAAGGGTACGTGACCTTCCCCTAATTCAAGAGGCTCTGGGTCTGTAAACTGTCTCAAGTCTAGGAAATTATTAAGGGGCCCTGACTCTCTGTTTTTGTAATTCAAGTTAGACTTCTGCTCACTTGACCTACAACTCTTCTGTTATACAGCTCAAACAAGAATTTAGTAGACTGACCATCTATTTTACTTCTAGGTACCCCTTGATCTACTAGCCAACACTATAAGTCTCTGCAAATCAGGTCATTCTGACTAGATCTTTGACTCTGCTGTTCAAGATGGTAACCATGTCTATCTTGTCTAGTGATTAACTGTTGCCATGTAGTTTCTGCCAACTGGGGATCCAATCATTCCCATTGAGTTTAAGGATTCCATCTCAATGACAGCAGTTCCCATACCAATATCTGACCTACAGAGAAGGGCGACTACAGAACTCTTCAGGGATGAAGGAACTACTCTCACAAATTTATTCCTCAAATTCCTGGTAAAAGGTATGTCCTCCTGACATTCCTGGGGTGTGTGAGCAGGTCTTCCATGATAAATCCATTTTAACATTCCAATTTCTCTAAGCCTTTGGATTCCCTCAACTACATTATACCAGTGTAGTTCTAATATTTTGACCTCAGGTAATGTTGGCCACTTTTTGATCCATGTTTCAGCCAACCACCCAAACAAACTGTTGACATCCTTTCTAACTCCTTGAGCTACAACACAGAATGCAGAATCTCTGCTTAGTGGACCCATATCAAAAATGCAGCTTGATCCAACTTTATATTCCTTTCACCATTATTCCACACCCTTACTATCCATGCCCACACATATGCCCCCTTATTTCTCTATATAAATTGGAAAACTTATGCAGTTCTTTTGGAGTATAGCATACCTCCTCATAGATCACACAATGTACCTCACCTTTCGGGGACTATTGGGCCTTTAGTCTAGTTATAGGTCTTGAAGAAAATAGGGGTGGTGTGGGTGGGTCATGAAAAGAACTATAAATGTCTTTCAAGACAATTACCTCAGGGCAATCCCTTGCAATTTAATCTGGTAAAACAGGATTAATCTTTCCACACAGAAGAGTGAGGGCTGTTTCCTCCAGGGAGGTGGTTACAAGTTACAGGCACTGAAGGGTTAATCTCTTTAGGTGGAGGTTGGGTGGCAGACTCCTCAGGGTGGACTGGAGGCAGGAAACTGCTTTCTCAGGGAAGACTGGAGATCAGGGAAGCTCTCTCCTCAGGGCAGGCCATCGATTGGGTGGCTATCTCCTCAGGGCAGGCTGGAGGTGGGAGTGGCTGTTTTCTCAACAAACTATTACAGGTCTATCTAGAAAAGACTCAAAAGAATCCAGTCTTTCCATGTTCCCACTGCCATCCCAAGTTTCAGGATTCTATTCTTCTCCAATGAAAGCTCTTACTTTAACAGCAGGCACACCATGAGATTGAGAATTTACTTTATGTTATAAATAGGCAACTCGCACAATGAGACTCTGGGTCTGGATTTTAGGAAGCTCAAAACTGCGACCACAGGAAATAAGATTTTCTTTCAGGGCACACATAGAAAGTTTTAAGTTGCAAATGTGAAGCCTTCAGGACATCTCTTTCTCTCATAAGTGTATCCAGCATATCTAAAACAACCAGCCAACACCATTATAACTCTTAACTCCATGAAACTATGTTAAGGCATCAAAAACATTTGTCACCAAGAAACTTACCTCATATGAGATTATGATCAGGAGAATAAAATGGTGACAATTTGCATATCTGTATTGCCAAGTCACGCCATAGACTGTCAGTGCCATCATGATTACTGAAACTAGATCTCAGTGCCTTTGAATCCAATCAGATTAGAAAGCTAATTGTAAAAACCCATTTTTAAGATTCTGTTTATCAAAAAGTATTTCCAGTACCAAGCTGTATTAGTCAGGGTACTCTAGAGAATCAGAATTAACAGAAGATATTTGTAAATATAAGATTTATAAAAGTGTCTCACGCAACCATAGGTATGCAAGAATCCAAAATCCACAGGACAGGGCACAAGGCTGATAACTCTGATGAAGACCCTTGATGAACTCCACAGGAGGGGCTGGCTGGCTAAAGAAAAAATGAAAATTCTCTCTTTTCCCTTTAAAGTCTTCAACTAGTTGAATTAAATCCAGCTGACTGGATTCTCTCCTTGCAAAAGACACACCCTTAGCTGATCACAGATGAAATCAACTGACTGAGGACTTAATAAACCAGCCTTCTGTTTTAACAACCAGCCAAAAAATGTCCTTGCAGTAACAGTTAGTCCAGTGCTTGCCTGACAAGATACTGGGCATCATCACTTGGCTAAGCTGACATCTGAACCTAACCATCACAAGATTGTTGTTTTAGTTTTAATTTATCTCTGTATATAAATTTTAGGTAGGTAGTTTTATTCAGCATTGCAGGCCAAGTAGAGGTTTTGTATTAAATGTCAATAGAAATGTGTCCTTTTTTTCCTCCATTACTAAAATTCTGCTTCAAGAAAAGGGACAGATATAAAGGGATATATCTCACAGAATTTATTAAAAACACTCACTACTGTTTCATCACATGCTTCTGTAAATGGATCTATTGCTCTGCTTACCAGAGGACTACCATCATAATGATACAGTACTGTGCATTTTTGCAGGCATTCTAAAATTAGAATGGTAATTACAACTAGGAAAGAAACCAAGTGTACCTTAGAAATATTTGCAAGAGTCTCAGAATTTTTCATTCATTTAAAATTATGCAACTTGTTTAAAGATTTTTATATGCTTTGAGGTTTCCTTTTTAAAATTTATTTTTTATTAGAAAAGTTGTTAGTTTATAGAAAAATCATACAATTGTGCACTATTCAACCCACTACTAGAATAGCCTTCTGTGGGCCTCTCACTAACTGTAGGGCTGACTCTAAAACAGCAAGGAAAAAAGAAAAACAAAAAGCCATGATTCCAGTCAAAGCTATCCTCTCAATCAACACTGTGAGCTAGTAGGGTGATGACCATATCCGTGTCCAAGATAGTCAATCACAAAGGTTCAATGATGGGGACAGTGCCGTAATTCTTTATAGCTGACAGAAAATAGCTCAAAAAAATCTGTACCAATCCACTCTCCTGTGTACAACAGCTGTCCTCATATCTTGAATTTGAAAAGACAAAGAACAGCATTCCTTGACCAGAGTGGTTTGAATCTTCCAGTTTTGTTGTTCTTTCTTTTGTCTTGAAATAGACCTTGTCAAATTAGAATGAAAAGAATGTTGTGAAGCGTGAGAAAATTCAAATTTCCTATTTAAAGCCTGGGATTCATTAGCAGGAGTATACTCACTTATTTTAAGGGTCATCGGGTTACAGAGAAGCAGCCCCTCTTTGCTACTGAAGCCCCAAACTATTCACCTGAAAACAGTTTAGAAATACTCTTAAGTCTCTGCTGTGCTTTGTCTTGTGACCCTGTCAAGTCAGAGGGTCCTGCTTTGACTATGTTTTATTCCTTTCTTTTTGATGACTTTTTAGTTAAGTAATCATGGATGCAATGATTAAAACATTGTTTATATTACACTGCAATTTTCCCGTATCAATCACACTTAAGTTTTATTATTTACTGCCCAATACAGAAATTTTACCTGGAAGAGTCATCTTACTGGGACTTTATCTTTCCAGTTTTTTTGGCAAATAAGAGAAATTGCCTGTTCTTAATTTTACAGAGTTAATTTGGCAACAACAAGTTCTATAATATTATAATACTGACAGGTAGAATGCAATGAACATAAGCAACAGACATGGGTTTGAATTGTGCATCAATCACTTGCCAGACCTTTCTCAATGTGAATTATCTCATCTGTAAAGTGAAAATATTCATACCAACCCAATGCAGATAGTTCAATGATTACAGATAATGTCTAGAAAGTACAACATTTAATCTAATGTTAGCCATTGTTTGTTTTAGCTTTGTCACTAACCAGCTACCTAATTGCTTTGGTATCAGATACCTCTTTTTCTGTCAAAATACAGTCAATAAGTAAACTTTTTCTATTGGTCTTTATATAGTTTTACATTAGCCAGAGTTCTTTCACGTTAAAATTTTCTAACTAATAGACAACATTAGTTGTAATTTGAACAGTAATGTGAAGACAAGGGGACAAAAACAAATTGAAGAGTAGGAAGTGTTTCAATAGTGGAAGTGGAGACAAAAATCAATGCAAAAATAATCACATTCAAAAGTTAAAATGATAGACTAATGGTTAGGTAATTTCTTTAAAGAACTTGTATTATAATTCCCTATCTTTTTTTAATGAGTGATAATAGAAGAAAAAAATCGGTGGAAAAGCTTAATTTCTCAGCTTAATTGACCTGTAGCAATGGGTACAGCAATACCAACTATCTACCTTCCTCAGAGCGGTGAGCCAATGTAAAGATTTTTGAGTTCCAATGAAAAACTGAACACATTAGATATGATAATCTCTATACTTGCCAATATTTCTGCTTGCAGCACATTAAAAATATCTATTCATTTGCCTTTCAGGGGAAACAATTTTAAAAATGACTCCTAAGCTTTCTCTCAACAGCATAAGATTTTATTTTTTAATTAGTTATTTTATTTTTAATTTGTTATACTTTGATACAGCTGTACTGTTTTTCTAAACATATTTTGCAGAAAAACAGCTTTATTAAGTCATAAACCATGTTTAATAATTGAAGCTATAAAGATAGTTACACAAAATTTGAAACCTAACAACCTATACTTTTTCAGTCACAAATGCATCAGAGAAGAGATATGGATAAACTTTCTCCAATTTGCAAGTGAGAGACCAAAACATATGAGCAAAAGAGTAGCAGAACTAAGTGCTTGCATAGGTAGGTCTTTCCTTATCTGAAATCTGTATTCCAAATTTATTGTAAATAAACTTTATGTGAAAATCAGTTTTGTAGATGAGGCTGGGGATATTGCTAACCAGGTTCCAGCTAATAGTATTTCTATGATAGAACAGTTCATCCTGCAACATATGAAAAGATACAATAACATTAAAGTATTAAATATTAAAGCAATGCTATCACCTTCCTTCTTTTGAGATTTTAATAACAGACTCAATGACTCAGGCAGGGCTTTACCCTCCTTATGCCTTTCTTGGGTTACCTTTTTTTGCATTAAATTGAGAAAATGCATGCATAAATATAGTTTAGATAATTTAAATTGTAGCAATAGATTGAGCCCATTTATAGTGGTCAATTAGCACAATTAAAACTGCATACTCTCTAGCATTGTGACTGGAAATGGAGGGCGAAACAAGATCATCAATCACTTTTTAGCTAACTGAAGGCATCAAAGCATGACTGACTTTAGAAATGTGTCCCATTTTCCTGCAAGCAAATTTTTTTGCAAAATTTTAAATTCTAATGCACGATCCTCCCAAATTATATGACTTCTTCAAGATCACTTTTTACCTCCTAGATCTGAAGTTGCCCTGAGGGTCATTGCCACAAATCTTGCAGCTCATTCTATTCCCTTACCAACCACATTCTTCAATGGTACAAAACCCTGTTCCAGGCCAGAAAAGAACTAAACAAATATATTAGTGATCTTCTCCAATTTTAATGAGTGAAGATGCATGTACAGTAATCATCAGGCTCAGTGCTAATGAAGGAAGAAAATAAAGCATACCACTTCAGTATTATGCAGAATTTATTTATATTTGTACTTTTATTTATTGTACTTAGGTAAATTGAGGGATTGGGAATATAGGAAATAACTACAGATAATCAAAAATGCAGGAAAACTCCCAAACTCTTCTTAAATATTTTCCCCCAATAGAGGATATAAATTCTTATTTTATATCCTGGGAAGAAGATTCAATCTAGACAACAGGACAACAAGGAGAATACGAAATGATTTTGAAATTTTAAAATACTTTCCTTCTTTAGGATTCTCAAAAGAACTGAGGATTCTGTTGAGAGTCTGGCTAAACTATAACAAAGAATGAACATTACCTGTATGACTATGTTTTCAATACAGATAGCTAGGGACCACCAGAGGCAAACTTCAGCAGGACAAATCTCACTAAAAAGTATCAAAAAGAAAGCCAAAGGGCCAGCAATGGTGGCTTAGTGGCACAGTTCTTGTCTGCTGTGCTGGATATTCAGGTTTGATTCCCATTTCCTGCCCATGCAAAAATAAAAATAAAAAAGAATAGGAAGCTAAACACTGGAAGAAATGGAGGAGAGTGTAGTGGTATATTGTCCAAGAACAATAGCAGCCACTACCTCCTGAAACTTATCCAAATCAATGAGAACGTGGCAAAATTTCAGCAGAGTGCTGAGAAGGCAAAACACAAAATGAATTTCCTGCCTGAGATAAAAGAAAATGAGAGGAGCTGTATATGAGGAGTCTCTACTTGGTGACTGATTGTAGGAGTCACCACTCAAAATGGTAACAAAATGGTTCCCTCTAATATGGCTTCCATCCTCAGAGAAGGCACGAAAATTAAACCAGCTGAATACAGGTGATATACACATGAATTTTGGGAATCACTGCTTAAAAGTAAATCTCACTTTAACTTAATGAGAAGGAAGTAGGAAGTAATCCTATCACTGGGTACAGCTAAAAGCCTCAAAGTTACTGTGCTTTTACTTCCTTTCTAAGTTTTGAAAATCTCAGCACAAAAGCAGCTCCTTATCTCTCTGACAAATAAAAATTCAACTATTAGGAACAATGACAGAGAAAACTATTGAAATAAATTCAAAGGGAATATATACTAACTTCAACTTGCTACAGGCTTTGGTCAGGCTGTACTTTGTTTTTTGCCAGACTCTTCAGCAGACCAGATCTTGGGGCCTTAGTATCACCTCCAGCCTCAGACTGCTTATTGCCTTTTCCTCTGGTAAGCCTCCGCTTCCTGGAACTTGAGAAGGTCTGGCAGACACAGCTTAGGAAACAACCAAAGCAGAGTGGTGGTGATGCCAAAGATGTCACTGTAGGAGAAGGCCCAGGATCCTGGGACACTGAAAACTCACAAGGCTGGTGCTGACATTCCTGATGTATCACACAGGCACTTTCATCCCTCTGGCTCTGTAATTCCTGCAAGTAGAAGAAAGAAGTTAAAAATCCTGAAAACTGACACATGTTTGCAGAAAGGACAAAATCTGAGCCAGTTCTTTCATGCTGTTTCTGGGCCCAAGGATCCCAGGTTGTTTCTCAAATTCCTCATTCTCAACTCCTTCCTTTATAGGTGAAGAGTATCTTGTCATTAGCTCTATAGAAAAGTGGCAAGCCCTTAATTTTACCATCCTCATGAATCATAATTACCTCACTGGGAAGGTCAGGATTAGCCTCCTGGGAACTGCAAATGGCCAACTTTTTATCTACAGCTTCATCTTCTTCACTCTGTGGTGGTACCAAAGGTGTTGGGAGAATGGAAGTGCAGCAGGCCTCCTTTATCTCTTTTCTCTTATTCTTCCTGGTTTTCTTTGTCCTTTGGGCCTTGCTAAAACACCTATGCTTTTTTGGGAGTGGATCTAACTTTCTACTCTGGATTGGAGGGGTGACAGGATCTTGTAAAACCTCCACCACATAACTCTCAGTCATCACCAATGACTCTGATGATGATTCCAAGCTTCTCTTCAGAAGGCCATTCTCCCATAGATGGAATCTACCCTCTCTTTCTTGAGTATCTGGCATTATGTTCAAGTCTTCAGGTTTATGCTTTGGGATGGAGATTGGTGGTTCCCATCCTCTCTCACTGAGATTTTTTTTTTTTGACCCACTGTGCTAACTCCAGTCAGTTCTGCAGGAAGAAGGATCTCACAACAAAAGGATCAAAAGTCAAACATCAAATAAAGTAGTTAATACCTGACTCTAGCCAGACACAAGAGCTGCACTATGTCAGAGTTCTTCTCTAGGATGGAATTCAGTTCTCAGGTTGTTCTTCTTGGTCTGCAGGCATTTCAGATTTCCTAAAAGAAAAAACAAGTCATTTAAGTAATTGCTCCCTAGACAATGGAGTTCCTTCTAGTCACACAAAACTTAGGGTTCAAAAGGACTTGATTCTGCCAAACCTATCAGAAATCCTTGGGCAGAAATAGCATTTAACAAATTTCCAGATCATATCTCTAAAAGTAAGGAAATTCTCCATCTATATTAGAATCACTTGGGGTTCTTATTGAAATGCAGGTTTTTGGGCTGTACACCAGAGCTATACAATCACAAATGTCTGGGATTCAGACCCAGGAATTTGCATTTTTCCTAGTAACTCACGTGATTTTTATGCACTCTATAGTTTGAAAAACTTCTTCCAAACTATACTATATAAACTATATAGAGAAAAACTTCTTTATTGGATCCAGTATTCTATGGGAGCCTGGGAGAGACTGTTCTTTAAAAACATCCAAGCTCTTATCTCACTTTCTCCTAAAGGTCTTCCCCAATCATTTCAGCCTTTAGTGTTTTATCTGATCTGAAATCTTTTGACCATTATCATTCAATTTGATATGTTATCCCCTATTACCTTCTATTACTATTTGACTTCTAAAACTTGTGACTATATCTTCTAACCAGATTATAAGCTTCTCAAGGGCAGAATTCTCTTAAATTTATTAATATTCTACTGTGTCTCACAAGTACTAGGTACCTAATAAATTTAATAAATGAAGGAAAATATGAGTAGGTTTATGTCCCAGTATCCAATGACTGATGAGAGAAGAGATTGTTCTTTAGGAAGACTTTTAGAATAACAGAATGTTAAGGAGGGTATGAACTCTGCAGATAACCTAGTCCAACTTCAAAATTTTACTGATGGGGGGAGAATCAAATAAGATTATGACTTTCCCAAGGTTAGAGTTGGCAAACTTCTTCTGTAAAGGGCCAAACACAGCAAATATTTTAGGTTCTGTGGTCTGTATACTCCTGTCACAACCATTTATCTCTGCTGTTATAACATGAAAATATCCATAAACTATAAATAATCATGACTGTGTTCCAATAAAACTTTATCCACAAAATCAGACAGTAGACAGGATTTGGGCCTGAGGACTTAGTTTGTTAATTCCTGACCTAAAATTATACAACCAGTTAGCAGCAAAAGTGGACTAGATATCAAGTCATCTGAACCAAATGCTCTTAGAAAGTTCTTGATTTGTGGCTGTAGTGAATAAAGCAGGGTTGATGAATTGTACAAAGGGATGTCAGTACTCCTTGGTTACACTTCAATGAAGTTAATGGTACCTTCACACATTAAGTGTCAAAAGTCTATGAATGAAATAATGCATTTGATGTCAGCCATTTAAATTACATGTCAAGTTCAAAGGATATTACTTGTCACAAAAGATAATATCTAAGGAGAGAATGTATTTACTAATATATTAACATGGAATTCTATTAGCCTCAGTTCTACACTACTAGGAAAATTTGGTAAAATCTTTGAGAGAGAAAGTTTCATGTGATAAATGAACATAAGCTCAAGCTTTATCTGTCCCTTCTAACAGAATTAACTATGGAAGCAGCAACTACACAAAGAAGAACTATAGAAGTCTCAAAGAGGTGGGAACAGGACGTGAATAAGGTAAGTCAGCACAGAAAATTCAAGCCTCTAAAAGTGAACCTTGCTTCTCCACCTCCCTGGCAACAGCCCTGCGTCTGGACCTCATCATACTTTTACAAGACTCCTTTCCTGAGTCTGGTTTTTGCTGCCTCTAATCCATTCCCCACAAAGGAACCAGCATAATCTTTCTAAAAACAAATCTCTGACACCCCTGTTTAAAGCCCATCTTCCCTAGCCTCCTAACAAGATCACAGGCAGGGTCCTTTGTGGTCTGATTCTACATTAACTGTCTAACTTTAACTCCATCATTCACTCTCAGCTATCTTACGCTGCTGTTGAAACAGACAGGTTGCTATTTCCTGAGAGTGCCGTATCCTTTAAACACTCTTCCTTCACTATCTCTTCCCCTCTTCACTACCTGGCCCAGCTGTACTGTCATCTCTTCTAAGAAACCTTAGCTGGTTTCTTCAGGCAGAAGAACTTGATTTGGATTCTCACATAGCATTCTGAACCCAAGATAATCATCCCATTGAATTGTAAAAAGTTGTTACAGATTCCTCAAGGGCAGGAACTCTTACTCACTTGATAACTGGCATCCTCATGGTATTTGGCAATATTTACCAATTTCAAAACATAAGTCTTTATATTCTGCCCCTCCAGTGGATAACTTCTGGCCCATCAATTTGCTCTGTATTTTACTTGGTCCTCTCCTCTATTTGGGCCACCCCCTGACTGAATAAACACACTGGAGTTTAGGGGGACAAAGCTGATTGGCAGTGTTCAGAAGTCAGCTATAAATCCAACTACTAATCCAGGGCCTTTAATGCCAGTGGCTGGCTTCACACAGAAAAGAGTTGTTCAGTCAACCATTAACACCATTCAGACCAAATCTATACTAGAAGCTTATTCTCCCACCTCATCTATTTCCTCACTAGAAATAAAAGAAGCAATTCTACCTAAGGAAGCCCTATAGATTTTCAGACCCCTGGCTCCCTCCAGGCCTACTTCCTGGTAGATTCTCAGCACCCCTTGACCACTCCTATCCCCTCACTTCCCTCCATACAAAGCTTCCCCCAAACCTCAGGGATCTCTAGATTTCAAGTTTTTACAAGGAATCAGTTATCTCATTCTGATAGGATAGACACCCAGGCTGACTTCAGGTCCTGAGTCTCAGTTCTGGTACCTCTGCTCCAAGGAATACCCTCTATGGTATGAGTTGGTGCAGGAATACTATTCAATCTACAAGGATCTTTTGCCTCACAAGATGCAAAAAGGTTTTATATCACATAACCTCACAGAATCCAAAATCTATGATTCCCCTGGATTTCATATATTAGAAATCATTGGGTAGATAATACATAAGAACTCACATGTTATAGTCTAAACTCATTTATCTTCACAAACTTGTTGCACTTCAACTTTCTTTGTGATTGATATTTTCTTCCATTTTTATTAAAGCCCTTAGATGAATTTGCAGTTTAAACTGACTCAAAGTCAACTTAGAAGTACTAAAACAACAAAATCTTGGCCAATGAACTTTTGTAGTAGAGACTAGAGAAAAGAAGCTCACTACTTGTGATTGACGATGAAGTGACTATCCTCTTTTAGAAATGGGCAAGAAATAAATTGGCATGAAACAACTTTGCTTCTTGGTGCCTCTCTAGAATTAGATAAATATAGCATCAAACAATCATTTTTTTTGAAGATGACCTTTCATATTAAATGAAAAGCTGAAGAGTTAATATCAAAGGGAAAGAAAATGAATAACCTGTGAGAATAACTACTCATGCCTAAACATACGGTGAAAAGGAAACTAAAATATGATAGTAAGTATCTTAGACTGTTGAGTTACAAATTAAATGTATTTTATATTCTCAGGGTAACATTTGACTACCTACTATGAATCGGACACTGGAAGAGGAGCTCATTGATGAGGATTATCAAATACACTGATAAACATAATTTAAATCAGTGGTTTTCTAATTTTAGTGGGCATCATAATTGCATGAAGGTATTTTAAGACAGACTGCTGGGCCCCATCATTAGAGTTTCTGATTCAGTAGGTCTAGGATAGGATTCAGAAATTTGTATTTCTGACAAGTTCCTGGGTGTGCCGGTTTTAAAGGATATATGTACCCAAGAAAAGCCATGTTTTAATCCTAATCTCATTTTGTAAAGATAGCCATTTCTTCTAATCCCTATTCAGTACTGTATGTTTGAAACTTTAATTAGATCATCTTCCTGGAGATGTGATTCAATCAAGAGTGGGTGTTAAACAAGATTAGGTGGGTCTTGATTAGGTGGGTCTTGATTACTTTACTGCTCTGAGAGAGCACAGAATGACATAACCACAAGAAGCAGAGAGTCCACCAGCCAGTGATTTTTGGAAATGAAAAAGGAAAATGCCTCCTGGGGACCCTCATGAAAGGAAGTCAGGAGAGAAAGCTAGCAGATGACTCTGTATTCGCCACGTGCCTTTCTATATGAGAGAGAAACCCTCACTGTGTTTCCTGGGTGCCTTTCCACTTGAGAGAGAAACCCGGAACTTTATCAGCCTTCTTGAACCAGGTTATCTCTCCCTGGATGCCTTATATTGGACATTTCTATAGACTTGTTTTAACTGGAACATTTTCTTGGCCTTAGAGCTGTAAACTAGCAACGTACTAAATTCCCTTTTTAAAAGCCGTTCTGTTTCTGGCATTTTGCATTCCAGCAGCTAGCAAATTAGGACACTGGGTAAAGCTAACGCTGCTGGTCTGGGAACCACACTTTGAGAATTACTGAATTAGATGATCTCGGTTACATGATGAGACATGCTGACTCTGAAGAGATGAAAAAAATAGGAAGTCCAAATGAAGATGTACAGACTCTGATCTTCCACTGGGTTGAAACCTTCAGCCATGCTGCCCTACCAGCTACATTCTGATTTTTCAGGAGGATATTACCAGAAGTTAATATGCTAAAAACATTGATATTATTGACAACAGGTCTCTTCTCCATGAACAGTTCTGCTTACCCCCATTCCTCTTTCAATCTAGTCACAAGCTTCAGAAAGTGAAATTCAAAGAAAGTCTTTAACTATTAAAGGTTAGGACTATTAAAAGGCTACTATATAAAGTGGTCTTGAAAGAGTTTTTATTTTTCTAAATAAAAATACTTTAGTATTTTCACAGTTTTAGTTCTTGTCCTTTTCTAAAGTTTAACCATCTCATTTTAAAATTCTATGCCTCTAGGCTGAAAATAAATAAGAAAAAAAAGGTGCTATAACCTTTGATTAGTCTAATAAAACACTAAAAAAGAAACACACTCAGTAGGTGGTTAAATCAGATAATATTTTGTGCTGAATTTTCTGTAGTAATTCGACTAAAAATTCTATTGGCCAGCCACCAGAAAGTATACAGCTCACCAAAGTTTTACAGTATTTCAAAATTAGATCTTAAAATAGTCTATATTAATTAAATGTCTTTATTTACTAACCTAAATACTTTAAGTACTTCAATTATATCTCTCTCAAATAAAATTTAGGATAGCCTTTTATATTTGTGCTGTTTCAAAAGCTGTTGGCACACATCATTATGGTGCTTAAAATTCCCATTAAAGAGGAGAAAATAAATAAGAAAGAAAGCACATTACAAAAACTATGTTAGTCTGACCACCACAATACCACTGTTCCTTAAAGGTTTTCTATGCTTTCCTTTAATCAGCAGAGCCTCTAGAAAAGGAATACTGCCATTCAAAGCAACCTGAAGCCATTCAGAATGACTGAATCATTTGGTCATATCTAATCTTGCCAGGGTTCCTAGGCAGAGTCAATGATCCTGGGCTCTCCTCAGGCCTTCTCTAATGACAGCCTTGGAGTACCCCAGAAAACTTTAGAACTTCTTTTTTTAGCCATAAATTGCACATAACTCTTCCAAATCCTTAGTCTATAATTTCTCATAAAACTCTTTGAGATCCTTTGGTGAAGATAAATAGCAAGAATTATTGGACTTTAAATCATGATTTTGATGTTATATGCACTAGATCATAACTCTATGGCTTTGGTATCCTCATAAAACTAAATTACAAAGCCATTCTTTTCACTTCAAGCTTAATAGCATACAGGCCATGGGCTAAGCACTATAAACACTCTTGATTAATTTCTCAAACCAAATCTCTTTTGCAAAAATTGACTTGTAACTCTGTGTGCACAAGTTCTCCTCTAAACCTATGAAGTCTGTACCTCTCTGACCTTCCAAGTACAATGATTGCTGGAAGTGTTGTGTACCTCAGTAAAGCCATGTCCTTTAATCCTGATTCAGTATTGTAGGGTGGAAACCTTTGATTAGCTTGTTTCCATGGAGATTGACCCACTCAATTGTGGGTGTGACCTTATGATTAGATTACTTCCATGGAGATGCAATGAGCAATTTTAAGTCTGGCCTTTTGAGTAGATGAAGATGTGACCTTGCCAATTCAAGGTGAGTTGTAATTAGTTCATTGGGGTTCTTTAAAAGAAGAGACATTTTGGAGAAAACATAGTTTCTTCAGAGCCGACAGAGACACAGACATTTAAAGATGCTGGGAGTGCTGACAGAGAGACCAGATGCCTAGACACAGAAGTTTGGAGGTGCAGAGCCCAGCAGACATTGCATTGTGCCATCCCATGAGGTGCTAAGTAAGCTAGAACCCAGAGTTGTGCCCTAGAGGAGTTAAGTGAGGGACCACAGATGCTAAATAGAGAGGAAAACACTGGCATCAGAAACTGGAAGCAACAGAACCAGGAACAAGGACCAGCAGACACCAACCACATGCCTTCCCATATGACAGACATCAAACTTCCTTGAGTCAAGATTATCTTTCCCTGGAAGCCTTAGTTTGGACACTGTAAACTTGTAACTTAATAAATTCCCTTTTTAAAAGCTGTTTCATTTCTGATATATTGCATTCCATCAGCATTTAGTAAACTAAAACAAATGATGAGATTAATGTTCATGTGCTAAGGTGAGACAGGCCTAAAAGCTGTCTGTTATTACAGAGCTTAGGTCTGAGTCCCAGTTTTACCACTCTTCTACCCTGGACAAGTCACCAAGTCAGGTGATTGTGTTTTGGTGAGGAAGGGACCTCAGGTTTACAGAATTTCTTTTTTTAACCTCAGGTTCACAGAATTAAAAATCACTGGTTCATGGCACACTCTCATCATTGGCCTATACACATGGCATCATTTTCTATTTATTACCTTAAATTTCTTAACATATATACATGTTCTTAACACTCAGAAAACTGTTGGAAAATTATGCACACTAAAAATATGCATATAAATGCTCATAGAGGTACTGTTTACAATAGCAAATTTGGAAAAAGTCAAATGCCAGTTATCAGGATACTGTGGTAGGCTCACACAATGAAACAATGAACAAGCACAGCTACTTTAAACAATATGGAGCCAGTTAATATTTTTAGGTCTGTTTTTCCCTCTGTTTGGCTTAAATGGAGAACATTTACCTTATTTTTTTTATGAAGATAAAGCAAATATTGTATGTAAAAATGCTTTGAAAAGTGTACTAGTAAGTGTTAGTTATTGTCTTCCCTTCTCTATTACTCTCAGGAAGTCTAATATAATCTGGAGGACACAATTTGGAGTCACATGTTGGGCAGGAGAGGGGTTCAAATCTCTCATGGAGCACTTACTTTCTTTGTAGCTTCAGGTAAGTCAATTTAAACTCTCTAAAACCCAGTTTTCTCACATATAAACAAAACTAGTATCTTTTTAAGACTGCCTAAGTGAGATAACCCAAGTGCACACTGCTGATAGAGAATAATAAAGGCTTGTATCAGTAATAAATATTATAATAACAAGGATCCCTTTTGCATTTGTCAAATGGACAAAGTAGCTTTCCCCTTTCCTTATCCCTCACATTCCCAAAACAACCCAGCATACATACACACAGGCTCACATACACATATATTTTCTTTACTAGCTCCTCAGCTCCTCATGTCTAGATTGGCCTACATTGAGGGCAGTAAAAAGGCTCACTAAATAGGCCCAGTATTTATGACTTGGACATCAGGACAGAAATAGGCAGAATTTAACTAGATCATAGCACCCTTAAATATAAAGTGCCTCCTAGGAGAATTTTATTCAGAATTTCCATTAAAAATGAGGTTCCTCTTTTGTTCCTCAGATGTGGCCTTTCTCTCTCTAAGCCCATCTCTGCAAGTGAAATCATTGCCTTACCCCCTACATGAGACATGACATCCATGGGTGAAAGTCTCCCGGTCGTGTGGGAGATGACTCTCAGGAATGAGTCTGGCCCTGGCACCATGGGATCAACAATGCCTTTCTAACCAAAAAGGGAAAAAGAATTGTAACAAATAAGGTATCAGAGGCTGAGAAAGTTCAAATGCGGTTGAGAGGCTAGTCTGGAAGTCACTCTCATGCAAGCTTTAGTTAGACACTGTTACCTATCATAACTTGTCAAACCCCAACGAGAACCATTCCAGCCAATCCTAAAGAATACCTAGGGCAATATATAAGATTCTACAAGGATTCCATGCACTAGAGTAACTTTCCAGAAACCTACAACCTCCACATGGGCCCCTGGACCAAATAATTCCTGAACCTAGAGGGGCCAGCCTCTCCAGAACATCAGCTAGTTCCATCTCCCTACCCCATATTATTGACAGCCCCTTCTAACATGAAAAAGTTAGAATGAACATAGTCCAAATACCCCTAAAGAATGGGAGAAAGATCAAAGGTTATGGTGGAGGTTATACAGAGAAAGCAGGGTTTAACAAACAAATATAACTGCTGAATCATCATATTGATATTTCTTTTAGACTCCAGTATCTTAGAGCAGCTGGAAGTAAAAACCTAAAATTGTGGAATTGTAACCCATATCAAAGTCTGAAATCTGTTCTACAACTAACTGTTACGTTGTGCTTTGGAATTTACTACTTTTTTGTATATACATTATTTTTCACAAAAAAGAAAAAAAAGTGGATTGTGATGATAAAAATATATATATTCCTTCTAGCCTCCAATGTTCTGGAGCAGCTAGAGGAAAAATCTGAGATGATGGTATGGTAGCCCATATGAACTCTGGGATCTATCCTGTGAGTACTTGTTGAAAAGTTCTTTGAAAATTATTATTTTTTCTTTCTTTGCTTTGTATATATGTTATTATATAATTTTAAAAGTTAAAAAAAAAGTGAGGTTCATTTGCATTTTATTATTTAAAAGGCATTTTATTATCTAAATAGGGAAAGGGAAACATTTGCACAATCCACATAGAGTAATAAAAAGTGTGGGTTACCTCTTCAAATGTAATACAATCTCATTGGAAAAAATATTAAACTATAATATTTCAAACACATACTTTTTTTTTTTTAAACAGAGCTGAAAGTCTCTTAAAGCTTTATTGGCATTACAAAGTAGTGTGTATATATATATATATATATATATATATATATATATATATTTTTTTTTTTTTTTTTTTTTTTTTTTTTAACATGGGTAGGCACCGGGAATTGAACCTGGGTCCTCTGGCATGATAGGCAAGTGTTCTTGCCACTGAGCCACCGTGACCCCACATACATTTTTAAGGACATATTTTATATTTTTGAATGAATGAAAGCAACTTTTCAAGTTTAAACCAGGCAATTGCATGGGCAGGTCATAATGAAAGAAGCCGAGGCCTGAAATTAGACCTGCCCACCAGAGAGTATGGCCCAGCTGCAGGTGTTGGGATGTCCAGTCTGGCAAGCAGAACAAAGTATCTGAAGAATATGGCAGCACGAAAGAGTTGGTAATCCAGCCAGGAAATAGCAGAAGTTCATTCAGTATGAAAGCCCACAGCTTGGTGCCAGGAAATCCAGAAATAGTGTCCTAAAATTCAGGCAGACAGCATCAGACAGCCTAATCCATGAAAGTAAAGCCTCAGTCAGCCTGTGGTACAGGGATTTGGACTCCACTGGCTGAGTCAGAGGAGAAAATGTGAGTGTACAGCTGGGTCCAATGTCTTCTTGAAGGATAAGCAAACCTAGGCAAATTTCTAAGACAAGAACTTGGTCTTGGGGGATAAGACAAGAATCCTGGTACAAAAACTACCGTGCAAAATAAATACTGAATCCAAGGCACAAGAGATATATACAATTCTAGGAATTATGGCATAAGCCAAAGGCAAACTGGTTTGATGGTGAGGAACAAGTGCCAGGTCACAGCTCTGTAAATACCTCCTTTCTTGCGTCAAACCTGGCCTCTGAAACCTAGGAGGTAGACTGCAGTCATGGTCAGAATATGGATTTAGAAAAACAAAGATCAGGAAAATCAGGAATACAGTTCTGATATGACAATCAGTATAACTACCCTGAAGCTTTCTAAACAACGAGTAGCAGTACTCTTACTTAAACCAAGTCCCAGTACAACTAGAAAAATAATTAGGAAAGCCCATGTGAACTTTTCTTAATGAACTCGACCTATAGTAAAAAAAAAAAATTTTTTTAAAGTTGTTTTTGCTCTCCTGTCCACAGAAAATGAAAAAAGCAACCCTTCTATTCATTCTTATATAAATTTTATCTATGAGGATGATCTAAAATTTTTTTGCAGGTTTTTTTTTTTTTGTATGCTGTGTGGTGGGGGTCACATTTCATTCTTTTTCCATGTGAGTACCCCGTTATTGCAGCACCATTTGTTGATTTATTATTATTATTATTATTATTATTATTATTATTATTTTTGCTAAGTATACAGGGCAGGAATCGAACTTGGATCTCCTGCTTGGCAGGCAAGAATTCTACCACTAACTGCACTCGCATCCCCTTTCTAAATTTCTTATCTTTGAGATACAAAGATTTTTTGTTGTTCTTTTATTTCTTCTAAAGAACAATAAAGATTCTTTTAGGCTTTACAATTTCTCCTGGACACAACCATTTCTAAAAGGGTCCTAAAAAGCACTGAACCCTGATCATGAAAATGCAATATAAAAGTTATTTGTGTGCTTAGCTATGATCTACTAACTACTACAAGTGGAATATACACATAAATCTGCCACACCCACAGGCCAATTCATTTAGAAGAATCTCTACAAAGCCATCCTTGGAGGTCAAGGATCTCTTTTAGGTATGAATATTTAGAAATGGGGAAAGAGTAGTTTTACAAGCCAGAAATGCCCCCTTCTGCTGTGGTAGCCTATCTTGTACTTGCTGTACGAGTACAGTGACCATTGGCAGCCTGGAACCAGACCATGCAGATGCAACAAACATAAAGAAATGGCAAATGTCTTCAGAGCCAATGTCAGCATATCCTAATGAGAAAGCAATCTTGAGCTAGATAGGTATTCATGAGCAACTGCTCGTGAATGCTCCAAAGTCTGATAATTAACAGCTGTGTGCTGCAATTAATTTTTATTTATGCCTTAGATATTCAGGCAAGATATTTCTTGTGTAGGACAGATTCATACTTCATGAATCTCAAAGGCAGCAACAAGAAAAACAACATCAATTATTTTTCTTTTGTTTCTTCTTAATTTCAGCAGCTCTGCCTTTTGTATCTCAAAACACTATGTAACCTTGTGTTTAGCAAGCAAATTCTAAAGCCCATGCAAAGGACCATGGGGGAAAACCTGGCAAAGGCATCTAAGGCTTTCTCCAGGCATTCACAAACCCTTAGAGGGTGCCAAAAAAGGCAATCTAAATTAAGGCATTGACATTGAAGTCTCAGCAGTCTTAATTCACTTCTGTGGACCTTGTGAGCTTGTTATTTCATTCAACAAATGGTAAATGAATGTCCACTAGATGCATGGTATTCTTCAAAGGTCTGCAAAATAAAGGAGTTGAACAATATGTTTTTTTCAGGTCTTTTCCAGCTTTATGATTTTATAAGTCAGTAAATCTAGAAAACGTACAGACCCAGACCTCAAGGAATTTGCAGTTCTGAAAGTAAGATCAGATTATACAAAATCATAATACAAGGCAGGATCAATTAAGTGTCAAATATATTATACTGTAGAGAAAAGAGTGGTTCTCAAACTCCAGCATGCATTAGAATCACCTGGAAGTCTTGTTAAAACAGATTGCTGGGTCAAAAACCATCAAAGTTTTTGAGTCAGTAAGTCTAGTTTAGGTCCTAAGAACTTGCATATCTCAAAAATTTCCAGGTGATGCAGATGTTGCTGGTTAGAGGATCACATCTTGAGACCCATTGCTCCATGGGAAGTCATGAAAATGTACTGCCTACTAGAAAAACATACAGAAAGCAGGGATTTCGTAAAATAAATCTAGACAGTGAGTAGGATGAACCAGAAGGTTGGCAGATTTACAGTAGGTCCCAGGGAGGGCCAGAGTACAGGCCAGAGGATCTGGATTTCAAACAACTGGCTTGATGTAGCTACAGAGTTATTTGGTGACTTTAGCTCAAAGAGGATTCCTGATGCATGTAATGGAACATGGAATAAGGATAATTTAGGACTGCTGTCTCAGATTCTCTCCAGGGATGATAGAGAATCCCTTGGAAACTACATCCAGCCTTAGCATGGAGTTGCCCAGATAGTCCAGACATGAGAGGTCTCTATTTGATTCTCAAATTTATCTCAAGGTTCTAGTAGTACTTTGAATTCTCACAATTTGATTGACTACTTTGTGTTAAGGTGCTGACACCCTAAAGCCCATTAAACTTGTTTTATATTCGTTTGCATATCCATTAGAAATTCTTGCCCTTTCTGTTAGGGGTAAAAAGTGGTTTTTCTCTTGAAACTCCAGCCTTAGGAAGTCAGCTTTTCCTCATGAGTGTCATTATGAAAGAAATCTCCCTCCTTTCATAGTGACTCATCTGGATCTTCACATACTCTAGCCAGTAATTTAAGACATGAAAATTTCTGCTAACTTTACTACATGGAAAAGAATCTTGGAACACATGTTATATGAATGTCAGCAAATTGCAGGAAGGTAGTGATTACTGAGTTGTATTTTCTAGCATCCCTTCAAAGGATTCACCCTGCTATACTGTTTCAGATCAAACAGCCACAGTCTAGCTACCTCATACAATTCACCATTTTCTTAGCCTCCCCAGACCAGCTGTCTCAACAGCTTCAGCTATTCGACTCTCATCTGCCCTTTCCTTCACCTTCAACCCAAAGGCTATTACTGACCTCTGTCATAAGTTTTCAGAGTTTCAGCCCAATAATATGGGACTCTATCAAGTCTTGCTGAACTTCTTGTTCACAAGACCTGACCTGTCTATGTCTTGCTCACCTGTTCTGGTAATTCATACTGAATGCCCAAATTACTGTCTCCATTTCTTGTGAATGTGGTATCATCTGACTCCTATATTTGTCACTTTGTCAGCCTGGGACCTGTCCCAACCCTTTATCAACCATTACAAAGTAAATTTATAGCCATCTATAGGACACTTCGTCCCTTTCCTTAAAAAGTGACAAGCCAGAGAGCTTTAATAATAGTCTTTGCTCCTCATGCCCAATGTGTGAATCCTTCTCCCCACGCCAGTTCAATAACAATGTGGAGGATATTCCAGCCTGATTCTCCACCCTGACCTACCATCTCCTCCCAGAATTTGCTCATATTATGCAGGGTCAAATCAGTCACCTTCTGCCCAGATCTCTTAGGGCTTCTCTGTCCTTTATTCAGGCCACTGATAATTCAGGGAGGAGAGTTCTACTCTGTATAGTCAGTTGGCTTAAGGGCCAGGATCTTTCTGCTGGCACCTACTAAGTGTCAGGCCTTGAGGTAGACACTGGGGAAACAGAAATGAGTTTTTCAAAAACAAACATGGTTCTACTTTCACAAAGCTCTTAGTTTAGGGGTCAGGTCAGTGCCCTGACTTACTAATATTAGATAAAAGACCAGAAAAATTAATATAGAAGTGGGAATCCTAACACTATTTGGAAAAAGTTCAGAGATTTTTATAATCAAAGTGAATCTCTACTGGTAGAAGTGTGCTTAAAAATTACTTAAAAAAAAAAAAAAAAGATTTACACCTGTTGCTGTCTGTTTGATGGCCGAGACAGAAAAGTATTTCAAAAGACTTTGTCACAATGTAATGCAATAGCCCTTGACTGTTGCCCCAGGTGCTTTTCTATCATTGAAATATGTCATTAAAAAAGGTTCCCACATGCCAGGTGAAATAAAATGGGGGGTAGAATAAGGAAAAGTCCTTTTCCTCCTTCCAGAGTTGGCACTACTGAAAAATGTTTTCAGGAAATTTTTGTTTCTAACATAAATATCAACTTGTCCCCTGGCAGCAATCTTTTTCTTTCAATTTCTTAACTTTTTTTTAATGTAAAAATACTACATGCTCATTGTAGAAAATTTAGACATTATAGGGAAATTTAAAAAGAAAACACCTGTCTCACTACCAAAGATAATCACTTTTTTAAATGTTTTTAATTGTGAAATATAATACATACAAAGAAAAGAAAGAAAAGCAGTAATTTTTAAAGCACATTTCAATAAGTAGTTACAAAACAAATTTCAGTTTCTTATGGGTTACCATTCTACTACTTCAGATTTTTCCTTTTAGCTGCCCCAAAACACTGGAGGCTAAAAGCAATAAGTAATGTAGTGACTCAGTGGTCATACTCATTTGTTAAATACTAAAATATAATCACTTTTAACATTTTGGCTTATTTCCTTCCATCTTTATTTTTCTGTGTACATAAATATACACACACATTTTCCTTACCTGTGATCATATATATAGTACCCTGCTTTTTACCCTCATTATTATGCAAAAAACATTTTCTGGTATACTCAAATCTTATTTGAAAACATCAGCAAGCCTGTCTCTATACTTACAATGAATTCATTTTTCCCATTAATCTAAGTCCCAATTTTTTATGTGAAAGAACTACTTCTCATTTACTCTAAAACTGACCTTGAGATCACCCCAAGAGAAAAGGAGAAAGAAAAGAAAAAACTGAAAATAAAATGTCTAAAATGAATTGAGAATAGGGCACTTCTATAAATTGCACTTTCTTTCCTGAAGAGAATTCCAGCAAGCTCGGAAGATAAAAAGGCGGTGTCCACATCCCTCTTCCAACCTAACAAGCTGGTTTTAAAGATTTTCAGGTAAAATCCAGTCTCCTGACTACGGACTCTCAATTAAACTACTTCTGGAAGCATGTGTGTTAAGACATTTCTTTGCATTAAAAAAAAAAAACTGTAAAACTTAGCATTCCAGTTTAAAAAGTCAATTGCACAAACACAGCATGAGGCAACCTAGCTTGACAATAATCTGTGTTTAATAAAATAAAAAAGGACTTGGAGAATTTTTAATGTTGACATAAGCCTAATATGAGCCAATGCATGATGGTAAAGTATGGCTTCTACAAAAGCCAGGAAAAAAAACTTTGAGAAAAGTAATAACTTTTATTTTGAATGGAATTTGCAGGTGACAGATTTTCTTTTTTGTTTCCTTATTTTAATTTTAAAATATATTTTTATTCTGAAACAAGTATTTATTACTTTGAAAATAGTGCTATTATTAATTTGGTTATAAAATTAGCACATGCTCATTCAAATCACTGAACAATCCTGTGAGGTGAGTGTGCAGGCAGAGGTATACTGCTACCCCAGATTCGGAAATAAAGTCATTAGGTGTCTAGAAATTTTTGAGTGCCTCATCTAAAGTCACAGAGGAGGTCAAAGAACTGGGGTTAGCAACTTGCCCTCTTACTTAAGTCCACTACTCTTTTCAGACAATGCTATTTTAAGCATCTTTTATAAAAATAGGGTGTGTCCATATTCTGTCCTGTTCAGAAATTTATTGGATTTTATTCAATGCTGTCACAAAACATACCTTTTAAGAGGAAAATTGACAGTCTCGAGTTGGCTACAGAGAAGATGACCAAAATTGTGAGAACTATAGAAATTATGTTCTATACCAGTAATGAATGAAGAACTTAATATATTAAGCCTGGAAAGAAAAGATCAAGAGGAGATAAGAGAGTTCTTTTAATATTTGAAAGGCTGTTAAATGGTGAGCAGACTTGTTCCACGTTGTTCCAAATATCAGGCAAGAAAGACAGAGTTTCAAAATAAAGAGATTCCTAAACAGTAAGATATTTTTCTTTTGAACCAATGAAACTAAACAACTGTAGGGAAAACTGCTCTCTAAGATGTGAACTCCCCTACCCAGTAGGTATTTAAGGAAAAGCTATCAGGGATTCTGAATACTGTAATGACACTTTGGTTCCTGTATTTTCAGTCTATTTCTCTCATGTTTGTTTTGGCTCACTAATGTAACATATAGATACAGCATGTGAAAGAAAAGAAACTACTATGAACCAGGTGTTTCCAAACTGTCCCAGATGATAAGAATCACCTGCTGTACTTGGAGCCCGCCTTCCTTACTCACAAAGAGGCTTCAGAGGAGAAGCCTGGGAAACTTTGGGTTTTAACAAGTGCCCTAGGCAATTTTTATCTTCAAGGAAGTTTGAGAAACACACTTCAAATACATCGCTTCTTTGAATCCTCATAACAATCTTGTAGAGCAGATGAGAAAACTAAGGTCCCAAGTTATTTAGTAATGTGCCCAATGTCACACTGCTATCAAATGGTAGTGCACGGATTCAAACCCAGGGAATCTGATATGGACCCTGAGAGCTTAGCCTTTATGTAATTCTGAAAGGAAGACATTAAATAGGGAAATGGGGTAAAGAAATTTATTACATGAGCATTTTGGTGGATTTTTTTTTTTTAATAAATCGTCACTACTTTGTATGCATGGTAAATAGTGGAAGGAGGCACGTAGTTGGTTTGTGTTACAATGTAGGCAGGGACTATGCTGATTTTCACTTTTTTGCTTTTCATGAGTAAGTGTGAAAAGGGTGTACTAACCAAATAAATAATTTCAACCTGATTACAAAGAGAACAACGTTTAAATGCACTTAGCAGGAGTAATTTATATGCATACAATTAATGTGCTAATTTCGGTGATCTTTAGCTATTCATTAAACAGGTCTGGCAGGTCCTGTACTTGGCAATACTTTGTTAGTCATTTCCTGCTATTATTTTATGTATTCAAAAGTAATCAGCCATCTATAATTTAAGACTTTTCACTAATTAAATAGCCCTTTCTCTAATTATGGCCAAATCAGAGAAGTTAGTGTGTGCGTAAATATGTTTGTATTTGGTATATGAATTTAGAGATGGTGATTTCTCTGCGGTAACAAGGACCAATATGAGCTCCACAGTCTTTGGCAGAGTACAGGGGAATGTTGTTAGAGTACACAAGAAAAACCTTTTGACTTAAAACTTGACCAGCAAAGAAAAAGTATTCTCATTGAGATGGGCTTAATGTTCACCCTTGTAAACCTAGCAAAATCTGGATTTGTTGACCTTCAGGGAATAATACAAAGATCATCTATTTTTTTCAGGTCTTTGCCCCAGAGATAAAATGGAACGTGGGTTTAGGGAGAAAAGGAGTTGAAGGTTGTGTTTGCAGGAATGTGTTTGCTGACATTGATCAATGGGTAATTTTGTGATTGCAGGTTTATTCACATAGAGGGTTCAAAAAACAGATCGATAATAAAGCAATGGTGAAAATGCCAAAGAAAAGGTGATTAATGAAAAACATGGTGGAGGTGCAATCTGCCAAGCGGTAAGAATGCTCCTTCATTCAGCACCCTATAAATAAATATGCATCAGATGGAAAGAGAACATTCCCTTGGAATGTCATTAGAGGCAGGCAGAATCTCATCAGAGCCTGTGCTTCAAAGAGCAGTTCTTCATGTCCATGGAAGCAAGTTTAAATTCCCTTGTGTAAAGTCTCTGAGAGCAGTTACACTCGTGCATTATGCATTGTTCTGACATCTTGTAACATGAGCAGTGTTCTAATAGTGATTTCCAATTTTATTTTCAGTGTTATGTTTTAACAGTGTTATTTAGGGTAGCATTTTACTTTGGCCACAGAATATCTTGTTACATTTCCACATATAACATTTAATTATAGTAGCAATATTGTAACCTTGTACTGTTTAGACAGACAAGGATTTAGTACAGACTTTAAAGAATTTGTTGCTTTTAAAGTGAGTGCTTTATTCTAATAATTTTTATTGCATCAATTTAATATGTAATGATGAATGTTAACAGGCTTCCAGCTCCTTACACCAGGGAATATATGAGTTATAATGAGTTGTGCTGAAAAGTGAATACCAAAATCTAAGACAACCAAGTATTAAGGTGGGTGCTAGTTCTTTTCTAGGATGAGAACACTCAAGTTCTTAAATACAAACTTCCAAGAAGGGTTAACCTTAATGGTAAATTTAAGTAGACAAACTCTTTCTCCTCCCTTTCTTGTATTTCCCACTTCCACCTCTTTTTGCAGAAGGCCAGGTTTTTCTCCTTATTGACTCCTGGGCTTATAAAAGCATTTGAAATCAGCCTTTCGTACCTAGATGATATGTCCTCTCCTCATTTCATGTGCATGTAAGTCTTATTTATTATTTTGGAATGTTGACCCACTATTAATCATTTCATCAGTCATAGGATAGGGTGGTACTTGGGTACCAAATGTGAAACCAGTTTTCTTTCCAGACCTCCTTATTTTTTAATGATCCAGAAAAAGGCTATATCTACACTGCATTAAGGGTAAAATTAAATGCTTTCAAGTAACGCCTCTTAATATGGTGCGTGAGTCAAAGCGTGGAAGAATAAAATTATTCATTTTATGTTTCTAATACACAATTTAAGCATTTTTATTGATAACCAAATAATTACTAAGTATGTTCTCCATGAACTGTAATAGATACATCTAAGAAAAGTATGTCTGTGTGTAATGTTATGTAAGTAATGTAGTATATGAAAAGCAACTGTTATAAGCTATTGCTTTACATATATTATCTCACCCAAGAATTTTGCAAATACCTGTGCCCTGGACAAAGGTGCCCAGCTGAATGGGCAAAAGGCTGAAATCCAGCCCAAGTTCTCCTGGCCAAGCTCTGAGAAGATACTGAGCAATGTCAGCCTAACAAATGAATATTTTTTTACTCATTAGTCCACGCAGAAAGATGCAATTCCATTAATTCACACAAGGCACTGCATGTGCCAGTGTTAGCCTAGATCTCATTCCATCCGCAAAAGAATTCCACAGAGAATGGATAACCATAAATGAAAACAAGAGTTAGAGGGGTTGAATAACTTGTTTCAAGTCCCACAATTATTAAGACACATAAGAACTTGAAACCAGACCTATCTGCCTTTAAAAAAGCATTCTTTCTCTTAAAAAGGGAAAGATTGTAAGGTGGGGGGTGGGATTCACTCATTTTCTTTATCTCTGTCTACTTAGCTCATTTGTTTGGAGTATGGTAGTAACAAAACTACAAAGTTAGAGGGTTTAATTAAAGGCAGTCAACTATACTTTCTGTTAAGTCATGGCTGCACTCTTATGAATAATGTGCTTTGAGGTACAAAGCGATAAGAGGAGGGAGTTACACTGTAGTGCTGTGCACTGTTCCCAATCTTCGGTGGCCTTCAGAATCACTTTGGTGATCTCTGGTTCCACCCCCAGAGTTTCCGACTCAGCAGGTCTGTGATAGATCTAAGAATCAGCATTTCTAACAAGTTCCCAGGTCATGTTAATGTACTGCTCTAGGAACCACAAGAGTATAGTGCAAAGCAGCTACACAAAAAAGGGCAAACTGAAACAAAAATTCACTCTCCTGCAAGGAGTGTTATCTAAGTACATAAAAACAGCATGGATTTTGTGTCACATACTTCTCTGTTCAGGTGAAACTGCTTACGGGATTATAACGCTATCTCTACTTTTTCTATTTTCAGCCAAATTGTATTAAAGATTAAAATAACAATAAATGATAACAGGCTACCAACTGACTACGTTTGGTGTTATATACCTTGCTTAATATTATATTTGGAAAAAAAGAGTACTGCTGGCAATGTGGGGAAAAGAAGAAATGATTGGGGCCCTGACCTACTAATTCAACATTTATTCTTGTCCCTTTATTCATTTTTCCTATGTGGGCAATCACAGTTAATCTCAAAGAATTACTCTAGGGATCCTTCCTAAAGTGTGAAATCAATATCCCAATAACATATTTAGGAGAATGTATCCAGTTTTCAATTAAAGAAACATTCTTGTATGGTATCATGAATTCCTTCCGCAAAACATTTTTTTGTGCAGATATACTGTACAGTAGATCTTTAAAGAATCCTATTTTGTCAGATAACTTAAAACAGAGTGCCTAGTGAATGAATCCCCCTTACCCCCAACAAACACACTGCCTAAGAAGCAGTCTTTAAAAAGTAATTTGATCTCGTCTGTATATGCAGCCTACCAGTGTGGTGTGAATGGCACATTAGTCATCTTAATAATCTATATATATCACTTCATAATCAATATGGTAGCACATCACCTGAGTTATCTGGTAAGCCAATTAATTATGTCAACACTTGCTGAATGATTATCCAGGGCCATCCTGCATTTATCTGCAGGAGATCCAGAATAGCCTAGCCTTGCCTTACTTTTCTTTTAATCATAGTTCCTTAACCCTTTCCATGTTTTTTTATTTCTTTTTAAAAATCTCAATTCTACTTTCCTAACAACATGAAAAAACACAAGGAGGCAATCCATTTTCTGAATGGTAGAACAGTGTATTCACATCATTTAATTAGAGTTAATTTAAGAGGGCTCTCTTAGTCTTCAGGACTAAATCACTCAAGGGAAATAATGATGCAATTGTTTGATGTCTTTCACTCAGCTGACTGGCTCACTTTGGAGTTCTTAGTTATGTCTGGGAAAAAAAAATCAGACAAGTGGGTTTGTTTTGATTCCCATGGACACAACATTGCCGTGGCAGTTTGATCACAGTTCTGGAAATCAAGCGTTTCTGTCTCTGAATAAACTGACAAGTCTGTCTATGGCTTTAAGGACAGCCTTGTTTGGAGAGGTGTTTTCTTTGATGGGGATGTCAAACTTAACACAGTGATCACACTGTAACAATTAGGCTTTTTCTTCCTTTATTAAACCCACAGACAGAAGAAGGTTACCTGGTTTTCATGTGGACAATGAGAAATGAGAATTTCCTAACACTTTTTTAAAGGGACAAAAAACTGAAAAATTTTTCATAGAAAAAAATAACTGTGGTCATGAGAAAAGGAACTAAAAGTCAACATAAAAGAAAAAGCCACATTAGAAGGTCATGGTATATCCTTGTATATATGGCAGACCAAAGCTAGAATGGTAATTGACTAAAGTACTGGATTTAAAAAGAATCAATTTACCTCTTTCTCTCAAGTTGCCTTCTCAAGGGGCTTTTTTAGGTCCTCAATTCTGAATTAATAACAATAATATGAAAAAAATAATGTTACAGAGCGATGACTGGTGAGGCAGAACTTTAAGTTCTCTAATGAGAGAATATGTATTTTAAAAACTGCCATCGCTTCAGCCTCTAGCAGTGGAAACAGCAATTAACTGCAGGAGGAACCATTTTCAATTAAGGGATGTAAGGCAAACAGGAACCCATTGCTCTGGAGTAAAGGTATAAGAGGCTTCATTTTTATTTTTCCCCATGACCACAGATACCCAATCCCACAGGCCTTGGAATAGAGCTAAGGGAGTTGTGATGGATTTGGACCAATTTCAAAGGTGATTTCCGGAAAAAAGAGATGGAAACCTTACTCCTGTTTCCTCTGAGGTTGCAGTTATTCAAAGACCTCTAGGTGACAGAAGTTGATGTGGTTGAGGATAGCTGACAGTTTAGGATCCCATGGGCTGCTCACAGAAAATTCACCATAAGGAGGAGATTATAGACTAGAGAGCCAGGCTCCAGACAAGGCCCGAGTTGGCTTTGGCAGAGCTTACTTGCATAGAAAACTCACTCGAACCAGTCATACTAGCACAAGGGCTTTGCTGCAAGGAAAAGAAAAAGTTGTATGTGCACGTGTGGGCTTGAGTGTGTGTGCAGGTGAACTGAAGAACTGTGTGATTGTGGAGTCAAAGCTGTCTGCCTGCATGGGTGACCACTTTGAAGCAACCCTGACTAAGGGACCTCTTCTCCAAATACAGTCCAGCAACCTGAGGAACCCCAGCAGGGCCCAGGGCAAAACAATAACACCTACCCAGTTAGGCCAGCAGCTGCAATGGACCAACTGGTTTCCTCTTGATGGGATTTGATAATAATGGCCACAAACCTCAGGATCTGAGATACTCTAAGGTTTGTAGGGCTCAGCCAGGACAAACGTATTCTTACAATGCCAAGATGTCTGCTCCAGGTCATACTGAATTGAATATTTAAAGAGTTATGACTCTATTCTGTCCTGGATTTCATAATAGCTGGTGAGTCTGTGCTAAATTATATCACCTAACATTTATTCAAAGCTTAGTATATACCACTGTGGCAAGCACTTCACATACCTTAACTCATTTAATCTCCACCATGTTCACATAAAGCATTTTTCTTATTTTACAAAGGGAACTGTTTTGGTAAGGCTCACACAGCTATTAAGTGGAGAAAAGAGATTCAAATTCAGTCCCGTCTGACTCCACAACAGTCGAGCAATATGGAAGAAATCAGCCAGCATTTTTTTATCAAACTCAAATTTCAAATGAAAATTTCTTTGTAAAGAAAATAACAATTAGCTTTAAAACCTTGTTTCTTTAGGGGGTTAGCTATTTCATTTTTTAAAACAAATACCCTCTGGATATACTGATTTATTAGAGAAAAATGAATGCAAATTTCATACAAAAATTACATTTTAAAGAATAATTTCTGACAAATTCTCAGGGCAGTCAAGGATATTATTAATATATAATATTTTATATTTCTAAATGTTTTATACTGGACAATCCACCCTCACATACCTAATCTTAATTGCTCACCAAAGATGACTTTATAGGCCTTGAGATTTAAATGGAATTAAAGTTAAATTTGCTAAGTTGAAAAGATTTGTTTCTGAAATTAGATATTTGTTCTAGCAATAATCCAAGCAAAAACCACTCTCCCCTCCTTATTTCTCACTTCTGTTATTGGTTCCACCATGTTCCCATTCATCCAGACTTAAAAACTCTGAAGTCACTCCTCATTTTTCCCTTTCCTTCATCTTATAGTCAGTAAGTCATCGTAAACAACACTTCATTTACACATTTACTTATTTACTTATGCATTCCCACAACCTTCAGGAATTTTTTTTCTAAATCAACTACCAACCATTATGAAATCTACCCAGTATCACCCCACAGAACATTCTAAGAACCTTTTAATGGGCCTACCTATCTTTAGTCTTTCCTCTTTGATCCATCCCTTACAGTCCCTAAACTGACCATTTTAAAGTAGCTACTACTTTATGTCATTTTCAATGATGCCTTTTTTGACTATACAAGAATATATTAAATCCTTAGCCTAGAACCCAAGAGAATTCATAACCAAGTGCCAAACTGCATTTCCAGCTTTCCTTCCAATGCTACTTGTTGAACTCATCCCTTTGTTGCAACCTGAACTGTCTACTTGCAGTGCCCCTAAAACTGTGTATTCTTCTATCTTACTTCATTTTTCTAACAAAAGAGTTCCTTCCCCCTTACTATCTACCTATACCATTCTTCCCATCTTTCAAAGCTCAGCTTAGATTACCTTCCCTATAGGAAAACTCCCTGGTCATTCTAAATAAAAGGGGTAGTCCATCCTAAGTGTCAGATGTCTATTTTACTGATCTGACACTAAATTGTTTCATGGATATGCTATATTTAATCTGTAAAGCCCCCCATAAAAGACTAAGTTCTTTTAATCCATTCTTGTAGGGGCAGACCTGTTGTGGGTAGAACTTTTTTATTAGGTTGTTTCAATGGAGATATGACCCACTCGATTCAAGGTGGGTCTTAATCCTGTATTGGAGTCCTTTAAGAGAGCTCACAGAGAGAGAGAGAGATCTTCAAAAGAAAATGCCCAGGAGAAGCTAAAAGAGAGAAAAATACACAGAGACATTTTGGAGATAGCCACTGAACCCAGAGCCAGGAGAGAAAGGCCAGCAGATGTTGCCATGTACTTGCCCATGTGACAAAAGAACCCTGGATGTCAGCAGCCTTTCCTCAGAGAAGATATCTTACTTTTGATGCCTTAATTTGGACATTTTTATGGTCTTAGAACTGTACATCTGTAACCTAATAAATTCCCTTTGTAAAAGCCAACCTGTTGCTGTTATATTGCATCCTGGCAGCTTTAGCAAATCAAAACAATGGAATTACTGGCTCCTTTTCAAAGTGTATATCTTTAGTGGAACTGGACTGTAGAAACTTGTGAGTAGGAACTACATCAATTAATTGTTAATTGTAAATACATGTTTTAAATATGTATTTATGTTCATAAGATTTTTATATATTACCTATTTTGGAAAATCTACTCCTTTTTAAAAATGTACCTAAAAGAAGTAAAATAGAATGATGGCAGGAGATTGGAATGAGTCAGGTCAAATTTAGAATCCATTTTGCCTGTTACTTAACCTAAGACTGTTTTTTTTCAGTCTTAAGGTGAGTTGTCTTATGGCTAAATCAGTCCCATTCTTCCCTATGTACAAATCTTGTAATCGGCATAAATGTTCAGTATCTGTAGTTGTACCAAATGCCACCCATATGACTTTGTGACTAAGATGGATTTTACAGCTCATAAGAAAGAAAAAACTCTTTGATGACCACTGACATTCTTTAAGTTGACAAATCACTTCTTGTTATCCTTGACATCTCCCACACCTAGCCATTACCAAATGGCAGCTCTAAGGGTTGCTGAAATTTGATGCAAAAAAAAAGAACCAATACTTGTCATTTAAACACGGACAGGCCTTAGGCAGACCAGATTTTTAAGTTAGCTATTCTGAGACAGATAAAGGATTTTGCTGTTAATAGCAAAAAGCTAAGTCCCATACATTTCTTGTGTATCAAATTGTAAGGCCTAGGAGAAGTTTTAACTATGGCTCAGATATTGTGCCTTTTTGAATCTGTGATATACCCCAGAAAAGCCATGTCCTTTAATCCTCATTGAATATTGCTGGGTGGGAGCTTTTTGATTATCCATGGAGATGTGACCCATCCAATTGAGGGTGGTAACTTTTGATTAGATGGTTTCCATGGAGATGTGTCTCCACCCATTCAGGGTTGGGTTTGCTTACTAAAGCCCTTTCAGAGAGAACCATTTGGAAAAACCAGAGACCTTTGGAGATGAAGAAGGAAAATGCCCCAGAGGAGCTTCATGCAACAAGAAGCTGGGAGAGAAAACTAACAGACACTGTCTGTGCCCTTCCAACTGAGAGAGAAACCCTGAATGTCATCGGCCTTTTTTTTTTTTTTTTGGGTGCATGGTCCAGGAATCATCAGCCTTTTTAAACCAAGGTATCTTTTCCTGGATGATTTAACTTGGACATTTTTATAGACTTGTTTTAATCTGGACATTTTCAAAGCTTTAGAACTATAAATTAGCAATTTAATAAATTCCTCTTTTTAAAAGCCATTCCATTTCTGGTATATCACATTCCAGCAGCTTACAGACTAACAGATATTGACTGGTCATATACTTTCCTCCTCTTAGATGGGTTAACATCTTCCATAACCTTATTCACACGAGTATTATTAATATGAGTTCTTCCATATGAGGTCAAATAAACATTAGTAGGCTCCCATAGCTGGGATTTAAGCATGTTTTGGAGAATCATGTGGACTGGAGATCTGACTACAAAAGTCTATTTGTCCAAGGTGTTCTGGAATCTCTTAGAAGATAATTTTACCCAAGAAGAGTCAGGCCCAAAGTCTCAGCTGACACAAACAGCTTGATTTCTACCATTCCAGCACTGTAGGGATTCATATCTGGGTCCTACGGAGACAGAAGGCTATGAGCAAAAACTAAAAGACATCAGGGCACAAGTTACTATAGCTTTGGAAGAATTTCCAAAAAAGTAGAACACAGACATTCCCCCACCCCAGTATCTCTACCGAATAATTTGGTTTCAGTGGTGGCAGCAGTCCCCAGCAGAAGCAGCAGCAGTACAGGAGGGACCCCAGGTGAGCAACTAGAAGATGCAGCAGTATTTTGTAAATGCATCAGTGGTGCCTGGAAGACCTCATATTGTAAATGATCAGTCTTGTTCAAGAGCACAAGGGAGACACCTTGTTGTCCTTTCAGAAATTTTTGACCGGGGAAAGCAAAGTGATTTAGTAGGCCAGATTCCAGAAACGACCAGTGATAGGTAATGAAATATGGTAGACTATCAAAGTGACTGAATCCAGGTAACTTGAGTAGAGATAAAGAATTAGGCTAATATTTATTGAGTGTTTTGGACACACCAGTGTTTTTTATTTATTAGTTTATCTGATCCTCAAGTCAATTCTATATGCAAGTACTACTCTTTTCTGCATTTTATACATGAAAATCTGAGTCTTAAAAAGGTTAGATAATTGGTTCCAAGCCTAGGATCTGATCAGTGACAACCTAGGGATCTGAACCTGAGTTGTGAGATTCCAGAGTCTCCTGTGTAAGTAATATGGGCTAGTACACTCTGAAAGAAGCTAGGAGAGCTTTTTGTAAAAGGTAAAATACAAACTTTGTTCTGACTAAAGCCAGAATTGGTGCAGCTGTTTTACTTTAGCTGAGAATCCACTATAGTTAGGTGGGGACCAGGATCTCACTCTATAAAATGGGCCAGGGAATCTCCATAGCCTGGTAAGGGGACATCCCAAAGCAGGCAGCCTGACATACACCCAGACAGGTTGCAGCAGATGTAGGATTCCTGACAGCCCTGGCAGCTGCTGCCAAATGGCCTGAGAGTTCAGGGTAAGAGCTAACAGGGATTACCACATTTGGGGGTGTTTTAATTCCCTTGATGTGGACAAAGGGGAAACGAGAGACTGTCCTACTCTTTGCATGTTGTGAAGGTTTAAATGGTACTTTCCTGGGATAGCTTGGGAGACATGAATTCTTCTTTCTGATTTTTTCTGGAAATTCACTTCTTCACTTGGTATGTCCACTTCTTCTGCTACAAAATGAGGATGTTGGAGCAGCTCACCTCTGAATTTCTATGTTTGACTAAAAAAAGACTCTTTGAATTAAAACACTGGGAAAGCAGCCTTTACATTTTTACCATAAAACTTTACAATGCCAAAAATAAAACTATAACTTCAAAAATAATCCAATGGCATGTCTATGCACTTAGGCTGGATTGTGTGTATGAATAAGGCTACTTTAAAATAGTCAGAGAGAAACAAGTGCTAGAGAAAATGCAGAGAAAGAGATGTACCTATTCACTGTTGGTAGGGAAATGAGAGGTACAGGCCCTTGAAGAGCAGTTTGGTAGTTCCACAGGAGGCTAGGGGTGGGTTTGCCATATGATCCTGAAATGCCTGAACTAAGCGTGGGGACACAAATGGAAATTTTCACACTGGTGTTTCTGGCATTAGTTTTCCTGATCCACAATGAATGGAGGTGGCCTAAGGGTACAACAACTGAGGAATGGAAAGGGGAACTATAGTGTATACAGACAACCCCCAACTACTTAGCAGCCACAAAAAGGAATGAAATTGTGAGGCATAAAACTAGATGAATGAACCTTAAGAGCTGCATGCTGAATGCAATGTCAGGAACAAAAAGGCAAATATTATCATGCCTCAATTATATGTACTAACTATAATATAGAAACTTGGTAAACTAAAGTCAGAGCATGGGTTATCAGGTTAGGGCTTATTGTAAAGGGTCCTAGATTATAAGCTCTTATAGCAGTCACATATACTCAGGAGGTATAATCATTAATTCTGAATTCCGAATATGAGCTTTTTATATATCACCTGGTCTTTCACAGAACTTTGGGTATTTATGTGACATCTGAGACTCAGAGTCAGAGCTCTGAAGTTATGAAAGTTAATAGTACCCCACACAAGAACAGTTTAAAAAGTTGAAAGTGTGATCAAACATCGAGTAGAGATATGAATGAAGCTGATTTGGATAGGACTAAGGTATATCAGAAGACAGAGTAAAGGATGATAGCGTCCATATCTTAAAACTTTACCTTCTGTGTGAGACTAAAGGGAGAGATGTTTATTTGGTGCAAAATTAATAGTTTGGGTAGTACATTTCCTAATTTAACTTTATGAGCAGTTTAGTTGAACACTATAAATTCTGGAAATCTTGAATAGGGCATGAGATTATGTTGGTTTGTCTAGATTAGTGTGAAGTACCAATAAATCCCAGAGTGATGTGGACAGTGAATAAAGAAGTATTTGCAGGGTCCCCTTAGGGCAATGGGGAAAAAGGGGGAAAGATTCAAATTCCCCATTTGGAGAATTTCTGATACTCTAGCAAGCAGTGGGAACAATCAAATCAATAGGCTGAGCCTCCAATCTTGGGGTTTGCCCCTATGAAACTTATTCCTGCAAAGGGTAGGCTAAGCCTACTTAAAATTAGGCCTAAGAGTCACCCCAGGAGAACCTCATTTGTTGCTCAGATGTGGTCTTTCTCTAAGCTGACAATCAAGGGAACCCATTGCCTTCTCCTCCTTCATGGGACATGACTCCCAGGGCTATAAATCTCCCTGGCAACATGGGACAGAAATTCCAGGATGAGCTGGGACCTAGCATGAAGGGATTGACAAAACCTTGATCAAAAGGAGAAAGAGAGAAATGAGAAAAAATAAAGTGCCAGTGGCTGAGAGATTTCAAGCAGAATGGAGGGGCTATCCTGGAGGTTATTTTTATGCATTATATAGACATCCCTTTTCAGTTTATGGTGCATTTGAGTGGCTAAAGAGAAGTACCTGACACTGTAGAGCTGTGCTCCAGTAGCCTTGTTTCTTGAAGATGACTGTATGAAGATAAAACATTTACAATGTGATTGTGTGACAGTGAAAACCTTGTGTCTGATGTTCCCTGTATCTAGGGTATGGACAGATGGGTAAAAAATATGGGTAAGAAAATAAGTAAAAGTGGAAATAAAGGTTAAAATATATTGGGTAGATGGAAATACTAGTGGTCAATGAGAAGGAGGGTTATGCAGTATGGTATGCATGAATTTTTTTATTTATTTTATTTCTTTTTCTGGAGTGATACAAATGTTCTAAAAAATGATCATGGTAATGAATATACAAGTATGTGATGATATTGTGAGCCACTGATTGGACACCATGTATGGAATATTTGTGTGTTAAGAATGTTTGTGTTTGTATGTTGTTTTGTTAATAAAAATATTTTAAAAAATAAGTCAATGGAAGGTTTAGGAACTACAGTGATAATAAGAAAAGTAAACAGTTAACTCAAAACTAAAGAGAGAGAGAGAGAGGGTGTGAGCATATCCCCGGGCTAGTAGATCCTGGAGAGGGGTGAAGGTTTTCTTCCAGGTTTTAACAGAAATAGATTAAACCTTTCTTTAGTGTGTTAAAATACCCTGCAGGGTCTTTTATGAGCCAGGATAAGTCACAGCCTTCTCCATTCAAAACTGAATGTACAAAAGGAATGAGGTGGGAAATATGAGGAAATTCTGAAAGTGACTCTGTAGGCTGACAATCAGAGACAAATTTCATGACCTTGTAAACAATGGGAGTCTGGGATTCATCTCCTTTAGAAGAGAGTGAAACCTTTGTCCCTTAGAATGTTTTAAACTAGGCTAGACAAAGATAGTACTGTTTTAGAAATGTTCTGTATTGTATTAAAGAGAATACAGTAGAGAAGGGTCTGATGGGAATCCCCAGGGTAAAGAACTGGTTGACCTAAAACTTCTTTCTTCTTGTGAATTTCTGCTATCCTAAACCTTTTCATTGCAAGCAGCCAGGTCCCTAAGGAATGGGGAACTGAAATACAACAGGTGCTTGGCTGGATCTTTCTACCAGATGTAGAAGAAGAATGCCAAGTGTTCTGTTGCCACCCTCACTCAGCTCTCTATCTTTCATAGATACATACACCATACAACATACACACTCATCACCTACAGGGGATTTCCTGCCCTGTACTTCTGGCAGAGGATGTCAAAAACAAAGTGAGGATGAAGGCTTTACTGCCATGCAGTTCCCATAAAGCTGGGTGCAGAGAGAAGGTCAATCATGTTTTTAATCTCATTATTACCCAATCAATATTTTAGGGTGTTATTGATACAAATAATATCAATTTGTACCCAGTTTAGATCTACCTGTAGGCAGTCCTGGATAGAAAACTACACAAGAAACCAAGGCAACCTACAATGGAAGAACAACATAAGAATAAGCTCATTCAGAATATTCATTAAACACACACACACCAAAAAAAAAAAACCAAGGCAAATAAACTGAGCTAAGATTATGCTGTCTGTTACAAGTTTAGTATCATATATATCTTTAGACATTAGGTCCTTGAAAATGATTCTGGGTATAGAAAGGGGTATGTAGGAGGAATCATATA
The DNA here is from genome assembly GCF_023851605.1 of Tamandua tetradactyla. Lineage (NCBI taxonomy): Eukaryota > Metazoa > Chordata > Mammalia > Pilosa > Myrmecophagidae > Tamandua > Tamandua tetradactyla. The sequence continues at coordinate 35,883,036 of NC_135336.1, read as the reverse complement.
ATTCCTATTTCATTAAATACAATCAAATATTTATTGAATGTTCAGTATGTTCTGGCAAAATACTGTCCTTGCACTCAAGGGACTCTCAGTCTGCTAGAGAAAACTGGCATGTAAACAACCAATTATAATCAAAGAAGGTATTTTTATTATTAAGGTAAAACAAGCATGGTAACACATATGAAGGAAGGACTCTGCAAGGTACTGGTTAGGAGAATCAGAAAAAGCCTCATTAAGGAGGAGGTGGAAGAAGAGAAGAAATATGTATGTGTGTGTGTGTGTATATATATATATATATATATATATACATATATATATGTATTTATATATTTACATATGTATATGTATGTCTTAGTTTGCTAGCTGCCAGAATGCAACACACCAGAGACGGATTGGCTTTTAATAAAAGGGGATTTATTTTGTTGGTTCTTCAGAGGAAAGGCAGCTTACTTTCCACTGAGGTTCTTTCTTACGTGGAAGGCACAAGATGGTCTCTGCTGGTCTTCTCTCCAGGCCCCTGGGTTCCAACAACTTTCCCCGGGGTAACTTCTTTCTGCATCTCCAAAGGCCTGGGCTGAGCTGCTGGTGCTGAGATGAGGAATGCCGAGCTGCTAGCAGTGCTACGTTGCAATCTCTCATTTAAGCACCAGCCAATTAAGTCAAACATCACTCATTGCAGCAGACATGCCTCCTAGCTGACTGCAGATGTAATTGGCAACAGATGAGGTTCACGTACCATTGGCTTATGTCCGCAGCAACAAGACTAAATATGCTCACCTGGCCAAGTTGACAACTGAATCTAACTAACACAATGTATGCAATTTTCATTTAATCATTTTCTATTATCTCCATTTTAAAGATGAGAAAATTCAAGCTCAAAAGAGTTTAATAACTTAACCAACATAATCGAGCTATAAGATAGAGAACTTGCACTGAGGTCTCTTTGTCTCTAATGCCATGCCCTTTCCAAATTGTAATGAGGGAACTGATTCATCAAGAATGTGAAGGGTTTTAACAGATGGAGACTGAGGGATCAACAGGAGCAAAAATATAGGGCAGTGGACATGCATTGCAAACTTGGCAAACTTCAAGAAATCTGCTGAGGGGCGGGCCACGGTGGCTCAGTGGCAGAGTTCTCACCTGCCATGCCAGTGACCTGGGTTCGATTCCCAGTGCCTGCCCATGCAAAAAAAAAAAAGAAAGAAATCTACTGAGGTTGGTGCATCAAGTGCACAGACACATATAGTAGAAGACAAGACGGAAATATTTAAGTAATAAAAGAAGATACAAAAAGTTCCAGTCTTGGGAAAGTAGAAATTATAGGTCACTCTCTGAGGTGCTTATCCATGTTTCCCCCTTTTTCACATCACTCTTTATTTAAGAAATCTCTGCTATATTTGGTATATATATAATAGATTCTCAATAAATATTTGCTGGATGACTAAAATTGTTGTTTGTTTTCATAATCAGATGAGAGATAATGGAAAGTTTTTAAATTTGACTTACTATATAACTAGAAGAGAAAGGAAGGGAGGAGAAAGATGAAAATAGGAAAACATAATCTAGAGAATTCAAATTCACAGATTATCCTAAATCCCCCATGTTGTCATTTAGGCCTTAAAGCACTTGAAATGCTATCACCAGCACATGTTAATCTATTGCTAAAGCTTTAGAAAATGGGGTAGGAGGAAGAGAAGCATTTTGTGTACAAAATTTTTACAACTAATATCAGATAAGTGTATCTTTCTTTGCTGCTAGAAATTGAATTTACAGAGTCTTCATCAAATTCATCCTAATTCCTAGACTTTTCAAAATATTTATCTCATGACTGAATTTACTCCCAGACTATAACACCAAATATGTTATCTACAAGATGTATACTTAGTTATAAAATGATCATTGTAGTCAAACATATCTATATAGTGAAAAAAATCCTTCTAGATACTATAATCAAATTAACTCAGCAAATGTCCCATTTTTCCTTTTTTTAAAGACTAAATTTTTTATTCAAAGAATTCAAACCAAATATATTTTTCCTTAACACGACTTCACTACTTCCGGAATATGGACATTTATATGTCTGATTATCTTTATAAAATATCAAACAAAAGTGCTTTCCAGATTTTCTTGCTAAATCAAGAGAAATTCAGAGATTCACTGCGTTTCTACTGACCCAAGAAATGTAAAAACAGAAATGTAAAGGCTCTCAACATTATTTATGTTGAAAATGTATCAAATTTTATTCTGAAAATACAATGACCTGTGAAAAGTATTTGTCTTGCTCTGGTAAACAGGAGCCCTATGTAAATGGATATCTCAACTTGAACTGAAGTTTACTTTGTTCTAATCAGAACTCATGTATCAGATCACTTCGGTGATGTCCTTGTGACACAGGGGAAATCATCCATTCCCCAGCTTGCCTACATTGTAACATATGGTACCCCAGCATTTCAAAATGAAAAGGAAAGTAGACTGCTTTTAATCCTACAAAATTGATTAATCTCTCTGAAGGCAGATCATAATAGAAAGATTTGTTGAAGTCATTTTCAAAAGAAACTCTGAAACTTAAAAAAATATATGTTACCAAGAACGAAAAGTAAAAGACAACTTTCAAAATGGATTTTGTATGATCTTGCAGCCCTGAAAATCCAGAATCTAAAGGAACTGAGGATACTGAAACTCTGAGATTAACAACTCTATCAAGCCTTGTGGCCTTGTAAAATTTAAAGGGGCAGTGAACATGTGAAATTTTATTTAGATTTCTTTCAGAATAACTTTGACTTCCTTATCCCCATTTTGCTCTGAAAATAGTAAATCAAAATATGAAATAAAGTGTCCCTTTAAAACTCAGCTCAAGCAACACCTCTACGGTAAATCCTCCTTAACTATCAATTCTATTTACTGTCTCTCCTTTGTGCTCCCACAGCCCCTTGTACACACAATTCTAAGGCTACAGTTAATCACATTATCCTGCAGTTTTGTCTTCCTTGTACACTTCTCCTTGAAAAAAAGAAGCATGTCTCATTCAACTTTGTTTTACCATTGCCCAACTCAGTAGTGGGTAGAGCTGCTCAATAAATGTTTTTTAAATGAATGAAATGGACAGTGTCTATTCACATAATATAGAGGTCATTCTGTACACACTGTCAAATTTGTATTTTGGACTTTTCTTATTTCTCCCCTGCCCTATATTTTAACATACAAATATATTCTAATTTTGGCTTCTGAGCATAATCTGGCACATTTTGACTTTCAGCATTGTGATTTCCATCAGATAACATATCTCATGGAAAGGGTTAAAAAAGTGTTGCAAAAGTATACATCTATTTTAACCTAAATATTAATTGAAACAATGACATAGTCTTGTGAGCACAGTGATGAATTTATAACCTGAAACTCAGTGACTGTGTTCCCCTGTGACTTGGGGATATGATTCTTTCTCCAGGCAAGGCGTTGTCAATAGGCAGCTTCAAAAAATAATGAATGTTTGCAGTAATAATTTCATGGGTTGAATGAAACTTAATAGCCTTTATTTCCAATTTAGGCTTACGATATGTTCCAGTAGAAAACAATATCACATGTAATATAGTCTATTATAATACCATTTAACTCTCTTATTTTGTTAATCCTTTGTTGCTGCTTTCATTGGTATTGAGTTTATAGTTTAGCAGACTGTGTTAGCCACCACACATTTATGTTGCTGCATCTATCACAGGTTTTAATCTAAGACATGGTTGTCCAACCAGGGTCCTTGCTTCATTGTCAATCCCTTACTACTCCAGCATCACATCACAGCAGAGGGTAGAGCTGGAAACAAAAAGACAAAAAGCTATAATCCAGATTAGTTTGTCTTGCTCCATTGTCAGTAGATTAAATGGTGAAAACAGTTAGATCTCTTAAATTAATGAAAGTCATTAGTGTTCATAGCTATGGAAAAGAATTTGATTACCCAAAATAAAGTAAATGGCCTGTAGACTTCAATGAGTTTGAGTTTGCAGGCCCACATGCACAGAGACAACTGGACAAACTGTTACCAACTACAGATTACAATCTTGACATTCTGAGAAAGAAAAGAATAAGACAAAAACTAGGATCAATATTGAAATCCTTGAGTTGATGAATGTATAATATACAGCAGAACATTCTTCAAAATAATGGTTCTCATTCAGAGATGTAAAGTTCACTAGAGAAAGTTTTGCAAACAGAAAAATAAATGGTATTTATTAAAGAACTAACGACTCAAACTCTCAGGAGGTAGAATCAAGACACATGTATTTTGAAAACAGTCAGTCAAACTCTCCAAGTAGGTCTAGTGTACATTTCTGATAATAATAATAAACTACTGCTTAATTATTGCCCAAAGAAAGTGCCAAAAACAATTTTATCAATAAAATGGTATAAAGGTAATAAAAGAACAAAAATTCATTGGTAAAACTTTTTGAATCCTTTGTCATAGTGCTCAGAGCAACAATGGCCAAAGTGCTTGATACTGATGCCCACAGAAGAGTCTGTGCCAGTTTGAAGCTATTATATAACCCAGATAAGCCATGTTTTAATCCTGATTCAATCTTGTGAGGCCAGACCTATTGTTTAGGGTAAAACCTCTTGATTAGGTTGTTTCCATGGAAATGTGACACATCCAATTGTGAGTGTGACCTTCTGATTAGATAGGGATATGACTCTGCCCATTCAAGGTGAGTTTTGATTAGTTTATTGGAGTCCTTTAAAAGGGGAGACATTTTGGAGAAAATACATTTTTCCTCAGAGCCGACAGAGATGCAGTCATTTGGAGATGCTTGGAGTGCTGAGAGAGCAGACACCTAAACAGGAACACTTGGAGATGCAGAGCCCAATAGATGTCACCATGTGCCTTCCCATGAGATGCTAAGAAAGCCAGAACACAGAGTTGTCTCCTGGAGGAGCTAAGTGAAGGCCCACAGACCTTCACTTAGCTTAGAGAGGAAAACATTGGCATTAGAAACTGGAAGCAATGGAACTGGGAACAAGGACCAACAGATGCCAGCCACGTGCTTTCCAGCTGACAAAGGTGTGCTGGACTCACTGGCCTTTCTTGAGTTGAGATATCTTTCCCTGGAAGCCTTTGTTTGGATATTTTGATGGCTTTAGAACTGTAAACTTGTACCTTCATAAATTATCTTTATAAAAGCCAACCCATTTTTGGCATATTACATTTCCGGGAATATTAGCAAACTACAACAGTACCCAACACCACAAACTCATTTTGTAAGGCAAAATAATCACCATACATCATCTTTAATCTAAACTAGATTTTTAAAAATCAAATATTTAAATAAAATATGACCAATGGCATATCTTTACACACAATAAATGAACTATAATGGACAATGAAACTTCTTTCAATTTCCTCTTTGCTCTAGAATTAGAGAGATAAGTAGATCTCTTGTAAGTAGATGAGTTATGAAAATAAAGCTATAATTCTACATAACCACATCAATTAAAAATATTTTAAATATTACTAGAAAATATGTGGATGATCTAAGGGATATTTTTTCTTCTAGAATTGATGTCAAAGTAAGGAGAGTAAAAAGAGATGAAAGCAGCAAACCAGAAGAAAAAATTTTTCAATGGAAACAACATCTGTGGTGGGGTTGGTAAAAGAAAAAGGTTGGTCTCTGGTACAAGTAAAGTTAAAATTTCAGAGTTAAAATTTAAGTGAGAAGAACACCAAAGACTTGACCTCTTTACCAGAATAATTGATTTCCTGAACAAAAATCAAGAATATTTCTAAGTTCTCAACAGTACTCATCATATCCCTGGCCTTCAATCAATGTTAATAATTATAACATGTCTACTACTGTGACCCTTGGAGACAACATGTCTTCCAAGTTCTTTCTCCTGAGAAAGCCATCCCTCTCTCTCTGCTCCAGGTCCAGCCCACTTCCTTAGGCAGGGATGGCCCTTATTCACACCCAGACCATTCCTGCTGGCAGCTCTTGTTTAGATCCAATTGGCCTCAGCTGGAGGTCCAGATGGCTCATTCCTCATTCCTCAGCAGGGTTTCAACAGCATCCACCCCTTCCTGATCTCTCTGCCATTAGTGCCATCAGGTCTTGAATACTTTCCCTAAATCCTAACAGTAGTTTAGTAAAGCATGTGGATTTTCTTACTATAGAATGGAGGCAACCATAGCAAAAAGACAGTTTCAGAAAGGGCACATATATTCAAACAACGTAAATTAGCATGGAGAATTGTGAAATATTCTGAAAGTTTGTTTGCATTTATATAATTTCCTGACTATGTTAATGATCTTTACATCTCTATATACATATCAATATATATCTTTGATCAAAGACAGATATATCAAATTGACAGATGTCATAATCTGTTTGAAAAACTCCATATATAGATATACAGAGAAAATAGAGAGATATATCATGGGATAGATAGATATCCATATATACAGCTATATCTATATAAATATAGACAGATTTGTCAGCTGGACAGACACTCTGTTTAAAAACTACAGGTAAACCTACATCCATATTATCTATATATAAACATTTTTAAAGAGTTCTGATCATTTGTCACTTTAACTGTGGTAGCCATACTGTACTAGATAAGCTACAACACTTTTACCAAATTTGAAAAGCATGTTTGGGATGATCTTAATGAAAATAAAAGCTCTGTGTTGTGGTGGTTTGAAACCATATGCATCCCAGAAAGGGATGCCCCTAAAGCTAATCCATTCCTGTGGATGTAGACCCCTTGTAAGCAGATCTTTTGGTAAGACTAATTAAGATATGAACTACCTCATTGGGTGAATCTTAATCCTCATACTGGAGGCCATTATAAATGGGATGAATACCGAGAGAGAAAAAGAAAGCCAGGAAAGCAAGAAGCTGAAAGCAAGAATCTGGGAAGAGAATGGAGAGACCAGCAGATGCCTCCATGTGCTTTGCCATGTGACAGAGGAGTCCAGGATCACCAGCAGCTGGTCTTTGGGAAGAAAACATTGTGTTCATGATGCTTTGATTTGGAAATTTTCATGGCCTCAAAACTGTAAGCCTGCTCTCTGCCTAAACCAACTAGGCAGGTGAACTCACTGCCCTCCCCTTTACATACAACATGATTCCCAGGGGTATAAATCTCTCTGGAAACGTGGGACAGGACTCCTGGAGTGAGCTGGTACTGGGCATCATGGGATTGAGAAACCCTTCTTGATTAAAATAAAGTTTCAAGTGGCTGAGAGATTTCAAACAGTCGAGAGGTTATTCCGAAGGTTATTTATATGCATTGTATAGATATCCCCTTTTTAGTTTACGGTGTATTGGAGTAGCTGGAAGGAAATACCTGAAACTACTGAACTGTGTAGCCTTGAGTCTTGAAGACCACTGTATAATGTTACAGTTTCACAATGTAAAAACCTTGATTGTGAAAACCTTGCATTTGATGCTCCTTTTATTCAGAGTATGGACAGATCAGTAAGAAAATATGGATAAAAATAAATAATACAGGGGATAAGGAGTAAAAAAAATTGGGTAGATTGAAATACTAGTGGTCAATAAGAGGGAGAGGTAAGGTGTATGGAATGCATGAGTTTTTCCCTTTTTTTTCTGGAGTGATGCAAATGTTCTAAAAATGATCATAGTGTTGAATCACAAATATGTGATGATATTGTGAGCCACTGATTATACAACATTTATGGACTGTATGTGTGTGAAGATTTGTCAATAAAAATATATTAAAAAAAAAAAACAGAGGCTGACATAGAGCTAGTATGGGGTCATTAAGGACCCCAACTGTGCCAGGGTTAACCTTTTGATTGCTACAGCATGGGAGGGGGTGACAGACCTCCAGGCAGTAGCCATTCACTGACCAGTATGAAAACATTCATATATCTCAGCATTTAAATAAAATATGTAAATATTTCAACAACAAAGAAAACTAAGCCTGAAGCTAATGAATTTCCATTGTTAAAACCCAACCCATTATATAGCATCTGCTTTTTGACAGTTTAGCAGACTAAAATGTGTGTAAAATGCAAAATTCAACCTGGGAGACTTTCCAAGGTAGCAGAAACTGAGGGTGGATTTTCACCTAATTTTGAAGTATACATTTGAAATGATCTGATTTAAGATGTGGGTCATGTAGAGTATGTAAATTTTACTTTGTGAGTTCAAAGAAACCCTCAGTCATCGGTGAGAACAGGTGAACTGAGGAACTTTCACCATTTAACCAATATGGGTTGAGAATCAATAAATGCCAATCTGGAGAGACAGGCCTAGGAAAAAGATGCTATGAACACAGAAAACAAATAGTGGCTGCAACTATGACCCTAAAAAGGATGCGAATATAAATTAATGGCCAAAGCCAAGATCCTAATTCTGCTGGGACAACACGCATAAGCCAGCACTATCCTGAAAAAACTATAATGTATGGTCATCCAAAGACTAGATGGAAAAATCACAAAATCAGACTAGAATTGCAAGCATTATTTTGTATTCCGGTTGCTTCCTAAGAGTGCAACTCCATGTAAGGTGCTTTAGGGTGAGACGCAGCAGGGGGTTATATATTTAATGATGGATGATAATCTATCCAGAGCAATACTAGTTTACTGAAAGAAATAGTTTATAAGTATTTGGGTGTTTCCATTTATCTCATAATCTGCAACTGTTTTACTGAAAACTGTTTCACACTGGTGAATAGAAAGACTTAGACATATTTAAGTTGGAATCTCATATCTTCAATTTTTGTTGGTTACTAGCTCCCACAGAATTGTCTCCATGTTGTCTTCCCTTAGTGTATTTTACCATAGTTGGCAGGACTAATTAACTACCTTGAATCTGGTTTCTCATGCCACCAAAATTAAACCAACCATCTAAATCCGTAAGGACAAAGTAAAGGGACTGTACAATAGGTGCTAAGCTATCTGAAATTGCTGAAATTCACATAAATAATACAATGGGAAATTTGGGTTTTTCTTTGATTTTTGCTGAGAAAAAAAATGTGGAAAAAAATCTCAACTGGATGATGGTTACCTTGAAGTAGGTCAGCTCTCAGAAAGAAGGATGACTTTTTAATTAACTAGATGCTTAAAACCCCAAAGTGAGTAGGCCGCTGTATTTGTCTTCTTAGAGAATAGCTCATCTGACATCTTACAAATCTGCCTGGGTCCTAGACAATAATAATTATGTAGTTTATGGAGCATGTAGGTTACCTACACATACAATGCTAGGCATTACAGTAGCTATAAAAGGGGAAATACCATAGGTCTATAAACATTTTTGTAGGTATTTAGGATATGCTAACTTATATATACTAAAAAAATGCAGTAACATACTGATGACCCACTAAAAACTGGAGACTCTTAAAGCAGGATGCCAATCAGTGTGCACAGGGATTTTAAGGAAAATCTCAGGGAAAGTCTTATATGTGCTGCTCCTTGAAGTGAGAAAACAGAAGAGGCCGTATATACCAGGAGGGAGAGAAAATGTGCAAAGGCACAAACAGAGGAGAGATGAAGGAACCAATATTTATTAAACAACTATTATGTGCTAGGCAGAATGATGAACTTTATACTATCTAATTGATCCTCACAGAAGTGGATCTTCTTCTGTGGTGAGAGGATCTCTCACCGTGGAAGTAGGTGAGAGAGATAAATAAATCATTAAAGTCACATAGCTAGGAGGTAGGAGAGTGAATACTTGAACAAGGATTATCTGAGTCCAGAACCTAATTTTGTGCCATGCTACACTACGGCACCAGTTCCAAACAGTAAGGAGACTGCCCTAAAAGCATTTTAGGCACTGGTGTTGGAAAGAAGTGGGCTCTCCAAATAACAGAAGCCTCAGTTTTGTGGAATGCCTCTTCAGAAAAGACATACTAAACTTTCGTACTGAGGTACAGTTTCTTATTTTGGAAAATGCAACATAATCTCCATTTTCCCTTCTATATTATTTATAGAAATTCCTCTAAGAGTTCACTTATTGAAAGGAAATGTGTGAAAAAAAATGACTTTACACAGCTGCCTATGGGAATATTTTTAGTAACTTGAATATATATATATATAATATATATATAGTACAATGTAAGTGTAAATATGATGAGTCAGAATACTGCCATTTTGTATACTTCTTTGACATTTGGCATGAGTTACCATATACAAATAAAAAATGTTTTCACCTCACATATTAAATATTATACAGGAAAGCACAGAAAAAATACCATTGAACTCACTTGTCTGGCTTAGCTACACACTCAGGGGTCAAAGTTTCAAAAGTTTTAAAATCATTATTTTATGGTATGCTGGTTTGAAGCTGTTATATACTCCAGAGAACGCCCTGTTCAAAAGTGGGTGCAGACTTATTGTGGGTGGGACCTTTTGATTAGGTATTTCAATTGAGATGTGACCCACCCATTTCAAGGTGGGTCTCACTCCTATACAAAGTCCTTTATGAAGATAAAAGACAGAAAAGCCTAGAAAGCTCAAAGAGAAACACCCAGAGAAGTTAGAAGAGAATTTAGAGAGAAAAGTCCTGGAGATGCTAAGAGAGAATCCGTAGAGAAAGCTATGGAACCAGAGAGTTGAAGGCAAAGAAACCCAGGAGAGTAGAGCCAGCAGAAGTCACCATATGTCTTCCCATGTGACAGAGGTGTCCTAGATGCCAACAGCCTGCCTTCAGAGTCCAAGTATTATCCTATGGATGCCTTAACTGGGAAATTTTCATGGACTTAGAAATGTAAATTTTAAGTTAATAAGTCTTCCTTGTAAAAGCCAATCCATTTCTGGTATGTTGCATTCTGGCATTTTTTGTAAATCAAAACACATGGATAGTCTATATAGGATTGAAGCACTAACTGCTAAAGGTAAGGAAGTTACCTGGATAAAGAAATGCCTTGAACTAATATAACTTTTAATGTGTACTTTCTTATTGGTTGATATGGTGGATTTCTTAGGGAACAATGAAAAAAGGAGCTATTAATGGCATCTCTTTACCTCTGGCATGGACCCTTGTTTTTACTGGTCAATTAGTGTTGGTATAGCCATGTGAAATCCTAAGATAAAAGTACTACATACTATACATATGAAATGTTGCTTACTATGTCTCAGCATCATTTGCGTTTTCTTAAATTGAATTATGGACTCTATATAAATTGCTTCATATTCCTTAAGTTCACGATTTTAGCAAGGTAAGTTTCATACTCCTTAAGGCTAGGATTTTAGCCAGGTAACCTAAGTGGTTGATAATATGGAAAGATGTTTTCCTCCCTTGGTCAAGTAAGCAGATATGCAATGCAGTAACTCATAAACGGGTTAAGAACAAAACAAATTTCCTTCCTCTGCAATTCGTAAAGAAAGCTCTTTAGGAAAAGAAAGAGGAGGAGATAGAAAAAAAAAGTTAAATTTTATATAAGCTTTGTAGACCTCCCTGAATCTAAGAATTCTGGCTCATTTGAAGATCTTTTTTTTTTTTTTTTTTTTTATTTACTATGTACCAGACCCTGTGCCAAGTGTTCAAGGGACAACCTAAATTTGACAGACACAGAGTTTGCAATCTAGTCAGGGAGGCATAAAATTAAGTCAGCAATAAAGGCAGAGTGTGAAATGTGACAAGGAGATTCCACCAAGACTTGGAATATCAGAGAAGAGCTCTTGGAGAAAGCAGCATCTAAGATGAGACATACAGATGATAATGGGTTATCTAGATGAAAATCTGGGGCAGACTAGGATGGTAGGCAGAATGGGAAAAGTGTTTGTGGGGGATGTCCCAACCAAAAGAAATAGAATGTTCAATGGCCTATGGCATGGTCATGCTATACCCATGCTATATTTCAAGAAACTGAAAAAAAAGTTCAATATGCCTGATGCTAGTTATGCTTAGATAGGCCTGCTTCAAATAGTTGAATGACATAATCATGAGCCTCCACCCTAAAGTTAAATCTATTCTGGCTGATGAGACTAAATTGTGAATCAATCAAGAAACATGTAAAAAGAAATATTCAAAGACCAAACCAGTGAGGGTGGTGGGTAGAGAGGAGACTTCACCTCGCTGCCTCTTCTCTCCAGCATCCCAGCATACCATGAAAATTTTGTGAAAATGAAGAGCAAGATACTATAATGACTCGAGCTCCTAGGAAAGAGGTTTAACATCTGTCAGAGCATGAGTATGCTCTTGGGTTTTTTTGCAAGAAGAGCAAACTTTTTTTTTTTTTTTTTTGCAAGAAGAGAGTTCTGTAAGGAAATGTGACTAAGTGTTGATATTTGACTGGGGGTAGAAGCATGTGGCTTTTGCCACATGGCAAAAGCATCAAGGAACCTAGGCGAGGGAAGGCGTTGGTCAGGAATGCAGTGAGTCAATACATATGGCTCTTTGATCTGAGTGGGAGTTCAGTAAGTAGATTGGAAAATTGCAACAAGAGTTACATATAGTAAAAGAGAGTAAATTTACTACTCCTGAGAGAATTCTAATAAGTAGACACAAACTATTGATTAAACAAAGTGCACAGGAACAATATCATTTATGTAAAGTTTTATACACACATACAAAAATATGTTATTTTAGGGATACTTTTATAAGTAGTTTAAAAAAAACACATACACACTGAAAATATCACTTCAAGTTCATAAAAAGGTTCTGTCTGTGAGGGAGGAGAGAACAAGGACCAACAGGTGAACAAAAAGAGGGTCAACTCTGCTTGAACTACAAAGTAAAATACAAAAATGGCTATTTGTTTTTGAAACTCGACAATATATTGGATTTTGATCAATAGCTTTTACTGCATGCTTATAAGTACTTATACATTGATATTAATTTAATCCCATTTTTATTAGTTACAAATCCTTCATTTAACATTCCCATCACAATCCTACATATTTATTTTACTTTTCTTTTTCAACTCTCCTCTTCCCCATTCTCTGGTTAACCTCCAATCTACTTTCTATCTTCATGAATTTGCTATTTCTAGTAATTTCATAAGCGATACTACACAATGTTTGTCCTTATGTGCCTTGCTTATTTCAATAAGCATAATGTTTTCCAGGTTCTTCCATGCTGTTGTATGCCTCATAAGTTCATTCTTTCTTATGGCCAAATAGTCCATTGTGTGTATGTAGCACATTTTATTTATTCATTCATCTGTTGATGCACACTTGGGTTGTTCCTAACATTTGGCTATTGTGAATAATGTTGTAGTAAACACTGGTGTACAAGTATCTGTTTGAGACCCTCTTGTCATTTTCTTTGGTATATAACTGGAAGAGGAATTGCCAGATCATATGCTAATCTACATTTAACTTTTTGAGGAAACCACCACATTGCTTTCCAGCATTTTAAAATTGTAGGTGGGTATGTGGTTGTTATATTGTTCTATGTAATTTATAAGGTCTTTCTGAATTTTTCAAAATGACAAAAAGAAGAGAGAAATGGAAAGGGTTTTGAGGACAAAGTGTGGGCATGAAGGTGCATGGTCCTCATCAGCTAATTACCAGTCAAGGGAAAGAAGCAAGTATTTAATGTCAGACCATTCTGGAGATACTAGAGGTCAGTCTCTCATCCAGGATAGGGAGAATTATCTTTGGTTTTCTCTTTGGTCTTGGTATTCTTTTCTTAGCTCCACCTCGAAGAACCACTCTGACTGCTTAGCAATTGCTCTCCATGGCTCAGCATTGTTTACTTTCTGAAGCTACTGATTAACTGACGTGTTTTCTGTCAGCCAAAATATAAAGACACATTACCATGTCTGACAGTACTGTGGGCTACAGTACAAGGATTTCCTGAGAAGAAAAGTCTAGCATGCACTACTGAAGGGCACTTATTCCCTTCTGGCTAAGGTGAAGTTTCCCAGTTTTATGAATGCTACTGGGGTGAAAAGTTAAAAATCTCCCACTAAAATTTTTATTCATCAGGTGCCCGCATTTTCAAAAAGTAACTTTTCTTCTAAACCAAGATAGGGGTATAATATATACTTGCAATATAAATTATTACTAATAGGTAATGTTTCCTAAGAACAAGAAGCATTTCCTAAAGTTTCCAGTAGAAAGGTTACCTGCGGCTCTAAATAATGGCAGAGCTGGGAAAAGAGAAACTGAGGTGCTTTGAAAGACAAATGAATAGAAGCAAGTACAGAGAAATCAGATTAATTTGTCTATTTTATTGGGCAAGAGTTAGCAGTGCAAAGGTATGGACAGGTTAATGATTTCCGAAGGTCACAAAAGATGAGGTTAATAGCAAATAGAAGGAATGGATAACTCTACATCTAAAGGAGAAAAAACAATGACACATAATGATTTTTAGATAGACTTCAGATACAAAGGGAGCCCTGAACATAGACCCGACTACCTGAGAAAGCTTCCCTGAAGATTGGAAAAAATGTGGGATTCTGATTGAAGAAATACATTAGGTAAATAGGAAAAAAAATTATGTAATACATGGCAATACTCACTATCAGTTTACTAGCCTTATCATACCAGAAATGAAACTGAATCAAAAAGTGGCTAAAGGTCACAAAGCAATGCAAATTAGAAATGATCATTTCTAGGCCCATTGCTTAGCTACCAAACCAGCCTGTCTTCTTATCCTTATACTGCCTATAGCACCACTTGCAGTTACTTATTAAATATATTGAGCTAATTCTGAAGAAGAGACCAAGAAATTATTATACGGATACAATTAAAAGAAAAATGCATGAGATTTCAAGATAAGATCTAGGACCTGGGCTACAGTTTGACAGTACCGAAAGGGTAAATTGTGGCTTTAGAGTATTTTTGGCCCATGGTAGAAACTTCACTAGAGCTGGAAGCAAAGAAACAATTGATCACTCACCTGAAAGCAACTGCCAGACAGGACTGTCTCTTTGGTGGTTTGTGCTAAAAGACAGACGGGTTTGTTTCCTGTCTGATGGGAATTGACAATTAAGCTGCCAATCTTCTAACTCTGTTACAAATATAAATTACATACGTGACCGTATGCATCTGTACATGAGAAATACACGTATAGAACTATCACTTCCAAATATATTTATTTAGATATAAATTTATTAAGGAACTAAACATGGACCCCGTTTGAAATGGTAAGAACCAAGCATCACATAGCCATAATATAGTTTCTCTCATTTACTAAATGAGTGAAAAATTAAAAGAAAAAAATGCCCAATGAAATTAAAACAAGAACTGGAGAGCTCTGGCAGATGCTTCTCTTGTGTAATTTTTTTCTAAAGGGAATGAAATGCAGATGAAATGAAAAGCGAAAGTTTAAATGTGTTTTGTATAAATGTGAGGAGTAAACATGTAGAGAGGCTGAATTAGTAGCATATGTGTTGAGAGAGAAGTGTGATATCATTTGAAGAGCTAAAATTGGAGGTAAGCATGACAATGACCGAGAAAAAAATTGTTGAGGTGTTAGTGTCAATACAGGAAATGGGAAACAGAGTAGAAGTTAGAGAGAGCGTAAGGAAATATTCTGATCAAATTATGTTTGTTCAGGGTATGAGATGTATATGGGGAAAGGAAAGAGGGCTAAGGGCATGATTAAGAAAAAGGAAGAGAGAGGAGCACATACAAACATACTTTAAGTTAACTTGCAATGATGATATTAATAAGTTATTAAAAGGACAGATGCAAGTAGCAGAGTAGGAGGAAGTAGAGGAGTAAAGCATACCAAAGTCCAGAGTAGTAGAGGAAGAAACACACTATATCAAAACAAAAAGAAGGCCAAATGTTTATATCATGACAATTTAATTACACTAAGTGATGTCCCGGGAACATGGAGAATGGATCTTCCAGATGAGTGAATATCTAAGATAATGAAAGTGTAATCCCCTTAAATGCTATTAAAAACACATAAAAACAATGTGATTTTGTTCAAAATCTCACTACCATGTATAACACTCTGACCTGTTGCTCAAATAAATGCTCAGAACACCATTTTAGAGCCCTTATCCTGAGCATCATGATGATGTCTCAAGGCCATTGAAGACCGAGTTTCAGAATGGCCTCTTTGAATTCCTCCTACCTTCTTCTCTGTTTTCATTTGCTAGCTGCCGAAATGCAATATACCAAAAACAGAATGGCTTTTAAAAAGGGGGTTTTAATACATTGCTAGTTTATAGTTCGAAGGCTGTGAAACTGTTCAAATTAAAACAAGTCTACAGAAATGTCCAATCAAGGCATCCAGGGAAAGATACCTTGGTTCAAGAAAGCTGATGACATTCAGCCTTTCTCTCTCAGTTGGAAGGACACATGGAGAACATGGCGTCTGCTAGCTTTCTCTCCAGGCTTCTTGCTTCATGAAGCTCCCTGGGAGGTGTTTTCCTTAATCTCCAAAGGTTGCTGGCTGGTGGACTCTCTGCTTCTCATGGTTATGTCATTCTGTCACCCTTCTCTGATCTCTCAGAATCTCTAAAGGTTGCTGGCTGGTGGACTCTGGTTTTCTTGGCCTCGTGGCTCTGCTTGGCTGTGCTGTGGCTTTCTTGTTGTTCTCAAAAGGGACTCTCTCCAAAAATGTCTCCTTTTTTATAGGATCCCAGTAAACTAATCAAGACTCAGACAGAATGGGTGGTGACAAGTCTCCTAGTTAAGTTTAATACCCATAATTGATTAAGTCACATCACTGTGGAGATAACCTAATCAAGTTTTCAACTTATAGTACTGTATTTGGCTATTATTTCCAAACACCCAAAACAATAAGGTCTTTAAATATCACCTTTAGCAGAAATTTCTAAATCCAGGTGGATTTTTCACTCATTAGTTCTCAATAATATGACTAATAAGAGAATGCTCCATATTCATACCCTAACATGAATTCTTTACAAAATTGGTACTTAAATAAGGATGTAAAGATCTTACTCTGGGGGTGGTAAATGTGTTATTCATTGGGTAGGAGTCCATCTGGAAGTCAAGACAGTCACTAGTGAGTTTATATGGACAGGTAGTGGTTTACCACAACACTAGTGTTATAGGCAAACAATCCTGTGTCTAAATTTTCTCTTCCAAGTATTACCTGTGTAACCTTGGGCAAATTTATTAATGTCTGACCTCAATTTCTCCATCTTATATAGATTAGACTAAGCTTAACACAGAGAGAGAATTTAAAGAGAAATGCATATGAAATCACTGCCTATACATGACTTTGCACTCAATAAAAATTAGTACCATTCTTTCCTTTACATATTATACCTCAGCTAGTCAGTTTGCAATTATAGTTGGCCAGCGAGTCTTCAAAAGGTCAGTACTTTTATACCTTGATTTTATTTCTTTCTATTTCCAATTCAAAGGAGGAATAATATGACAAAGCAATATACTAGATGCTGTGGAGAGCTGTGAAAGGAGTAAATATGTTTTCTGTACTTGAAAAATTTGTCCTTTACTGACAGAATAAACACAAATATGTAAGTATAAAAATATATACTAAAACACACAGTTTCAACTGTGAAAGGGTCAGACATGAGGGCTCTACTGTTGCAGAGCCCAGGCCCTGGGGCCATCTCTCCATGCAAGCTGCATAAAAATGGGGAATTTATGCAGAATTTTAAAGCATAAAGGAAGGGCCTTGGTGTAACAAAAAGAGGGGTAAAACAAAGAAAACTACTATTCAAGCAGTGTCATTGGCAGTGTTCAGTGGTGGTTCAGTCTTATTAAATGAACTTTTACAAAATATCAGGATTTTAGGACACATTTTTTAAAATAACTGACTATCGAATAAATTAGATTTTTTTAAGTAAAGATTTGAATGTAGTATGGTATTCTCTTTCCTCTTCTCTGACAATTCTGTGGTGTTATATACAAAAGAGACATAGTTCAAGGGATTTAAAGAGTATCCTGTTACCTCGAAGATAAGTCTGACCTGCAATTGTTTGCTGTTGTGTTCTTACTGGAGAAACTGGAGATCTCTGAATGGCTCTCACTTCAGAGTAATTTTAGGTCTTTTCCTAAAGTGAAATGTGTGTTTGCAGTGTTGTATTTGGCAGGAAGGACAGGAAATCAGATAAAGCTTTTATTGTACCTGATACTCCGACTATTTGAGTTTCTTTCACCTATAATGAGACAGCTGAAATTTTGCAATAAATAATAGGTCTACCATTCTCAGATCAACAGAGATTCCATGCTCAGGCAACCAACTGGTATAAATGCTTAGTATGCCAAAAAGAAGTAGGCAGTTTCACCAAGTATTAACAATGTTGAATTGGTAAAATATCTTTAATGATTATAGGTAAATTGATGCCATGATATGAGAAAGCTGAGATGGCCACTAGGGTTTCCAGATTTTTAGCATAATCTCTCTTTTTGTGAATTTTCTCTCTTTTTTTAATCTATCAAAAGCACTTGAAAACTAAGAATCTATTTGTTTTACTGTGTTGCCACTACTCTAAAGAAATCAGGAATAACTCTTCCAACTTCTTACAGTAAAGCCTTAACTAGATGTGTCTTCTCCACCAGAAAAAGCAGGAAGATTTACCCTGGAAGCATCCATCAATAGCCAATTACTATGAATAGTACAGGATTGGCTGACTATCCTACCTGGGCTCTTACAGCTTGAACACCTGTTTCAATTCCACACTCAAGGAGTAGTGGTTTAGGATTTAAGTTCCACATAACATCACAGTGAATGCACCATTTGTAGGCACTTGATAACTAAAGAAGGCCTCCTTATTTTAAAAAATTATTTTCTTCCTGTCCTTGCACATTCAAGGCATGAAATCAAGTTGGCTTCCATGACCCATGACCTAACATACTCTAATTTCCACTTATTTCTTTGCTGTTCTGTTTATTCTTTGCAGCCTTTACCTCCTCTACCAAGCCTATTAAATACTGGCGCTCCTCAAGGTTTGTCCTTTCTTCTTGCCCAACACTATCTTCCTTGGTAGTTGTATCCAAGTCCACAACTTCCACAAATTATAAATTAGATGATTCATACAACTATATCTCTAGAACTCTCTTCTGATTTTCAGCTTGTATAGCCAACTCCCTACTTAACATCATGACTTGGGTGTGGCAACCCAAACTCAACATTCACTAAAGCCTATTTATCTTCTTATGTTCCCTATCCCTGTAAGCAGCACTCCATCCATCCAATTATACAGATAGAAGCTAGGCAGTTATGCTTAATATCTTCCTCTCCCTCACCCTCCAAATCTAAAAAATAACCAATTATTGATTTTGGCTCTTAAATATCACTAAAATCCATCCACGTTTCCCAGTTTCTATAGACTCCATCTTTTTCAAGCTACTTTCTTCCACCTGGATAACTGTGATAAACCCTAACTGATTTCCACTCCAATTCTCTCTTCTCACTGTGGCAGAATTATCTTTTTAAAAATACAATATACAATAAATCAGTTATCATTTAGAACAATAAAAAGTTAAAAACAACATGAATTTTGTATTTACATTCGTTCTTCAATTTCTAGTCCTTTTCATTGCTTCAAAAGAAGATCCTTCTTACTTTTCTGGCTAGTATAATTTGCCTTCTGCCTGAAAAACTTTTTTATTATTTGTTATAGTGTATGCCTGCTTGCTGTGAATTCTTTCTGCATTTGTTTTGCATGAGGAAGTTTTAATTTCTCCTTTGTTTTTGACATATATTTCACTGGGTATAGAATTATGGGTTAACAGTTTCTCTTTCAGTAAGTAAAATGTCACTCAGTTTCTTTCTTCCTTGTATCCATGATTTCTGATGAGAAGTCTGCTGTCATTCTTATCGTTGTTGTTCTCTACATCCAGTATCTTTCTTTCCTCTGGCCATGGTAAATATTTTCTCGTTTTTCTTTGATTACCAATAATTTGAATAAATGTCTAGTTGTTTTGCTTTTTTTTTATATTTAACCTGCTCAATGTTCTCTGAGCAGAACTATAATTTGGTATTTGTCATTAATTTTGGAAAATTCTCAGTGATTGTTTCCTCAGTTTTTTCTCTGCCATTCTTTCTCTTTCTAACATTGCCATTATACATATTTTAGACCATTTGGTACTGTTCCAGGGCTCTTAGATGCCCTTTTCATTTATTTTTTTTTTACTCATTTTCTGTTTGTGTTTTAAATTGATAAATTCCCATGGACTTGTCTTAAATTTCACTTATTCTTATCTCTGCTGTAATATTATTGATTCCATTGAAGGCAGTGTTCAGGTCTATAATTACGTTTTTTATTTCTAGCATTTCCATTTAATTCTTTGTTATAGTTTCATTTTCTCTACTGAAATTACCCATTTGTCCTTGCCTGCTATCTGCATTTTCCCTAGTGCCTTTTATATATTAATCATAGTTATTTTTAATTCCAAGTCTGATATTTCCAATATCTGCATCATATCTGAGACTGGATATATTTATTGCTTGGTTTCTTGACAATCTGTTGTTTTTTATTTTCTTGTTTGATGCGTCCTAAATTTTTGTTGAAAGTTGGACATCTTGAGTAGAATAGCAGTGAGTGAGGTAAATAATTTTTTGTTTATTGTTTTTGTTTTTGTTTTTTTATTCGTTTTCTTGTGAGATAAATAATTTTTATGACTAGAAATGGTATAATGCCTTTTCTTAAGCCAAGCTTTTAATATGTAAATAGTTTGGGTCAGTTAAGTCAGGAATTGAGCTCCATTTATGTTTTGTTATTGCTATGGTTACCCTCTATGCAACAACATCTTCAAATCCTCTAGTATTACCTTGTGCTTAGGTTGAGGGCTCATTTTCCAGAAGATCCCTCTGAATGGGTGCCCCACTTAGATGCTTTACATCTTCTCTTTGAGCTGTATCTCAGAGAGTCTGTATTCTCCATGATCTTGTTCGTCTCCCAGAAGTAGACTGCTATAATTGTTACTCAACTCTACTCTGCTGATTAAGACGCAGTCTTAGTGGTCACTTTGTCTTGGGTCTTGGAACCGGGATCTTCTTAGTATGTTGCCCCTCATCCAGCTAGAACTTACCTTCAGCCGTCTGGCCCCAGCACTTATTCTGCCCTTCCCCTAATGGTAGAGAGTTTTTCTTTTCCCTCTTCTTAGCTACATTGTTTTCAAAAGTGCCCTAGGGAGCCAGGTTTATTTCCCTTGCTTCAACAGGTTTAAGACCCTTGTTCCTAAGCAAAATTGGAGAATAGAATAGTTCTGGCATGATTTTATATTTTTTCAGCACGGGTTGTTGGTCCTCCTCAGTTCTGCATCTCCAGGGAGGCTTTCTTAGTAAACTCTGCCATTGTTTTGTGAACATTTTGTGGAATCCTTGCAGAAGAGCCTGTAAGTGGGCAAAAGTTCCCTTTGTGTCACCAACTCCCAGGAGTTCTATATTCTCTGGCTAGCCTATACCTATCCTATAGCAATTCTTTAAACATTTTTGCCAAATTCCTTTTACATGGAACCAGCAGCTTCTACTCCAGGTAAGTTCTTGCCTTCTGTCTATCTTTAGAGGTACCTGTCTTCCTTAGATTCCAGGTTAGTTTGTGGCCCTGAGACCACAAGTAAATCATGAATTCAGGTTAAGTTGTATTACAGAATTTTCCAGCATTTTATTGTTGTTGTTGTTATAAGGGTGGGAGTGATGTTCTTTTGAGCTTTCTATATCCTAAGTGGAAGCTGAAATGGGAAGAGATGCTTTTGACCAAATATAGTTATGCAGATTCATTTAAAATCACAACCTTGAATAAAGCTTTAAAGGATAAGTATGTTTGCTATGAGAATATATAGTAGAAAAATTGTGAGGAGGTCAGAGAGTGAAGATTTTTCTGGGGAAATGACCATTGATCTGTGAGCTAAAGGATAAACAGGTATTAAGTAGGAAAAGAATGGAATGTTTATATGTGTGTATGTGTGTGTATATATGAAGGTAGCAAAAAAGGTAGAATGGAGAACTGCATGGAAAAAATGCATGAGGCAGAAAGAACAATATGTATAACAGTATTATTGTAAATGGGAGTATGGCTGTGAGGTAAACTGTAGAGAGTAAGGGAGGGTCTGAAGCAAAACCAGGCTGGAGAGTTAGGCAGGAGCCAGACCAGAGAAAGCCTTGTGAGCCAAGATTTGGGGCATCATTTTAGCAACAAAGGGAAAAATGAAATCGCTTTGAGTGTTGAGGATATTAATCCTCAACATATTTGTTGATGCTACATATTTATATAGCATATGTGCAAATAAAATACATGACAATAATAGCAAAAACAATGAAAGGGAAAAATCGAGAGCATACTGTTGTAAGGTCCTTAAACTATTTGCAAAGTGGTATAATATTATTTGAAGGTAAACTCTGATCATTTAAAGATAAACACAATAAATGCTAGAGCAACCACTAAAAAATTGAGAAAAACATGAGCAATTTACCAATAGTGGTTAAGAAATGGAGTCATAAAAAATAGACAATCCAAAAGAAGGCATAAATGGAAAAAAAAAGAATGAGAACATTCGGGGAAAAAGCAAACAGAAAGTAACAAACAGAAAACAACTAGCAAAATGGTAGTTTTAGTCTAATCATATTGACAATTACATTAAATTGAAAGGGTCAAAATACATCAACTTCAAAGACAAAAAAATGTCATTTTGGATATAAGTTGTGTACAAGATACTCACTTTAAATACAAAGGTATAGACAGATTGAAAATAAAAGGATAGGAAAAAAAATACACCAAATAAGCACTAAAGAAAACAGCTGTAGTGCCTAAACTAATGGCAGACAAAGACTTCAGAACAAAAAATATTGCCAGCAATGAAGAGAAACATTAAATAATGATAAAAAGGTCAATTCTTCAAGAAAATATAATAATCCTAAATGTTATGTACTTAACAGAGTTTCAAAATACATGAGGCAAAAACTATTAGAAATGAAAGGAAAAAAAGGACAAAGCCACAATTACAGTTGGAGATTTCAAAATTCTTCTTATAGTAACTGAATGAATAAGTAAAAAAGCATCAATAAGGAATTGAAGACCTAACAACCAACTTGACCTCACTGATAGTTATACAACATGTTAGGTCGGGGGAATAAGGGAGGGCTCTATGGCTGGACTTATGAAGTTACTTCCGAACTAGAAGTGAATTGTTACAACCAAGGTCTTTACGCAACAAACATCGGCTCACTCATTGCTCAATGAACATCTGACCACCCGCTGCCCAACCCACTAGCACAATAATCCTTTGTTTAATGTGCCACCCCTTTCATGCCATCACCTAACCCCTGCCCTTAAAAAGTACACTCACCAAAGCCTGTGCACAGACTCACCTTACTCCATCTTGGGTTTGGTGAGCTCTGCCCGGGAGCACAGCCAATAAAGCACACTCACTTAAAATCATTTTGTCTACTTTCCTTTCTCTCAAATACCTCATATCTTAAAAGCTTTCACAATACACTACCCAACAATAACAGTATATACATTTTTTCAGGAACACATGGAATATTCATTGAGACAGACCATACTCTGGGTTATAAAACAAATTTACAAATAAAAGAACTGAAATGTTACAAAGTATATCTTCAAACATTAAAAATTAAAAAGACAATGGTTCCTACCTGCTGGCTGAGATATGATTTTTAAAAATTATAAAATACAATTTTAGAAAGGATTGCTAAGAATAGACACTTTTGTATGCTATTACCTGGAATGTATTGATACAATCATTCCAGAGAATATTAGACAATCACAAAACTTAAATTTTGTATAATTTGACCTAAAAATTCACCTTGTAAGAATACTAAAGAATCATCAGAAAAAAAAAATATATATATATACATATATATATATCTTACATATATATATGTAAGAATTTTACTACTGTTATATATAATAGTTGTTTTGATTTGCTAAAGACACTGGAATGTAACGTACTAGAAATGGATTGGCTTTTATAAAGGGGATTTTTTAGGCTACATATTTACAGTTCTAAGGCTGTGAAAATGTTCAAATTAAGGCACCAACAAGATACCTTCTTGGAGGAAAGGCAGCATCCAGGTTCCACATGGGAAGCACATGGCGACGTTGGCTGGCCCTCCTGGGTTAGTTTCAAAATGGCTCTCTCAGCTCCTGTGGAACCTTCTGGCTCCTGTAGGGGTGCTTTTCTTCTGCATCTCCAAATGTCTGTGTCTGCTATGAGTTCTCTTTCATAAAGTGCTCTCTCATAAGACCCACCTTGAATGGGTAGGGTCACATCTCCATGGAAACAACCTAATCAAATGTCCTACCCTCAATTGGGTGGGCTATACTTCTATGGAAACAACCTAATCAAAAGGTCCTATCCCCACAAGCTTGAATTAAAAGAACATGGTTTTCTGGGGACACATAACAGCTTCAAATCAGCAGAAGAGTAAATCTGTGAATGATTTAAATATGTAATAATATATTAACTTATTTATAATAAATATCCATTAAGTGACTACGATTTATCAAGCACTGTTATAGGCATGCATGTAGAGCAGGGAATAAGACAAGCAACTTCCCTATTTTCATGGAGTTTGCATTCTAGTGGGGGAGACAAAACATAAAAACAATAAAATAAACATTTGATACAATTTCAGGTAGCAATAAGAAACTTGGTGAACTGGCTATGCAAGCTCTGATACATTTATACAATGACATGTTTTATAACCATTAAAATCAAATTACATAAAAAAAATACTGACATAGGAAGATGTTCCCAATATATTGTGACTTTTATCATGCACTATGAGGCATATGTACACTGAATGATTACGTTTGTCACAGAAAAAAAAAAGTGTAGGTATAGGAAAAAGAATGGAAAAATATACTCCAAACTGTTAATAATCTTCCAAATGTGGGGGCACTATTTTTTTCAACTCTTTGTTTTCCAAGTTTTTTTGACTATATTACGTTTATAATGAGAAAAATGTGTACTTGAAAAATAAGGTTAGATGATGAAAGGAAACAGAAAAATGAAACAATGGAGAGGAACTCTTTTCCAGTATTGGTTCTTTATTTCATTTGTTTGTTTAGAGAATGGAAATTTCATGGCATATCTAAGTTTATTAGAAAGAGTAAATAGTAAAAAATGCAAGAGAGAGTGGTTGTTTAGATAAGATCCCTAAAGATGGAGGTTATGGGATCCATGGCACAGGAAGTAGACTAGGTTTGAAGAGGAAAAGGGACACTTCTTCCTTTGAAACAGGAAGTTAGAAAATGGATAAATGTTCAAAGACAATTTAGAAGATGCATAAAAGCATGAAGACAGTTTAGCAGGAAACAAACTTGGGAAAGTCCCTAATTAATATGTCCAGTTTCCTTAATTAAGAGGTAATCAAAATTATAAATCCTGAGATACTGAGCTATTTGTATATAAGATGGTCCTTCCCAGAAACTTTGAGTATCTATGTGACACCTGAAACTCCAAGTTAGAGCTTTGAAGCTACGAAAGTCAGCAGTACCCAATACAGGAACTGCTTAAAAAAGTTGGAAAAGTGATCAGACATTGAATAGAGATATGAATGAAGCTGATCTGGATAGGACTAAGGTGTACCAGAAGACTGGGGTAAAAGATGGTATCATCCATATTCTAAAACTTCAACTTTTGTGTGAGACTAAAGGGAGAGATGTTTATTTGGTGCTGAATTTATATTTTGGGTAGTGCATTTTAAATTTAACTTGCATGATCAGTTTAGTTGAGTACCATAAGTACTTGGAATCTTGAATAGGGCATGAGATTTTGTTGGTTTGTCCAGGTTAGTGTGATGCCCTGATAAATCCTAGAGTGATTTGGATAGTAAATAAAGAAGTATTTGCAAAGTTCCCTTGGGGGAATGGGGAGAAATGGGGAAAGGTTCAACTATCCCATATAGAGAATTTCTGATATTCTCACAAGCAGTGGGAACAATCAAATCAATAGACTGAGCCCTCAATCTTGGGGTTTACCCCTATGAAACTTATTCCTGCAAAGGACAGGCTAAGTCTAACTAAAATTAGGCCTAAGAGAAACCCTCAGAGAACCTCTTTTGTTGCTCAGATGTGGCCTCAATCTCAAAGCCGATGTGGTGAGTAAACTCACTGCCCTCCCCCACTATGTGAGACACGACTCCCAGGTGTGTAAATCTCTCTGGCAATGTGGGACAGAAATCCCAGGATGATTATTGCATCATCAAAGGATTGAGCATCAAGGGATTGAGAAATCGTCTTGACCAAAAGAGGAAAGAGAGAAATGAAAAAAAAATAAAGTGTCAGTGGCTGAGAAATATCAACCAGAGCCAAGAGGTTATTTTTACGCATTATATAGATCTTTTTAGTTTTTGGTATATTGGAGTGGCTAGAGGGAAGTACCTGAAACTATAGAGCTGTGTTTCAGTAGTCTTGGTTCTTAAAGATGATTGTATAATGATATAGCTTTTACAATGTGACTGTGTGATTGTGAAAACCTTGTATTTTATGCTCCTTTTATCTAGGGTATGGACAGATGAGTAAAAATTATGCATAATAAATAAATAAATGATGGGGGGACAAAGGTTAAAATAAATTGGGTAGATGGAAATACTAGTGGTCAATGCGATGCAGGGGTAAGAGGTATGGTATGTATGAATTTTTCCTTTTTTATTTCTTTTTCTGGAGTGATGCAAATGTTCTAAAAAATGATCATGGTAATGAATACACAACTATGTGATGATATTGTGTACACAACTATGTGATGATATTGTGAGCCATCGATTGTATACCATGTATGTAATCTTTGTATGTTAAGAATGCTTGTATGTCTGTATGTTAAGTTTTATCAAAAATATTAAAAAAGAAAAAAGGTAATCAGGTGTGTGTCCATTCGCAGTGAAAGATGAGGGAAAAGTATGGTAGCTTGGCTAAGCAAAAAAGATTTGAATGGCCAAATGAGGTAAATGTGATAGGCAGTCAACCTGAATGAATAAAAGGATTACTGAAGAACAATGAGGCACTGACTATATTCAGAGGCACCTAGTAATGGTGAGACCAACCAATCTGGGTCAGGTGGCTTTCTCCAGATTCAATTTGGAAACCAGAACAGAATTGAGGTTAAAAGATAAATTGCTTCTCTCAGTTAAGGTTTGCACAACACTTTAAATTCCATAAATGAGTTACACCATAAGAAAACATGTCTTTTCATTCACTATTTTTACATTTTTGGAAGAGCATAGAAATTAACTGTTTACTGGGTAGGATTCTTCTTTTCCTAATTGCGTACGTTACTTTGTCTTTCAAGAAAGCCTTTTTCTTACTCATGTTTGTGAACGAGGCTTACCAGTGTAAAACTAAGTGTGTTACACATCTAAGCCAGTTTAGATTAACTCTGATGAATACCTATAGATACTGTCAGTACAGCCAGTGTATTGCATTCTACCTCATATCTTCGTTTTTCAAATCCAAAACTTTTTACACATTTACAGGTAAGAAAACAAGGAGGGAAAAAAAGTATTTCTTACATCACTTCAAAAGGCCTCTGATTAGCATAAAAGCACCTAAACCAAACAACGTGTTACCTTGATTCCTCTGATTTTTGCAAACCCCATATCCAATCTTAATCAAACCCAATTGCATCCTTCATTCAGAATCTTTCACTGCTTCCTTATATCCAGTGAGTTCAAATTTTCTTCCAAAACGTGATCATTTTTCAAAACAACTTCTACTAGCAACAAGTCCATGCCACCATCATCTCTCCCCCGGATTTCTACAAGAGTCTC
Source organism: Tamandua tetradactyla (assembly GCF_023851605.1). Lineage (NCBI taxonomy): Eukaryota > Metazoa > Chordata > Mammalia > Pilosa > Myrmecophagidae > Tamandua > Tamandua tetradactyla. Next base: position 35,855,449 of record NC_135336.1, on the reverse strand, counting down.
CTTTCTTCTATCCTGTTCTTCTAGAGTAACACAGACGCCAGAGAGATTAATTCTCACAGAAACTAAGCTTGAACGTGTTACCTCATCCCCCACTCAGCACTGCTAAAACCACTTCTACAGTCTTCCATCTCACACAAGTAAAAGTCTTATAATAGTAAGACAGTACCCTATCTGCTTCCTTCACCTCTTTGACGGTAACCCTTCCATTCTCTCCCCTGCTACCTCTGCTTCAGTCACATTGTTGTCCTTGATGTTCCTTGAGTAAACAAGAAATGCTTCTGCTTCAGAGTCGTTGCATTTTCTGTCCCCTCCTTGAAATGCTCTTTCTTCAAGTATCTGCATGATCTGCTACCTCATTTCTTCCAGCTGTTTTACTCAAATGGTATACTGTTTTAAAACTAACTCTCACCCACCACCCCAACACTCCTTATGCACCTTCCTTACTTCATTTCTTCTCTATAGTATCCATTACTCTCAAACATATTATATATACAATTTTATGGTGCATTATCTGTATCACCCATTAGAAAGTAATTTCCACAAGGTAGAGATTTTTGTCTAATCCCTACCATTTCCTGGCATTATAATAGTGCCTGGGCAAAGAAGATACTTAATAAATCTATGTTGAATAATTAATGAAAGAACAAATGTTTCTTTACACCTCTAGCAGCTATCACAAAAGATGTAAGCTATATAAATCAATTTCCCAATGCAAGTGAGCCTCATTCTCTTGAGCTATAATAAGAAGAACACATCATTTTTCATCAGTTTTTTCCTTTACTGAATCTTCATATTCCTGATTTCCATGATTTTTCAGGAGAGGAATTTAAAGTACTATTTTATCTCTCAACTGATAACTTTTATATACACTTTCAGAGTTGGTGGCTTGCAAATAAAGCTCCAGGGAAATTTAACTTAATCTCTTTATTTTCTCATTAAGGAATTGACTTATCATCCCGCTAATTTAAAGAATTTTATATAAAGCCATAAAATTTGGAAGTGACATAAAATGGCATTTATACACTTCTACCAAGTTGAACCCAGAAAACCCCACAAAAAACTGAAGTCTGCATACTCGCATTCCTGAGTTCTACTAGACTTGGCCCAATAAACAGTAATCTAAAGCAAAGTAGTTGGCTACTGGAAAACAAAATACCACGTTTAATACTACTGAGTATGGTGGAAGTATGGGGGAACAATGAGCTTCCTGATTGTGAGCTGCAGAATTGGGCTAACCCCAGGAACTCAATGGCCACAATGGATAAATGGGCAAACCAACCCATACCGGAGCCTTCCCGGTAAAAGAGAGACTCTACCTGGTATGACATGGAGCAGGGTCCAGGTTTGCACACCCTTAAGGGGCCTAACTCCCGAAAGGAGGTGAAGTGGCAGAAACTGGGCTCCCTCCAATTCCTCCCTCCAACAATACCTCCCATAGTCAAAAAGTCCTTGTTCCTCGCTGGGGGTTGAGCCATGAGGGGGTAGTGAAAGGCCGGAAGTGTCAAGAGAAAAGTCTTCCTCCCGAAAACTAAAGGAGTGGGAAATAAGGATTCCCTCACGTGATATTCATCCTTGCCTCTGGAAACACCAATGCAGCTTTTCCAGAGACTATTCCGGAGGAGAAATGGCCAGCTGTTTGGGATAATCTTTGGAACCATATAGTATGCAGGTAATGGACTCTCTAATTTTTATACCAGGCAGCATTTCAGAGTGAAAAGAAAAAAGGTGCTCTTTTTTTTCTTTCCCCCTCCTTTAGGATACTGGAGACCCTTGGACACCTTGACTCTAAATAAAATGGATTGAGTCCTATTGCAAATGAAGCCCTTCCCAATATTCAATATCTAATTTTCAGTGTTTATATTGACTAATATATGCATGAAATTTAAAGGCTTATAAAGGAAACAAAAGTTCCTGCTGCCGATCTATCTTGCTACTAAAGGCAGTCACTTTCAACATTGTGTTTTTTTTTTTCTGGCATTTAACTTCATCTTAGAAAATAATGAGCCTATTCTTTTATTTCTCAATTTGTCAATTTTAGCCATTATCCCTAAATTTCCTCTTATGGTAGACATTAGCAGTCTTTCCCTGCCCTTTCCCTACCCTCCAAATGTAGGAATATATTAATTTTTTACTTCATTAGTATATTAAATTTTACTTAATTAATATATTAATTTTCAGCATTTAGTATGTACATTATCGTTTTATGTAGGACCAAATACTAACCATGATTATTTTCCTTTCTTGGTCAAATTTCTTTTCTTTTTTTGCATTTTTAAGTTTTCTTTTTACTCCCTGCTAATTTTTCTCTCAGCTTCCAATAGGCTCTCATTTCACTTTTTCAGATAGTCAAACCTCCTAAAAAGAAGCTATTATTTCTATGCTTTTCCTGAAGTCCCTAGGCCCCCTGCACTCATCCTGGCACTTGCCTTTGCATGATCTTGGGAATGTCTTTCACCACTCTGTACTATTGGATCTCCTATTTCTAGGTTTCATGGCTTTTTCGTTTTCATGAATTAGTCCCCCATTTGACCGAAAAAATAGGTCCTGGGAAATTAAGTTTTTAGATCTTGCCTGCTTGAAAATAACGATATGCTATCCTCACAATGTCCCTATAATTTGTCAGTGGATAGAGTGTGAGAGTTGAAAATCATTTTCCATCAGAGTTCTTACGGCATTATTTCTTCTGAAGGTTGTTGAAAAATCTGATGATAATATTATCCCAGTCTTTTGTACATAACCTAATTTTGTTTTGTTCTTTGGAGAATTTTAGGATTTTTCTCACAATCACTGGTGATCTGAATTGCATGATGAAGAATAGGTCTACCATACTTAGTTCTTCTTATTTTGAATTACTTATGCTGGTCCCTCCAAAGGTCCTTTTAATCTTGATAGTCATGTTCTTAATTAATATAAATCTTCTTCTATTATTTAATATATTTTCTCCCCCTTTTCTCTATACCCTCTTTCTAGATTGCCTCTTATTCAAACATCTAAACTGCTAGAGTGAGCCTTGCTTTTTTTCTTATTTTCTTTTTCTTTTGCCCTTCTATTTTACTTTCTGAGACACTTTCTTGACTTTATCTTCCAGCCAGTATTTTGCAGTTTTTTCTTATTTTGGGTAGTGTATCTTTATTTTCTAAATCTTCATTCTTAATTTTTTTCTTTTTTTTTTTTTTTTTTTGCATGGACAGGCACCGGGAACTAAACCCGGGTCTCCGGCATGGCAGGCGGAAACTCTGCCTGCTGAGCCACCATGGCCTGTCCTCATTCTCAATTTTTGATCATTTATATTTTAGCATCAAGTTTTTGTTTCATGACAAGAACATTATTTCATATCTCTGAGGGTATGAATCATAATTTTTAAAGTTTTCCTTTGACTCCTGTATCATTCCTGGTTTTGTCTTGTTCCTTTTCTTTATTTGTCTTGTTCTTTTACATGTTGGAGAAATTCATCAAATGTCAGGTGATTCTTGATGGTTCATATTCATATTTGAGAATAACGTACTATAAAGCTTAGTAAGAGGTTATTTGGATAGGAGAGGCTTATTAAATATATATTTCATTGTGGGATTTGTTGACAAATATGTCAATATCTGTAGATATTTTCTCCATGGCTCTTCAGTTTTTTCAGATAAGAATCCTTCTTTCTTGCCTCAGGGAGCAGCTGATTGTTGATATTCTGAGAGGTAAGAAGGAGAAGAGGCAGGGGGAGGGATACATTCTCATCACATTCATTTTAGACTTTCACTTAACCATCCTACAGTGAAGTAGGCAACTCACTTTTGTCCATCCTTGCACCTGATTACCATAAATCTAGAGTCTTTGTGGTTAATTATCTTCTAAAACTAAACCTTCTGTATCCTCCAGAGATGACATAAGAGTTGGCAACTAGCTGCATGGGGTGCACATGGGGACCTAGATGTGTAACTAATCCTAATTCATATCTTGAATCAACTCCTTTGTTTTCAGTCCCCATTTTACCCCTCCTTCTGGTATCACTAAAAACTAAGCTTTTGCATGGTTTGACAAATTGCTAGGTTTGTGCCTTGTCATCTCCCTCTGCTACTTTTAAGAGTCATCTTCCTCTGTTCTGTTAAGTGTTCCTTCCACCCACTTAACTTTCCCCCCATTTTTATCTTTCTTGTCTACTGCTGTCTTCTCTCCCATTCTCATTGTTTTGTCTCATATTTATCAATATATCTCTTTTTCTTCTTTCTTATAATTTTGCTGGAAATTTCAGAGGAAGCAGATAAATTCATGTGTACAATCAGCTACGTTTAACTGACAGGTCTCAGTGAAATTTTTTTTTTTTTTCACATGGGCTGGCACTGGGAATCCAACCTGGGTCTCCAGCGTAGCAGGTGAGAACTCTGCCTGCTGAGCCACCGTGGCCTGCCCATCTCAGTGAATTTTAAAGTGTTGCATTGTGCTAGGCATATGGGGACATGCCAAGAAATAAAGGATTTGATTTTTGCTGGGAAAACTCTAAAGGATTAAATTACACTTTGAGATGATGATTCAGGAGTAGCCACAAAGCAATACAAATGAATGATACAAGAAATAATATGGTTGTTCAAAAGAATGATATAGTGATATGTAATCTTATTTTGAAGAATCTATCGGTTCTGGGTATGTAGGAAAAAGGAAAACTGCGTCCCAGACCTTGGTAACTGAAGAAATGTGTGTCTGGAAGATTGCACCAGGTTGTAATGGAATAAGAACTCTAAATTCCAGCATATATTTTATACTGATGGTTTAAGTAAAGCACTTACCTATTTCTAATGTCTCTTCCTCTTACCATAAGCACACATAATTCCTAAATGCCTTAGTTCATTTGTTGTAATATAGCAGTTTTAAAACTTTGGTACAGACAGCACTTGAACTTCTAGTAAGTTTTATCTAGTTCCTGCCTAATATTCATCTCTAAAATGTTTTAAAACTCATTCATCCAACCTTTTAGTCTCCTACTTTTATCTTTACTCTTCTGACTAAAAAAATAATAATAAAGTAATATAGTAAGTACATTTCTCAGGATGTTTCCCTATTCTCCCAAAGTCCCAATAAAAATTCCCAACTGGTGTATACAGAGTAAATTCCTAACTGGTATATATGTATAGATAGGTTTCTATATGCCAGGAAACAGATACTTGTAACTATATATGAGGAGATTAAAGAGCCAGAAGTTGCTGTTTTTTTTGGTTTTATAACCCAAAAACATGAACAAATCTTGACATAACTTCAAGTTTTAAAAATTTTAGGGCTTAGTGGGAACTTTCAGAATTTCAGTCACGGCCTGCTCACATTTTGCAGCACTGCCAAGCTAAACACCAACAGTTGTAAGATTTATCAAAAGAGCACGTGGCTAATGACCTTTAAGGAAACTTGCCTCATATGTCAACTGGAAAAAAAAGAGTTATAACTACTGAGATTAATTGCTTTTCTTATTTTTGCCATTTATGTAACTCAATATCTGGTATAGTAGATGCAACATAAGGGCTTAGAGGGGTTCTTAAGGGACATTTTTTTCTATAAAAGATGTCATTTTTAAACTAATTATTAAGAAAATTAGAATTTTTTGGCATTTTGATCCAAAATGTGTCAATGTTTTTCAAAGTAGTTTGGTTGCATTTTTTCAACAAATGTGTATATTGGCTTATGTTAATCCTGGCTGAACAAACTGTTACCAAGTAATTCCATTTAAAACAACTGGTGGGATTTGTAGAAAACACATTTCAACCACAAATAACTTGTCTTCATATTATACATCTCATCAAGCATCTTAAAGGAATTTATAAGACCTATGTTATTACTATAAGTGTCTTACAGTATCTTTCAAGTATTAGGCAATGTTTTTATCACAAATCATTTTTATTCTCCCCCATAAAGAATAATTATCAATAAAATGTTACAGATAAGAAAACTGAAACATTTAGAGAGGTTTATTCTCCAGGAAGATAGCTTTGTTCTAAAACAGGTAACAACAATGTTTTTACATCAGGTCTGTGTTTATGGTCCATGGTTATCAACAAAGATAGGGCAGTGTCTATGTTAACGACAGTCTACAGTATAAAAGGATGAAGGTTTCTGGTACTCAAGGGTGTTTAGTCGAACACTTGCAGGCTTTAGAGTTGTACAGACATAGGGTTGAACACTGTTTCTATGACCTGCAAGCCATTCAACCTGAGGCAAACCACTTTACTTCTCAATTTGTTAATATGATTAAGTCATTAGATCACAGCATATAACAAATGAAAACTATTACTACTTTGTACAATAGGGGTAGCTGGTAACAACAGGTCAGAATTTGTGTGTCCCTGGTCAAAAAGTTAGGAATTACCTATTGTGCTGGTTTGAAAGGAAGTATGCCCCCTAAGAAAAGCCATGTTTTAATATAAATCCCATTTCATAAAGGTAGAATAATCTCTAGTCAATATTGTATGTTTGAAACTGTAATGAGACCATCTCCCTGGATGATGTGTTTAATCAAGAGTGGTTGTTAAACTGGATTAAGGGATGACATGTCTCCACCCATTTGGGTGGGTCTTGATTGGATTATTCGAGTCCTATAAAAGAGGAAATATTTTGGAGAATGAGAGATTCAGAGAAAGCAGAACGATGTAGCCATGAGATGCAGAGAGTCCACGAGCCAGCAACATTTGGAGATGAAGAAGGAAAACGCCTCCCGGGGAGCTTCATGAAACCAGAAGCCAGGAGAGGAAACTAGCAGATGATGAGTATTCGCCATGTGCCCTTCCAGCCGAGAGAGAAGCCCTGACTGTGTTCGCCATGTGCCTTCTCACTTGAGAGAGAAACCCTGAACTTCATTGGCCTTCTTGAACCAAGGTATCTTTCCCTAAATGCCTTTGATTGGACATTTCTATAGACTCATTTTAATTGGGACATTTTCTCAGCCTTAGAACTGTAAACTAGCAACTCATTAAATTCCCCTTGTTAAAAGCCATTCTGTTTCTGGTATATTGCATTCCAGCAGCTAGCAAACTAGAACACCTATGTTGAAGTAGATGAATTTATGTGAATGGAAATTTTGACAGACCACATTGGTAGAAATATGCTCTATTCCCATATGCTCTATATTTTAGACAGTACTTTGTCACCTTGCTTGATAACCTGATATTTTCTTGTTTACTTTTATTCTGTATAACAAAATTGTTTTCCTTAAAGCTACTAAAAAAATACATAGCTAAGAGAAAATCATAGCAGACCTTTGTAACTTGTGTTATTCTGGATAATGTCTTTTCTATTACTGAGGTTATACGTCATTTTTAAAATGCTAACTGTTTTGGATAGAAGCATTTTTAAGCCATATTATATACTTCCTTGCCTTGTTAAACAGCGTATAAGAAATAAAATTTAATTTTTATTAAATGATCCATGATTCTTACTACAAGTAAGAATTGAATCTTGTTCTATTTACTCATTCAAAAAGCAATTATTGATTACCTCAAATGTAAAGAAAATTCTTTCTCAATGAACTTATAGCATAATATGAGTGCGGTGTCCGGGCTTGCCTAGCCCGACCGCACTGGGGTCTCGTCCTCGGATGTGGTTCGGCTGGAGAGTGGCGTCAGTCGAAACCACGGGGCTTGAAGGTCTGGAGGGCACGCGAGCACAATAAACCGAGACTAAAGAATAATAGCAGTAGTTTATTGCATGGGTGGCTCGCGGGACCTAGCTGGCTGGCAAGGCTTACAGGCTAGGCTCCTCAGATGAGGAAGCACATGGAATATAAAGGGTTGGTGAGGGGGAGTTAATGGAGGTGGAGAAACTTTGATGGACAGCTGGTATGGTGTCGTGTAGGATGTGGATTGGTTAGGGGGTGTGTTAAACAAAAGTGAAGTAATGTAAGTATTATAATGGGCAGAGAGATGAGGAGTGTGCCTGGTCCAATGAAGAAGGGGTGAAAGGTTAGTGTGATATATGCTCAGGAGTTGCTAGGCAGAGGACTAGATTGGCAGGGCCTGCAAGATTAAGAGATGTTGGGACATGTCAGGGCATGTTAAGGCAGATAAGAGGAGACAGTTACGAATATACGCAGCATATGAGCAACAGACAAAAAAATTTAACATTTATAGAACTTTACAATAGCTATGCTACAGATTAACACTGTACTATAGGAGCTCAGAAATGGAGTACTTCATTCAAAGCTGAGATGTGTGCTTTGGAATAAGGTATAGGACATGTTTCCCAGAGAAAAGTGCTATCCAAGGAATAAACAGAAGTTGGCTAGCTAGAAACATGGGAGGGACAATACAGATAATAGGAGGAGAACAAGCCAGATATGAAGTATGAGAGGACATAATGATTAGATCTCAAAGATATTTGGTTTGGTACTATAATGGGGTGCAGGTGGCAAATGATAATAATGGAGAGATAGGCATAAACCAGAGACCAGAGGTTTTAGTTTGCTAATGCTGCTGGAATGCAATATACCAGAAATGAATTGGCTTTTATAAAGGGGATGTATTAAATTACAAATTTACAGTTCTGAGACCTTAAAAATGTCCAGACTAAGGCATTTAGAGGTAAATACCTTGATTCTGAGAAAAGGGCTAGATGGCATCCGGGGTTTATCTGTTACATGGGAAGGCACGAACTTGTTCCCAGTTCCATTATCCAGCTTCTGATTACAACGGCTTCCTCTCTAACCATCTGTGGGCCTTCATTTAGCTTCTATGGGGCAAAACTCTGGGTTCTAGCTTGCTTAGCATTTCATGGTTAGGGTTCTCTAGAGAAACAGAATCAACAGGAACCACTTGCAAGTATAAAATTTATAAAAAGTATCATGTAACCATGGGAACACAGAGTCCAAAATCTGCAGGACAGACTGTGAAGCCAGTGATTCTGATGCAGAGTCTGGATGAACTCCACAGGAGAGGCTTGCTGGCCAAAGCAGGAAGAGAGCCTGCTTCTTCTGAATCCTCATTAAAAGGCTTCCAGTGATTAGATTAAGCATCACTTATTGCAGAAGAAACTCCCCTTGGCTGATTACAAATGGAATCAGCTGTGGATGCAGCTGACGTGATCATAATTTAATTCTATGAAATGTCCTCATTGCAACACACAGGGCAGCACTTGCCCAACCAGACAAACAGGTACCACCACTTGACCAAGTTGACACATGAACCTGACCATGACAGTCCACTCCCTGTCAACTTCGCAGCTATACATACCACCTTAAACCATACTTAATTTCTTAATAAAAAACAATAAAACACATTTTTTCTTTTACCTAACAATACTCAACTGTCCTGCATATAACTGGAAACACATTAAATATCTCCAGAATAGACTTCAAGTCCTTGGGTAATATTCATTCTTAAACTTGATATCTTACAACTTAAATAAAGTATAACATGGACAAAACAGCATTACAGTCCTCATTTCTGTAACTGATCACGTGGTCGAAGTTCATATTTATCACTGCCTTCTTCCATTACCCATTCCATGTTCCCTTTACCCTCAGCTAGCACTTCAGCTGGCCCTGGTTCTTTGCCTGGTGGGGTAGCCCAAACCTTCATTCCTGAAGTTTCAGAGCCATCGGTAGTCCTGCCTGGATTGGGTTGTTGCAGTTTTCCTTTGATTTTAATCACAGGGCATGGTAGTACTAAAAGATGCCATAGGGGATCTCTTATATTCCCAGAAAACTCTTCTTTACCTCCGTTGTATAGTTGCAGTCTTATTTCCCCCTGATAGTCAGGGTCAATCACAACAGCCAGTAATGTAATCCCCTTCTTGGTTTGTTGATCCAGAGGCATGAGTATCCCAAAGTGACCAGGCAGCAGTCTTAGATTCCAGTTCAATGGAATCATTCTCGGTTCTCTTGGTGGCAGCACTCCCCCTTTTGGAACTAAAACCTGTAGACCAGCAGAGCTCAGGGTCACAGGGAGAGGAAGCAGAAATTTTCCTAGTGGATCACTAGGGGTAATAGTAGTACCACTCCCATTTCCACCCCTTGGTTCCTGCACCCATGGATCCTGGCTATGGGAGAAACAGCACCATACAGCGGACACTGATTCAGAGCATAAACAGCTTTCTGGAGAACATTACCCCAGCCCTTCAAAGTATTGACCATAAGTGATGTTGGTACCATAAGTGAGTTTTCAGAAGGCCATTCCACCATTCTATCAATCCAACTGCTTCTGGATAATGGGGAACATGGTACGACCAGAGAATTCCATGAGCACGTGCCCATTCCCGCACTTCATTTGCTGTGAAATGTGTTCTATGATCAGAAGCAATGCTGTGTGGAATACTGTACTAGTTTGCTAGCTGCCAGAATACAACACACCAGAGATGGATTGGATTTTAATAAAAGGGTATTTATTTTGTTAGTTCTTCAGAGGAAAGGCAGCTAACTTTCATCTGAGGTTCTTTTTTACATGGAAAGGCTCAGGGTAATCTCTGCTGGCCTTCTCTCCAAGCCTCTGGGTTCCATCAGCTTTCCCCAGGGTGGTTCCTTTCTGCATCTCCAAAGGCCTGAGCTGAGCTGCGAGTGTTGAATGAGGTATGCCGAGCTGCTTGGGCTGCGCTACGTAGCACTCTCTCATTTAAGCATGAGCCAATTAAGTCAAATGTCATTCATTGCAGCAGGCATGCCTCTAGCCAACTGCAGATATAATTAGCAACAAATGAGGTTCACATACCATTGGCTCATGTCCTCAACAATAAAACTGGGTGCCTTCACCTGGCCAAGTTCACAACTGAATCTAACTAGTATAAATACCACGATGATGGATAAGGCATTCTGTAAACCCATGGATGGTAGTTTGGGCAGAAGCATTGCATGCAGGGAAAACAAACCCATATCCAGTGTATGTATCTATTCCAGTTAGAACAAATTGCTGCCCTTCCAAGAAGGGAATGGTCCAATGTAATCAACCTGCCACCATGTAACTGGTTCATCATCTTAGGGAATGGTGCCATATTAGGGGCTGAGTGTGGGCCTCTACTGCTGGCAGATTGGGTGCTCAGTAGTGGCTGTAGCCAAGTCAGCCTTGGTGAGTGAAGTCCATGTTGCTGATGATATAGGGCGGGAGAGTTGATATACCCCTGAGGTAGGACAGTAAAAGTATATTGCTGACCTTACTAGCTGAAAGCAAACTGTTTCTAATGGTCCTTACTAACAGCTATTGAGAAAAAAACATTTGCCAGATCAATAGCTGCATACCAGGTACCAGAGGATGTATTGATTTGCTCAAGCGATGATACCACATCTGGAATAGCAGCTGCAATTGGAGTTACCACCTGGTTGAGTTTATATATAATCCACTAGTATTCTCCAAGACCCTTCTGTTTTCTGCACAGGCCAGATAGGACAGTTGAATGGGGATGTGGTGGGAATCACCACCCCTGTATTCTTCAAGTCCTTAAGACTGGCAGTAATCTCTGCAATCCCTCCAGGAATCCAGTATTGCTTCTGATTTACTATTTTGCTAGGTAGGGGCAGTTCTAGTGGCTTCCGCTTGGCCTTTACCACCATAATAGCCCTCACTGCATGAGTTAGAAAGCCAATGTGGAGATTCTGTCAGTTGCTCAGTATGTCTATTCCAATGATACATTCTGGAACTGGGAAAATAACTACAGAATGGGTCTGGGCCCACTGTGAGATGGACCTGAGCTAAAACTCCATCAATCACCTGGCCTCCATAAGCCCCCACTCTGACTGATGGACCAGAGTGACGTTTTGGGTCCCCTGGAATTAATGTCACTTCTGAACCAGTTTCTAACAATCCCTGAAATATCTGATCATTTCCTTTTCCCCGATGCACAGTTACCCTGATAAAAGGCCTAGGACTCCTTGGGGAAGGCTTGGAGGAAGATTAACAGTATAAATTTGTGGCAGTGTAACAGTGTTCTCCCCCAACAGGACTGGGCCTCCCCTTCATTCAAGGGGCTCTGGGTCTGTAAACTGCCTCAGATCTGGAAACTGATTAAGGGGCCGTGACTCTGTGTTTTGTTAATGCAGTTAGACTTCTGTTCACTTGACCTAGAACTCTTTTGTTTATACAGCTCAAACAAGAATTTAATAGACTGCCCATCTATTGTATTTCTAGGTACCCTGTGATTTACTAGCCAATGCCACAAATCTGCTAGTCGTATAATTTTGACTCCTACTTTGCCTTTGCTATTTATTATAATAGCCACATCTACCCTGTCTTTGGCAATTAAGGGCTGCTACCTGGCTTCTGCCAACTCAGAATCCCATCATCCCCATTGTGTTTAAGGATTCCAGCTCAGTGACAGCAGTTCCTACAGTAATATCTGACCTACAGAGAAGGGTGACTATAGAAGTCTTCAGGGATGATGGCACTAGTCTCACAAATTTATTACTCACTGTCCTGGTACAAGGTGCATCCTCAAGACTTTCCTGGGGTGTAAGAGCAGGATTTTCATGATAAATCCACTCTAACATTCAAATCTCTCTAAGCCTCTGGATCCCCTCATCTGCATTATACCGGGCAGTTCTGGTATTTCAACCTCAGATAATGTTGGCCAACTTTTGATCCATGTTTCAACCAACTATCCAAACAAACTGCTAATGCCTTTTCTGAACCCTCAAGCTAAAACATTGAATGCAGGATCTCTGCTTAGTGGGCCCATATCAATAAATTCAGCCTGATCTAGCCTTATATTCTTCCCATCATTATCCCACACCCTTAAAATCCATTGTCACACATACTCCCCTGATTTCTATCTATATAAATTGGAAAACTCACACAGTTCTTTTATAGTATAACGTACCTCCCCATGTGTGATACTTTGTACCTCACCTTTAGGAACCTGTTGGGACGTTAGTCTAGTTATAAGTTTGGAAGAAATGAGGAGTGGTGGTGGTGGGTCATGAAAAGAATTAAAAATATCTTCCAAGCCATTTACTTCAGGGCATTCATTTGCAGTTTCATCTGCTGAAACAGAATTAATCACTCAAGGGCTAATCCCTTCAGGAGGAGGTTGGGTGGCCAACTCTTCAAGGCAGACTGGAGGTGGGGTGGCTGTGTCCTCAGGGCAGACTATAACAGAGTTATCTAGAGAAGACTCAGCTTGATCTAGGGTTTCAACCTCACCCCAAACATCATTATCAATTCATATGTCACCATCCCATTTTTCAGGGTCCCACTCCTTTCCAGTCAATGCCCCCACTTTAACAGCAGACACCATGCAAATTGAGATTTCAGTTTACATTGTAAAGTTGCTACTCTAACAATAAGATTCTGAGTCTGATTTTCAGAGATCTCAAGTCTATAGGAAATACAATTTTCCTTCAGGATACTCATAGAAACATCTACATCTGTCAGACGGCACTTAAGCTTCTCATTTGAAGCCTTAAGCCCATCCCTTTCACTCCTTAATGTATCCAGCATATCTAACAACATCTCTATACCTCTTATTTCAACAAAACTCTGTAAAGGTGTCAAAAATATTATCCCCCAGAGTGGCTTTGTACAAGCGAAGCATTAGGAGAATTAAATGGTGATATTTTGACTATCTCTTTTGCCAACTCACTCCATGGATTGAGAATGTCATTCTGATTATGGAATCAGAGTTCTTAGTGCTTTGAGTCTAGTCAGAATAGAAAACCATTCATAAAAAAACATTTTTAAGATTCTGTTTGTTAAGAACCACTCCTGGTACCAAGTTGTATTAGTTAGGGTCTCCAGAGAAACAGAATCAACAGGAAACACTTGCAAATATAAAATTTATAAAAGTGCCTCACATAACCATGGGAATGCAGAGTCCAAAATCCACAGGGTACGCTGTGAAGCCAACTATTCTGATGGAGAGTCTGGATGAACTCCACAGGAGAGGCTCGCTGGCTGAAGCAGGAAGAGAGCCTGTCTCTTTTGAATCCTCCTTAAAAGGCTTCCAGTGATTAGATTAAGCATCACTTATTGCAAAAGAAACTCCCCTTGGCTGATTACACATGGAATCAGCTGTGGATGCAGCTGACATGATCATGATTTAATTCTATGAAATGTCCTCATTGTAACAGACAGGCTAGCACTTGCCCAACCAGACAAACAGGTACCACCACTTGACCAAGTTGACACATGAACCTGACCATGATGCATGGGAAGGCACATGGTGGCATCTTCTGGGCTCTGCTTCTCCTAACATCTGCATCTATGTCACTGCTTGAGCAACTCCAAAATGTTTCCCCTTTTAAAGGACTCCAGTAAAATAATCATGACCCACCTTGAAAGAGCAGAGTCACATCTCCATCTAATCAAAAAGCCACACCCACAATTGGCTGTGCCACATCTTCATGGAAATAAACTAACCAAAAGGTCACACCCACAATTGATTGTGGTGTCAGTCTCCATGGAAACAGTATAATCAAAAGTTTCTGCCCGAAGAGGTGTGCAAGAGTAATTCAGCAGTATAATTCTCATCTGCCATGTGGGAGACCCAAGTTCGATTTTTGGTCTCTGCACTTTACAAAAAGCAAACAAACAAACAAAAAAACACAATCAAGCATGCAAAAATTCAACAAATGGTGCTGAAGTAATGGGATACTCAGGTGGAAAAATAATGAAACATAACCCCGCCATACAGCATACAAAAAAAAAAAACAAACCGGTTTCTGCCCAAGCAGTAGGTCTGCTTCTACAAGATTGGATTAGGAAAAGAAACTGGTTTTTCTGGGGTATGTTACAGTTTCAAACTAGCACACCAGATAATGAAGTATTTTAAATCTCAAAGATAACAATTAATTTATCATTAAGATTATTTGGAGCCAGTGAAGATTTTAAGGAGAGGGCTTAGATTATCACACTCACATTTTGCAGAATGATTCTGGGAGAAATGTGTAGGATAAATATCAAGGAAATGAGACTAGTGTTAAAAAGAATAAATTAGAAGCCTCTTGCAAGATTCCTGTTGATTCCTGAAGACTTGGGCAGAGTGGCAATAGCTGTGGGTATAAAAAGAAAGGGGTAAATTCTGGAGTTAAAGAATATAATTGATTTCTGATCCCCGTGATTACATAGTGTGCTGGTTTGAAAAGATGAATGTATCCTAGAAAAGCCATATTTTAATCCTAATCCCATTTTGTAAAGGCAACCATTTCTAATTCCTATTCAGTACTATATGTTTGAAACTATAATTAGATCATCTCCTTGCTATGATCTTGATGCAATCTTTTTTTTTTTTTGATGCAATCTTGAGTAATCAAGAGTGGTTGTTAAACTGCATTAGGTAGAGACGTATCTCCACCCATTCAGGTGGTTCTTGATTAGTTTATTGGAATCCTATATAAGAGGAAACATTTTGAGAAAGTGAGAGATTCAGAGTGAGCAGAGAAGAGCGACATAGCCATGAGAAGCAGAGAGCCCACAGGTCAGTGACCTTTGGAGAGAAGGAAAATGCCTCCCAGGGAGCTTCATGAAACCAGAAGCCAGGAGAGAAAGCTAGCAATGATGCTGTTTGCCATGTGCCCTTCCAGTTGAAAGAGAATCCCTGACTGTGTTCACCATGTGCCTTCTCACTTCAGAGAGAAACCCTGAACTTCATCAGCCTTCTTGAACCAAGGTATCTTTCCTTGGATACCTTAAATTGGACATTTCTATAGACTTGCTTTAATTGGGAAATTTTCTCAACCTTAAAACTGTAAATTAGCACTTAATAAATTTCCCTTTTTAAAAGCCATTCTGTTTCTGGTACATTGCATTCTGGCAGCTAGCAAACTAGAACAGATTTTGGTACCCAGGAGTGGGGCGCTGCTGCAGTTTGCAAATACCAAACATGTTGGAATGGCTTTTTGAATGGGTAAGGGGAAGATTTTGGAGGAGTTGGGATAAGATTGATAAGGAAGGCCTAGAATGTTTTGAAGAGACTGTTGGTAGAATTGTGGACTCTAAAGACACTTCTGGTAAGTCCTTAGACAGTAATAAGGCACCTGTTATTGCAAACTGGAAGGAAGGTGATCTTTTCAAACAACAGAGAATCTGGCAAAATTGACTAGTGGCTTTGGCTGGAAGGCAGATTTAAAAAGTCATGAACTTGGATATTTAGCAGAAGAGATTTCCAAATTAAATATGGAAAGCGTGATCTGGTTTCTCCTATCAGCTTATAGTGAAATGTGACAGGAAAGAGATAAGCTGAGAACTGAACTCTTGGGTACAAAGAAATCAGAAATTGATATTCTGGAAAATTCTGGGCTTCCAGGAAGGGAGACACCAGAGACAATGGTGCTCCACATGAGGATTTAGCCAAATATTAAACCAGTCAGCCATTTCAGAGAATGCCAGGATTGGACATGGAGTTATCCAGGAAGGATTGTGGAAACTCCTTATGTTTGATGGGCATGATCCAAGGCTACTGCATAGAAAGCCATCGAGAGTGCTATGGGACCTGTATAAACAGACCTGCTGCCAGACTGGACTGGGGGCTTCAGAGAAGGGACACAATAGAGGAAAAATAACTTCAGAGGCAAAACCATGGAGGCTGAAGTCTTAAGTCAAGACACCTCGGGCCAGGAGAGCAGACCCACCCAAGCCCGTGGAGAGAGTGAGTTAGCCCCAAAGGCAGAGGATGGGCCTTCCACATGTTTGCAATGGAAGAATCATGCCACTGCAGGCCTTGGAGAGGGTGAAGCACATTCCTTGGGGTTTGGGGAGAACCTGGCTGCCACCACATGGAGGGGTTGAGTGTGTGACCCAGAGATGGCAGAGAGCCCGGGTGCAGTCCTGATGCTTGGAGAGGGTGGAGCTGAGAAAAAGGTGGTTTCTCCAGTGTCCTCCAAGTTTGTATTCGGAGAGAGGCAAGCCACTGCATAGGCCCTTGGAAAGGGTGGGACTGCTGCTTTCTAAAGTCCTGAGATAAATGACTTTCAGACCTTGAAATCTAATGGGCTTTGCCCTGTGAGTTTTCAAAACTGTATGGGTCTGGTGTCCCCTGTGTTCCTTCCTCCCTATGTATCCTGTGAATGTTCCTCTTTTATATATTGGCAGTAAATAAGGTGTTCTGGATTTTACAGGTCCAGAGCCAGATGAGAATTTTGCCTTAGAACAGACTATGCCTATAACTAACTTTGATAGGAGTTTGTACTGTTTCTAACTATGTATTTCATTCTTATTGCTACTGAAATGGTTTAAGGATTTCTGATATTGTTATGAAATTAATGTATTTTATATATAGGAAAAATGTGTCTTTTTTTTTAAGGTCCAGAGGGTGGAATGTGCTGGTTTGAAAGGATGTATGTACCCTTGAAAAGCCATGTTTTAATCAAAATCCCACTTCATAAAGGCAGAATAATCCCTATTCAATACTGTATGTAATTAGATCATCTCCCTGGAGATGTAACCCAATCAAGAGTGGTTGTTAAACTGGATTAGGGGAGATGTGTCCCCATTTATTTCGGTGGGTCTTGATTGGTTTACTGGAGTCCTATAAAAGAGGAAACATTTTGGAGAATGAGGAAATCTCTAAGAGAGCAGAGAATGACATAGCCATGAGAAGAAGAGTCTACCAGCCAGCAAACTTTGGAGATGAAGAAGAAAAATGCCTCCTGGGGAGCTTCATGAAACAGGAAGCCAGGGGAGGAAGCTAGCAGATGATGCCATGTTCACCATGTGCCCTTCCAGCTGAGAGAGAAACCCTGACTATGTTCACCATATGCCTTCTTACTTGAGAGAAATCCTGAATGCCATCAGCCTTCTTGAACCAAGGTATCTTTCTTGGGGTGCCTTTGATTGGACATTTCTATAGACTTGTTTTAATTGGGACATTTTCTTGGCCTTAGAACTGTAAACTAGGAACTTACTAAATTCCTCTTTTAAAAGCCATTCCATTCCTGGTATATTGCAGCTAGCAAACTAGAACACATAATAAGGGGTATTTGATATACCTTCCACTGTAAATACCTATTAAATTGGAAAAATGTATGTAGAAAGATTTTTCTGACATTGAACAAGAGAAGAGAAAGCTATAATCCTAGAGAGAAGGGAAACAAGTGAAGGGAACTTCACCTTGAACCCATGTTTCTGGATGAGAACACTTCCAGAACCTTGGCACAGATTACTAGAGCCCACATAGAGAAAAGTGATCTTCTGAGGGAGAAGAAAGAGATTGAAGTTCGTGGATCTTGATGTGGCTGGAATTGGTTAGTCAGGGTAACAGAGAACAAGATCCTGTAGGGAGAGAGATTTTCAGAGATCTTCATATAGTACCCCTTCAGTTTTTTGTTATATTCTAAGCAACAAAAGCACAGGAAGAGAGTAAATTAAACTTGGCAAAGAACAACTACTGTGAGGGAACTGAATGTAGATGCCAGAATTTGGACAATGCTGGGAGAGTCGTGAACAACAGGAATATATATAACTTTTTCAACACTGTGGGCATTTTGAAACCCAAGAAAGGGCACTCTTAGGAGTAGGGAGGGATATTTTAGTTCTAAAGTAAGTACTACTATAGATTCATCCCAATAAATCTAAAACAAAGATTAAATATTATCGAGGAGATTTGCCAATAAATTAATTATCTCCTTACCCTTCAAAAAGTTAACACTTTTAAAGGAAGACAACATAATCCAGATTCTCAACAATGTCAAGCACACAATCAAAAATTACAATACATATGAGGAAAGAGAGAATTTGCCCCATGACCCATCAGTGGGGGAGGGAGAGAACAGTAGAAACAAAATAAGAAACTGGAAGGACATTAGAATTACCAGACAAGGATTTTTTAATTCTATTTTTTCTCTAAGATTTTATTGTATATATGTTATATATGCAATGGAAAAAAAGAAAACAGCAATAGTTTTCAAAGGACTCTTCAACAAGTAGCTACAGGACAGATCCCAGAGTTTGTCATGGCTATCACATCATCTCAGTTTTTACCTTCTAGCTGCTCCAGAACATAGGAGGGTAGAGGGCTTAAATATTTTTTTTATCATCACAATCAACTTTTTTCCTTTTTTAAATGAAAAATAACATATATATATATATATATATATATATATATATATATATATATATATATATATATATATATATATACAAAAAAGCCATACATTTCAAAGCACAATGCCATGATTAGTTGTAGAACATGTTTCAGAGTTTGACATGGGTTACAGTTTCACAATTTTAGGTTTTTACTTCTAGCTGCTCTAAAATACCAGAGATCAAAAAAAGATATCGATTTAATGATTCAGCATTCATATTCATGTGTTAAAGCCTATCTTCTCTGTAAAACTCCACCATCACCTTTGATCTTTCCATCTTCCTCTTTAGGGGTGTTTGGGCTATGGCAATTCTAATTTTTTTTTATATTGGAAGGGTCTGTCACTAATATGGGGTAGAGAGATGGAACTATCTGATGTTCTGGAGAGGGTGGGCTAAGTTTCAGGACTTCTCTAGACCAGGGACCCATCTGGAGGTTGTAGGTTTCTGGAAAGTTACTCTAGTGCATAGAACCCTTGTATAATCTTACATATTGCCCTAGATGTTCTTTAGGATTGGCTGAAGTGATCCTGGTTGGGGGTGGACAGGCTATGATAGGTAGCAAGGTCTACCTGAAGCTGCATAACAGCAACCTCCAGAGTAGCTTCTTGACTCTATTTGAACTCTCTCTGACACTGATACTTTATTAATTACACTTCTTTTTCCCCCTTTTGGTCAGGATGGCATTGCTAATCCCACAGTGCCAGGTCTGGATTCATCGCTGGGAATCATCTCCCACATCACCAGGGAGATTTTCACCTCTGGATATATGTCCCACATAGGGGGGAAAGCAATGATTTCACTTGCAGAGTTGGGCTTAGAGAGACTGAGGTCACATCTAAACAACAAAAGAGTTTCTCCAGAAGTAACTCTTATGCATGACTATGGGTAGTCTAAGCTTCTCTGCTACCTACATAAGCTTCACAAGAGAAAGCCTCATGATTGAGGGCATGGCCTATTGATTTGGGTGTCCCTAAAGTTTGACACGGTATCAGGGGATTCCCTGAAATTAAGATTTAATTTTTCCAGATTCTTTCTCCCATCCTTCAGGGGACTTTGCCAATGCTTTTTGATTATCTGCTTAATATACTCTAGGATGCAGACAAGGATTTTAAAGCAAGCATTATAAATATATGTTCAAATATTTAAGGGAAACTTTAGGCATAATGAATATAGAGACAGAGAATCTTAACAGAGAAATGGAAATAGCAAAAAGAAAAACTTTCTAGGGCTGAAAATTACCATTTCAGTTGTTAGACAATTGCTGGATAGGGTTAACAGCAGATTGGGCTCTACAGGAAAAAAGGCCAGCAAGCCTGAAGACAAATCCATAGAAAATAGCTGAGCTGAAGCACACAAAGACCAAAAAAATTGAAAGAAAGATGGCAGTGACCTGTGGAAGAATACCAAGAATTCTAACATACAAGTAATCAGAGTCCCAGAAGAAGAAAAAAAGAATGGACAAAAAAAATTCGAAGAAATAATGACCAGAATTTTCTCAAAGTTAATTAAAAATAATCCACAAAGCCAAGAAACTCAATAAAACATAATTATGACAAATAAAAAGAACATACATAGGCCAATCATGGTCAAATGCTTAAAATAGAAGATAAACAGCAAGGGAAAAAAGATGTGCTACCTACAGAGGAATTGCAATAGAATGATCACTGAGTCTCATAGCCAGTGCAAGCCAGGCTACAATGAAATAGTCAAAGAAGAGAGAGAAAAATTCCTGTCAATCTAGAATTCTTTGTCTTTCAAAAAATGCTTCTAAACAGGAAGGCAAAATAAATATATTTTAAGATAACAAAAATCTGGTAACATCTTTTTATCAGAAAATGTGCACTATAAGAAATCATAAAGAGATGTCCTTAGACTGAAGAGAAATGAGATGAAATAAAAAGTCAGATTTATGTCAAGGAATGAAGAGCACCAGAAATGGTAAACATCCAGACAAATCCGAAACACCTTTTGTCTTTGTTTCTTAATAGCAAAAATGGATTATGGGCAATCTCATAGCGGTAGAAATAAAATAAATAACAGCAAGGTACAATAATCTGGAAGAGGGAAAATGGAAGTATAATATACTAAGATTCTTTAATTATGTGCCCTGTGATATTATATTGATTCCAGATAGACTATGATAAGTTAAGGATGCATATCATAAGCTTCAGAGTGACCACTAAAAAATATGAAACAGAGTCATAACTAAAGGCCAATAGAAGAGATGCAATGGAGTACTGAATAATACTCAGTTAATCTAAAAAAAAGGAGGGGAGAAAATGAACAAAGACCAGGTAGGACAAATAAAAAATGAATAGCAAAATGGTAGGCTTAAATCCCCTACCCTGAACATACAAATTAAAAGACAGAGATTGTCAAATTGGACAAAACTGCAAGACTCAAATATAAGCTGTTTAAAATAAATGCCCTTGAAATTAAAACAAACAAAAGCACAAAGGGTTAAACATAAAAGAATGGAAAAATAAATATCATGAAAATATTAATTATAATTGAAGCTGTAGTAGATGTAAATGAGGCTATATTAATAGTGGGCAAAATAGACATCATGACAACAATTATTACAGAAATATGGAGGGACATTTCATAAACAAAAAGGAATGAATTTGTCAAAAAGGCATAGTAATCATTAATGCACATGCACCTAATAACAGAGGCTCCAAATACACAAAGCAAAATGAAAGAATGAGCAGAAATAGACAAATTTATAAACAGCATTGGAGATTATCAACCTTTTTTTAAAATATTTGATAGAGCAATTTCCTGGGAAAAATAAGTTTATAGGAGATTTATAGAGCAGTATCTAACAACTTAAATTGATTGATAGAACATTACATCAAAAAATGGGAGACTACATATTCTTCACAAATACACCTGGAAAATTCACCAAGATAGACCACATACTCAATTTCAAAACAGTAAATTTCAAAAAAAAAATCAAAATAAAACATAGTATATCTTCGGACCACACAGTATATATTCTGATCACAGTGGAATTAAATTAGAGGAAAAATATTAAACATATCTAAAAATAGATAAATAAATAAAAATAAAATAGATGTAAATGCTTGGAAATTAAGTGACACAATTCTAAATAACAAATGCATCAAAGAAGAAAATACATAGACTAAAATCGTAATGAAAATACAATATATATAAATTTGTGGAATTCAACTAAAGTATATAGCCTTGAATATTAGAAAAGAAGGATGATTTAAAGTCCATTATTTATGCTTCTACCTTAAGAAGTTAATTAAAGAAAAATTTAATGTGAGTTGGAAGGAAAACCATAAAAATAAGAGGGGAAATTAGTAAAATAGGAAAAAATAAATAATAGATTCCACAAAACCAAAATTAATTATCTGGAAAGAGTAATAAATTGATAAATCTCTAGATAGACTAGTCAAACAGAAAATGCAGAAAAATGCATTTATTACCAATGTTAGGAATATATTAGGAGATATTGCATATGGTCATACACATATTTTTTTATGAATGTTTTATCAACAGCAGAATTATTAAATTGTCATACAATGAACTATTATACCACAATGAAAATAAATGAACTGCAGCTACATGCAAGAACATGGATGAATCTCATATATAAAGTCCGAAACAGGAACAGTTTACAGCATTTGGGCTTGGTGGTAAACTATAAGGTAATGTAAGGAACTGATTACCATAAAAGTCACAGTAGAGGACAAGTAATGATTGGGAGATGAAACAAAAGGGCCTCTGGGTCTCTATTAAAATTCTATGGATAGTGGCTATACATACTGTTTTTTGTTTTTTTTTTTAATATCATCACATAGTTGTATGATCATCATTTCTTAGTACATCTGCATCGATTTAGAAAAAGAAATAGCAAGACAACAGAAAAAGAAATAAAATGATAATACAGAGAAAAAAATTTTTAAAAATTCAAAAAATATATCAAAAAAACAAAAAAAACAAAAAAAAACTATAATTCAGATGCAGCTTCATTCAGTGTTTTAACATAATTACATTACAATTAGGTAGTATTGTGCTGTCCATTTTTGAGTTTTTATATCCAGTCCTGTTGCACAGTCTGTATCCCTTCAGCTCCAGTTACCCATTATCTTGCCCTATTTCTAACTCCTGATGGTCTCTGTTACCAATGACATATTCCAAGTTTATTCTCGAATGTTGGTTCACATCAGTGGGACCATACAGTATTTATCCTTTAGTTTTTGGCTAGTCTCACTCAGCATAATGTTTTCTAGGTCCATCCATGTTATTACATGCTTCATAAGTTCATTCTGTCTTAAAGCTGCATAATATTCCATCATATGTACATACCACAGTTTGTTTAGCCACTCGTCTGTTGATGGACATTTTGGCTGTTTCCATCTCTTTGCAATTGTAAATAATGCTGCTATAAACATTGGTGTGCAAATGTCAGTCTGTGTCTTTGCCCTTAAGTCCTCTGAGTAGATACCTAGCAATGGTATTGCTGTGTCGTATGGCAATTCTATATTCAGCTTTTTGAGGAACCGCCAAACTGCCTTCCACAGTGGTTGCACCATTTGACATTCCCACCAACAGTGGATAAGTGTGCCTCTTTCTCCACATCCTCTCCAGCACTTGCCATTTTCTGTTTTGTTGATAATGGCCATTCTGGTGGGTGTGAGATGATATCTCATTGTGGTTTTGATTTGCATTTCTCTAATGGCCAGGGACATTGAGCATCTCTTCATGTGCCTCTTGGCCATTTGTATTTCCTCTTCTGAGAGGTGTCTGTTCAAGTCTTTTCCCCATTTTGTAATTGGGTTGGCTGTCTTTTTGTTGTTGAGTTGAACAATCTCTTTATAAATTCTAGATACTAGACCTTTATCTGATATGTCGTTTCCAAATATTGTCTCCCATTGTGTAGGCTGTCTTTCTACTTTCTTGATGAAGTTCTTTGATGCACAAAAGTGTTTAGTTTTGAGGAGCTCCCATTTATTTATTTATTTCTTCTGTGCTCTTGCTTTAGGTTTAAGGTCCATAAAACCACCTCCAATTGTAAGATTCATAAGATATCTCCCTACATTTTCCTCTAACTGTTTTATGTTATTAGACCTAATGTTTAGATCTTTGATCCATTTTGAGTTAACTTTTGTATAGGGTGTGAGATACAGGTCTTCTTTCATTCTTTTGCATATGGATATCCAGTTCTCTAGGCACCATTTATTGAAGAGACTGTTCTGTCCCAGGTGAGTTGGCTTGACTGCCTTATCAAAGATCAAATGTCATACACATATTAAAATAATAATAAAGAAATACTATGGACAATTTTATGACACTAATTTGGAGAACTTATATGAAATAGACAAATTTCTTGAGAGACAATGACCAAAACTAACTTTAAAAAAAAGTATTGAACAGCCAAAAAAAGTGTTATAACTTGGAAAATTCCATTTTAATTAAAAACCTTCCATCAAAGCTAACCTCAGGCTCACATGGCTTCACTGGTGAATTTTTTAAAAAAACATGTAAGAATAAAATAATATCAATCCTACAAAAGCTCTTTCATAATGCAGAAAAGGGGAATGTCCTAATGAACTTAATGAGATTATTAAACTGCTACTAAAACCAGACAAACTCATTATAAGAAAGGAAAATGATAGACTATTGTCCCTTATAAATATAATCTCAAAAATCTTTAACAAAAGTTCGACAAAGTATTTCAGCAATATATAGCAAAGAAAATTATAAGCAAAGGGATTTATACCAGGAATCCAAGCTTAGTTGTTTGTTAGTGTTAGTTTGTTTTTTCATTAGAGAAGTTGTAGGTTCACAGAAAAATCATGCAGAAAATATAGAGTTTGCCTATACCTCTGCCCATACACATAGTTTTCCCTGTTACTAACACTTCACATTAGTGTGGTAGCTTTGTTATAATTGATGAAACATTGTAATTATACTATTAAATCCATAGTTTACATTAGCATTTACTGTTTGTGTGGTAAAGTCCTGTGTTGTTGGCTAAAAAAAATTGTTCTAGTAACATATATACAACCTAGAATTTCCACTTTAACCATATTCAAATATATAATTCAATGATGTTTGTTACATTCACAGTGTTATACTATCCATTACCAAAACTTTTCCATCGCCCCAAACAAAAACTCTGTACTAGTTAAGCAATAACTTCCCATTCTCTATCCCTGTGCTAGCCCCCTGGTAAACTGTATTTGAGTTTTTTATTCTGCATTTGTTATTCTCATTATTTTATATCAGTGAGATTACACAATATTTGTCATTTTGTATCTGGTTTACATTACTCAACATGATGTCCTAAAGGTTCATCCATGTTGTTGCATGTATCAGATTTCCATTGCCTTTTCATGGCAGAATAATGTGTCTTTGTATGTATATACCACATTTTATTTATCCATTCATCTGTTGGATGAACTTAGTTTGCTTCTATCTTTTGGCAGTTGTGAATAATGTCACTATGAATGTAAGATTTCTAGGTCAGAGATAAAAGACTTTATTATTCATGGAAATGGTAGTAGCCAGTGTCAGCATCAGTGCCACAGTTCACTGAGCACCAATTTCCACAGGGTAACACAAAACGGGTTCTCAACAAAGTGGCAGATGATACCTGTACAAATAGTGGAGTGCATTGCAAGAGAGAAATCATGGGATTAGGAAACCCAAATCTCTTTATACTACTTTAGGTAGTATGTCTACCTAAACTTTACCTAGGAGGGAGACATTGTTTTTATAATAGTGGATACATCATACTAGACAGTGAACAACCCTGCCTTTTCTTGAGGAAAGACACTATCTCTATCACCAAGGTTGTTTGCTATATAAACATCTTTGAAAAGATATTCCAGAATAAATGCCATTAATGCCTCTGCTTATAAGAAATGAAGAAATGTAAGAGACCCATGGAGATGTGTCTTTTAGCAGTGGTATTGACAGAAAGACAGGAAATAGATAATTGGAATAGAATACAGCTTCTTAAGTAGACACACATATTCTGTCAATTGACTTTCCACAAAGATGTCAAGACAAGTCAATGGGGACGAGAAAGTCTAGTGCTGAAAACTGGATATATATGTGAAAGAAAAAAGAGAATGTTGTCTCCTACATCACACAATACATAATGAGTAATTGGAGATGGATTTCTGACCCAAATGTAACAGATAAACTTCTAGTGAAAACATATGAGAAATTCTTTGCACTTTTAGAGTAGGCAAAGATTTTATAAGACAGAGAAAGCACTAACCAAATAAGAAAAATTGATCATTGGAGTGTCATCATAATTAAAAACTTCTGTTCATCAAAAGTCATGATTTAAGAAATGGAAAAGTGAGACATAGATGGTGTCATGGTCAGGTTCATATGTCAACTTGGCCAGGTGGTAGTACCTGTTTGTCTGGTTGGGCAAGTGCTGGCCTGTTTGTCGCAAAGAGGACATTTCATAGAACTAAATCATGATCACGTCGCTGCATCCACAGCTGATTCCATTTGTAATCAGCCAAGAGGAGTGTCTTCTGCAATGAGTGATGCTTGATCTAATCACTGGAAGCCCTTTAAGGAGGAGTCAAAGAGACAGGCTCTCTTCCTGTGGGAGCCTCTTCTGTGGAGTTTTGTCCAGACCCTCCATCAGATTCACTGGCTTCACAGCCTGCCCTACAGATTTTGGACTCTATGTTTACACAGTTACATGAGACACTTTTATACATTTTATATTTACAAATATTTCCTGTTGATTCTGTTTCTCTGGAGAACCCTAACTAATGCAGATGGCGTAATACAGATGGAGATACTAACCATGACAGATGGAGAGAAAATTTTGCAATAAATGCATCTGATAGAGGTCTGTATTGATTTGCAAGCTGCTGGAATGTGATACACCAGAACTGGAATGGCTTTCATAAAGGGGAATTATTAATAAATTATAAGTTTATAGTTCTAAGAAGTGAAAGTGTCCAAATTCAGGCACCAGCAAGAGGTTACCTTCACTCAAGAAAGGCCGATGGGTCAAGAACCCATCTGTTGGCTGGGAAGTCATGTGGCTGGCATCTACTGGTGCCTTCCTCTGGGGCTCCATTGTCTCTGTCTATGCAGAGGTTCCTCTCTTTACTTCTCCAGGGCTGGCTTTCATTTATTGGCTTCCCTTGGCTCTCTCCAGGTTCTGGCTTGCTTAACATCTTACAGTGATATCTGCTGGGCTCTAAGCATCTCCAAATATTTATGTCTGTTTTCCACATGTCTGTATCTGCATCAGCTCAGCTGTGAAGTTTCTGTCAGCTCTGAGGCATCTGTCATTTCTCTAGGCTGTGTGATTTCTGACTCTCCCCAAAATGTTTCCCTCTTAAAGGATTCCAGTAAACTAATCAAGACCACCTGGAATGGGTAGAGTCACATCTCCATCTAATCAAAAGTTAATACCCACAATTGGTTGTGTTGCATCTCCATGGAGATAATCTAATCAAAAGATTCCAACCTGCATTATTGAATCAGGATTAAAAGAAATGGCTGCTCCTACAAGATTGGATCAGGATTAAAATACGGCTTTTCTGGGGTACATACCTTCAAGTCAGCACAAGGTCTGTTATGCACAAAAGGGATAGATTAAACATGGAATTTTTGGAGTGGGTACATTAGAAGAACAAGGGGCAAGGGAGAAAAGAGAACTGGGGGAATGTTTGAAGTGTTGTAGACAAGGACTGAAAAAGAAGTAAGGGATTGGCTTTATATATTGGAAGACAGTTAAGCAGTTACTGAGCCAGGAAGTTGTAATACATTCTAAAGGCAAGTGTAGGTGCAGAAAGGAATGAGGATAGAGGGGGAAAAGTTGATAATCAGAAATAATGTTATTTGGAATTTAAGTTTTCAGATGTTAAGCAGACTTGGTAGGTAGTGAGATGAAACAGATCTGGCTGAAAGCAAAACATAAATCAGCCCATGACAGTGGGCTGTTGGAAAGGATAGAGGAAAGATGGGGTAGGAATATTTGAATGGATAATGTCAAGCACTAAGGAGGAAAAGAAGCCAGGGGGCCAGGTGATCCTGCTTTCCATGATTATGGAATATTAAGAATTCAATAGTTGACAATGATCAAAGGAGAGCATATAATGGGTATAATGAACAATTATTATATACCACGCATAGTTTGCCATGTTTATATTCAATTTTCACAACCCTTGTGATAATTTTTATACCATCTTTTATTTCAAAGATGAATAAACTAGGGTCTGGAGAAGTTAAACAGTTAACCCCGGGTTATATGGTTTATGAATGGCAGGGCAGGATTTAAAACTTTTATCTGTTTTATTCAAAAGTTAGTTTCCCTCTAACCATATCGTCCTAACATAGCCAGATAGCTGAGATGTGAATGAGAATGTAATGCTTCAGGGGAGGCTAGGGGATCAAAAATTGGAACATTTCTCTTCTAGCTCCTTCTAGAACCAAAGCAGTACAATAAATACCTATACTTGAGAAAATGAGAGAACTTGGAAGAGATCTGTAACCCTCAAAGAAAAGAAAGGTTTCAATTGATTTCCTCAGATAGATGGATTGTTCTATAAAGGCCTGTAAGTATAAGCAAGGTTTTTGTAATTCTTAGGATCTACAATGGCCCACCAAGAACCTATTGTTCAAAACCTAAAATGCAGTTTTTGAATAGTTACATTTGCTATTTATAGATTTTCTGACTCTTTCCCCTCTGCCTTCAAGCTCATGGTTCTTACTTCTCACAGTTGCCAATGTTTTTATATAGCAGCACCTTATCCCTCTCTTAATATATTTTTTCTAACCTTAAGGACAGTTATAAATCAGATAGCCAAGCTTATTAAGGTAACAGGCTATTTAAACCTTATTAAAACTGTGGGCTACATGAGAGTAAATCTATTTTGAGTGAGGGCCTGTGGGGGCTTTCCCTAAGAAAGCAACAACTTTTGTTCAGTGTCCTAAATGATTGCTGAGTAGCAAAGTTCTAGATAGGTGATATGTCCCTGTATATAAACACTATACTAAAAATTGTTAATTAAATATAATTTATTTAAATATTATTTTAAATGAAAGACATTAAACCAAATTGTGCTAGTGCCAGTGTCTTCTTTGGCACCCATGCATTTGTTCTTTATTTGAAAAGTAAACTAAAGATGTCTTTAAAGGGTCAAGATCTAAATTCAAGGAAAGTTAAGGTCTTTTGGGTAACCACTGACAGCATTATTGGATCTTTGCACTGAGCCTGGGGCTATTCTTTACACTGGATAGAAAACGGTGGCATCATAATTTATAAGGGGAGAATGTATTCAGAATGAGGATGAAGAGGAACCATGAGAAAGGGTCACGTATCTTGTAGTAAGGTCTTAGAAACATACAAATACTCAAATTTTCCTTGAACTTTGTCATGCTCAGGTTCATGTGTCAGCTTGGCCAGGTGGTGGTGCCCGTCTGTCTAGTTGGTCAAGTGCTGGCCTGTCTGTTGCTATGAAGACATTTCACAGAATTAAATCATGATCACCTTGGCTGCGTCCATAACTGATTCCATTTGAAACAAGCCAAGGGGAGGGTCTTCTGCAATGAGTGATGCTTATTCTAACCACTGGAAGCCTTTTAAGGAGGATTCAGAAGAGACAGGCTCTCTTACTGCTTCAGCCGGCGCGCCTCTCCTCCAGTTCATCCAGACTCTCCATTGGTATCGCCAGCTTCACAGATTTTGGACTCTTACCGATTTTGGACTCTTCATTCCCTCTGTTATGTGAGGCACTTTTATAAATTTTATATCTACAGCTATTACCTGCTGATTTGGTTTCTCTAGAGGAGCCTAGCTAATACAAACTTCATGTTTTTTCAGAACACATAGTATCCTCAGACTATTTTAAGCTGCATAATGAAAAGTCCACTGATATAAACTCTTAATATTGGTATCCTTGGAGAAGCTTATAGGAGACATTCACTTTCCAAATTTCTATAATACTTGTATTTTATATATTGAACACGTATTACTCCTACACTCAGATAAAAAAACACAATAAAAATGAAAAAACAACTAAGAAAAGATTTATATAGAATTGACTAGCTGTTTACATTACACTGGAATAAAATTGAAATTCTTCTAATTATGAGGTATATGAAAACTAATTCCTAAGAAAAAATGGTCTTTGTCACAAGGGCTATCTCTAAATTATTGTGTGATCACCAGCAAATCATTCTGAGCATCCCTTCCTTACATGTTTCTACAACTTAAAATACCTTAACAAGAAGTGAAGGACTCTCTTAAGAAAAAAAAAATACTGACATACAAAAGACCATCCTCTGTGACCTATTTCTCTAAGTCAACTTGGCAGGTGAACTCACTGCCCTCTCCCCCTACATGGGACATGACTCCCAGGGGTATACATCTTCCTGGCAATGGGGACAGGATTCCCAGGATGAGCTGCAATCCAGCATCATGGGATTGAGAAAGCCTTCTTGAACAAAAGGAGGAAGAGAAACGAAACAAAATAAAATTTCAGTGGCTGAGAGATTTCAAATAGAGTTGAGAGGGGTTATCCTGGAGGTGTTTCTTATGCATTATATAAATATCCCTTTTTAGTTTATGGTGTATTGGAGTGGCCAGAGGGAAGTACCGGAAATTGTTGAGCTGTGTTCCAATAGCCATGATTCTTGAAAACGATTGTGTTAATATACACCTATTATGATGTGATTGTGTAATTGTGAAAACCTTGTGTCTGATGCTCCTTTTATACAGGGTATGGATAGATGAGAAAAAAAAAGGATAAAAATAAATAAATAATAGGGAAATAAAGGATAAAAAATTGGGTAGATTGACATACTAGTGGTCAGTGAGACGGAGGGGCAAGGGGTATGGGATGTATGAGTTTTTTCTTTTATTTCTTTTTTTTGGAGTGATAAAAATGTTCTAAAAATTATCATGGTGATGAATACATAATTATGTGATGATATTGTGAGCCATTGATTGTATAGCATGTATAGACTGTACGTGTGTGAAGACTTCTCAATAGAGATATTAAAAAAAAAAAATCCTTGCCCTGAGGAGGACACAAAGAAGGCAACATGTGCTGTCCCACCAATTTTTATTTGGTGAAAGCTTATGTCTAAGGACACGTAGACAAAGAAAATTGATGCTATGGAATTTACTCTTTCCTTTTCATACTTTTGACTGTTCCCTGGGACACTGAAAAACCTGATGCAGTTAGAAATCTCCCTTTTAGGACCATCATCACCTACCAACAGATAATAACTTGCTTGTGTTTTCTGTTGTTTTTTTCCCCAGCTCCTCCAAAATATGAAAGAAACTGAGTTGAGGTTTCTATAGGCTGAGATATTTTTTCTATCTTTCATAGAACAGGCCTATGTTATAATTTATAAACAAACCTAATTGTTTGTTGCTTGTTAACTCTTTATTTAGGTAGAAAACAATTGTTTAAGGTGGTTGTTGCTTATTTTAAGAAAAATAGCATCAGTGAGTTTTCAATGTAATCTTGAATTTCAAGTTTGAGCCAGTAACAGTTGAAATTCTGAGGAACAGTATGAGTCAGAGTTATTACTGATATTTTTTCTCTTTTGAATATATGTTATATTTAAATTTGAAGTTGAAATCTTGGGCAATTCATATATGAAGTGATGGAAATTATATTGTAATTAATATACTTGAGTTTATGTTCCATAACTATACTATTATGTTCACATGCAAACTACAAAGTACAGAGACTTCTATGCAGAACGTATTATAAGTAAATTTAACCTTGAAGAATTAATTGTTTCTTCAACTATTTTATAGCTTCTTGTGAATGTTTGCAGAATTCATTGTAGAATTGCTAGAGAATGTGTTTAAGAATCTAGGGAAGTATTGTTTTAAAAAAATCACCTTAACATTTAACATTGTCTATGTCATATTGATTTTCTTAGCAAAAGTTTCGTAAAGCCAAATTGCCTATACATGTTTTCCAGCATGTAATATTTGAAAAAAGTCATCCCACTGGAAATGATGATAAGTAAATTTTCCTATAATTCATCCTAATCATAGCCACTTAGTCTGGCTGCAATAGCATAGATACTGGCGTAAGGACCAGGAAGCGGTTACAAAAATCAAACCACAAAAACCACAGCACTGGGTAGGAACAGGCCTGGAACTCCCCAAATTTGATTCCTGCCTTCACATAGGCAGAACAAAAAACTACTCAAAAAGTTTGTTTTATAATCAAAGAATGTTACAGCTTAAGGTAAAACTGAGGACCAAAGAGATGAGTGTGGTAGGATAGGCTTAATTACTTCATTGCTCCTACCCTACACTCTGTATTTTCCTAGGTTATCCTCTCACCTTTTGGGCACCTCTGTGGGAGAAATCTCTTGGCTTTAAGGTTGTCAGTAGTGGAGTTACCAAAAATCTCAAATACTAACACTCATTCTTTAAGAACAAAAGCCTTGATCCGCATGTAAGGCAGGAAAGATTGAAAAACTATAGAATCAGATATATTATACCTTCTCAACCCTTTGGCAACATTCAAAAAAGTCTTTTTGAGTTTTGTTGTTTCCATCATTGCCTCAGTGTACCACAGGCTTCATATTTTTCCAGTGGTGGGTTTGTGCTTAGTGTGGGATTTGAGGGTACCAAAAGGGTTTTCTTAGTGTTCCTGCTTCACCCTACTCCCAATTCCCCAGCCCCCATCTCACCACCAGTTTTCTTCAGTCCTTGAACACCTAAACCTCTGTGTCAATTCTCTCTATGGTTTTGTACCCAACTCCCCACCCTACTCCCTCATCAGTAGACTGTTATTGCTTATTACTCAGTAAGTGATGATAGGCTCGTGCTGAGCACAGAGGGTGGTTCTTAGTTTTCCTGGTCCAGCCCCAGTGAAGGAAATAGTCTGTGCACCTGAGCCTTGGGAATGGGGTCTTCTCAGAGGTCCTGCCCCTATCCCCATGGCAACCACACTCTTCCTTGTCTCTGTAGCTGAAAGAAGGGCCCCCTCCAGTCTCTTGCCCTGACCCCAATCTTTTATGAGCTCTAGTGTACACCCAGTGGAGAAGAGTTTGTGAGCCACTGTGAACTTCACTTGTGAATGGACTCCCAGTTATTGTAAACTGATGTATTAGGCCACATTTGGCCTTTGAGGACTTGTGAAATTTTAGCTGATTTCTTTCTGCCCACTTCTGTTGGTAGTCACTCCTTCCTTACATGCTTTGCTAAAGGTTAAACAGTTCATGTGTCCTGTCTCTCCTCAAGAGAGACTTGTCACTCTGGAATTCTTTTGACTGCCTTGCAACTTCAGTTCTCTGAAGGGTTTAAGAGAAGCTCTGATTTTGTAGGTTCTTTGGAATTTTTTTTGTTGCTTTCTATATCTCAAGCAGAAGTATAACCTCTAGTTTCTCATCTTTGTCTAAAATGAAAGCAACCATAACAAACCTTTCATTTCTTACAAAACTTAAACCATAATAATCTGTGTGAATTGAAAGAAAGTGAGGAGCAACAGTGCATTTGCCTATAGCAGTTTCTCTGCTTTTCTCCTCCAAGGGTTGGAAAAAAGATTAATATTGGCTTAGGACAGATATCTGGCTGGTGAGCACTGAAAAAAGAATGTGAGAAGTGTTCCTTAAGTTTCTCATACCCAGGGTTGCATAACTCAGGGCCTGAATCATCCAGTAATGAGATTTCAAGAATTATCTGAGAGGAATTTTTTAGGCCATTGAAAACTCTTATGGTTTGACACAGGAATTTGGGAATCTCTAGTCTAACAGAGTTTTTTGTTATGGAGTGAGTTTTCAAGTAACCTAACATAGGCTTGCATGGGCGAACCTAGCCACTTGATGAAATATGATGTACCCATATTAGCCATGAGTCAGGCACTGCTCTGGAAGGTTGGAATATATTTGAATAACAAAGAAAGTCCTACCCACAGTAAGGAGTTTTCACTCTAGTGATGAGACATAGAACTAAGTAATATATATGATAAGTACATAAATGGTATAGTTTGAGGAAAGTTGTAAGTGCTACAGAAAATTAAAAAAGGAATCAGAAA
Organism: Tamandua tetradactyla; assembly: GCF_023851605.1. Taxonomy (NCBI): domain Eukaryota; kingdom Metazoa; phylum Chordata; class Mammalia; order Pilosa; family Myrmecophagidae; genus Tamandua; species Tamandua tetradactyla. The sequence continues at coordinate 35,821,455 of NC_135336.1, read as the reverse complement.
TGGTAGGGGTGGTAGGTTGTGATTTAAATAGGGTAGTCAGAGTAGACTTTATTGCAAAGCTGCAAAGATGGCGTTTGAGCAAAGACTTTAAGGAGTTAAGGGAGGTCACCATGCACTAACTGGAGGAAGAATGTTCCTGCAAAGGAAACAGCCAATAGAAAGGCCCAGGGTGGGAACCTGCTCAGTGTGTTCCAAGAACACCAGGAAGGCCAACAAAGGGGAAAGTGGTAGGAGTTGATGTTGGAGATGGCAAGGAGGAGGGGTGGCAGGTCATGGAAATGCAAGTACCATGGCCGTCTGGATTTGGTGTTTTAATCCCCATGCTAAACTCCTTCTTTGGGTGAATGATCTCATTCTGGATTTTTAAATGAATAAGACACTTATAATGTTGATGCTGGGAGTCAACAGACAGGGATTGATTGGAATGAGGCAAGTAACAGTTCAGTCCCAAATTAGTAATGGAGTAGTTTGAAGAACAGTTGTTACCAGATAGTTGAAGCAGATTACAGTATAGAATCCTGGAAATAAAGATAGATCAGTGTGCTGATTTGAAGCTATTATGTATCCTAGAAAAGCCATGTTCTGTAATCCTCATTAAATACTGCTGAGTGGGATTTTTTTGTTATTGTTTCCATGGAGATGTGACCCACCCAATTGTTGGTGGTAACTCTTGATTAGATGGTTTCCACGGAGATGTGTTCACCCATTCAAGGTGGGGTTACTTATTGGAGCCCTTTAAGAGGGAACCATTTAGGAAAAAGCTTTAGAACCAAAAGAGCCCACTGAACCATCAAACCCTTCAAAATCAACAGAGCCCACACAGCCAGAGACCTTTGGAGACAAAGAAGGAAAATGCTTCTGGAAGTGCTTCATGAAACAAGAAGCCAGAAGAAGAGAAAGCTAGCAGACATCCCCATGTGCCTTCCCGTTGAGAGAGAAAGCCTGAAAGTCATTGGCCCCTTTCTTTGGAGTTAAGGTATCTCTCTCTGGGTGCCTTAGTTTGGACATTTTCATGACCTTAAAACTGCAAACTTGCAACTTAATAAATTTCCTTTTTAAAAGCCATTCTGTTTCTGGTATGTTGCATTCCAGCAGCTTTTGCAAACTGAAAGTCAGTGAATTAGATTGCTAACTGTGTAGAAGTACTTCAAGATCATAAATAAATGAAGAAATACAGTTGATATTTAGCAAAATGATAAGAAAAGAAAATTCAGTCATTACTAATAATCACCAAGTTACAATTCTCTCTTATCAACATAGATTATATTTATATAATCTTGTTTGATATACTATTAGTTTGACATTCTTTTATCCGGTGTTATTAAGATTGAGGGAATGGAAATTTTCCTATCATGAAAGTGGGAGAATACTGTAAAGAGGCTACAACTTTACTGGAGGACAATTTGGCACTATGTCAGCAGCTCTGTTAACTGGCCTTCTCTTAACCAGTTTTCTGGGTTTACCAAAGCAACTGTGAAACACACTAACTGGTACTCTTAATGTTTAGTAAGCAAAAGGATTAATTTAGCAAAAGTCAGTTTTGTTTTCCCTAAACTTATTTCAGTTGTATTTATTATTATTATTGTGATGTTTAATTAATATTATATAACCTGATGAGGTGAATATGAAAAGTGAGTTGTTTTTACAATGAGAATCAAGTGCTCAATGAAGTAAATTGCAAAAGAAGAAAGGAAAATTGTTGTCAAATTAGATGTGGGAGTGTCAAACGCAAAAGAAAAGTACAAAAGTTTTGAAGAGCTGTGTTTCCAAGTGCTTTAAGTTCTCTCTCTATTTTAAAGAAATTGAAATTAGAATCATAAATGATTTATTCATTATAGTTATGATTTATGAAGAAAAATTATTAAAATATCCAAACATTAGAATGTATTAAAAAAACAAAAACATCCCTGCCCCAACTTTAAAATATTGGCAAGTAAATATATATAAAGCAAATAAAATATATAAGGTACATATTTATCATTTTTAAAGATTCTGTGCTTTAAATGACTTCAATCTGTTGTTTATATTGGATAAGAGGGCTTCTACTATATAAACCAAAAACCTTAAAACCATATGATTGCATTCCCAGTCTAATAATGAGAAAACAGCAGACAAATCCAAACTGAAGGGTATTCTACAATTACTTGGCTTGTATTCTTCAAATGTGTCAACATCATTAAAAAGCAATTTGGAGAAGACTAAGGATATGTGACCACTAAATGCAACATGGTTTTCTGGATAGGATTCTGGGACAGAAAAAAAATTAGTGAAAAAACTGATAGAATTTGAATAAAATCAGCAGCTCAGTTCATAGTATTTACCAATGCTAATTTCTTAGTTCTTATAAATGTCCCATGGATTATGAAAGATGTTACCATTAAGGGAAGCTGGGGAAAGGTATACAGGAACTCTCTATTCTATCTGTGCAATGTTTCTGTAAGTCTAAAATTGTTTCAAAATAAAAAGTTAAAAAAAAAAAATCTGCATGAGAAAAATACCCTTTACCCAGACCCACCCAGAAATTCTACTGTTGACAATTTATCCTAAGGCAACAATTAAAGATAAATACAAAGATTTAGCTGGAAGATATTAATTGAAAAAACCCTAAAGGCACATAGTATGTGATTGGTTAAATACAATTAGGCATGTCCAATTAACGAGATATTCCACAGCTATTAAAATATTTTAGAAATGCATTTAATGATATGAAAAAATCTTCAAAATATGCTATTAAGTAAAAAAACAGTAGATTTGAAATAACATATAGAGTATGAGCCCATTTTTAGCTGTGTGAGTAAATATACAATCACACAGAAATGCACACACACACATACACAAAGATGCATAGAAAAATCCTTTGAGCTGAAGTAAAATGTGAACAGGCGTTACTACTAGCTTTAGGGATTAGTGCTACTTTTCTCCCCCCTAATTTTTAAAACATAATACATTTTCTGACTTAACTAAGTATCCAACAAAGCACAACTTTAAATATTTTTCTCTTCTTCCTTGTATTAGAGTGAATTAAAGTTACCCCCATAGAGGCCATGAAAAGTAAGAGCAAAGAAGCCATAGAAATCAAGTCACCGCAAGAACAGAAGAAGCTAAGATCAAGTGGCACAGCTGACAGAAGAGTGGTTCTGCATAGATGCAGTGGAAGAGGGCTACCTCAAACCTATCTGCCTGCAGGTAGGCTCAGGTCTTCTTGAAGTAACTGAGGATAAATCTAATGAGCTAAAACACTGGAACCTCTGGTAAATTTTAGTATGGAATATCATTGTCCTAGAAGAGCACAGAGGAGGATGTGAGGAAGAAAAATGAGCTTTCCCTGAAATCTTAAAGAAGGGCAAGAATCACTGGGCTACACCGGCTGATTCAACAACTATTGGAGCATCCCATGACTCATTCTTTTGAACACCAGGGACTCTTAGTAGATTAGCAGAATTACAGCTACTTCTGACTTTGTAATACGCTACAGCATGGCGTCAGCATGGTGGTAAAGGAGGTAGTGGCTGTTTACAAAGCAGCCAACTCTCATAGCAGTTGTGAAGTACTCTAGCTCAAGAGATGGAGTTGTCAGATTTAGCAAACTGAAACACAGGACACTCAGTTAAACATGAATTCAGATAAGTGATAAATAATAATAAATAATAAAATTTAATTATGTCTCTTGCAACTTCTGGAATGTACTTAAATTAAAAAATTATTTGTCCCATTTTTATCTGACAAGCCTGTCAAGGTAGTTGGCCTGAATCCCTCATTCTTACAGCAGTGAGCATGTTTTGCTTCTTATTTCTCTAGGTTAAATTGTTAATAAGGAAAATATCACAAGGCGAAGCATTTGAGTTAGACCTCATGGCAGCACTGGTACCATAAATGGTAGATATTTCAAAGAGAAAATATGAGAGAAGGCCGCTGACTTCAGGCACTGTTATAGTAAAGAGGTTGTATTACCCTTGTGTTAGAAGTTACTGCACATTAGATTTAAAGAACTTTTAACCATAGGAATGGTTTAATTATAAGCAATAGACCTAGCAACAAGACAGGAACAAACAAGACTGGCCCTTGGACTACAGAGGTGATAAGGGAAGAGGAGATAAGTGTCAGTAAGAAACACATCAGACTTCTTGCTAACCTGCCAATATAAGTGAGTGAAATCAAATGGTGTATTTATAAATACAGTTCATGGCTGAGATGGTTATTCAGACCTCCAGCTATAAATCAGGATTATTTTAGTTCAAAAAAGCTGACAAAATGCAATATACCAGAAATCAGTTGGCTTTTATAATGGGGAGTATTAACTTACAAGTTGACAGTTCTGAAGACATGTTAATGTCCAAATCAAATCATTGACAAAGCATGAAAATGTCAAAATTAAGGCATCCACAGGATGATCCTTTCTCCAAGAAGATCAGTGATCCTAAGCTCCTTTTTAACATGATGATGTCTGCTAATCTCTCCCTTCTCTCCCAGGTTTCATTGCTTCCAGCTTCGGCTTCAGTGGCTTTATCTCTGTTTCTGTGGTTCCTCTCTGTTTTCTGTGTGTTCTCTCTGAACTTCTATAACATTTCTCTCTGAGCCTCTCTGGCTTTTCTCTCTTAGCTTCTTTGTGCTTCTCTAATTTCATCTCTAGTAAAAGAGTCCAGTTAGAAGATTAAGACCCACCTGGGGCACGCCTCAACTGAAATCGCCTAATCCAAACATTCCACCTGAATATGTTTACACCCTCAGGAATGGATTAGCTTTAAGAACTTGAACTTTTCTGGAGTACATACAGCTTCAAACTATCACAAGGATATCCCAATTCCTCCTGCAATGATCATATATTATGGGACAGTAAAGAAAAAGGGTTAAGAAACAAAAGAAAGAAGCTAACCTTTTGGAAACCAAGAAATCAGGTGAGAAAAGCAAGGGAAATCAGATAGGTCACTGATGTCAGGACAAGTTAACCCAGACTCCAGAAAACTGTCAAAATCAATACCCCTGCCAAGAGAACACAGAAGAGCCTAACTCCAGGGCATGAAGTATTTAGCCTCTAATACTTGCTACAAAAAAAGGAAGATTGTAAGCAAACTCAGGCCTCTCTGGGGTTGCAGATGATTATAGGGACATTTTCAGAGCCACTCTTGTGCTTCAAATGTCTAGGTCTTCACCAGGCATATACATCACTCAAGCTTTATGGAAAGAAGTGATATTGCAACTAGAGTCCTAACATAAAATATAAGTTAAACAACATTATTAAACTTTCTTCAGTAACAAAGGAGAGAGCTCTTTTGCACTAATCCACTTTGCATCCATGATTTCATTAGCAGTATATTGAGTAACAAAGCATTTAATAAATGCTTTTTGATGGGAACGGTAATAGGAGTGTAATGAATGGTAATATAAGGGCAGAAGGAGACTGCCACCCATAGAGAGACTAACTTGACAGAAAAAGTCAGCTGGGCAAATATTTGACTCAATGTAATTGTTTCTATCCCTCCTTGCTCCAGAAGGTTTTAAAAGAGCTCAGCTGGGCAAATTTATTCTTGCTTGGTGGTCTAGGAAGGAATATACATAATGACAGTGAATTATCTCTTTCTAGTCATCCATGTTTTTTCCAGCAAAGCCCTAATTCCATCTGGAATGGGCAAATCCAGTTAAACAATTGCTAAGTCTACTTTGCATTCCACCTGTAAATGTGTTCTTCATGTTTGTTATTCGGTACATATTTACTAGGAAATGTTTCTTTTAAATCCTTCAAATACTCTGTAAAATTATTGAAATTAATTTATTTAAGCACTTTTTTAATGCCTACTATGTGCAAGAAACTTTTCCTTGAGTTAAAAAAAATTTTTTTATGGAACTAAGCAATTTCTCTGTTAGGCAAATGCTAAAAATGTCCATGAGATTGTCAATAAAGCAAAAACTGGAAGCCACCCAAAAGTTCATTAACAGAATAAAGGATAAACTTTAGAATATTCATACAATGGAATACTATCCAGAAATAAAATGAACTCAACCTACACTCATCAACATGGATCAATCTCAAAATCATCTTGCTGAAATAACAGATGAATTATTGCAGTATGATTCAATTTGTATAAAGTTTAAAAGATGAGAAAACTAAATGATAATAATGTTTAAGGACCGATATCTAGGTGGCATAACTACAGAAAAAAAAAACCACATCAGGAATAAAAATGTAGATTAGTGGTTACCTGCAGGAGAGAGTAAAAGGGATATACTTAGTGCTGGTAATATACTGTTTCTTAATACTGGGCAGTGGGTACAGAGATACTTATTTTATTGCTATTTAAACTCCATAGATAGATTTTATATACACTTTTGTATGCAATATATTTCAACTAAAAAAAAGATTTGAAAAATAATTGAAGGAAAGCCACTGGGGGGGAGTATTTTTTTCTATTTGGATTTATCAGAAATATCAAATCCACAAAGAATTTTAATTAACTACTCTACTAAAAAAAGACTTTTCTAGATTTGTAATTATTCAGATATTGGTGTATAATGGATAATTTAGATGATCCCCATTATAGAGGGAATGTGGAGAAATGGGGAGTAGCTCTAAATCAATGTTTCTCCTCAGTCATAGGCTTTGAGGTAGTCACATCTTATTAAATAAATGTTTCTATTTTAGTATGAATTTAGAAAAAGACAATGAATTAACTGAGATGTCATCCCACTAGATGTAACTATAATATCTTTTAGCTGAAAGTAATCAACTGAATGGCAAACAAAATTAGGCGGCAGAACTCTCTGGATGAGTCATTGACTCCAATATACAGATTCTAAAACTTTGATACAGAGATAGCCTATGCTAAAAATATATTTAAAATTTTAAAAATCCGTATTAAAACACTTAATGCAGAAACAAATTTTCTTTTGTAGTGAGAAGATGAACAAAAAGATCTTTCAGCGGATTTATCAAGGAAAAAGAAATGGAATTGGGAGATTGCTTGACCTGGAATAAAGAAAGCTATATAGTAATTGATGGCTGCCAGCAGAGCTATGAAGGATATATATGAGAAAAATAAACAAGAGACATTGTATTTAAATGAAAATAGAACTCTATAAGTAAAGGGAGAGATGATAAATAGAGATATGTATGTCAATGTATGGTTTTATATGTAAATTCATCTTTAAAATGCCTTGAAGCATATGTAACATCAGTTAACAGGAAATTCCTTCTGAGTAATGGGATCTGGAATGAGTGAGATTTAGAGTAGGCATCTTTTACTTTATTTTCTGTTCTTTTGCATTATTGGATTTTTTTTTACATCAAGCATGCATTGCTTTTTACTTTTCTAAATTTAAGTGTTAATAAATAAAAAATATTTATATAATGGGAAATATTTCAAATGTACATGATACTGTACAGCTCTGATACTGAGTCTTTTATCCCTAGCCAGGAATCACCTCCAGCTGGAAATAAAGATGAACATGTAACCATAAGCATTGCCTTATTCAGGCATTGATTACTTGCAAGAAATGGAAATTCACTTACGCTAACTTAAACAGATCTTTTCTAGAGTGTCTGTATGGCCAGTGTTCTAGTTTGCTAGCTGCCGGAATGCAACACACCAGAGACAGATTGGCTTTTAATAAAAGGGGATTTATTTTTTTAGTTCTTCAGAGGAAAGGCAGCTAACTTTCAGCTGAGGTTCTTTCTTACGTGGGAAGGCACAGGGTGATCTCTAGTGGCCTTCTCTCCAGGCCTCTGGGTAACAACAACTTTCCCCGGGGTGATTCCTTTCTGCATTTCCAAAGCCCTGGGCTGAGCTGCAAGTGCTGAGATGAGATATGCTGAGCTGCTTGGGCTGTGCTACGTTGTGCTCTCTCATTTAAGCACCAGCCAATTAAATCAAACATCATTCATTGCAGCAGGCACACCTCCTAGCTGACTGTAGATGTAATCAGCAACTGATGAGGTTCACATGCCATTGGCTCATGCCCACAGCATCAGATCTAGGCACCTTCACCTGGCCAAGTTGACAACTGAATCTAACTACCATAGCCAGGAAGTGGAAAGGTGACAAGAATCCTTCAGCCCGAATGTCCTTTTTTGTCTGGCTTCTCAGTGTTTATTTGTTTTACTCTCCTCTTTTTCTATGTGTGAACGAGTATTCTCTAATTTTTGGAGCACTAGAGATGGTGCTCACCATCTCTGAATTTACATTATTTTCCAAAACCAACATCTACACTAAATATCTAAAATTTCTAAATCCCATTTTCAAATACCTTACTGTCCACCTGGTACAATCAGCTGTATCAGAGCAGTAGGTTCACCTGTACATTTTCCAAATGCATAGGGAGTAAAGGAGAGAGATCTCTGAGAATGGGAAAAGAGCAGGTTCTTTAAGATGGAATGCAGGGGCAGGAAGAGAAGAATAGCATCTTTTCTAAAAAAGGTCTTAAATCATTGAAATGTCCAGTTGAGATTTAACTTCTGGGAATATGCTTTCCATCTGTATATTCTAAGATTCAATTTCAGATGTAATATAATGTTTAGGTATGCATATATATATATATATTTTAGCAATGTTACATTTGAATTTTCATCAGGCTTTTTTTTTCCTATGGAAGTTACTGTTCAGATTACTCAAAAAAGATATATTTAAAGAAAATATGACTTGCTTTATAAATAGGCACATCTCTGCAAACTCTGAAGCCTGGAAGAAGGCTAGGAACATAAAATACCTGTGTCATCAGGAAAAGTAAAAATAACAAAAATCACCGTGGGACCATAGAGAAAGATGACAGATTATCATTTCCAAATAACTTGATGGCAACGTGTCCGTGGAGATGCTGCCAGTCTCCTCTAAACAACACAGATTTTCTCTGTTGTTTTGCAGCATGTCTGAGATGGAGAAAGATAGGCTGCAAGCAGAAGTCATAGCATTAGAATGATGGATGGAAACAATGAGGAAGAGAAACCATTTTTTAACATAAAACTTAAAAAGTTGTAGTATTATGTATAGTGAAACAATGATCAATTAGGTTAAATTAAGGAAAAAACCTATTGAGAGGTGAATTTCCTTTTTTTACTTCTATAGCTCTGGAAGTGAATTTCCTACTCCTTTATTTCTCATCTTTTTTCAGCAAAGATATTTAATTGAACTAAAAGTAATGGAGATGTGAGGAATTTATTGAGAATGGGACTCTATCCATTATGAATCATGTCTTAATAGCTTGGCATTGCATATCTGATAATAAAATATTTTTTTCAAGCAAGAGAGAAATGAAAATATCCCAGCTACATCAAGGACTCTTTCAACGTAAGAAACCTTGCATTAATAAAGAGTCCAAGAAACTGTGCAGGGCAAATAAAATATTAACATGACAATCAATGAATAGAACCCATACTAGAAGATTTGCATTGTATTTTAATATTATTTTTACTATTCTTAGTTTTTTTGGTATTAGAAGATTGAAGTCATGGGCCAATAGCTTTTAAAATAAATGTTCTTCTCTGACTAGGACTTCAAACTTTACATAGGCCTGTAGTCACGAGAATCTGTGCTGACAGTCCCAAGGAAGGTTTGGTGAGACACCTTTCACCCAGTACATTTTAGCAATCATTTCTAAGCAATTTATTATAAATATCTTTCCTTTGGTTATCAATAATATCTTAGCAATTAAAGAACAGAACATAACTTCAAACAAAATGACTTATCAGCTAACCACTTGCCTTAATTTAAATTAGTGGTTCACGGGCCACGGTGGCTCAGCAAGCAAGAATGCTTGCCTGCCATGCCCAAGGACCCGGGTTCGATTCCCGGTGCCTGCCCATGTAAAAAATAAATACATAAATAAATTAGTGGTTCACTGTTCTCTAAGTATGGTCCCAGACCAGCAGCAAAAGTACCATGTGGGAACTTGTTGGAAATAAAAATTTTCAGTTTCTACCCTAGACCTATTGAACAGAAACTTTGGGGGATGAGGCCAACAATTTTAACAAGCATTCCAGAAGATTCAGATGCACACTAACATTTGAGAACCACAGCTTTAAACCATTTTAGTCTGATGACCTTCACTGGAAAAAGGGAAACATATAGCCTTTGATAGAAATGGATTCCTCATCAAAACACCTATGAATATAATCGTATGCCTTGATAAGTTAATCGTTCAGCCTGGGATTTAAAGATTAACCCAAATAATTGAAATTCAGCACCTTTAAGTATTACATTACTTTAGATAAAAGAAAGCAAATTTCCATTTTTCAAGTGAAAAGTATTCAGTATCATTGCAATAATTTTTCTTTTGCTATTGAAGATTCTAATTATGGCATTCTCTGTATTCATAACACTGCAGAAATGCTACTCTGGGAATGACTGAGAATCCTTGTTTAATGAGGTTATGTAATTTGAGAACTTGTATTGAAATCTCTTAGGCTAAAGATTTTTTTTTAACATTGGCAGGCACTGGGAATCAAACCCGGGTCTACGGCATAGTAGGTAAGAACTCTGCCAGTAAGGCACTGTGGACTACCCTAGCCTAAAGATTTTTATACTGGCATTCTGTTGTTCAAAAAATAGTAATCCTTTATTTGCATCTCATTTTTCTCACCTTTACATTTTTCCAAGGCATAGGATTTCTGAGGATTTCAAATGATCTTATGAGTGCTAGTGAGTATAAGGGAATCAATTACTGTCCATATTATGACCTAGTTCCTCTGTTTCTTTTTTCCCTGCATCTCTCTCCAGGCTTCTCAGATCCCCCCTTGTTAACCCACAAGAGGTCTCAGAGGCTAGGAATACTGTCCATGTATTAATGAAGTTAGTTATAGATTAGAAAACCAATATGAGTTACTGAATATATTAACAAAACTTTTATAAGACTTTCAAAATCTTTGCATTTGGATAGATTTTTAAATGTAATCAAGCTTCCTGCAGACAAACGGCCCATTTTTTAAATAGACTCTTTTAATTATATTATTCTGAAGGAGGCGAACTTTTAAATGCACAGTGATTTATAAAGAAAATGAATGATTAGAAAGGAGAGAGACATTGAAGACAAAGCAGGAAAACTTACACATAGTCACGTACTTAAAGAAAAAAAAAAGTTAGTCCTGGCCATAACCTCTTTACCTTTAGCACTTCAAAAACTTCCCTTTTTATGCTTACAAATAGAATGAGAAATTTTCTTTTGTCAATCTATGTTTTTCCTCAATAAATATTATCAGTTATTTTGCTTTAAGTATGAAAGAAAAGGTATATAAAATATAACTTATGAACAAAAACCTTAGATATTGTTGAATTAAGACCTAATAACTAAAATTTTTCTTGTATAGGAATTTTATGAAGATTACAATTGGGCTATCACTTATCCTAAGATATTCTCAATACAGCTATCTAGGAGCATAGCTCATAATGAATGGAAGCCAAACTTGTCCTACAAGTGAGCCAAATATTCAAAATTATTCATTAAGTACCAAATATATAATCCTCAACTACTGGTGATAGTATTGTCGGATATAATAGCTTAAGATAATAGTATATGATTCTATTATTATAATATTTAGGCAAAGACCCAGAAATACCAGAATTTTGTCCCCATAGCCACTTCTCACTATGGGACGGGTGACCTATATGTTCACTTAGTTAACACATATTTATTTAATCTAATATTTACCATGTTCTGAGAATACAGTAATGAATAAAACAAATCAAGATGCTACTTTCATCATACTGACATTCTAGTTGAAGTGACAGATCATGATCAAATATATCAAATAAATATTTAATGTATCAGATTACAAATAGTGCTGAGATGAAAAGTAAAGTCAATTAAAGGGCTAGAAAATGACTGGAATACAGGCGATCAGATGAGAAAAGGCCTCTATGAGAGATGACAATTGAGCAGAGAACAGAGAACAAAGTGATAGAGGAAGTCATATGAACACAGCAGATGAGGATGGAGGCTAAGTGAGTGAAAAGGAGGTTGAAGAAGGTGAAGTAGCCAAGGACCAGATCAATAAGGGCCTTATAAAATGAGGTAAATTCATTGAGTTTTATTCTGAAATGGAAGCCATTTAAGTGTTTAGCACCGAAATATAACACGGGTTTTAAAATTATCTCTCTAGCTACTCTATTAGTGGCAAAGTGGGAAATAAGGACATCATCTAGGAAACTATTATAATAGTCCAGGTTAGACATTATGGAGACTTGATTTAAGGTAGAGGCAGTTGAACTGAAGAGTGGTCAGATTTTGAATGCTGTGTATTTAAGTATGGAGCCAAGAGAGTTTATTCATAGATTAGATATGGGGTGTGCATAAAAGTGAAGAATCAAGGATGATGATTCAGTGTTGGAGGCTTGAGCACTGAAAGAAAGCAAGCTCAGTGTAGAATATACTTATGGTGGGAACAAGGGAAGGTACTTTATTTTTTGTTGGAACTTTGACATCTTGGAGGACTCTGTCACATGAGTTGAAAGAGATCTTAGTGGAAGAAGGAAATAACTGGCAAAAATAGGACAGAGTTTAGGAAGAGTGAATGCTGTTCTTATCAGAGCATTTGCAAAGGACAGCCAGGTCACATGTGGGAGCCAGAAATATGTGGGCATTTTATGTGACCTAGTGGATAATAAACTCTTCAGCAGCAGACATCCTCAGATGAGGTCAGATTTGAAGAGAAGGAAGATGAAGGCACCTTATAATATCTGATAGAACTTAGGAATATGATAAAGCATCCTCAGGGAAACTCAGAAATAACTGGGAAATTTTGTAGGGGACTGGAGGTTTTGCAATAGCAGGTGTGGGAAAAAGCCATCAAAATTTGTTAAAGTTAGTTGAACACTTATTCCATTCAAATAGTGTGGCTAATAAAGGATTTCTGACATGTTTCTTTGGTTTGGGATATTTTATAACTGAGATATGGGAAATTGCTTCCATTGCTGCCATCTTTCACTAATGGACTATGTTTTAGAATTATTTTTCTAGAAAATAAAAGCTCTGAAATAGCATAAGATAATATTTTAAATGTCTAAAACCTTTCTTTCCAATATACTTTTTATCAATAGAATATATACATAACCATCAATATATATCTCAACACAATAAGAAATAAATCAGATTTCTTTGTGATTTTACCTGTTTTAATATGTCTTATACAAGCTGTATTAATTTGTATAATAATTAGTTATATAATTTATTAAATTATATATTGTGATATATGTATCACAATGTGATATATATGTGATATACCAGAAATGTGATATACCAGAAATGGAATGGCTTTTAAAAGGGTACTGTATTAAGTTACACATTTAAAGTTCTAGGGCCATAAAAACATCTAAGCCAAAGCATCCACAGAAAAGATATCTTGGCTCAAGAAAGGTTCATGGGTCCAGAACATCTCTGTCAGCTGGAGAGGCACGTGGCTGTCATCTGCTAGGGTCTTTGGCTTCTGGTTTCAAACAGCTTCCCTGGGGGTATTTACTTTCCACATCTCTGAATGTCTTGGGTCTAGTGTTGGCTCTGTCAGCTCTGTCGCTTCTGAAGTTTTTTCAAAAATGGTTCCTTCCTAAACAACTCCAGTAATCAGCCCCAGGTTGAATGGGTAGAAACATATCTCCATGGAAACCACCTAATCAAAAAGATCCCCCCACAGTTGGGTGGATCACAAGTCCATAGAAACAATTTGATCAAAAAGATTCCATCCAACAATACTGAATCAGTATTAAAGAACATGACTTTTGGGGGGTACACAACAGATTCACACAGGTACATTCCACCCTCTGGACCCCGAGAAAATCATGTACTTTCCATATATAAAATACATCCATTCTAGGGGATGTAAGGGTAGTTCAGTGGCAGAATTCTCAAGTGCCATGCAGGAGACCCGGGTTCAATTCCCAGCCCATGCACTTCCCCAAAAAACAAACAAAAAACCAAACAAATAAAAATTCAATAAATGGTGCTGCAATAATGGGATGCTCACATGGAAAAAGAATGAAATGTGACCCCCACCATACAGCATACAAAAAAAAATCCATTCTATTACACAAGCATTTTGTAATCTTCTAAAATCAGATGTATAAGGATAGTCTATAGTTTTATTTTCTAAGCTGCTAAAACAAATATCATACAATGGGTTAGCTTAATAACAGCAGGAATTTACTGGCTCATGGTTGGCCAGCTTGCTTTCTCTGGGCTGGGTATCTCCTGGCTGGCCAGCAGTCTTTGGGGTTCCTTGGCTTTTCTGTCACATAATGCATCTTCTCTTTTTTCTTCAGGGCTCCATGGATTTCCAGCTTTTAGGTGCTCCCGATGGCTGCCCTCTTCATTTGACTTTCCCTCTGCTTATAGAAGATTCCAGTAATCTGGATTAAAGCCCAACCTGATTCATATGGGCCACACCTTAACTGAAGTAACATCTTGAAGAGATCTAATTTATAATGGGTCTTCACCCACCAGAATGTGGACCAAGAACAACAGCATGTTCTAACTTGGGGACACAATTCAATCCTCCACAGCTACCAGTAGGTTTTTTGAAATATCTATTTGAAATAGGTATGCTCTAAAATATGTTACATCCTTATATGTACAGTATACATAGTGCATGCTGTAACTGGCATTATAAATCACTATAAATAAGGTAGAGAGATAGGAGGCTTTTCATATCATATTTTGAATGTAAACACCTCTTCTCTGAATATACAGTATCAACTGTCAGTAAGAACTGATGATTATTTATATAATAGAAAAGATATATTTTGGCTTTTGTGATGCATACGGCTATCTTTCTCAATTATTCCTGCCATTTCACTCATCAAACCAAGAACTCCGTCACAAATAAGAAACAATGACCATTTTCCTCCAGGAATAAAGTGAGAATTATTTTGTTTCATGATGTAATTTTTTTTTCACAGTTCTGAAAGCCTTGTTGATGTGGATGAGTTATTTTCTTAAAATTTTTTTCACACCAAAGTAGAGTAAAAAAAGAAAAATAGAGAAATAATCAACATGTGCTATTTTCATATTTTAAAGGAGCACTGAAGGAAAATGGAAGATCCAAGTGTTCAGGATTTTAAGTTTTAAGGTATAACTGGTGGAGTCTCAAATGTAAGCCTGAGCTTCTGGTTTAATTCACTCTGATAAGAAAAAGTGAACTCCATGAGTTAGGTGGAAGAGTACAGGTGACTTGTTAGAAAGCTGTGATCTTTAGAGCAACTATGTGACAATCAGGAACCACAGTATATTAAAAAGAACTTCTTATGTATTTATCCTGGATGTTATACTGGTGAGCTTGCCATTGTAAAAAGGGATAAAAAGGACGTTTTTACAAACTCTGTAATTAACCCAAAGGGACTTCCCACTGAATTTATAGCTTAGCAAAGATTCTAAATAGATTTAAAAGGCAGGTGAATACCACTATTGCATTTTCATGAATAACTCTCAAGAACTGAGATCAACATGAAATAAAGATATCACTCCCTCTTTCCAAATACTAACACTGCATCCAAGATGTGGGGTAAATTTCAGTGAGGCACAACTAGAAGATTCCCAGAATGGTAGTTGGAAAGTAATCTCCATTATAGTAGGGAGCTTGATCTTGTTCACATTTTTAATCTAGCACCTAGCACAGTACCTGGTACATAATAGGGGCCCAACAAATATATTCAATACATGATTGAACCTGTTTGAGTAAACCATACACTACTGGAATGTAGCTGCTAATAGGAAATGTTCAACAATGTGAGTCCCTAATGTATGGAATTGAGTCAAAAAGAAAGACAATCTGAAAGTGTTAGAGCAACTTTTTTCAAGATCACTTAATCACTTTAAGAACTTCCAATGATCTTATTTGGAAAATAAAACTAATTACAGGAATAGGTGTCTACAGTTTAAATCTTTAAACCTCATAAGTGTTGGTCTACCACCCATGTCCCCTTGGGCTTTTACTATTGTGGTCTACTCTAATGTCCAACTGTCACCATATTCATCTCTTTGCCATAAGGCCCATGACGCCGGAGGAACCAGGGCTGGCTTTATGGGTGTGTGGCCAGGGCAGTTGCACAGCACCCTGCATTCAGAAGGGGGCTCCATGTTTAGAGTTTAATGCTTTGTGGTTGCTGTATTGAAAGTCTTAAGTTTATTTTTGAACTTATGATCTGTAAGTGATGTCTTGGGACAACAGAACATGCACAGGACCTTAGAGCTTTGGCTCCTGTACACTCCCTCCTTCTGTTACTTCCCTGCCTCTCTGGTATGGGTTCCAGGCTTAATTTCTCACCTGTCCTGACCCAGCAGCTGCTACTGCTCTTTGCTCCCAGTGGGAACCTGGACACAGGTTGGGGTGAGAATCATGCCAAGCACATGCATCCCCCACACCCCCATGTGTCCAATTGCTGGAAGTGGCAAAGCCCCAGCTGCCTTTGACGATCTGCACTTGCCCATGGGTATCCCTATGCCAGATTGAATATGACATTAACTAGCAAACAAAAAAAAAAACCATGACAAGTCTAGAGAGACTATTTGGACAAATGGAAAAACTCTTCAGGGCAGTGAAACTATTCAGTATGAATTTGTAATGGCAGATACGTGATTTTATTTTACACATTTGTCAAAGCCCATAGAACTGTATACACAAAGACTGATTCTTAATACTAACTATGGGCTTTAGTTATTAATAATGTGTCAATATTGGTTCATCAATTATAACAAATGTACCACACAAATGCAAGTTATTAATAATAGGGGAAATTGTATTTATGGTGAGGAGGGGAGTGATATATGGAAAATGTCTGAGCTTTCTGTGCAATTTTTTTGCAATCCTAGAACTTCTCTAAATGTAGTTTATTATTCATCACTGTTACCACCATAACTGGTCAAAAGAAACTATGAAAAAGAAATGGAAAAGTGTTTTTCCTGCTTTTTGAACTAAGCGCCTTGCATTTCATTTTGCACTGTGGGTTCCGCAAATCATGTACCTGACCCTGGGTGAAAACTTGGGTGCCCATAGGTATGGCAGACACAGTGCCAGGTAATTAATCCCCCCTCCCTATTCCACCCTTAACTAATAACTGATTAGTGATGTTGGTGGTAGAAATCCAAAATGCATCTTCTACACTGACTCCAGAGTTACCTACTTTTTCTCAATGGTGACTTGCTTTTTGACACTCTTTTTTGACAGCCTTTGCTTTTCTATTTCCTCATTCTCCTATTAGTGTTTATCGAGAGCATCTCCCAAATAAATCATTGCTTCAGGGGTCTGATTTTGAAGAAACCCAAAGTGAGATAGACCCATATGTCAAGAGTCCAGAGACATTTCTAATGTATTTGACTAATTGTAAAAAAAAAAAAAAAATTCCAGGGGATCTTTTCTTCCATAGAGTCTCTGTAATTCAGAAATTTTAGGATTTTCATTTTTGTTTACCGTTTACTATCTAGGGTGAATAAACATACCCTTTTCTTTGATTTCCTTCTTCTCTATCTGAATGCAGAAGTTTGAGCTTCCCAAGAGTCCTTACGGATTCTATAGTACTGTGAATCTCTTGGCCTCCCTCTAAAAGAAAAAGAAAAGTTGCTTTATACTTATTACTACAAAAAATACAATAATTTTCTGTGGATTTCTGAATTCTGGTATGGAGGTGTTTGTTTTTGTTAAATATGCCCTCAAATTACAATAAATCTACACAATGTATTTCTGATTCTTTGTTCTGTAAAACAAATATGTTCAATGAATCTGAAAATATAACTTCAAAATTTCTTTCCAGATTTGGGGGGAAATTAGAAATGGTAAAAAGGATAGGAGGCTGTGGGATTTCTTTTAAAAAGAACAAATTAATATACTTGATTTTTCTAAGTTGTAAATCTTTGTTTTAGAATTTTATTATTTTCACCATGAAACTTAACTTTTTTATTGTTCTAATTTTGTCCCCTGACACTGCTGCTTTCTGCTGACGTGTAAGCAAAAGAGAGATTAGAAAAAATAATATACAGGGTCTTGGTCAAATTTCCTATTTTAGGAATACCTTAGGGAATAAAAATAATATGATGCTGAATATTAGAAATTAATTTCTAATTTTCTACCTGCTCCCTCTTCCCACCAGTGATTCATGAATGGACTCTTGGATAAAACTAGTTTCAATCACTGATTAAAAAAAAAGTCCACCCCTCCTTCCTTGCCATATTTCAGACCTGATAAATGCAGGATGGATAAAACCAATCTGTGGTTGCTCAGGGAAATATCAGACCATCTCCCAATATAAGTACTTGATGTAAACCTCTAGGAATTCCCTCTAGGAATAACCCAGACTTTCAGCCCTCTTAACTTTGCTCTATCTGTTTTACATATCTCTCCTGATACTTCAGATCTAATCATCCTCTTTACTTATCCCACTGGTCTGCCTTAGTTCCTTGTCCTGGTGAAAAGTTCGTTCATTCATTCATATGTTAATTCTTTCCACAAAAGTTATTTGATAATCTACTATGTGATAGAGAGTTCTAGAATCAAGTACAAATGTGGTCTGCAGAATGGAAGTATCAGCATCACCTGGGAATTTGCTAGAAATGCAAATTCCTGGTCTCCACCCCACACCCACTGAATTAGAAGCTTTGTGGGTAGGACTCAGGAATCCATTATTTGAGGTAGCTCACCAGATGATTAGCATGCACCAGATGTTTGAGAAATACCAGTCTGGATCTGGAGTGAGGTCTGAGAATTTGCATTCTAATGTTTCCAGGTGACGTTGATGCTGTAAGTTCAGGGACCACTCTTTGAGAACCGCTGATATAGAGGCTTAAATTACTTTACTTGCTGCCTAACAAAAACCTGAATTTAAATCTCCCCGAATGATTTTTTAGCTTTAATCTATACTGGTCTTGTCTGAACTCAGTTTTACTGTGAAAGTGTACGGACCTACTTGATAATTCAAAAAAAAATTTATTTGGTAGCAATTTGAGCCAGCTACCTCTATACTCTGTTCTTGCTTTCTCTCTTATATCATCTCTCTCTCTCTCTCTTTTTCCCTAAGGGCTTTATCTGAAAATCTCATGACATGTTGAACTTGGCACAGACTTAGAATTAGATTCTATGGGTTTAAACTATGGATTTACCATATTAACTGTCTAATGATGAGCATATCACTTAACATTTCTGAAACTTATTTCCATATATAAAAAATTGAGATAATATGACTTGGAAGGTTATATATTTGAAAGAAGCAAACAAGAAGTCAGGCATGTATAGTAAGTACTCAAAAATTTAAACTTTCATATTGTGGTACTCGTTATTTAATACCATCTAATGCTAGGCGTTGACACCAGATATGTAAAATCATTAAGCTTTTTAATCATACATATGTCTTCAGAGAACATTTTATTACATTTAAAATTTATTTAACGTTATTGTCCATGTATTATTTCTCTCTCACTTTGGTTATCTCTAGGAAGTGTAAAAGTAATAATTTTCCTTTGATTTCTAAAAATATCTCAAATTTTAAAAAGTAAAGCAGATGTGGTGGTTTGGAGCTGTATGTACCCCAGAAAAATATATTCTTAAACTTACCCATTCCTGTGGATGTGAACTCATTGTAAGTAGAGCTTTGGATGAATTTACTTCAGTTAAGGTGTGACCTAACTCAATCAGGAAGAGCCTTAATTCTACTACTGGAGTTCCTTTATAAGCAGAATAAAATTCAGACAAAGGAAGAAAAAGTCAAGGGAATCAAGAAGTTGAAGGTCTACAGAACCCAGAAGAGACCAGAAAGGCCAGGAGAGACTGCGATGTGCATTGCCATGTGACGAATCCAGGACCAAGGATCACCGGCAGCCAGCTCCACAATGCCAGTTCCTTCGGAGAAATCATCACCTTGATGATGACTTGACAACTTGATGTGGACTCTTTTCCTAACCTTAGAACTGTGAGCCATTAAATTCCCATTATTTAAACCAACCCATTCTATGGCATTTGCTTGAGCAGCCAGGAAAACTAAAACAGAGACTGTAATAGTAGTAGTAGTGGCAGTTTGAATATTCAATTTCCAATGTTTACTTATCCTTTGATGTCAAATGTAAGTCATAGCTGAATGTAACTTAAAATTTCTCATTAGAAAATAATAGTGTCAACATTGGTTAAGACTTTCATCCAAGCACCTGAAATAGCTTTATAGGCATTAGTTAAATTTTTAATATTTTTATTGTGAAATATAACATATATACCCCAAAAAAGGCAATAATTTTCGAAGTATATTTTAACAAGCAATTACAGAACAGATTGCAAAGTTTGGTATGGGTTACCATTACACATTTTCAGGTATTTCCTTCTAGCTGCTCCAAAACATGGAAGCTAAAAGGAGAATCATAATAGTGATTCAGCAGTCATACTAATTTTTTAAATCCTATCTTCTCTATTTTAACTCATCCTTCTCCTTTAATTCTACTCCAGATCTATAGACATCTTTGGGCTATGCCCATCCTAACTTTTCCAAATTGAAAAGGGATGTCAACAATATAGGATAGGGGGCTGGAATTAGTTGATATTCTTGTAGATGCTGGCCCCTCTGGGTTTTGGGACTTAATTTGGCTAGGAATCCTCTGGATTATTATAGGTTTTAGGAAAGTAAACTTAGTACCTGCAACTTTTGTAGACTGTCAGTTAGTGTCCTAAGTTTTCTTTAGGGTTAATAGGAATGATGTTTATTGAGGTATGGCAAACCATGGTAATTAGCAATATCCAGCTGAAGCTTGCCTAAGAGTAGCTTCCAGAATAGCCTTCTCAACTCCATTTAAACTCTCTTATCCACTAATACCTTATTTTACATTTCCTTTTCCCCTTTTAATTTGGAAGACATTACCAATCTCTTCGTGCAAGGGCCAGGCTCAACTGTGGGAGTCATACCCCATGTTGTCAGAGAGACATTCACCCCCAAATATCATGCGTCATCTATGAGGGAGGGTAATAAATTTAGTTGCAGAGTTGGGAGTAGAGAGAGAGAGAGGCCACATCTGAGTAACCAAAGAGGTTTCATAAAAGACACTCTTAGGCATAATTATAGGTAGTCTTGGCTTCTCCACTATAGAAGTAAGTTTCATAAGGGTAAGCCTCAAAATCAAGGGCTTGGCCTATTTTCATGAAAGTCCTTAATGTTTGAGAGAGTACCAAGGGGTTCCCAGATGGGAAAATGTGATATTTTCATATATTTTTTTCTCCAGTCCCTCAAGGGACTCTACCAATACTTTTTCATTATCAACCCACCATAGTCTGGGATTTCTTTGGGTATTGCATTAAGCTATACAGAATTTAAAAACTTCATTCCTATTCTGGGTGCCATGTATTTGGGTTATTAAATGAGCTATCCAGATAGGTTGATTAGATTGTGTGTTACAGAAAATTTAGGTTCTAGACACAATAAACTTCTCTGCCTTCAGTCTCATGTAGTGACTGAAGTGCTAGAGTACATACTATCATCTTTTGCCCTGTATTCCGATTTACTTTAGTCCTAACCAGATTTGCTTTGTCTTTATCTCTAACTGAAATCTGATCTCTCTTCTGGTAATTTTGACTGTTATTGTATATAGCAATACTGAGTTTTAGATCTACAGAACTCCGGCTCTAAATCTTAAGTGTCACAGATGTACTCAAAGTTCCAGAGAAATATCAGCTTATACATCTACAGTTCAGTGTCTCAGAATCTATAAATACATTTACAATTTTGGACCAACTATGACTGCTATAAGAGCATACAATGTAGTCTCCAATTTTCTTATAAGTATTTTCTGAGAGAGACCATAGTATATTTGTGCTTTTGTTTCTGCCTTATTTTGCACAACACAGTGTTCCCAAAGTTCATTCAGCCCATTGTATCACAGTTCACCTTTTGGCTTCTCAGTCACTGTACCCTTTGGCTACCTCCATCCATTGAATATCATGGATAGTATCCAAAATAAACAAGCCAGTTCTTACACTGTCCTCACTTCATTGTACAATCAGCAGCACTCTCAACTTTAGACATTTTTCACTGGTCCAAAGAGACAAAAAAACAATAAATACAGCCTCACCAAATATCAAATAAAAAAATGCCCTAATCTTGTGCCCAGCCCCCACTCCACCCCCATCATTTACCCCTGGTATTGCTCTGGTACTATTGCTGTCTTCCTGCTAACTATGTGCCATGGGATGCAATATTCTTTTTTCCCCTTATATCTTTCTATTATTGACTCTTTGTGTAAGATCAAAACTTTGAAGGAGTTCATGTGAGAACTTATTTATAACTGTAGATTAATCAGTGCAATACATGGCACTATACATCCTCTGTTAATCATATTCATCTTCAATATGGCAATGTTACTTTTAACCTCCTAATTAGCTACCATCACATCTATCCATTCCCTTACATTTAAGTTCAACCTCACTGGGTAACCTTTCCCCGATGCTACCTTCTGTGTACCTCTAGGTTCCCTATGTTCTACAGTGTAAATCTCTGAGATTACCTTTACCAGAGTCATAACAGTGAAATCATGCAGCATCTGTTCTTTTGTGTCTAACTTATTGCTCTCAGCATTATGTGCTCAAGGTTCATCTACATTGTCATATGCTTCAGGACCTCATTTTATCTTATTGCTGCATAATATTCCATCGTTAAGTATATACCACATTTAGTTCATCCACCCTTCTGTTAATGGGCACTTGGATAGTTTTCATCTTTTGGCCATTGTGAAAAGTGCTGCTATGAACATTGGTATGCAAATATCTGTTTGTGTCGCTGCTTTCAGCTCTTCTGGGTAAATACTGAGTATTGGTATTGCAAGGTCATAGGGCAACTTAATATTCTATTTTCTGAGGAACCGCTAAGCTGTCTTTCACAGCGGCTATACCATTATACATTCCCACCAGTAGTGAATAAGTGTTACAATTTTTCCACATCCTCTCCAACATTTGTAGTTTTCTTTTGGTTTATTAGCAACCATACTTATAGGTATGAGGTGATAGCTCATTGTAGTCTTGATTTACATTTCTCTTATACCAAAGGAAGATGAGCATATTTTCATGGGCTGTTTAGCCATTTGTATTTGCTCTTTGGAAAAATGCCTATTCATATCCATTGCCCATTTTATAGTTGGGTTGCTTGTTCTTTTATTGTTGAGTGTGTAATTACTTTATGTATACAGAATATCAAAATTTTATCCAAATGTGGTTTCCAAATTTTTTCTCCCATTTAGTTGGCTCCTGCTTCACCATTTTCACAAAGTCCTTGAGGAATAGAAACTTTTGATTTTGGGAAGTTCCCATTAAATAATTTTTTTCTTTTGTTGCTTGTGCCTTGGGTGTAATATTTAAGAAGCTACCTCCTATTACTATGTCTTAAAGATGTTTCCCCATATTTTCTTCTAGGAGTTTTATCGTACTAACTCTTAAATTTAAGCCTTTAATCCATTTTGAATTAATTTTTGTATAGAGTATAAGGTATGGGGTCTCTTTCATCCATGCCCATTTGTTAAAAAGACTATTCTGTCCCAGTTCAATGGATTTGGGGCTCTTCTAGTTTGCTAGCTGCTGGAATGCAATATACCAGAAATGGAATGGCTTTTTTTTTTAATTGGAATTTAATAAGTTGCTAGTTTACAGTTCTGAGGCCAAGAAAATGTCCCAATTAAGCAAATCTATAAAAATGTCCAATCTAAGACTTCGGGGAAGATACCTTGGTTCAAGAAGGCCAATGAAGTTCAGAGTTTCTCTTTCAACTGGAAAGGCAAATGGTGAACATGGCCATGTCTCCTTGCTTTCTCTCCAGGTTTCTTGTTTCATGAAGGAATACAGGGGTTATTCCTTCTTCATCTCCAAAGGTCTCTGGTTGCATGGGCCCTGGCTCTCATCATTCTCATCACCCTGTCATGGCTCTGCTATCTTGGAATTGCCTCATTCTTTCGTGGCTCTCTCCTCATTCTCAAGCTTTCTCCAAAATGCTTCTCTTTTAAGGGATTACAGTAAACTAATCAAGACTCACATAAAGTTTGTAAAGTCATATCTCCCTCTATTCAAAAGTTAATACCCACTATTGGGCAAGTCACATCTTAGCAGAGATAATCTAATCAGACTTCCAACAGTGCTGAGTAGGTTGCTCCTATGAGATTGGATTAGGATTACGCCATGACTTTTCTAGGGTACACAAATCCTTTCAGACTAGCATAATGTCCTTATTGAAGATCAATTGACCATAGGTCTGGCAGTCTATCTCTGTACTCTTGATTCAATTTCATTGATCAATACTTCTATCTTTATACCAATATCATGCTGTTTGACCACTGTTTCACACTAGTCGGCTATATCGATGATGTCATGTTGATTGGACCTAGTGAGTAAGAAGTAGCAATGACTCTAGACTTATTGGTAAAGTATTTGTGTATCAGAAGATGGGAGATAAATCCAACAAAAATACGGGGGCCTTCCACCTCAGTGAAATTTCTAGGTGTCCAGTGGTGTGGAGCAAGTCAAGATATCCCTTCTATGGTGAAGGATAAGTTGCCACATCTGGCCCCTCCTAACAACAAAAAAAAGGCACAATGCTTAGCTGGTCTCTTTGGATTTTGGTGACAACATATTCCTGATTTGGGTGTGCTACACTGTCCCATGTATTGAGTGATCAGAAAGGCTGCTAATTTTGAGTGGGGACTTGAATAAGAGGAGTCTCTGTGACAGGTCCAGGCTGCTGTACAAGGTGTTTTGCCACTTGGACCATATGATCCAGCAAATCCAATTGTGCTGGAAGTGCCAGTGGCAAATAGAGATGCTGTCTAGAGCCTTTGGCAGACCCCTATAGGAGAATCACAATACAGACCCTTAAGATTTTGGAGCAAAGCCTTACCATCTGCTGCAGATAACTACTCTTCTTTTGAGAAACAACTTTTGGCCTGCTACTAGGCCTTAGTAGAGACTGACACTTAACCATGGGCCACCAAGTTACTATGAGACCTGAGTTGCCTATCATGAGCTTAGTGTTGTCTGACCCACCAAGCCATAAAGTTGAGTGTGCACAGCAGCACTCCATCATAAAATGGAAATGGTATATATGAGATAGGGCCAGAGTAAGTCCTGAAGGCACAAGTAAGTTACATGAGTAAGTGACCCAAATGCCCATGGTCTGCACTCCTGGCACATACCTTCTCTTTCCCAGACCAGAGTCATGGCTTCTCAGCGAGTTCCTTACAGTGAATTGATTGAGGAAGAGAAAATTCAGGCCTGGTTTACAGATGATTCTCCATGATATGCAAGTACCACCCAAAAGTGAACAGGTGCAGCACTACAACCACTTACTGGAATGTTCCTGAAGGACAGTAGTAAGGGGAAATCTTCCCAGTGGACAGAACTACGAGCAGTGCACATTGTTGGTCATTTTGCTTGGAAGGAGAACTGGCCAGAAGTGCACTTGTATATTGACTCATGGGCTAATGGCTTGGCTGGATGGTTAGGGACTTGGAAAGAGCATGATTGGAAAATTGGTGACAAAGAGGTCTAGGGAAGAGGTGTGTGGATAGATCTTTCTGAGTGGGTTAAAAACATGAAGATCTGTGTGTACCACGTGAATGCACACCAGAGTGTGACTTCAGCAGAGGAAGGTTTTAATAATCAAGTGGATAAGATGACCTGTTCTGTGGATACCAGTCAGCCTCTTTCCCCAGCAAGTCCTGTCACTGCCCAATGGACTCATGAAAAAAGTGGTCATGGTTATAGGGATGGAGGTTAGGCATGGGTTCAGCAACCTGGACTTCTACTCACCAAGGCTGACCTGGCTATAGCCACTGCTGAATGCCCAATCTGCCAGCAGCAGAGACCCACATTCAGCCCCAAATATGGCACCATTGCTTGAGGTGATCAGCTGGCTACATGGTGGACCACTTCCATCATGGAAGAGG
The DNA here is from genome assembly GCF_023851605.1 of Tamandua tetradactyla. Classification (NCBI taxonomy): domain Eukaryota; kingdom Metazoa; phylum Chordata; class Mammalia; order Pilosa; family Myrmecophagidae; genus Tamandua; species Tamandua tetradactyla. The sequence continues at coordinate 35,795,601 of NC_135336.1, read as the reverse complement.
CAGTGATTTGTTTTAACTTGAATAGACACATACCCTGGATATGGGTTTGCTTTCCCTGCAAGCAATGCTTCTGCCAAAACTATCATCTGTGGAGTTATAGAATGCGTTATCCATCATCATGGTATTCTACACAGCATTTCTTTTGATCAAGGTACCCACTTCACAGGAAACGAAGTGCAGGAATGGGCATGTGTTCATGGAATTCTCTGGTTTTACCATGTTCCTCATAATCCAGAGGCAGCTGGACTGATAGAACGGTGGAACAGCCTTTTTAAAACTCAATTATAGTGCCAACTAGGTGGCATACCTTGCAGGGATGGGGTAATATTCTCCAGGAGGCTATGTATGCTCTGAATCAGCATCCACTATGTGATGCTATTTCTCCCACAGCCAGCAGGATCCATGGGCCCAGGAATCAAGGGGTTGAAATGGGAGTGATACCACTCACTGTTACTCTTACTGATCCACTAGGAAAATTTTTGCTCCCTATCCCTGCAACCTGGAGTTCTGCTGTCTACAGGTTTTAGTTCCAGAATGGGGTGGGGGGGGGGGTGCTTCCACCAGGATAAAGAACAAGGATCCCATTGAACTGGAATCTAAGATTGCCACCTGATCATTTTGGGCTACTCATGCTCCTGGATCAAGAAGCCAGGAAGGGGATTACTTTACTGGCTTGGGGTGATTGACCCTTATTATTGGGGAAATAGGACTGCAACTACACAATAAAAGTTAAGATGAGTTTTCCTTAAATATAGCAGATCCCCTTGGATGTCTCTTAATCCTACCATACCATGTGATTAAAATCAATGGAAAACTGCAACAACTGAGTCCAGGCAGGACTACCAATGGCTCTGAAACTTCAGGAATGAAGGTTTGGGTCACCCCACCAAGTTAAGAGCCATGGCCAGCTGAAGTGCTTGCTGAGGGTGAAGAGAACAGAGAATTGGTAGTGGAAGAAGGTAGTGATAAATATGAACTATGATCATGTGATCAGGTACAGAAATGAGGACTGTAATGGTATGGGTATTTCTTCTTTACTTTGTACTCAGTATCTATGTATTTATGCATAAATCATATATCTTTGTTGTCCTCTTTATTTTATCCCCTTTATCATATGACATAAGCTGTTTTGTTCATGTTGTAGTAATTAAGTTGCAAAACATCAAGTTGGAGAGTGAATATTACCTGAAGACTTGGACCCTATTCTGGAGATATTTAATACATTTATGGTTGTACATGGAACAGTTGAGTATTGTTAGGTGGAGAGAAAATGTGTTTGTGATTGTTTTCTATTTAGAAATTATGTATGGTTTGAGGTGATGTGTATAGCTACCAAGTTGACAAGGGGTGGACTGTCATGGTCAGGTTCATGTGTCAACTTGGCCAGGTAGCAGGGCTGGTTGTCTGTTGCTATATGGGCATTTCATGGACTTAAATCATGACCACATTGGCTGCATCCACAGCGATTGCCTTTGCTAAGGGGAGTGTCTTCTGCAATGGTGATTTTTAATCTAATCAGGGGAAGGCTTTTAAGTAGGTGTCAGAAGAGACAATCACTCTTCCTGCTTCAACCAGCCAGCCTCTCCTGAGAGTTTGTTGAGGACCTTCATTGGAGATGCCAGCTTGTTGCCTGCCCTACAGACCTTGGACTCTATATCTCTATGATTATCTGAGATACTTTTATAAATTTAAATTTACAGATATCTCCTGCTGATTCTGTTTCTCTAGAGAACCCTAGCTAATACAGTGGGGGTGCATGGGTAGTTCTGTGGCAGAATCCCTGCCCACCACACAGAAAACCAGGATTTGTCTCCCATCCCATGCAACCTTTAAAAAGAGAAACACCTTATCAGTACTAGGCCCTGAAGCCAGGAGAAACCCCAACATATTTTGGAAGTGAACTGAGACTGGTGCCCACAGAAAAAAATAGAAATAAAAATTAAAAACAAATTAATTAATTTTTTAAAAACAAGGCAGATAGGGAGTTTGCCGTAGTGCATATACCCCTTCTTCTCAGCAGGTGGTGCTCTTGAGCCATCTTGTCCCATCAAGCTTGTCTCTCCCTGATTGCGGTGGCTTTCTGGGCAAGATGGCATTCACAGTGGTGGTCCTTCTCCCAGCAGATAGCAGCAGGACAGCAGGCCCCCAGAGGGCAGGACAGGGCAGCTGATCACAGCGCACAGCATCCAGTGGATCTGCCATTCACTGCATCCAATGGGACAGCTATTTGTGGAGCCTGGGTGGGGGTGGGGTGGCCTATGTTCACAGCTTTTCGCAGCAGGTGGCTAGATGCACCTCTGGGCTCCCCATAGGTGTTGATGGCTGTAGAGTCATGTGGAGTCTTCCCAACTAGCTTTTGGAGCAGTCTGGAGCAGAGTGATGGGCAGCTGCCTCAGATCCACACTTCCCCTGTGGGATCACAGTTGTTCACACTCACCCTGCTCTCCCTATCCTGATCTCCCTGCTTCTCCTCCAGGACCTCCCTATGGAATGCCGAAGTCCCTCTTTAATCACGTATCCCCTGGGACTGCAGTCCTGGTCATGTTTTCTGTCCCCTACACTGTTGTTCCATAGAGTAAGGGCAAACTCAGCCTACCCTACTCTGCCATCTTCCTAGAATTAGTTAAGTTTCATAACATCTCTATCAGGAAAGGAAGAATGATAACACATTGGCTAGAATCACATAGGCTAGTCTAAGAAGTGGGAGCTAATACTATATCTATGAAAGTAAACTGAATATCACAGAACAACTGGCCTATTCATTACCCTAATTTCAGTGACTGAAGTGGGTCTCCAGCATTGAAAATAAGTTTGCTTTTAAAAAAAAATCTTATTTGTATAAAAGTAATTCATGCACATGTTTTATAAACATAGTACTGAAAGGGTCATAATGAAAATCAACCACTTCTTTCTACATACTTCCCTAACCTCAGGTCCTGTTCACTTGAGGTAGCTTCTTTTTAACTATTAACTTCTGTATCTATAAATAATATATTTATATTGCTAGTCTTGATTTATCAATGTTAGACACTATGTTCTTTTGTGATAAGGATATAGTTGTTACAACACCACTATCTTACCTCCACCATACCTTCCAATATAGTACTATATAATTTTAACTAAATAATCTAACTGTTTAGATTACTTTGAGCATATAACTGTTCACTGAAGAGTTAGTTGTATTATTAGTCAAATAGTTGTACTTTTGCTACATTTCCTTTCTTGTAGTTTTTTTCGTTTGTTTTATTCCTGGAATTCCTAATTCATTTACTTTGTTCTTACAGTTTCTTCCTTATAATGATCCTTAGTTACTTTTCCTGAAGTCACATCATATCAGGTGTCTATCAAACACCCTCTGTTCTAGTTTTCTATCTGCCAGAGTACAATAAAACAGAAATGGAATGTTTTTTAAAAAGGGAATTTAATAATTTGCTAGTTTACAGTTCTAAGGACATAAAAATTTCACAATTAAAGCACGTCTATAAAAATGTCCAAGCTAAAGCATCCAGGGAAATACACCTTGGTTCAAGAAGGCCGAAGCATTTTCTCTCTCAGCTGGAAGAGCCCATGGCACAGTCTGCTAGCTTTCTCTTCGAACTTCTTATTTCATGAGGCTCCGTGGAAGGCATTTTTCTTCTTCATCTCCCAAAGTCGCTGGCTGGTAGACTCTCTGCTTCATGATTCTGTAGCATTCTGCTGTGGCTCTCTCATGGCTCTAAAAAAAGAGACTCTCTTCAAAATATTTTCTCTTTTAAAGGATTAATGGGTGGAGTCACAGCTCTGTGGAAGCTATCTGATCAGAAGTTACCACCCACAATGGAGTGGGTGTTCGCCATGGGAATAGTCAAAATGCTCCCGGCCAGCAATGTTGAGTAAGGATTAAAGACATGACTTTTCTGGGGCCCACCACAGATTCAAACCGGCACACCCTCTGTCTCACCCCAAACACAGAAAGCTTCTGTCTGAACTTACTGCTTCAATTTGAGCTGCTGCTATCCAGGCCTGTCTGCATAACTATCCTGGGACTCTCCTTTAGTACTTACTTTCTTGGGTAGGAACCACTATTTTCTGCCTCTCTTTTTCCTAGTTTTTCCTTCAAATAGTGAGTTGTAGCTTCTCTTGCGTAAAACCCCAGTGTTTTATGTGGCTCTAAAATATATATTTCAAGCTATGAAATGTTTGTATATCAGTTATCCATCCATACGAAAGGATTCACTGAAGTACACACCAGCCTAACACTTTTTGTCAACAATTAGAAAAATATTCCACATAAACGACCTCCTATTTATACTCCTACTACTTATACTGTGCTTACATGCATATAATTCCATCAGCTTTTATTTAGCTCAACACAACCCTGGATGTAAGAAAGGCATTCCTATTTTATAAATAGGATTCTATTTTATAAATAGGATCATAAGGTTCAAGAAGTTAAGTGAGAAATGAAAGACTGAAGACCTGTTCTATACAGCCAGATCTTAAACCAAGACAGTCTTCATAGGCCAGGGCCCTGTGTTTATAAGGAACTTATCCTTAGTTTAATGCTCTACTTAACAATTTTGAAATTCTTAATAATTTATGTATAAGGGCCCCACATTTTCATTCTCCATAGGGCCCCACAAGTTAGGTAGTCAGTCATGTTTTATATCAAAATAGCTTTTTAAACTGTGTAAGAATTCTTAAGATATTTATATATGGGGTGGCCAAACAAATCATGGCATATTTAATCCATTACCTTCACATTTTTTTCATAGTTAATAATCTATTGTCTTTAGAAGATACAGAAATGCTTTCAAAATTCTGATGGAAAATGATTTTGTACCTAGAATTTAACATCTATATAAAGTATCTACAAAGTGAGAGGGAACAAACAGAAGAAAAACATTTTATTAACATTTTATACTCATACTAAATATATATCTTTGGAATAAACTATGCTACATCCCCATAATCAAATTATACATAGTTGCACAAAGGAATGAGGAAGACATATATATATATGCATATATATATATTTATAGGGATCCAAATTATAAAGGAAAGAAACAAAAGCCAGAACAGCATTTATAGCATGCCACTATTTATGTAGGAAATTGAAGGAAGTGCATGAGTTTATATACATAATTGTTTTTTATTTTCCAAAGGCATGATGGAATATGTCGTGGATTAAATTGTTTCCACCTCCCCCCATCCCTTAGTACTTATGAATGTGAATCTATTTAGAAATAGGGTCTTTGCAGATGTGATTCGTTAGCTTGGGGTCATGCTGAACCAGAGTAGGTCTTAATCTAGCTGGTGTCTTTATAAGAAGAGAGATACAGAGGCAGAAAGACCCAGAGGGAATGTGGTCATGTGATGATAGAGGCAGAGATTAGAGTTATGCTGCCATAGACCAAGAAATGCCAAGCTAGGAGAAGACAAGGAAGGACTCACTCCTAGAGCCTTTAGAGAGAGCATGATCCCTGCTGATACCTTGAATTCAGACTTCAAGTCCCCCAAAACATGAAGCCATAATTTCTGTTGTTTTAAGCCATTGAGTTTATGGTACTTTATTATGTCAGCCCTAGCAAACAAAGACAGATTTTGGTGCCAGGAAGTGGGAGGACCTGTAAAAAATACCTAAAAGTGTGGATGTGACTTCAAGATTGGCTAAAGGGGCAGAGCTGAAGGAATTTTGAAGCATATACTAGAAAAAGCCTAGATTGCTTTGAAGAGGCTACTGATAGAAATGCAAATATTAAAGTCAATACTGGTAAAGACACAGATGAAAATGAGGGACATGTTATTGGACACCGGAGGAAAAGCTGTCTTTGTCATAAAGTGGCAGAGACCTTAGCTGAATTGTGTTCTACCATTGGGTGCAAAGTAGAACTTATAATGATGAATTTGGATATTTAGCTGAGGAGATTTCCAAGTAAAGTATGAAAGGTACCAGGTTTCTTCTTGGTACTTATAGTAAAATTGGTGGGAGAAGAAAGAAATTGAGGAAATGACTGTAATCACAGTGGAATCAGCACTTGATAGTTTGGAAAATTGTCAGTCTTTCTGGAAAGCATGCTCTAGGAAAAGGGCTAAGGTTGTGGATGGATAGCCTTTTACTATATGACTCATAGATCCAACTAACCATATTAGCAGAAGGTAGGAATAGAGATGAGGTGATCCAGAAAAGATCCATGGAGATCTTATCTGATGGTTTGGACAGGAGACCAACAAGGTTTTTGAGAATTTTACACCAGCAGAAACATTGCCTGCCTGGAGTGAAAGGAACAGAAATAGGGGAATAAATGAGGAAAGAATGCCTCCAAGGTAGAGCCATAGGTGCAAAGGCCAAAGAGAGTAGAGCTGCCACCTTGGACCAAGAAAGCAGGGCTGCCCCCTGGGGCTGTGTTTTAGGTTCCTAGAGTGCTCAAGAAAATACCATGAAATGGGTTGGGTTAGACAATGGGAGTTTATTCGCTCATGGTCTGAAGCTGGGAAAAAGTCCAAATCAAGGCATCATCAAGGTGATGCTTTCTTTCAGAAGACTGTGTCATTCTGAGTCTGGCTGCTTGATCCTTAGTTTGTCACATGGCAAGGCACATGGCCACATTTCATCTTTCTCTTCTCTTCTGGTTCTGTTGATGTTCAGCTTCTGGATGCTCCTCTGTGGCTTTCTCTAAGTCTCTCAATTTCATTCTGTTTATAAAGGATTCTGATAATAGGATTAAAACCCATCCTGATTGAGGTGGGCTATATCTTAACTGAAGTAACCTCATCAAAAAATCCTACTTAAAATGAGTAGCACAAGAATGGAATAGATTTAAGATCACATTTTTCTAGAGTACTTATAGCATCAAACTACCACAGGCTGAGAGAGCAGGGCTGCAGGACTTGGCTGAGAAAGCGGGCCTGGGAGGGGAAAGCTCTGACCTGAGGGCCCAGAGGACAGAGCACCAAGCTACAGACCATTATTCATAGGCCCTGAAATCTATGGAATTTGCCCTGGTGGGTTGCAAGCTTGCTTTAAACCAGTACACCCTTCATTCCTTCTATTTCTCCTTTTAGGAATGGAACTATCTATATTACCTATCTGATGGTTGTTCCACTATTGTATTTTGGAAGCAGATAACTTGTATAGCTTCACAGGCACATAGCTGGAGAGAAACTTTGCCTCAGATGAAACACCTATACCTGATTTAGATGATCTAGAAGATGAGATTTGGGACTTCTGTAGTTGATTAAATTTAAATGATATTTTGGACTTAGATACTAGAATGGGTTAAGACTTTTGAGGATGTTAGGATGAGATGAATATATTTTGCATGTGAAGACAAGAATTTGGAGAGGCCAGAGGGAAGACTGTCGTTGGTTGAATTTTATTTCCCAAAAAGATACATTGCAGTCCTATCCCCTGAACTACCAAATGTAACCTTATTTGGAAATAGAGTGTTTGCAGATGTGATTGGTTAAGATGGAGTCATAATGGAGTAGGGTGGGTCCTAATCCTGTGATTGGTGTCCTTACATGAAGAAGAAAATTCAGATACAGAGACACAGTGAGAGATAGGGAAGATAGTGATGTGAAGACAGAGGCAGGGATTGGAGTTATGTTGCCACAAGCCAAGGAATACCAAGGACTGCCAGTAACCACCAGAAGCTAGGAAAAGAGAAGAAAGAATCTTTCAGAGTGGGCATGACTCTGATGACATCTTGATTTCAGATCTAGCCTCCAGAACTATGAGAGAATAAATTTCTGTTGTTTGAAGTCATCCAGTGTGTGGAACTTTGTTATGGCAACCCTAGCCAATCAATACAGAAGGATAAACTAAAAACTAATGAAGATAGTTACTTATAAAAGAAGGGATGTCATGCAGTGGAATTGGCAGGAATGGAAGCAAGACGTCTGTGAATGTAACTTGTAATATAGTGTGGGCTTTGGATTGTATAAGAGTTTTACATAATTAACAAACAAAAGTAAATCAAAAGAAAAAAATTTGACTCAATTGTCGACATTTAAAAAATAGAATATTTCACAAAGAAATCCAAATTTCCTTCCTCATGTATTTTGTAAGATCGGGCAGACATCACTCAGTTCGTTTTCCCACGTGGCAGTAGTCTAAGGAAGCCAAGTTTTAGAACCTCCTTTTCAGCAAGACATATTTCTCTGGCTTGCTAAAGTAGCCACTCAATTGGCTTTATTTTGCCTTCTTGGCCTGTGTCAGCATTTAAGATTGCAACTCTTGACCTAGGGGAAGCAAATGAATTAATATTTGATGCTAAGTATGGCAGGTAAAAGGAGGCTATTCTTTATTTTGAGCCCAAGTATACAATGATAAAAATAAGTGTTTCAGGGAAATTAACCTACCTCTGTGTGATGATTTGGAGTGGAAAACAGTCTCATTCTAGAGAAACTAATAAAGTTTGTTTTATGCTAACATGGGCAGGAGATGAATTGCCATGAATAGACGATGGCTGTGGGATGGAAAGAAAGTGAAGAAACTGTCACCAGATTGGGGGATATTTGAGAGCTGCAAAGAACCTGAGAGATCATCTAATATCACACCCTCATTGTATAGGGAACTGTAGCCCAGAGTGGTAAAAGATAGTATTTGAGGTTTCCCGTATGGTTAATATCAAGATTATGATCAACATCCAAGTTTCCCAGGTCTTAGACATAAAATTTTTTTGTTTTGAGTTTATAATAGACAGGCAAAGACAAAACTAGTAGAAGGACTTTATAGCTCTCATAATAATTTAACAACTAATTGTACCATGGTGCCCCCAGTATATAAAGCTGGTGCCATTCTGCCTGGTGGCAAAGTTATGCCATTGACAGGGCTAGAGACTTAGAGAGAGAATTTTTCTTGGGGAAGAAGATAATTTGAATTTTACATGCAGTGGATAAAGTGAAGCATGTAATTGGTGATGTCTAGTTGGCAGTTGAAAATCTTTCCATGTAGGCAGTTTTTCATAAGACTTTTCTCTGTTTATTGCTGTTATAAATGAGTGCCAACTGATTTAGTCTATTCAGGCTAGTAGATGTTATAACAAAAAAAGAATTACTTGAAACAGATACATATTCTTTGCAGCACTTTTCTCTGCTGAAATTAAACCTGCTGGTCATTGGCACCATTGGAATCATAGGCCGCTGTACCTGTAACAGATGTTTTACACTATAAAGTGGATTTCTCCATAGGGACAACATACATTCACAGAACTCATGGCAAATGGCTGGATAATGTATATAAAAGTATGCCAAAATGAACCAGATCATCATCAACACAAATATCTCCATATCCAAAGAAATAAATACTGATTCCTAAAGATATGCAGATTATATGATTGTTTACTTGGGTCATTATGGTCAGAATAATTAAATGACTCTACGGTTAGATGACTTGCACCCAATAATGTAATCATTTTTTCATGATGCTAAAGTAAGGAAATATTGACTTGTTAGTAATGTCTGTTCTGTACTGATACATTCCAAAAGTTTTTGTTTTCTCCTCCTCCACCTCCTTCCTCTTTACTTTTATTTATTTTTTTTACATGGGCAGGCACCAGGAATCGAACCCAAGTCCTCTGGCATGGCAGGCAAGCATTCTTGCCTGCTGAGTCACAGTGGCCCGCCCTTTTTATTTATTTTTTGAAACAAATTATTGCATAGTCATAAGGAAATAAATGAGAACATATGTGGACACTGGCTTTGTCATGCCACAGGTTTAAAATATTGGATTAGTAGATCTGTAAGGGACTGTTTATTCTATGCCAATTCATCTCAACTGAGAAGCATACACCCACTCCCATTTTAGAACTTTTGATTTAATCCAAATCATTCATTTTAAAATACAGAACCAAGGCCCCAAAAGATTGGTTGATTTACCCAAAATGATGAAATGATGTAGCTGTTTTGTCATGGACTTGAATCCATTTCTTCTGTCCTATAAAGCATCCTTCTTTTCACATTGTTACCTTACTCATTTGATTCAGTTCTGTATACCCTTGGTTTATGTCAGTCCAAATCAAACATGTTATAATGGATGACCTACATGGTCCCTTCCATATTGAAGCTATCAATCAATGAAATGTGTGGGTATGTGGGAATGTGTGGCAGTGCATGGGGATAGTATTTGGATTCAATTTTCTTTCCTCTTTCCCTTAACTGTTAATCAAACAAGGAAATAGAATATATTTAATGTAGCATGTGTATGAAAATTGGACTTGTTCTGGTCCAAAGAGTGACTTCTTGGGCCATCTTGTATGTCACTGCAGATACTGTGTGGCTGTGTTTTGCATATAAACTGGCCTACCACTTTTCATCTTCTACCCAACTACCCCACCAGGATTTTCAGTTAGCAAAATTAACACACTGGTAGAAAATTGCACTTGTTTCTAGAGCATGCATTCTGTAAATGATCTATTACAGCAATCATTTCTACGTTATATGAAGGATAAGTTTAGATAGATTTTCTTAATACAAATTAAATAACTTTTTAAAGGCTGCCTTACCTCTTTCAATTAAATGAAAAGATCTCATCTTCCTTTCTGCCTTGCTAGGCCTAAGAGAAGCTTTGGAACATCTTGTAAAGTAGTCTCTCTTTGTACCTTTCTCAGCACCAGGCTTATATTCCCCATCATACAAGGGAAGTTCTTTTTCAATATACTTTCCAATTTTGAGAAAAAAACAAGCTACCAGGAGCTGCTTTCCTGTTAACAAGTAACTAATAATTAATTCTTGGCTTCTGGTTCTAACTTCTTTGGTATACCTCTTTGAATTGTGATTGGCAGCACAGTAGATCACCGTGGGCTGTCTTGCCTTGTAAGAAGGGCTTTGGGTACATGTACCTTTCTAGTTATCCCCTGAGCCAAGGAATATGGCAAGAATTAGTAGGAAGAAGGGTACTCCTTAAATACTAAGCATTGTAATCTTTGTACAATGTAACAAGGGGAAAAAATAAAACTAGAGGTGCAGTCCTTGAATATCTAGAAATCATTCTTTAAACAAGATCCCAATTAATAATTAACACATCTGAGAGTGTTGATTTTACAAACCTAGGAGAGTAATTCAGAAGTATGGTTTATAGGATTAGAAATCACGTTTCAAATTTGCAAAAATAGTACTAATTTTCTTTAGTTCACAACGTTCAGAACACACATACACAGTTTAAGAGAAAAAAAGGCAAACAAGAAAATGTTACTTCAAATACACTTATTATTTGTTTGGAGACAATAACCATAGCTATCAGAACAGGCTACTTGGGAACTTCAAAAGCATCAATCACCTTCACAGTTAGCAGCATCGCTTTTCTTTGGGGAACACTTTATATGAGGTGGAATGTGCCCCTGTCCTCCACAGGGCAGACAAAGAGAGCTATATAAAGAGAGGAATGTCTGCCTATTCTTTATGGAAGGGCAGCAGCAAAGGGGAGAATTAGTCAGCACCCCCTCCTTCAGCTTTCTGGATACCTCTTATGGTTTTGCCTCTTATTTGTCCTTTTCCTCAGACTTCTACTGTTTGTATAGCTGGGCAAGAAGGTGTCTCTAACTTTCCCCCAAAACACCAGACAAGTAAACTGGATTTTGAGGAACTGCCTGAAACCACTTCTTCTGGATTAGATTTTCAGGTTTGAGATCTGAAACTTAAAAGTAAAGGAAAAATCTCAATGCAAAAACATCTTTTAAATCACTTTTTCTTTCCTTTCTTTTCTCTTCTCTCCATAACCTCCCATGTTATGGAAAGAGTAAATACATGAATAAATGTGGAATATATTTATTAAATAGCATTATCTGCTCTTTGCTTTTATTCACTCGTTCACTTAACAGATACTCACTAAATGTATCTGTATGTTAGCTAAGTGCTGGGTTTATATATGATATCAAACAACATAAACAAGGTCTTAGTGGATGAGATAGACATTAAGTCAAATAAATATTTGCCATGCAAGAATATAACTAGGGGAACCTAAATTAGATTGGATAGTCAGGCAAGGCTTCTCTGCAGGAGTGACACATATGAATATCTGGAAAATTTCACGATAATTCTGGATGCTCTGGACAAATTGTTCCTCTAAGTCTTATGATACAAAAATATCTCTAAACATATCTTCATATGTTCAAAATAAATCTAATGGAAAGATGTGAATATTTACTTGTAAGTATTGTAAGTAGATATAGTCATTTTTCCAGGATTGAAACCCATTTCATCCAGCAAACTTGCAGTTTCTGGTATTTTGAAAGAAGACCCCCAAATAAAAATACCTCATTATTAGACATAATTGGGATTCACGAATGAAGGGACAAGGTAAAGACAAAAGCAGTGGGACAGATATATTTAACTTTAGATGAGAAATAAAGGAATTTAAAATCTCAATATGAATGAGAGAGGGAATCTGCTTAGTAAGTTTAGACAGACTCAAATCTTTCTTTGATTACATCTTTTTAGTCATTACAAGCAATGTAAAGGGCAAAGAACATAACAACATGATGTAGTTTTTCTAGACACTGCCTCAATTAAAATTTAGAAGTAGAGTCTACCCAAAGTAGGCCCACCTTGCACCACCCCCACTAATGAAATACTGGCATCTTATGGTATGAATAAGATATCCCACATTTATAACTAGCTTTCCAGTTAATAATATAAAATCCTTCCACATATATTGATATCTGAACTGATTCTCAAAACATATCTTTTAAGTAGGTATCATTATTATCCCCATTTTAAACAGAAACAGAGTTTAAGTGATGTGCTCAAACAGCGAGTGAGGAAGCTGCATTTCAAACTTTTGACATCAAAGCCAGCAGTACTGCTACTGCACTGTAACTGAGAAATTATGAATTAACAGATGATTAACATTACTGAATCATCATATAGATGTTTATTCTTTTTATATTATAAATAGCCAAAAATTAATGCCTGAAATTACTGACACTCATCCCTGCTTATACTTACTATTGTAATGGTCATTCCACCTAGTCTCAGCCCTGTGTATATGTGATATTGTAATGGTAACTTTATTTCCCTTGTTTGAATCTATAAAAACCCTGAAGTTCTTAAACTCAGGTAGACAGATTTTGGGATCAACAGGTCATCTAAGCTTTGTGCTTAGCAACAAACTCTTTCTCTCTTTGAAACCCCAGTGTTACAGATTGGCTGTTATGCACATCAGGCAAAGAACCCCACTTTTATTTGGTATAAATATTATACTGCCATCCTTTGTTGTAACTCATAGAGACTTTGAGACTGTCTTAAGAAGGGTGACAGATGAAGGCTTCATACCATAAAATGCCAGTAATTCAATCATACTTTATGCCATGTCACTTCATGGAGTCCAAAGGGTCACAACCTCTCCTCATCCTAGTTTCCTTCAGAGACCCATTATGGAATCTCACATTCAAAAGCTGAGGACAAATTAATCCTAACTTTTGACATGGTTTTGACTTTTAACTTTGTGAATAGTGCCTGCAAAGGCAAACTTGGCACATATAAAACCCACAGTCTCAAGGATGCAACACTGCTATGACTGTCGTTGATAAAGAATAATGTGGGAGAGGAGAGAAGTCCCTAAATAAAGTGAGAACCTGCAAGGATCCTGAGAATGTCTCCTCCCAGGGCAATACTTAGTAAAGAGAGCTCTTTAAGAATCTGATTTGCTCATTGAAGGAGATTTAAAATCCCTCTGAAAAGGGATATGTGCTTGTGTGCCCCAATAATTTCAACAATTAAAGAAAATCAAGTTCCTGCTGTTAAATAAAATGACTGCCTGCATTGAACATTGCCTGGAGAAGATCCTTTCTGAGAAGGGCTTTTCCAAAAGACAAAAACAATTGACTTGCAGGTGTTTTCAGAGGAGATGGAACATACCCTACAGGATTGCTGATAAGCAACACCTAGTGATAAAACCAGTTTCAGTCCAGCAGAGATAGCTTACCAGAATGGACAAATATACCAAACTAATCAGTGTATATCTGCTCCCCACTTGTAAGTCTCCCCTATGTAAAAGGGAAATTTAATGTCAGCCAATGAGAACATTTCCTCATTTGCTTCCATCCTCGTCCTATATGAGCTTCCCCTTTCCATTCCCTCAGCAGAGCTCCGTTCTGCTTTCTGTAATGGGATGCTGCTCAATTCAGGAATCACTCAGTAAAGCTGTGACATCCTAAAGAGCATGAAAATTTTTCTTTTATCATTGCCCTCAAGCAAGATAGTACTACTCTACTACCAGTACTACTAATATAAGTGGTGTGGAGAATGGAAACTTTGGCTTATTTTGTCTCCATCGTCCTGGAATAATTCTGTAACTGAGAAATTAGAATTTAAGGGATAATTTTGATTACTGAATCATTATAGAGCTATTCCTTTTTACTTTCTGGTATATTGGAATGGACAGAGGGAAATACCTGAGGGCTCTAAATTGTAATCCAGCTGCCTTGATCTCTGATAATGATCGAATAGCCTTTATCTTGTGCCCCTGTTTGTACTCATTTATCCGGCTTTTCAACTTCAGTGTCTTGTAGTTGAAGACAGCCCCTAATTTATCAGTGAAGGTTCTTGGCTCAGCCCAGAACTAACCCACCCCAAGTCTAAAGTTATCTTCATAACCCAGACTGGATCTAACCAAAATGGGACTAACGATGTGTAGTAGCTTAGACTTTAACCTACAAGTCACCTATACCTCATTATAATACTAAATATCTAAAAATAATCATATTAAGGCCACCATTTTCTCACATACTTTCTGTGACTAAGCATGTAATCAATCTGTGCATGCTCAATAATCAGACCACCTCTAATTACATCATCTGGGCCCACTGTGCTCATTATCCTAAAGCCAGTCCATCTTTTCATTCTATAAAACTATTAGAATTATTGCAGTTTGAGGAGATAGGTTAGGCCATCTGCTGTCTGCTATGTACCTAGTAATAAACTTTTTCTCTCTCTGAAACCCCAGTGTTATAGGAATTGGTCATTTGAGCCCATCAGGCAAAAGACTCCACCACCTTTGTCCAGTAATAATTCCACTTTATATGATTTAAGCATCCTTAAATTATTTTACATCTCAGAATATTTAGATAGAATATAGCTGATTTCTAATTATAAGAAAAAATGTTTTCTAAAATCACAATAGCTTGTGACCAACAACATTGGTTGGTCAAATCAGTGATTTAAATCTGTTTCTCATCTGCTTTCTCCTATTAAAGTCTAGAAAGGCCAATACAAGGAGTAGCCATGTGATAGCCTCATATGAAACAGAGGAGGTATAATAGGGGTTCTAGGAAATGCTTCAATTTTCTGTTGAAGAAATGGTTGTTGACTTCCAATTCTCCCTTCATCTTGCCTTTAATTTGGCCATGATGCTCAACACTACAGCAGCCTTTTTGTGACCATGAGTAGGTCATGACAATGAAGAGCCAGCAGTCTACAGAGACCATGGCAGAAAGACCAAGCCTGAGTCTTGGTTGGCATTAATAATAACCTGACCTAACACCACTAAGTGGCTACCTCCAGCTTTCAATTTTGTAAGAAAATACATCCCTATTTAGTTTAAGACAATTCTTATTCCTGTAATGAGCAGCTGAAAGTAATACTATGTAACTTTGAGCTACTTACTTAATGAGTATAAGCCTAAATTTCCTTGGGTATAAAGAGAAGTGGAAGGTTGAACTGTTTCACATATAAGAATTCTGATTTAAAAAGTACATTGAACCTACAACATTCAGAAACAATGTTTTTTAAAAAAGATACTGTATATTTTTTCAGCTTCTGTTTTTAAAACAGAATTAATTAAACAGAATTAATTCTGTTAATAAAACAATTAACTTTATAAATAGAATGATCTTTGTAGTACCATAGACTATAAAGAGTACATACTTTAAACATACTTTGCTATTATTTGCTTACTGTTGATATATAATTTTAAAGCAAAGACCTACATGTTTTCATAATTCCTTGCAAGTGTTGGTCCTAATTAATGTAATGGAAACTTTCCATTGGATCTATATATAAAACCAAAAGAAATGATGGTGCTATATGGATGCACACTTTTTATTTGCCCATACAAATATATGCATGGGGGGTCTTCCAGTGAAGAGTGTCTTTTTAAAGATAAATAAGACTTCATTACAAAAGGCATATTGATCAAGGCATTACTCTGAGCTTAGCACAAGGAAAATAACTTTTCCAATGACAACTCTGAAGAAAAAGCCTTTTTATTGTTGCTATATTAAGATCACAATGGGAGGTAAGGCCTGGGCATTAACAAAAAGTACCCTCATCAACATAAACATAAGAATGGAAGTAAGGGCATTGAAAAGGACTTTGCAAATGATTTACAACAACAGATTTTCAGGGAACGAATATCACCTTTATTTTCAATAGGAGTCGTAGTATCATGACAAAGATAAAAATATTTTGTCTTCTCAAATATATCTTTAAGATTTTAGTTATGTCCCAAGACTAAATTTCCCCCCAAATAATATTAATTTCAATCTTGAAAAGTAGAGTTTTAAAACATCAGATCTAGTGTCCAGAATCTTTTTTATGGGTGTAATATTTTTAAGAAAACTTAAAAATAATAATGTGTTACTTTCATATACTTCAATTTTTTAACAATTAACATGCTAAGAATAGCAGTTATATACAGCCTTTCTGCTCTTAAGATTTCAATAATTATAAATCAGCAGGATTCAGAATATAGTTCTACATATCTCTAAGTTTGGCTTAAATGGTAGAATAGTAAAAAATTCCATTTAGTCTACTATTGTTTCATAAGTTCCTTTGAAAAAACTCTTGAAACAGTTTCATATTATCCTGAATTTAACATGGGCAATAAATAAGTAAACAGTGTTTGCACTAAGCTGACAACTTGTTGATAGTTTTTATAGATGAAGCTTGAGCTAGACAGAATTGCACACAATCTCTGAGAATTTGAAAAAATCAAATAGAATTTGTGTTACTGCTATATCAGTGAATCCTGGTAAATTTGTCCTTGTCTGTGTGTGACAGATGATGACAAACTGTAAAAAAGTGGTACTTTTCCTTACAAGGGTGTCATTTCCTGGCAGCTTAAACAGCAATTTTTAGGGGTTCTTCAACTCAAGAGGGAATGCATCTGGTTCTCAGTCTTCTGTTAGCTAAAGAACAAAAACGGAAAGTTAAACATCTCACTTATATTAATTTCTTAGTCTCATCCCAACCATCTTCCTTCTTTATGCTTGTGCCCAGGCTGATACCAACCAAAAGCAGTGGGTTCTCTTCCCAATGCACTCAAACGACCAATTCCTGAGACAGCAGGATTTAAAAGAGAGAAATAACTTATTAGTAAGTGAGAAGCAGGAGATCAGACAGCCTAAAAATCTGTCTCCCAAACCGCAATAACTCTGATAGTTTTATAGTATCCAAAGATGGGTAAGTTTTAGGATGATGAGCACAGTGGCTTGAGATGAGAAGGTTAGAGATGATTTAATCATTGCATATGTGTAGATTGAGTATGTGCTTAGTCATGGAACATAAGAAAATGATGGCTTTAATAGGATGATAGTTGTGATTTTTAGTATTATAATGAAGTATAGGTCACTTATAGATTAAAGTTTAAGCTACTGCACATGTCAGGCAGGCCAAGTTTGGTTAGATACAACCTTGTCTAGCAAGATAGTTTTGGAACTGAGGTGGATTAGTTCTGGGTTCACTCAAGGTCTATCATAAGTTGAAAAACAGAATAAGGGGTACAAGTGGGGGAGTCAGTCACAGGTTTTCCAATTACAAGCTAAAGACTATATAATCAAACATTCATTATCAGAGATCAAGGCAGCTGGATTACAGTTGAGAAACTTCAGGTATTTCCCACTGGCTATTCTAATGTATTAGAAAGTAAAAAGAAATATCAATATAATGATTCAGTAATCATAATCATTAAGTCCTAACTTCTCAGTTACAGATCCTCCCTCTCATTTGATGATTCTCTCAACCTTGAGGGATATGTGGGTGACACCATTCTAACTTCTTCATGCTGAAAAGGGGCACTGACATTATGGGGTAGAGGAATGAACCTGTTGTTGTTCTTGGAGAGACTGGTACCTCTGGGTTTCAGGACTTATCTGGCATTGGAACAATCCAGGGGGCTTTAAGTCTCTGAAAAATAAATCTAATAAGTAAAACTTGCATAGAGTCTTAGACAGAGTTAAGGGCATTCTTTAGTGTTTTCAGGAACACTCTTAGTTGGACTTGACATACTGTGGCAGTTTGCAATATTTGACTGAAATTTGCATAAGAGTAACCTCCAGGATGATTGCTTGATTCTATTTGAAATCTCTTAGCCACTGAAATGTTATTTCTTTTCCCAATTTGAGTCAAGAAAACATTGCCCTAATCTCATAATGCCAGGGTTCATCCTGGAAGTCCTGTCCCATATTGCTGGAGAGGCTTACACTTCTAAAAGTCATGTCCAATATGTAGGGGGGAATGTAGTGATTTTATTTGTAGTTTGGCTTAGAGAGATACAGAGACCACATCTGAGCAAGAAAAAAGGTTTTCTGAGGGTGGATTTTAGATACCAGTTATAAATAGGCTTAGCTTTGCTATTACAGAAAAAAGTTTCATAAGGGCAAAGCTCAAGCCTGAGGGTACCACTTATTAAATTGTGAGACTCTTTTGCTTAAGAGAACAGCAGGAACTCCCCCTTGCTATTTAATAGTTCCACATTTTTTCTCCAATCCCTCAAGGGACTTTGAAAATACTTTTTCATTTTCTGCCCAAAATACTCAGAAATGCATCACTGTATTACATTAATCTGTACAGAATATCAGGATGTCATCCCTTATTCTAGATTCTGTGTCAAAGCTGAATTAGGTTGTTTAAATAAACCACCAGATAGGTTAAATAAGATTGTGTGCTACAGAAAATTTAAATTTTGGACAAAATAAACATCTCCTTTGGTCTCACACAGAAATTAAAGTCTTATAATACAAACAATATCATCTTTTACCTCGTATTGTGATTTACCTTTGTTCAATCATATCAGCTTCATTCATATCTTTAATTGAAGTCTTATCTCTTTTTCAGCTCTTTAACAGTTGCTAAATGGAATAGTTTTGCTCCTTTTGTACTTTCAGAACTGGAGAAATCTAATTCTGAGTCTCAGTTGTCATATAGTTACAAGAAGTTCCAGGAACTACCAGGTTATACACACATAGCAAAACATCTCAGAGTTTAGAAATAATAGTTAAAGCTCAAGAATAAATGTGACTGTTGTAGAGCTTACAATCTAGGCCCTAATTTTCCTATAAGCATTCTCTAAATGAAGCTATTTTCAGAAATAAAAATATTTTACAGTTGGTTTATATTGGGGGTCATCAACCACAAACCATAGCAGAAATTTTGCCCTGTCTCACCTTTACACATTTAATAAAGTTGTGTTAATTAACAGGCAGAAGATAATTTATATATAGGCCTTGCTTCTCTTTAAACATCCCTTTTTGTTAAAGATGAAGTTATGACTTATAGCTAACCACATGTACTTTCAGAGAAGTATTAGATCAAAGTAGTGTAACTGACAAGTAAATTTCGTTGTTTCCAAGATCTACACATTTTTCTAAAAATAATTAAAACTATGACTAACAACATCACACTGTTGTTTAACACCATGCAGCTCAGTATCGGGATATAACATGGACAGTGAGAAAACTGTTAACTCTTTAGGAACTTTATACTATCTTCAAATAAATGAAAAACATTTCAACCATTCAAATTTAGCTAACAGAAGGGTAGAAAGTCCCTTTTAATTATTGTAATACCTCCCAAACACTTTTTGTAATTTTTTAAACTATGTTAGTTCCTCATTTTACAAGGTAAAAGAACAAATCCTTTGTAACAGTTTTGCTTAAAAGTGGGAGGAGTTTTTTTCTGAAATAAAGAATGATAAGGTCAACATAAACATCAACAAAGACATTATTTTGATATGATAGAGAATCTTTGTCTTCTAGACAGAATAATCAGATGGTTAAGAAAAACTGTTTTTTTTTTTCCGTTAATAAAAAAAAAAAAGAAATTCTGGGTTACCTCAAAACAGTAAGATGCCCTCAATACTATCTTTAGGGAATATGGAAAATAGATGGCATTTGTATTTTTTTTTATTAAACTTTCATGTGTTCATAAAAAAAAAAAGAAAAACTGTTTATAACATTTTATTAAGAGCAGGGCAAGAATCTGAATTATTTTGATAGAGAGAAAACTGAATTCCAGTTTTGTATGAATACACAGCTTGACACAAAAAAATCTTTAAAAACATTATAAACAAGCATATCACATATTTGGTTAGCATTGACTACAACAGACAATTCACTTTCACAAACTTTCTACAACATTCCATAACCATTCAGGATTTATCTTACCTATTAAAACTGTCCATTTTACTCTAGGACAAACCATACTCCCTTAGACAAGCTTATCAGATTTTAGTCCCCGTTGACTATAATAAACAAAATTCACATTCATAAACCTTCTACAACTTCCCATATCCATTCAGGTCTTGTTTTACATATTAAAACTAGCCAGTTTACTTTAGGACATACTATATTCCTTTAGATAAGGTTATCAAATTTTAGTCAGCATGAACTACAATAAAAAAAATTCACTTTCACAGACTTTCTATAATTTTCCATATTCATCCATGCTTTTCCCTACACATTCTCAAGGATAAAACTATACACCTTTCTTTAACAAAGCACTTCTTGCATATTTTACATACCTACATACTTTAAGTTACCTGAAAGATCTTTGATTCTGTCTTTAAACATCCTACAAAGCATAAATATTTAAAAAATAAACTTTGTCAAAATAATAACTTAATTTCATTAAACACAAATATATATTTCTAACCATAATAAGGACCTAATAGACCTATTGATAGCTTATTTTACTGGTAAATTTGTATGAATTTAAGGAGAACATACCTAAATAGAATAAAGTTATATTTGGTTTGAAAGTCATCAGAAAAATAGGAATAAGACTAGACTTTCTCCCTGCCTATTTATGTGGCTGCATTTGCTTTTTTATTCTTTCTACTGGAAATTAAAAAGATCTCTTTGTTTTCATAATAGCCCCAAATTATGAACAACTTCAAAAGTATATTGACTATCAAGCTCTGGAAAATATACCACAATTGTTTAATTTGGCCAAGCATGAATCTAGGAAAACTTTTCAAGGACTTTTCTTTTACTTACTGAAATTTGGCAATTAGATCTTACTCAATTACTCTTGCTCTAGAGCTACTTATATTTTCATATTGATCTATTGCAATTACCATTGCAAAAGTATCATTATAAAAAATAATTTTAGACTGGGTAATACATACAGAACAACCATGGCCTAGAAGGTCCTCGATATCTTTCAATAATATCTCACTCTTTTGAGATAAAGAGCATAATATTTAAAGTAGTTTTCATGATCTCCCAATCATGCCCAGTAAGATCTGAGTCACATCTCCATCTAACCAAAAGGCCACACCCACAATTGGGCACACCATATCTACATGGAGATAATCTAATCAAAAGAGTTTCCACTCTAAAATATTGATCGGTATTAGAGGACATGGCTTTTTTTTGGTACACAATGCTTTCAAACTAGCACATTAGTCAGTTGAAAACGTAAAATAAGAGTGATAGTTAGGTTCTGGTGCAAACTTGGCCAGATGCTGCTGCTCAATTATCTGGTCAGGCAAGCACTGGCCTGACCATTGCTGGAAGGATATTTCATGGCTAGTTGATAAACTGGAAGGCTGCATTATTAAATAATCAGTCATTTGGTTGTAGCTGTGGATGATTACTCTTATGAGCAACTAAGAGTGTGTCTCCCACAAATGAGATAATCCAAGCAGTTGGAGACTTTAAGGAAGAAGAGACTTTTTCATTGCCTCTTCAGCCAATGAGCCTCTCCTGTGGAGTTCATCAAGAACCTTCATCGGAGCTGCCAGCCTCATAGCTTGCCCTATGGATTTTGGACTCTTCCATTCCCATGGTTGCATGACACACCTTTACAAATGGCATATTTACAGTTATTTCCTGTTTGTTCTGTTTCTCTAGAGAACCCTGACTAATACAAGAGCATGTGCCAGTTATTTATAGTTCTCAGCTCTATCCCTTACTTTCTGTGTTCTCCACCAAATCATGGGTTGGAAGCCTACTAACTGCATTTTGTAGACTCCCTTTTCAGCTCATTTCCTGCTAGTTTCTGTCACTAATGGCAGGACATTAGAAAGTAAGAGAAATAAAACACTGATTTTCATTTTCTGCTTCTGGTGGAGTCTGTGGCAGCAGCAACAGAAATGGTGGATGATTCTGGCCTCCATTAGAATTAACAGAGGTTTAAAAAAGCATCTGTAGAACAACGGGTGTTTGTATAGGCCCAACAGCAGCAGGAACAGGCACAGTGCCTCCAATATATTAAAGGGAAGTCAAGGCTAGTGGGCTCCAGCCCAGGAGGGGGTGGTAGCGTCCTTATCTTAATACCTCACTGTGTTAGGGTTTTCTAAGGAAACAGAACAGAACTGACAGGATGTATCTGTAAATGTTATGAGATTTTATTAAAATTGCCTCACATGACTGTGGGGATGCAGAAGTCCAAATTCCATAGGGAAAGTTGCAAATTGGGAATTCCAGTGAAGATTTTTCAATAAATTCCTCAGGAGGGGATGGCTGGCTGACATAAAGATGGAAATTCTCTCTTCTGACTGCTGAAATCATTACTTCTTCTTTTAAAGCCTTCAATTGACTGGATGAGATGTCTCTCATTGTTGAAGGCAATCTCCTCAGTTGATTGTAGATGTAATTAGCCATAATACAATCAATTTACTGATGATTTAAATCCATAAAATGTCTTCATAGTAACATCAGCTTAGTACTTGCTTGACCAAACAGCTGGGTATTATAACCTGGCCAAGTTGACACATGAACTTAACCTTCACACTCACTCATTGAAATGGTTCTTGGTTTCTGTTTTTCTGGCTGGATATTGAATTATATAGAAGAAAAGAGTGGCATAAGAGCCTAAAGAGGTGGAAAGGTACACTGTGCTGGTTTGAAACTGTACCCCAGGAAAGCCATGTTCTTGAATCCTAATTCAGTATTATTGAGTGAGATCTTTTTGATTGTTTCCACAAAGATGTGTCTCCACCCATTCAATGTGGAGTCCTTTAGAAGGAAAATGCTAAAGAGCTGACAGAGCGACAGAACGAACATGAGACCCAGATGTTTGGAGAAGCAGGGCCCAGCAGACATCGCCATGTGCCTTCCCAGCTGACAGAGAAACCCCAAATGTTATCAGCTCTTTCTTGAGTCAAGGTATCTTTCCCTGGTTGCCTTAGTTTGGACATTTTTCAAGTCTTAAAACTGTAAACTTACAACTTATTAAATTTCTTTTAAAAGCCATTCCATTTCTGGTCTATTGAATTCCAGCTTTACACCAGATTTTGGTACCAGAAGTGGGTTACTGCTGTGGTTTGCAAATACCAAACATGTTGGAACAGTTTTTTAAATGGATAAGGGGAAGATTCTTGAAGAGTTGTGATGAGCTTGATGGAGAAGACCTAGAATGCTTTGAAGAGACTGTTGGTAGAAACTTGCACTCTGAAGATACTTTTGATAAGGCCTTAGACAAGAATGATGTATGTGTCATTGAAAACTGGAAGGAAAGTGATTTTGGTTTTAAAGTATCAGAGAATTTAGCCAAATTGTGTCCTGATTTTGCATGGAACTTCAAAGGCAGATCCATGGAAGCTAAGGTCTGAAACCAAGAAAACTCAGGCCAGGAGAGTGGACCTACTCATGCACTTGGAGAGAGTGAGTTTGCCCAAAGGAAAAGGGGAAGACTTTTTAGTGCCCCAGGCTTTTGGGAGGGTGGAGCACATTTGTTGGGGATTGATGAGAGTGTTGCTGCCCCCACATTGTTCTGAGGGGGTGACTCTATGCTCCCAGAGATGGCAGAGAGCCCAGTTGCTGCCCTGATGCTTGGAGAGGGTAGAGCCAAGAAAAAGGTGGTCTCTCCAATATCCTTCAAGGTTGCAATTCTCATCCCAGTGTTAGGAGAGAGCAGAGCTACTGCATAGGCCCTTGGAAAAGGTGGGACTGCTAAAGCCCCAAGGATAAATGACTCTCAGGCTTTGAAATCTAATGGAGTTTTCCCTGCAGGTTTTTGGAACTGTTTGGGTCCAGTGACCTATGTGTTCCTTCCAATTTCTCACTATAGAAATGGGAATATATATCCTATGACTATCCTTCCTTTGTATATTGGCAGCAGATAACTTGTTCTGAGTTTTACAGGTCCACAGCTGAAAGGAATTTTGCCTTAGGACAGACCATGCCTATAGCTGACTTTGATGAGATTTTATACTGTTTCTGACTTTGTATTGTATTTGTACTATCACTGAAATGGTTGAAGAATTTGTGATATTGTGGTGAAATTAATGTATTTTGCATTTGGAAAGAATATGTCTTTCTAGGGTCCAGAGGGTTGAATGTATTGGTTTAAAGCTGTTGCATACCCCAGAAAAGCCATGTTCTTTAATCCTCATTCAATATTGCTGGGTGGGATCCTTTGATTAAGTTGTTTCCATGGAGGTTTATCTGAGGTTTGTTTGTTCTACTGCTCTCTCCTCATTCTTAAAAGGGAACTCTCTTCAAAATGCTCTTTCACAGGATACCAGTAAACTAATCAAGACCCACCTAGAATGGGTGGAGCCATGTTTCCATCTAATCAAGTTTAATACCCACATTTGATTGAGTCATATCTCTGTGGAGATAACCTAATCAAGTTTCCAACCTATTGTACTGAATGGAGAGTAGAAGAAACCATTGCTCCCCCAAGACTGATTAGGATTAAAATGTGGCTTTTCTAGGATACATAACTCCTTTCAAACCAGTACAGTGGGTCTTAATTAGTTTACTGGAATGCTTTAAAAGGGGAGATGCTCAGAGAACAGTTGCTTCAGAGTTGAAAGAAATGCAGACATTTGAAGACACTTGGAGGGCATTGGACATTTTTATGCATTCTGGTATATTACATTCTAGCAGTATTAACAAACTAAAACAACCTAATTCTGGGTTAACTCTTTTGAGATGCACACACACACTCACACATACACACATAGTTTTCATATGGTTAATAGCAGTTTATCTTTTGGGCCTCAGCTTAAATGACAGTTTATCAAAGAAACTTTTGAACTCACTAATCTATGTTCCCCCATATATACTTTTCCAGTCCCTTTGCCTTTCCTTATGACACCAATAAAGCTGTGACTAAATAATTGCATATTTATTTAATATCTGCCTCCCCTGCTAAACTGAAATGTTGAAGAGAAGGACCTGCATATCTTGTTCATTGCTGCATCCCCACTGCATAGAACATGGTAATATGGAATAAGTATTTGTTGAATAAATAAATTAGCCTAGTTTTCAAAAGGATAGTTCATTTATTGTCAATAATCTTCTGGGACAAAACATTTAATAGTTCTGAAAGGTTATTTTATCAATAGGCAAGAGCCAATTTCTCAAGGATTTCTCTTATGTTGTTATAAATATAGAGACTGGCAACTTTGGGTAAGTTGTATTAGAAGTGTGAGTGCCAAGATATTTTTCAATAATCTAATATATTTCACAGAAATTTAAGTAACCATGGAGCTGGTATTTCAAATAAAGATGAGAAGACAGATTTCAGAAATTAAATAGAATTTCTATGAAATATATGATGGCTAGGAGTCAAAAAGGACAAAGAAAATTAGGAAGTAAAGATTCCTTCCAATCCTGAGGTCCTTGTATAGCCTATAGAATCAAAGGTAGCTGAGCCATAGGCAGTCTGTTATCTTTGAAGGTGAATTCCTGCTTCTGAAACTGGCTTTTAAGAATTCTAATACTGAAAGTGTTTGATTTGTTTTTAAGAGGTGAGTAATATCTATTTCTTCTTTTTTTTTTCAACTTCCTAGAATATGACAATCCATAAGATCTGATTTGTGGGGGAGGGTAAAGATAGAGTTACTATCATGGAACTTATAAAGTACTGCTGAGGGAGAGAGTGAGAAGATAAGTTGAATAAGAAGGTGAATGATGGATTCATCTAGGAAGGCTTCACTCTTTTCAGGGAAATAAGAATACTGTGAGAGTGTATGGGCCAAGGAAGAGGATGAAGGCTTGAGGAAAAAGGAAAGGAACAGTCACTGTAAATGCTTCGATAAAGATGACTGAAGGATTGTTTACAGACCCAAGAGGATGTCTGATGTCATTATATTTGAGGACTTATAATTGGTGCCCTGTTGAGATTTTATCAAGCAACTCTTCATCTATGGCAGGAATGCGAACAGTCATTAGCGAGGTTTAACAAAACAGACATGAGCTGATGAGTTTGAGTGCATTATTGAAAAGTTTACTATGAAGCCCAGTCTGGATAGGGAGGCAGAAATGCTAGAAAGGGAGTAAAGGATTTGGAGATAAATTAAAAAAAAAAAGAAAAAGAAAAAGAAGAAGACAAAGACTAAAGTAAACTGTGATGATAAATTGGTAGGAAACAGGAGACTAGGTTAGAAAAAGTTCTTAAATAAAAAAATTCTCACAGAGACCAAAGGTTCACAGGGGGTTGAAAAAGGTCAATGCTGTCAAGGACTTCAAGAAGAAACAGAATAAAGAAGTGTATATAGAGATTCAAAAGACAGAGATTATTGAATGAAGGAAGGCTATGGAACAATGGTCCAGAATTAGATAACCAAACCCTATTCCAGGCAAGTTAGGTTGAAGGAAGTAGAAAAAATGGAAACCTTCCTTAGAAAAGAATGCAAAAGATCTTAAATTTTAAGAGAAAATTCATGTTTCAGTTAGTGTGAGGTGGTAGAAATGTCCTAGGCCAAGATATGGGTATAGCAGAACAGGGTCCTAAGAGGTCTTGTGAAAAACACAAAGACTGTTCAGAAATGGCATGGCCTTTGGTAATGCTGAGGCAAGCTAGATAACACTGACTAGAAATAATGTCATTTTATGTTAAGATCCTTGAGTGTTGATTAAAGGAATTAAATGCTAAGGGGGTTGAGAAAGGTACTGGATTCTATTGCTGTTGTAACAAATTACTAAAAACTCAATGGCTTATAAAAACACAAAATGTATTATCTTAACATTTCTGTTGGTTAGGAGGTCTTACTGGGTTAACATCAACTGTGGGTAGGGCTGCATTCCTCTTTGAAAGCTGTAAGAGGAAATGCATCTTCTTGCTTTTCCCATCTTCTAGAGGCTACCACATTCCTTGGCTCATTGCCTCTTTCCTCCATCTTCAAAGCTGTATTAGTCAGGGTTCTCTAGGGAAACTGAACCACCAGCAGGTATCTGGAAACATGAGATTTTATAAATGTGTCACATGCAACTGTGTGGATGCATAAATCCAAATTCCGTAGGGCAGGCTGTAAGCTGGCAATTCCGAGGAAGGTCTTTGATGAATTCCCCAAGAGAGGCTGGCTGGCTGAAGTAGAGACAGAAGGTCTCTCTTATGAGTTGTTACCTCTCCCTTTAAAGTCTTCAACTGATGGAATTAAACAACTAGCATTGTGGTAAACACACCCCTTAGATGATCATAGATTTAATCAGCCACAGGTGCAGTCAATTGACTGATAAGATTTAAGTCCATGAAATGTCCTCACAGTAACAGTTAGGCAGTGCATCTCTCTGACCATTCTTTCCTAGTCAGATCTCCCTCTGACAACTTTTCTTCTGCCTCCCTCTTCCACTTTTACTCACCCTTATGATTACATTGGGCCCTATTTTGAGGTCAACTGACTAGCAGCCTTAATTCTAGACTGCAGACTTAATTCTCCTTTGCTGTATAACCTCACATATTTACAAGGTCTGTGATTAGGACAAGAACATTTTTTGGGGGGGGATATTACTCTGCATACCACAGGAAATAAACTGCAGAGATTTCTAAGAAACAAAGAAGGATACTGATTTACAGAGTCTTGTTAATAGGAGGCAGAGCTTATAGGAACTAGTTTCAAGATTTCAAAAGGAATGCTGGAGACATAAGCCTTATCAAAATTCCATTCCTCAGATGCTGCTGATTGATATGTAATTCCTTAATGCATACTTAAAGAAGTAATAATAATACTTCTTGGGCTTTATTTATCAGACCTGTTTTAAAGTCTTACAAAAACTAATTGTATCCTTAAACAACATTGTGGGGAAGGAATAAGCATTTTTTTTTTCTATTTTTATCAGGAGTAAACTGAGAGAATCAAGTAACTTGTCCAAGGTCCCAAAGTGGAGTATTTGGACTGAAACCCAGGCGGTGTGGCTCTATGCTATCCTTAACATAACATTTTACTGCCTCTCTGTGTGTATTTCTCTGGGTTGGGGTGTGGGAGAGGCTGATAAATATCTTTTTGGGTTGGACATTAAAACGTACAAGTTAGAAGCAAAGCTTCTGGTGATCCCCTTGAAATACAAATGGCAGTATGTGTGAGGTGTCTGTGGCTCTTTGGTATTGAACCTAAACAGACACTAGAATTCTTAAATTCTGTTCAATCTAAATGCAATAACAAAATCATCACAAGGCTATTGTTTCTTTACTTACCCTCTCTCCCTTCCATTCAACAAATATATATTGAGTATTGACAATGTAAAAAGAAACAGTACTGGGCATTACATGAATTTGATTGAGATATAAATTCAAAGAAATAGTATTCAATGAAAGTGAATTATAAAATTTGCATAAAGTTATCAATAATTTATAAATCAATTCCATTATTACAGCCTATGTCACTTGGTTTTTTCCCCCATCTTCTCTATGTTCTCCTTTTACTATTCCTCTGCCTCTACTCATATATTCTGTACCTTCTCTTGAGTGCTTCTTTTTATCCTTTTTTCCATCACTTTGCTCTTGTGCCTCCTGCTTCCTCAGCTGAAAAGTTTATTGTCTCCCAACTAGTCATATCATATTCAAACCATCCTAGAAATAAACCATTTTGTTTAAAACACAATTTTAGAATTTTCAAAATACTAAAAATATCTTGACTCTGTTTACTCCTTCCCATGCCCTTTTATTACTGCTCAAGTTCAGACCTTCAGTGTTTCTACCTCATATAACTTTCTTATGCAATCCTCTGACAATCCATCTAACCTAACAGTCAGTGTTCTCTGGCTTTTCCAGCTAATCTAATTGTGTCATTTCCCTACTTCTAACTTCATTTTTACTTTTCCCTAATTTTCTTTTGCATGCTACTCTCTAGCACGCCAGAAAAACTTATGGTTCCCATACTCTTATGCCTCAGTAACTTCCATCTATTAATCCCTATTCCCTCTGCTACATTTACCTCATCCATATGGAAAATTCCTAGTCATTCTTTAAGACTGTTCAAATGTTCTCTCTATTGTGAGGACTTCCTAGTCCCAGAGACCTGGAACTTTTCTTCTGCTCTCTACATTGTACGTCTCTTCATTATTTGTAAGAGTATTGTTCTTATCCCTTTTTCAAGTCAAGGCTTGGGTTTTTCCATTCTCAATACCTAGTACAGAATCCAGTCATAGTAGATGTTTAATTATTTTGTTACATTAATGCCCTTTTATTTAACCTACCATAATGCTATGGCAAGGTTCTTCTTTTTGCCTGAATATCAGTTTCTCAAACTATCTTCTTTGAATCTAGGCCCCTACAAAAGAGTTGTACATTATAAATAGTTAGGTTTTAGATAGCTTTATGAAATAGGTTTTCCTTGTAGGTTTGAGAGAGAAGTTCAATTCTTTTTTTTCTCAGATAATCCTTTTATTCTATCTGTAGTTCAAAAATGATTCTCAAGCACAATCAAGTTCTGTAAAAGAAATAAATCACCTAAACCACTTAAAGTAAGAAATTTATATTTATTTGCACCAGACTAAGATGAAGCACATCAACAAAAACAACAAAAGGCAAAGAAAAATGGCACTTACTCTTATGGCATACAGTGTTCTAGGTGATGGGGTTTTAGCAGTGAAAAAAGATGGTTTCCTGCCTGCCCTTGTGTAACTTTCATTCTAGTGAAGGAAAGCTAGACAATAAACAAACACTTAACATATGAGATGAGAAGTACAATGGAAAAAAATAAAGCAAGTTAAGGGATAGGGTGTAGGAGGTAGCTCTTTCATGTGAGGTATTGGTTATAGAAGGTCTCAATTTCACAAAGCGAAATTTGAGCATCGACCTAAAGAAAATATGAGGAGGAAAGCAATATGAATATATGGGGGAAGACATTTTTAGTAGGAAATGATTGTATTTGATAAATGTGAGATTGGTGAAAAGTTTGCAAGTGGGTGGAGTTTTTTGTGGGTCTGTAGTTTGATTTTAACACATTTGCATGGTTCTGCTTTAAAAGACTGTGATTCTAGCTGGGCAAACATCTACTTATTATCAAATACTAAAGTTCAAACATTCCACAGTGCTTTGCTCATCTGTTTCAGTGAGAGAAAAACTTTATTTCTTAACGCAACAGGTCATGAAAATTTGCTGAGGGAATTTGCTAAAATATGTAAGATCCTACCTCTACTATAAAATACTTCATTTGTCTTAGAATCAGCAATGAAATTCTAATAATACTTTATTCCTTTAATTTGGATTATTTGAGTGAATGTAAAATGCCCAGCACTGTACACAATTACTTCTTTAAGATCTCAACTTTTGTTTTTCAGTCAAGTGTTAATGAACCTTGATAATCGGCAAACAGTCTTTGAGGCAGAAAGTGGGATGAACACCATCAGTACTCTAAACCCAAAACAATGAAACTGTTGTTGGTTTTAGGATCATGTTGCTTTTTGTTCAGATAAATTTTTTTGAGAAAATAAATGCAAATTTTGTTACTCAATGGTGCCAGAATATTAATTAGCTATTATTAGATATTTCTTCAACCAATTTAACAATAAAGATGAACTTATCTTTAAATTTAGAAAACTAAAGAAGATATAAAACCTGTCATCTAGAGGGCCACGATGGCTCAGTAGGCAGAATTCTCGCCTGCCATGCTGGAGACCCAGCTTTGATTCCCAGTGACTGTCCATGCAAAAAAAAAAAAAAAAAAAAAACCTGCTAATACTCTCTATTCAAGGCTGTTAGAAAAAAATCAACAGCAATTCTCGTCATGCAAAAAACAAATTTTACCATGTAAATTATTTTTTTGTAGCTAGTGATGATTTCCAACAGGAAGGGCTTGGGTGGATATGTCTAAGTTTCATTCATTTGAGGAGATTGTCATATATGACAGTACAGTTAGAAAGGAGAAATTTGGGTTACCTTAGTAAATGTGTTTTTAAGTTAAAGGGAAATCCTGAGAGGCCAGTGGTGCCAACTGGAAGACAAAACACTACATATGGCTGCTAGTATTTTCAGAAAACAACCTCTGTGCCTAGGTTCCTACTATTATCAAGTAGGGATAATGATAATTACTACCTTTGTTGAGGAATGAGCATGTGATGTGACATCTCTAGCTGATGATGCTATATCATCACAAACATTATTAGATCATAATGCATGTGTGCACATAAAATAGCAGCATCGTGCATTTAATGTTTATATAATATCTACAAATAATGGTCTCCCTTACTCTCTCCTCACTTTAGGTCAGACAACATAATCATAACACGTCACTAATCCAATTTCTCCTTATATGGAAGATATATATATATATATATATATATATATATATATATATTTATATATATATAAAAGCTCCATATCATTCTTTTGAAAAGCATTAAAACTTCTAATCCCTCATGGTCCCTGAAGCGAATGCACGATGGCTCTCATATTAAGCTTTTGGCACCTTTTCAAAGTTGGCTAATTACTTTTTTTCTGGAGACTGGAACCATTAGGGAAAGGCTGGGGGGATAAAATTGGCTAACGAAATTAAAATTTTGGTTGTTTAACATTTAACTGAGTATCAACAACATGTTAAAGTGCTATCTAAGCAGATAATTAGTTAGTTGCTGCACAGTGGGCTCTGTTTAAATTTAGCAGTGAAATTAGGTTTAGGGAATGCGAAAATAGGAAAAGAAATTTTCTCAAGGGAAACGGTGGTGTCAGCACAGCTAAGGAATGTCACAATAGCTACTTTTCGTCAATTATGATCATCAACAGGGAATCTCTGGGAGTGATGCAAGACAAAGTTTATTCCTAAATGCAACCTGAGGATAGGTGATGGGAAGGAGTGCTGCAGGAAACAGACTTAGATGGGACGACAGAGAAACGGCAGGCTTAGGGAGTGGGAGAGGAAGGGAGTGGAGGAAAAGAGGTACTAAACCCAACGCTGGGGGAAAAGATAGGAGACGGAAGTTATGGGAGAAGAGAGATGGGGAGGGGCAGGATGGTGTGTAGCCTTGAAGGTGGGTAAAGTATTGTAAGCCACTGGGCAGAGGGTGTGGAGCGCTACTTTAGCTGCGACAGGCTCGTGTCTCGGTGGTAGATCCTCGTTCAGCTTTCTTATTGCAACACACTTGTGCCTATCTGGCATAAAATTAATGGTTTCGGTACTGAGGACGGGTGTCCTTCGGTTGACAGTCCAAACTCTTCAAGTACTGCGCACATATCCCCTCCCTCCCCCCGCCCCTCCAATGGCTTTGGCTCCAAGGTCAGGCCAACCCGGCTGTGCTCGGCTGGCGGATGAAGAGGGCAGGGCGGGCAGCCACAGGCGCTCCTCTTACTGGTAAATATTTAATACTTCCCAAGGTCGCTTATTCTGCGATCCATCAATGGTTCAGAGGAAAAACAGGCACTGAAAATAAAATGACACGTGCGAACATGCAAATGAAACAAAATCAGAGAAAATCCCACCGCACTCGAGGAGGTCGGATGGGGAAATCCATGGCCTCCTGTTGCCAGTCGCCTGGCGGGAAGCGAAAAGAGAAAAAGCAAACCTTCTGGGGACCCCTCTCTTCTCTCAGCTCCGCTGGCCCTTCCACCAAGCCGCCCTCCCAGAGAAAGGGGCAAGAAATACTCCCGTGCAAACGTGTGTCGCGAGCTGTGGGGAAGCCGGGCCGGGAAGAAAGGAGGGATTCAGAGGTCAGCTGTCCCGGCGAGCAGGAAAGAGAAAAGTCCCTCCTTTCATACCCTTGCGCCTCCAGCGAGGAGGAAATTGACTAGTCCAAAAGGCTTCTTACAGCTTCTTAGACAGGAACCTTTAGCTTGGGCGACGCAACGGCAACCCATCCTGCCTTCCCCTTCCTACTCCCTACTCTCCCAGGTCCCCGCCAGAGAGAAAGCACTACCCGGGTGAGGCGAATGCCTAATGCGATTGTCCCACCAGCCTCCGCCTCCGTCTGCGCCCCGCCAGAGGTGGACCCGCGTGGGGCGGAGTGGGCGAGACCATTGGAAATGCTGGGGAGGGGGGGAGGAAAGAGGCAGGAACAAGGGGCGGGACGGACTAACCTATTCCAGATTTTCCTCTCCTTTTTCAAACCCTGTTGTGGGAGAAACCCCGTTGTCAAAGTGGATGAGCAGAGTTTTTTTTTTCCTCAAAGGGGTGGAGCGTGTGTAGGAGGGCGGGGTGGGAGGAGACACCGCTAGTACTCCGGGATCAGACGGGCTGGAGTTGCGCGGTGAGGGCGGCCGAGTCCCAGCGTCAGCTCTGAGGGTCCGCTTCCTCTACCCCTCCCGCGCGGGGCGGGGTGGTGCGTTCCGAGTTCCCAGGAGTTCGAGGCGGGCGGGTGCCGGGGGGAGGGGAGTGGCGGCGGCAGCGGCGGCTGCGGGCGGCTCCCGCCTCAGCCTCGGCAGTGGCGTCGGCGACCGCCGAGTCGAGGGATCCGCGAGCGCTCGGCTGAGTGTCAGCCGGCGGCGACGGCTTAAGAGCTGGGAGTTGGGGACGCGCGCGCCGGACCTTCTGCCGCGCTGCGGTCGCCGCTGCCGCCGCCCAGAGCCTTAAGGCGCCGGGGCCGGGGGAGCCGGGGGGCCGGGCGGACTAGCGGGCCGGGGGGAGGGTGGGGGATGGCGCGAACCCCGGGGCCGGCTCCGTTGTGTCCCGGAGGCGGCAAAGCACAACTTTCCTCCGCTTCTCCCCCCGGGGCCGGGCTCCTGCTGCCGCCACTGACGCCGCCGCCACCGCTGCTGCTGCTCTTCCCGCTGCTGCTCTTCTCCCGGCTCTGTGGTAGGTGAATCTCGGCAGCGGGCGCGGGTTGAGGGAGGCGCGACCAAGGGTCCTGGAGCGGTGGCCCTACCGGCGTGGGCCGCGAAGCGGAGCGGTTGTGTTCGGCGGTTGGTTGCGCGAACGGGTGCGGTGGACCTTGGCTGGAAACTTTTCTCCGCGCCCGGGGTGAGGCCGGCGAAGAGTCGGGCCGGGTAAGTGTGGCCCGCGCGACGGGCTCCCCTCCCCCGCAGCCGCGCGGGACCACTCGGTGATTGCTGAGGTTCGGCGACGCAGCCTCCTGCCCAGACGCGGAGTACGCGGGGCTCCTCCCGGGTTTGCTCCGGGGACCGTTACTTCCTTGCTCATTCCGAGAGCAAGCTGAGGGCGCGGACTTCTGTACTGAGGTTAAGGTGTGTGCGTTTATGTTTGCCGCCTCATTTTTTTTTTTTTTTTTCCTTTTCTTATCCCTGAAACTTAAGCTCTGAACCTAGGAACCTCTTGGAACCAGAACCTGGAAGAATGAACCTTTCAGGTTCACCCCTTATCACCTTCCACCATAGAAGGCACCATGTTAGCCCACCCTGCAGCCTTCCCTACAATCAATTTTCTTCGGTCCTCCGGCCCCAGTTCTACCCCAGCTTCCTCTGGTTCTCTTGCATTGAGCCCCGTCGCTGCCCCTCTTTGTGGGACGTCGTTCATACAGTCTATTTCAGCAAAACATGTTTATCCCCAGGAGTTTGATACATGGGTTAAGTACCCGATTGCAGCTACTGTATTCCGACTTTTCTTTTAAAAACATCCCCACGTCCCTTTCCCGTCCCCTTTTTCCTCTTGTTAATAGTTTTTGAGGAGATGGTTCTGTTCCAGGTATCCGAAACTAGACGCCTTAAAATCTGCCTTTTATGCAAGAGAAATGGGCGAAAGTGATAATTAATGGAAGGTGGTGGTTTGGAAAATAAGGCCACCAGTTGGGGGTTGGCTCTGTATGGCATTGGGTAATGTCACAACACTGCAGGAGTTACTCATCTGAGAACTCTTACTTGGTGAGGAAGATGGAGGAGCAAAGCTTAAAGATAAATTTACGTAAGACATTTTTGCTGATATATGAGGTCTCTGGTAGATCTCAGTATTTCCAGAGATAGTAAATTAAACTGAAATTTTACCTGTGTGTAGATGTATGGGGATTTCTTTGTTAGTTTGTTTTAGATGAGATTGTGATGGGTGTAGATGTGTCAAGGTTATAAGGGAGAAAAAGTTTCTGTATTGAGATTGAGTGCCCCTTATAGGCGGACAATTTCCACTACCCTATCACCACCACGTTCCAAGCACGTAATGAAAATTTCTTATTTATGTGGAATATAGTATGATAAATAACATGTTATCTAATCTATGTTGTTTCTCTATAAGCAGTCCTCAGATATTTGGTTCCAAAACACAATTCTTAGTACCATTACTTCTTTAAATTGACATGAGGTTCTAGATAATATGTAGAGTAGATATCTTATAGGTAAACGTGCACAATAATTTAACAGTTGTGGAATTGTGAAGTGTTGATTATTTTTTGAAGGAACAGGTTGGTTTTCACATAGAAGAAGAAAATGTTTTTTTTTTTTTAATACAAGGTACTTTTGGAGGGATTTGCTCTTGTATTCTAGAGCCCTAAAACCTCCATCAGTATAGGTAAATGAACTGTGATTTAGAGGTCTAAATTGAAATTATTAGAGTCAACTCTGCTTGTAATTGTAGAGACAGACACTAGATTGGTGTTACTGTGCACTGCTCATTTAAAGAGCTTCCTTTTTTTGGCTTATAGTGTTATAACACCCTAATTTGTGAACCCTATGACAAGTTTGGGATTTTTTTCCATCTACTCTTCTTTATTTTAAAATTCAGTCTTTGAGTAGGGCACAGTTGTCATGACTGATGGATGCTTAGTAAGTATGGTAACAGTATTTTTTTTTTTTTTCATGTAGGCTGTTTGTTGATTTAACATTCATACTACTACTTACCAGGTTTGGCATATACTTATATGTTACTGAGTAGAGTCAGTTTCAGAGTTAAAAACATGATAGTGTTAAAAAGATGATTTCCTGATGATTTGTTAATCAGAATGCTTGTTTTATCACATAGAGATGTTTTTTCCTTTTTGCTGCTATTTTTGATATGCTGCTTACACTTATCATGACCTTAACCATGCTCAATTTCTGCACTATCATCTATTAGCACAAGATAAATTTATATTATGTTGATTTGACTGCCCCCCCAAAAAACCCCACAACTGGTAAACTTAATATTCTGAAATCTACTGAAAAAGAAAAAGAAAAATATGTGCTTTAGATTGGCTGTTTGTCTGTTTCAGGGGAGTATATTATATGGCTAATTTGAAGAACTGAACTTTTAAAAATAACAACTTTATAGGTTGGCAAGGTGCTGGCCTTTTTCCTTCTATTTTTTTCTTTTTAAACCTAAGAACTTCATAGATAGAAAGGTTAAAGGAGACTAGGTTTAGTTAGTAACATCTGACTTGATAAACCACATTCATTTAATTCTGGAATTCCATGCTTCTTTATGGTGGCAATAACCAATTCATAGGTGATCAGTGTTATCTTACCTTTCTTTCCTACATTTTTCTTCTGAGGTAGAGTAGATTATTAAGAGGGATATGGTACTGATGAATGGGAAGATAGACTGTTTGACCTTTGTAAGGTCCCATTTGACTCTGGAATCCTATAACTCTTTCCACTCTTAGCAAAGTTTTATCTTAAAATGTTTAAAAGATGACAGAAAAGAAGATCTATTGTGATTTTGAACCTTTAACGGCACTTTAAGTACTTTCTGTGTTCCTGCCACTTGATAGATGCTTGGGGACATAACACATGAGTAGGATGGAATCCTGGCTTCATGGAGCTTATAGGGCAGTGATGGACATAAAGAAAGTAGATCATTGCAGGATAGTTTGGTGTTTATGGTAAGAGATACTGTGGGTTGCCCAGAAGAGATTGGTAACCTAATGGGTTAATTAGGTGAAGAGATTGGAATGTGAAATGAAGGGAAAAAATCACTTTTTAAAAATCAGTTGAGTCAGATCTTTTAATTGAGATTATATACTGTGGTAGTGGTACAAGCTTGTTCTCTCTTTTTAGGCAGTTTATGGTGTAGTGATTAAAGAAGCAATTTGAATCTAAAAAGAGGCTACCTCTTAGTAGATGGAGTCTTTTGGCAGGTTGTTTAAAACAGGTAAACTTCAGCTTTCCCATCTTTAAGAACAAAAAGTGGTAACACTATTACATGGCTCATAGAATTCTTGTGAGGACTACATGAAAGTAATACAATAAAAAACTCAGCAGAGTGCATGGCATGTAGTAAGCACAAAAATGATAGCGTTTATTTTATTGTAGAGCATAAGCCAACCACCGTGCTATTTGTGATTCTTAAATTCTATCCTCAAAGAGTGTTCAAGTTAATTGACTTACTTTATTTGTACTTTACATCTTTATGAATGTATAGCTCAATCAGTGCTCATTATATATTTGTTAAATTTTGCTTCTTATGAATATACAGATGGCCAGTTGTCAGAATACTAGAATACAGTGAAATTAACTCAGCTGTGTACCTTGATGATACAGAATTCACTTTAGAATTTGATACTTCCCGGAGGTCTCTTGGAATGTTAGTGATTATACTGAATATGTGGGGTTGGAGAGGAGACTGGCAGTTTAACTATACTTATTCAAGTACCTTATAGTATCCACAATACATATTGACTGACTGAGTCTTTCTAAATCTTAAACAGATATAATTGGAAAGGGTACCAAATTTAAAAGCAAACAGAATATCCCAAATCTTCCTTTTTCCCACTTAGCTACAGCATAAGAAATAGAAATTGGAACATGCTGAGTAATTATATCTTTCTGTCTTTTTCTGTCTTATTTACTGTTTTTACCATGTTTGTGTCCCTTATATTTGCATATATTTTATGTATATGTATAATTCTATTATTTAGTAATTCTGAATGTTTTATAGATATATAGTTAAACTTTGGCTTATTGTCTGTTATTTGAAAATTATTGAAGAGAAGCTGGTTGTGTGATACCTTTGTTAAAAATTAGAGAGTATTTTGTAATTTGCCCAGTACTAATTAGTGAGTAAATAATATTATATGTTATAACATATTCTGTAATCTATTAAAAGTCTGCACAGAAGTTGACAATAAACACTATAAGGTTTATAAAATTTTTGGAGTTTAATGATCATTGTTCATATGTTAATGTAGGATAAAATCAAATAATCTTTAAGTCACTGTGGTAGATTGAATTGTGTGCTCCAGTTTGGACATGCTTTTGATCTTGGTCTGTATTCTTCTGGGTTTGGACCCCTTGTGAATAGGACCC
This sequence comes from Tamandua tetradactyla, assembly GCF_023851605.1. Taxonomy (NCBI): domain Eukaryota; kingdom Metazoa; phylum Chordata; class Mammalia; order Pilosa; family Myrmecophagidae; genus Tamandua; species Tamandua tetradactyla. Next base: position 35,757,132 of record NC_135336.1, on the reverse strand, counting down.
TTTAATGAGGTTACTTCAGTTTAAGGTGTCTTCCAGCTAAATCAGAGTGGGCCTTAGTCCTGTTGTGGAGGCTTTATAGAGAAGGCCACTGAGAGAGAAGCCAGGGAAGCAGCCAGATGCTGGAAGTTCACAGAACCCAGAAGTGGAAGAAAAAGTTGCTGCCTTGTGCATTGCCATGTGATGGAAAATCCAAGCAACCCCAAAGATTGTTGGCAAGACAGAAGACACTGACTCCAGGAGGAAGCAAGCCTTCTAGACTGTGAAGACCATGAGCCAATAAATATCTGATGTTAAGCCAACATATTATTTTAGTTAGGAAACTAAAACATTAATGGAATTTTAGATGATTTTGTTATGTCAAGCACTCAGGACCTAAAATCTGAGCACCACTAATCTGTCGAACTCTTGATTACATTTATGTCCTCAAAAATTTTGAACCTGTATCCTTTCCTGAATTTCATAAAACTTATGATTTTTATTTTTGTAATAGGCTTTGACATAGTTTAACCATTTTTTAAAATAAAATTTATTATAAACTTTTATCAAGGGTGGGCTTCAAGTTTTTTTAAATGACTTATTTATTGTAGTGTAGGTCATCAGTTTAAAATTTTAGTGAGGGCTGCTGTCTAGTCTAGATAGCCAAATTGCAGGTCCTATAGTTGTTTTAGAGAGAGTGTTATATTGTATATTTAATTTGTCAATTTTACATATATATGTATATGTATATATATACTTTAAACATTAGAAAAACTGAGAATTAAAATTTTATTTTAATTAAATGAATGAACAGTGCTTACCTTCTTCACGTCATATAATACCTATTTCTTTTTAATATTGCATCCAGGGAGATTTCTTTTCTTACAAGCTTGTTGACTGCTTACCATTCATTCTGTTAATTGAGATGAATAGGGAAAAACTACCTGTTACATTATGAGTAGATACTCATAAACCAGAATTTGAGGCATAAATGTAAAAACATATCACCTCATAATTGGATTAGTGCCTAAGAATTTGCTGTATGCTTTTTAACACACCAGGTGATTATTTTGTTATGTGTAAGGTACTTGTTTTTTTAGGTGTAACGTTTTAAATTATACAGGTGACTGTAAAGAAAAGAGAGATTGTAATAGTTTTTTTTTTTAAACTTTATTTGGTTTCCTCTAACTTTAATAATTACAAAATAAACTTGTTTTCTTTTTTTTTGTTTAAAAGTAGATGGGTTCTTGCACCCACTAGCTTTCTTCAGAAGAAACAAAACAACAAAAACGGGCTAAAAGTCAGATTTTCAGCTAGCCTGGGTCAGCAAAAGTAGGATATGTGGGTTGGTTCAAATCACAGTTACTTAGGGAATCTTTTCTGAACAGCATAGCCAGGCCTCACTATGAACTTACTGAATCAGTAGGTTTTACAAGGAGTTTTGGGGGGTGAATCCTGGGTATTGAGGCATTTGTATTTTGGAGTTCATTTTCTCTTTCCTCAACCAATGCTATCAGAGTATTTTTATTTATGAATTGACCAGATGTCATCAGTCATCTGAAAGAAATATACTCTTACTTTGTTCACTGTTGTATCTCCATGTGCTTGGCATATAGTAGAATTCAAATTTCTTTATTTCAGAAATTTTAACAAAATTAAGATTAGTCTAAACAAATGTTGTCCAATAATGCAGGTCACATAATGCAGAATTTTTATGGAAGCCATATTTAAAAAGTAAAAAAGAAATACATGGTATTAATCTTGATAATTTTATTTAGCCTATTAAATATCCAAATAATATCATTTCAACATGCAATTGATGGTAAAAATTGAGATATTTTACTTTTTTTTATAAGTCTTCAAAATCCAATGTATAGTTTACACATACAGATCATTTTAGTTTGTATTAACTGTATTTCATGTACTCAGTTGTCAGTAGTCAAATACAGGTAGCTGGTGGTTACCACATTGGGCAGTGGGGGGTTAATCTGTTGGTCTGCGAAGTAGATTATAGACTTCTCTAGGCCTTACTGATAATTCCTAGAATTACTTTGCTGTTTTTTTCCTACCTGTTCAAATTCTAAAGTGCCCCATTTAGGCTTAACTTTCTTCATAAATCCTTCATCATTTCTATGTACAACAAGCTTTTCTTTCTAAAGAAGTTTTTCTTTCTAAAGAAGTTAGTAAGCTTCAATTAATTTAAAATGGCTTTGTCATGCATGCTTTTTGTAGTAAAGACTTTGCCTCAGCTATCACTGTATGTGTCAAGCACTTAATACAAAAGAAACACATTATTTTTTAAATGATATTTGAACACTGTTTTTACCCAAATTTGCTACACCATAAAATGGTTTGATTTATGAGATTTATGATTTCGTCTTCCATGTTGAAATAAAATGATTAGCTATTCAGTTTCTAGATAGGCAGATATTCCCTAACTTTGTAGCTTTCAGTGAAATTCAGTCCTTTTATAGTAATTTTAAGTGTCCAAATAGTCTGATATTAAATGGAGAAAACAAACCTTTCCTGCCTTTGGCCTTGCCTCAAAAAAAGGTGCCTCGTGCACTTGTGTCTTATCCTGACTATATACAGGTATTATACCCATAGTGCCACTTGATTAGTTGAGGTTTAAAGAATACAGAGCAAAAACATTGAAAATTGAAGCTTACCTTAATGACTTTGGTCATTATTGTTACAATTTCTGACACTATCTCCCGAAATTTGAACCTTTTTTGGCTGGTCTTTTGAAACCTGGTAATCTTTCCTGATTCTCACAGTGAAACTTATTCCTTACTTTAGATATCTGCTTGAATTGTTTAGTTCTATTACAAAAAAAAATCCTTGAACTTTTACTTCATTTCCCATTGATCATAGATACCTTCCAGATCTTTAGGCCCTGGTTTAGCAATGTTGTATGTAGTTGCTGGTCGGAAATGCATGCCAGTTCTCTATTTTTTGATGCTTTTAGGTTTAGCGCAATGTTTGTCAAAGTGTTTCTAATTTCAAAACGTGTGTTTTGGAAGAAAGTTCCATAGTTGGGAATGGGAAAAGCTCCCTTAATGGAGAGTCACAATGTGCATTAGTTTATTATATAATAATTAATTAATTTAAACTAATTAAATAGATCCTTTTTTGTGTAATACATTTTATCATATTGGAAAAGCTGTTTTTTTTTTTAAATTTTTTACTCTCTTGAATTATATCTCTTTGCTCCCCATTCTCTCATCCATTTAAATCAGAGATGTTTGTAAAATTGGCTTTTAGGAGAAATACAGTTTTTGCTCTTAGGGATTATACATCCCCCAAATCAGCTATGTACTGTTTACCTCTGTGTCTATATAAACTGCCTTATGGGATTATCTTACTTCATGTATATCAAATCTCATTCTGGCTTTGAGTTTTGGGGATGCAGTGGATGCATTTAAGATAGTAGTGTGTTTTGCAGTAGAAACATGTCAGTCAGTGCTGCTATTGGGAAGAAAGTGAAAAAAACCAAGTGGCCAATATATAGGTACACACTGCTAGGGTTTCAATTAAGTATTTGGAAACATTGTATGTAATTGAGAGTGGACTTGACTCCTCAAATTACTTTAATTAATAAGAAAAACAAAAAAATGAAATGTTATATATTAATAAACTATAATAAGAGTAATTTCATATAGCAGCTCTATGAAACAGGTCTATCCTGTTTGTCATTTCTCAATATCATAGGCCATGATTTTTGAAGATAATTAAAAGATTTCTAATTTAGTCATAGATAGAATGTGGTCAGCGATTAAGACTCTTTTCACAAGTGTGAACTCCAAATGCCCTACCAATTTGATTTAAGGTTAAAGGTAATTATTCTTGGCTGTAAGTTCAATATGATACTGACTAAATCAGACAAACTATCTAGTTTCTAAACCTGCTTACAGATACCCTTATTCCTTTAATTGCAAAATTTTTAAATAAGTTTCTTAATTTCTTTTACTTATTTATTTATTTATTTATTTATTTTTTTTTAAAGAGAGAGGGAGGAAGGGAAGGAAAGACAGAGAGAAGGAAGGAAAGAAGGGAGGAAGAAAGGGAAACATCTTTAAACATTTTCTTGTTTTATTGTATTTTGTTTGTTTGTTTGTTTTTTACATGGGCTGGGGCCGGGAATCGAACCGAGGTCCTCTGGCATGGCAGGCAAGCACTTTGCCCGCTGAGCCACCGCGGCCCGCCCTACTTATTTATTTTTACTGTAGAATTCCAACTGGGAGAAGGTACATAGCTGCCAGTTCTATCCCTCTCATTAGGGGTACTAGGTTAGAATATCATAGCAGTATTTTCCATTAAATCATCAATCTGCTAATGTTAATGGCTATAGCAGCAACTGTGAATCTCTGCATTTCTGCTTATTAAACTAAAGGAGGTAAGAAATTACCACCAACAAAAATCTTGAGAAACATGCAAATAATACAGTTGTACTGTAACTTTTATGATAGCTTCCTCATTACCATAGACAATACTGAGATTGTAAATATATTTTTATCTCAGTGATGCAGTTTGGTCTTCATAGTTCATAATAAAACCAGAATAAACTTTAATATTTGAAAACCATCAGTGAACTTATTTTCTCTTCAGATTAACTTCTGTGTGTGTTTGTTATTGTATACTAGTACATTGTCAAAGGATTATTATTACTTTTTCTTTTAAAGCTGGTATAGTCTCTACACTTGGCCTTCTGGTTTTAAATAACAGAAAGATCAGTAAGGCCTAGAAGAGTCAAAGAGGAGTGCTTAGAGGGGATAAAAATTTTGAGTTCTTTTTATCCAAGAATTGATAGAATTCAGACAGGCAAAACAAGATTTATTAAGGCTAGAATTAATAATACTAACAAAGATATCTTTTTAGGTACTGAAACTTTTATCATTAGATTATTAAAATCTTTTCTGTACTTACATTTTTCATTAAAAAACATTTTCAACTTTCACATTTTCAAAGGAGTAAGCAATTATGATGGTCTTTCTGAAGCCATGTGTATTTTATCAATCAGACTTTCCATATGTGTAATAAAGGACTTGGGCATTGATACATTTTTATTATATTTATAGTTGACAGTGAAAATGTTTAAATATATAATGAAGTAATATTTGTATACTACATTCCAGGGAGTCTTCTGTCCCCTAAAAGCTTTAATCCTAAAGCAGCTGTTGAAATATAAAAACAAATCCAAAGTTACCTGAAAAAAAACGAACATACTTTTCTCTGAAGATACAACCATTGCTTTGCTGCCCTCTACAGTCATCTAAAATAGTCGCTGTTTTTTTTTCTCCCATCAGATGATTGGAATACTTTCTTGATCTGTGAGCTTTAAATTTCAGAAGTGGTATAGTAATATTTACTGTTAAAATAGGGTAAAATTTAGTTATTTACAACAGTTGACTTCTACCTGATATAGAAAATAGAGAAAATATAACGGCTTAGTAATTGGAGGAGGACATATTTTGGAGACTGTTGAGCATCAGTCACACAACTGGTAAGCACCAGCCATGTACCAGGTATTATAGAAGATACTACAGTGGAATAAGACAAAACAGGGTTATTTCGAACAGAGAAGGGTTTATTGAAAACAAAGCATCTGTTACACAGAAAGTTCTATGCTAGGTTTATTGGTGTGCTTTGCCCTTAAGAAATGTTAAATTTAATTGATAGATCTTTGAAGTACAGGATTTTAGAATTAGAAGATCTGTATGTGTGTGTATTTTTTTGCATGGGCAGTCACTGGGAATTGAACCTAGGTCTCTGGTATGGCAAGTGAGAACTGTGCCTGCTGAGCCACTGTGGCCTGCCCTATGCGTGTATATTTTAAAAAATCAAATTGCTTAACCTCTCTGCCTATTTCATACCTGTAAAATTGGATAAATAATACTTACTTTACAGAATTCCTGTGAAGATTAAATGAAATCCTTACTAAATTGCAATAGAGTGTTCAATAAATATAACTAACAGTAATGCAAGGGGAAGAAATATTAACAAACAACTGTGGGATTATAGAGGAATGAACAGTTTAGGGTTGGAGGAAGACTTAATTTTCTAACTAAACCCTAAGGGAGAGTTTGGATTTTTCAGGAAAGGACAGTGAAAAAGAAGGTATTCCAGGATGAAAAGACCATTGGGATGAAGACTCTGTTGAAGGAATTAGTGTAGGTACTCAGGAGATCATGAAGGCAGGGAACTTCTGAGTCCTTGTGGTTTGAGAATATTGTATAGCTTTGGCAGCATTTTAAAAGATAGATTAGAGATACAGAAGGCAGGTGGAAGGGAAAACCGTTGGAACCATTGTTGGGAAGAGTGACTAAGGACTGTAATGAAAATTTGGTGGAGGTGTTTGGAGCGAAGAATAAATCTGAGAACTATTGCTAAATTAGATTACTTGTTTTTTTTTTTTGTATCATCATGGTGAGGAAGGAAAAGTTGGACATGAATTTGAGTTTCTTCCTTGAATTATTAGTAGATAATGCCAATAACTTTCATCAAGCCTATGATCTTATGAAGGTATTTTGCGGTGCCTCTGAGTTATATTTTAGATCTGTAGTTGAAAATTTGTTATGAGATTTAGGGGTAGGATGTGGAATTGAGAATTTTCAGGATCCAGGGAATGAGAAGAGGGAGGGAGGAGGAGAGAGAAAGAGGATGGAAAAAAGATAAGATGGTGGAGAGATTTTCAAGATTGAAGTAATTGGATTGGATGAGCTATCAGTGGGATGGGAGAAACAATCCGAAAAAATGACTTGATAAAGGGAACTAAGACCAATAAATTTAGTAGTTAGAAGAGGGAATTAGTGACTCTTGGTAATTTTAGTAAAAGTAGGTGGAAGGAAAAAGTAAAATTCCAAGGAATTAACAAACAAGGGTTTAGTAAAGAAGTAAAAGTAGGGTATAGCATCCTTTTGGGAAAGATTAAAGAGAAAGATACGGGAAATTTGAGGGAGAAAAAGAATCTGTCAGTCAAAGTTCTTAGTTACGAACATCAGAAACTTAAGTTAAAAAATTTATTGCAGGAGATTAGGGGTTCAGGTATGGAAATTGTTGTGGTTTCAAACTGTATGTACCCAGAAAAGCTTGTTCGTAAAGTTAATCCATTTCTGTGGGCGTGGACCGGTTGTAAATAGGATTTTTTGATGAGAATTAAGGTGACCAGCATCATTCAGGATGGGTCTTAATCTTCTTAATGGAATCCTTTATAAGAGAATACACAGACAAAGAGAGAGAAAGCCATGAAAGCAAGAAACTGAAATAAACGAAACCCAGAAGAGAAGGGAGAGACCAGCAGATTCCATCATGTAACAGAAAAGTCCAGAATTTCTGGCAACTGGTCTTCAGGAAGAAAGCATCATCTTGATTTGAACATTTTTCTCAGCCTCAAAACTGTAAGCTTGTGAGCTAATAAATTCCCAGTATTTTAAAGCCAACACTTTCCATAGCATCTGCTTTGAGCAGCCTAGGAAACTAAAACAGACATCAAGAAGGAAAGGAGGCTAGGCATCTAGGACCATATCCAGAACCACAGTGAAAATAGTGCTGCCTGGCATTGTGTGGAGGTCACTACTTGCTGCCACTTAGATGTTAGATATTGTGCCTCTGCCTCTGAAATTGACATTGACATTCTTAAAAACTGGATACATTTGCTGCCATAGACGAAGAGAGTAAATTTTCCATTGGTGTTCACTGCAGAAAATTGAAGTTTTATTTTGTTTAAATTTAAGTTTTTATGATGAGATTTCTATGTCTTTGGGAGGGAGTGGGAAAATACATTGATATGGCAAAGTCCAAGAACAGAAAGTAGAAACAATAAAGCATAGATGAGGAAGACTAGTCTTAGAAATGATGAGGGGACACTTTTCTTTTAGAAAGCAAAGAGAAAATAATAGGTGAAAATACAGATAACACTTATGCAGAGTTAAGGAGAGGTTTTACTCTTTAATGATTTAGATGATGCATTTTGAGAATGAGTGTGGGGTGGTATTGGGATTTAAATTAGAACCTTTGGGGAAAAATGGAGTAAGACATCAACTAAGAATTAGTGAAATGAACAATCAGCATTGAAGGCTGGAGTTGGCGTAACATGGATTTTCAAATTGTGAATCTTGGGATGGAGGTAGTAATAAGTTTATGTAGATGGCTGTTTGTATTTAATTGAGCACTTTATGTATACCTGAGATTAAACCAGGTACTACTGTGAACAGATTAAAGAATAAAGTTCATTCTTTATTGTATTTATATATTGTATTTATACTGAAAGAAGTAGAATAGAATCAGACTACTGAGTGCCTTTTGAATATGATGCAGTAAGGTAACATTAAAAGTTTGAGAGCAGAGAAGTAATACAGGAAAAGTAATATTTAAGGAACACTGACTTATCATAAATGGGGTGGTCCAGATGGGAAGTTACTAAAGCTTGAATTTGGGTGGTAGTGATAGGAAGGAAAGGGCAAGGTTGAATAAGCAAGGCATAATTAAAAAGCAAAATACTAGATCTCAGTGATACCAGGGTATGAGGAGTGGGCAAAAATGAGTGAATTTGAAGTTCTTGTGTTGGATAGATAAGAGAATAGTGTGAAAATTGCTGAAAGGTAGCTTCAAGGTAGGAGTTAGATATTGCATGGAAGGGGTAATTGGGACTTGGTGCAAGTCAGAAACAGTATTTGAAGATGAGAAGTATAAGCTGCTTTGAACAAGGCTTGAGACATAGATTCATGAAATAATAAAACTTTTGCTGACATATACTTACAGAAAATATCATGGTGTGTGTGCTGCAATGAACTGTTAGAAAGTGAATGTTTACAGGAAACTATCACTCTGGTCAAGAAATTGAAAGGGACCAGCACTCCAGAAGTCCCTCTAACGTACTCCTTCACAAACACAAATCCTTCTCTTTTCCCCATAAATAACCACAATTCTGACTTCTCAAACTATAAGTTTAACCGGTGTTTGAACTTTATATAATACTTTTTTGTTGAACATTGTATTTGAGATTCATCCATGTTGTTATAGTTTCTTTTTTTAACCACCGGAGAGTGTTTTATTCCACTTAATAGCCATTTCTTATTGAGTTAATGTTGGGCAGATGTTTGGGTTGTTTTTAGTTAGAGACTTTTAGAAATAATACTGCTATGGAAGTATTGTACCTGTCTTTTGTTGGTGGAATTGCTTGTTCATATTATGCATATTTTTGTTGAAACAGTTTTCCAAAGTGTCTGTACCAATTTACACACCTACCAGTAGTGTAGTTGAATGAAAATGAGTTGGATCTGCTCTACATCCTCCTCAGTCCTTTTTCCTTCCACCTAAACCATGATCCATCTAGAATTTATTTTTGTGGTCGTATGAGGTAAGGTAAGGGTCCATACTTGTTTTACTCCATTTGTAATCAAATATACCAGTACCATCTATGGAAAAGATGGTACCTTTCTCACTGATGTACATTGCTGCCTTAATAATTATGTGGCCATATATGTCTGGGCTTATTTTTAGACTGTGTCCAATTGTCTCCTTTGTCTGTCTTGTACAAATGCCACAAATGTTCCTTCAGTTCAAAATATTTAAAAATTTCCATTTTGATTGTTTTGAGTCATGGTTTTATTTTGAAATTTATTGCCTCATTAAATATAGGGAGATTTTAAAGTTATCTTGGTTATTGATTTTTAACTTAATTAAATAGTGTTTGTGCTGGTTTGAAAGGATGTATATACCCTAGAAAAGCCATGTTTTAATCAAAATCCCATTTCATAAAGGTAGAATAATCCCTATTCAATAGTGTATGTTTGAAACTGTAATTAGATCATCTCCCTGGAGATGTTATTTAATCAAGAGTGGTTGTTGAGCTGGATTAGGTGACGACATGTCTCCACCCATTTGGGTGGGTTTTGGTAAGTTTCTGGAGTCCTATAAAAGAGGTTACATTTTAGAGAATGAAAGAGATTCGGAGAGAGCAGAGAATGCTATAGCACCACGAAGCAGTGTCTATCAGCCAGCGACCTTTGGAGGAGCTTCATGAAACAAAAAGCGAGGAGAAGAAGCTAGCAGATGATGCCGTATTCGTTATGTGCTCTTCCAGATGAGAGAGGAACCCTGACTATGTTCACCATGTGCCTTTCTAGATGAGACAGAAACTCTGTGTTTGCCATATGCCCTTCCACTTGAGAGAGAAACCCTGAACTTCATCAGCCTTCTTGAACCAAGGTATCTTTCCCTGGATGCCTTTGATTGGACATTTCTATAGACTTGTTGTAGTTGGGACATTTTCTTGGCCTTAGAACTTAGAACTGTGGCAGCTAGCAAACTAGAACAGTGTTAATAATTTACTCTATGATTTCAGTTATTTGGCTCAGTATGTGGTAATTTTTTTGTTGGGGAAAATGTTTCATATTTCGTTTCTATTTGTTGAGTAAAATATTATATAAATAAATAAAAATATATGTATTGTTCTAGTTTGCTAGCTGCTGGAATGCAATATACCAGAAATGGAATGGCTTTTAAAAAGGGGAATTTAATAAATTGCTAGTTTATAGTTCTAAGGCCAAGAAAATGTCCCAATTACAACAAGTCTATAGAAATGTCCAATCAAAGGCATCCAGGTAAAAATACCTTGGTTCAAGAAGGCTGATGAAATTCAGGGTTTCTCTCTCAAGTGAGAAGGTACATGGCAAACACAGTTGCAGTTTCTCTCTTGGCTGAAATGGTGCATGGTGAGCAAGGCATCATCTGCTAACTTTCTCTTGTGGCTTCCTGTTTCATGAAGCTCCCTGGGAGGCGTTTTCCTTCTTCATCTCCAAAAGGGCATTTTCCTTCTTTACCTCCAAAGGTCGCTGGCTAGTGGGCTCTCTGTTTCTTGTGGCTGTGTCGTTCTTCTCTGGCTCTCTCTGAATCTCTTTCATTCTCCAAAATATTTCCTCTTTTATAGGACTCCAGAAATTTATCAAGACCCACCCAAATGGGTGGAGACATGTCATCACCTAATCCAGTTTAAAAACCACTCTTGATTAAATCACATCTCCAGGGGGATGATCTAATTACAGTTTCAAACATACAGTGTTGAATAGGAATTATTCTGCCTTTATGAAATGGGATTTAGATTAAAACGTGGCATTTCTAGGGGACATACATCCTTTCAAACCAGCACATATATATATATATATATCAGTTAAATTCACTTGGTTGTGTTGCTCAAATCATCTGTATCCTTTCTGATTTTTTTTTCTGCTACTGTATTTTAATTACTGAGCGGTATCTTAAAATCATATATTGGGATGTAGATTTGTCTGTTTTTTATTTTTGTAAAGTTTTGCCCTTCACAGTTTTAAAAGATATTACTTGTAATCAGATTTGGAATTGTTATATCTTTCTGGGATTTGACCTTTTTATTCTTAAATGTCTCTATCTCTAGCAGTGCTTCTTGCCTTAAAAACTGCTTTGCCTGAGTTTAATATAGCTACGTTTGGCTAGTGTTTATGTTTTATATTTTCCCCAATTTTAATTTACAATCTTTTTGTGTCCTTAAATTTAAGGTGTATTTTTTTTTTTTTGTAAATGGCATGTATTTTTTTAATCCAATCTGTTTGGCTTTGTCTTTCCCCTGGAGATTACAATAATAGGTGTATTGATATTTCCCAGATATTACAGGGACCATAAAACACTAATATTCTTTATCCTCATTCCACCATTAGTTCTATTTATATCTCATAAAACGTTATTGTTTTGCAGTAAATATTTTGTTATCCCTATTTTATTTACCTTCTATGGTTCTTTAGTTCTCCCAGCATCTTAAAGTTCCGGTTTAGAATCTTTTTTTTTCTGTCTGAAGTGCATCCTTTGTGATTTCTTTAGTGGAAATCTGTAGATTAAAATCTCCCTCTTTTTTCTTTTTGTCTGAAAATTTCTCTTCTTTTACTTTCCTTTAAAAATATATAACAGCTTTATTGATAGAATTAAAATAACATACACTTCACTGGTTTAAAGAATATTATTATGTGGTTTTAGTATATTCAGAGTTGTGCGAACATCACCACAATCAGTGTTAGCATGTTTTCATTATCTCCCCCTCCCCCCAAAAAAGCAGTCACTCCTTATTTCCCCTCACCCTTTTCCCAGAACTAAGGAAGCACTAGTTTACTTTATGCTTCTATAGATTTGCCTATTCTGTACATTTCATATAAATGGAATCATAAAATATGTAGTCTTTTGCAACTAGCTTCTTTACAGTTAACATATGTTTTCAGTTTTCATCCATGTTCTGGTGTTTATCATTACTTCATTTTTTTATTGCTTATTAATATCTCATTGTATGAATATACCACATTTTGTTTATCCATTTATCATTTGTTAGATGTTTGGGTTATTTCTACTTTTTGATTAATATGAATAATGTTGTTATGAGCATCCATATACAAATTTTTGGGTACACATATAGTTTCATTTCACTTGAGTATATACCTTGGAGTAGAATTGCAGGTTCCTATGGTTAACCATGTTTAATGGTTAAGTGGAGTTGCCAGAGTGTGTTTCCGAGTAGCTGAACCACTTTAAATTCATACCATCATTCCATGAGGGTTTCAATTTCTCTACATCCTTACCAACACTTGTTATTATCTGTCTTTTAAAAATTTTAGCCATGCTAATGGGTTTGAAGTGATATGTTATTGCTGTTTTGATTTAGAGATATAGAAAAGAGCCAGGAGAGCATGAAGGAAGAAGTATCTAACTTCAGCCAGTAGGGTAAGAGAAAACTTCACAGAAGAATGATGTGGTAGTTGGAAGCTGCATGTATTCTGGAAAAACATGTTTGTTTTATTTTTAAATATTTTTATTGATAAAACAACATACATACACAAACATTCTTAACATACGAATGTTCCATACATGGTGTACAATCAGTGGCTCACAGTATCATGACATAGTATATTCAATCACCATGATCATTTTTTAGAACATTTGCATCACTCCAGAAAAAGAAAAGAAAAAAGAAAAAACTCATACGTACCATATCCCTTACCACTCTCTCTCATTGACCACTAGTATTCCCATCTTCCCAATGTATTTTAACCTTTGTCCCCTGTTCTATTTTGCTAGCTGCTGGAATGTGCACACCAGAGATGGATTGGCTTTTAATAAAAGGGGATTTATTTCGTTAGTTCTTCAGAGGAAAGGCAGCTAACTTTCAACTGAGGTTCTTTCTTACGTGGGAAGGCACAGGGTGATCTCTGCTGGCCTTTTCTCCAGGCCTCTGGGTTCCAGCAACTTTCCCCGGGGTGATTTCCTTCTGCATCTCCAAGGGCCTGGGCTAAGCTGAGAGTGCTGAGATGAGGTATGCTGAGCTGCTTGGGCTGTGTCACATTGCGCTCTCTCATTTAGGCACCACCAATTAAATCAAACATCATTCATTGCAACAGCATGCCTCTTAGCCTACTGCATATGTAATCAGCAACAGATGAGGTTCAGGTACCATTGGCTCATGTCCACAGTAACAGAACTAGGTGCCTTCACCTGGCCAAGTTGACAGCTGAACCTAACTACCACATCCCCCCATTATTATTTATTTAATATCCATATTTTTATACTCATCTGTCCATACCCTGGATTAAAGGAACATTAGACACAAGGTTTTCACAATCACACAGTCACATTGTAGAATTTATATCTTTATACAGTTATCTTCAGTCCAAGTACACTTTAACAGCTAGTTATAGAACAGATTTTAAAGTTTGGTATGGGTTACAGTTCGAAGATTTTTCGTTTTTCCTTCTAGCTGCTCCAAGACACTGGAGACCAAAAGAGATATCAGTGTAATGATTCAGCAGTCATACTCGTTTATTAAATCCTATCTTCTCTATTATACTCCTCTTTTCTTTTTTTTTTTTTGTCAAAAATAACACATATACAAAAAAGCAATTAATTTTAAAGTATATTACAACAATTAGTTGTAGAACAGATTTCAGGGTTTGGTATGGGTTACAAGTCCACAATTTTAGGTTTTTATTTCTAGTTGCTCTAAGGTACCGGAGACTAAAAGAGATATCAATATAATGATTCAGCAGTCATACTCATTTGTTAAACCCTGTTTTCTCTATTTAACTCCGCAGTCACCTTTGATCTTTCTACCTCTCTCTAGGGGTGTTTGGGCTATGCCTATTGTAACTTTTTCATGTTGGAAGGGGCTGTTTATAATATGGGATGAGGGATGGAATTAGTTGATGTTCTAGATTTAAGGACTTATCTGGTCCAGAGACCCATCTGGAGGTTGTAGGTTTCTGGAAAGTTACCCTAGTGCATGGAAGCTTTGTAGAATCTTATATATTGTCCTAGGTATTCTTTAGGATTAGCAGGAATGGTTTTGGTTGGTGTTGGGCAAGTGATGATAAGTAGCAATGTCTAACTGAAGCTTGAGAAAGAGTAACCTCCAGGGCAGCCCCTCAATTGTTTGAACTCTCTCAGCCATTGATACCTTATTTGTTAAACTTTTTTTCCCCCTTTTGGTTAGGTTGACATTATTGATCCCATGGTGCCAGGGACAGGTTCATCCCTGGGATATATACCCATTTTTTAAGCTGACGTTGAATGATATTTGCTTGAGCAGCTGAGAAAATGAAAATAGTTGTGAACCTTTTCAAAATTAAAGTTCCCAGACACCAGCCAAGGGCCAGCCTTGCAAGTAAGCCTTTTCAAGGATAGCAGTTTAGGCCTGTTAGGATAACTCCTTTCTGGACAGAAGACCATCATCTCTGAGATTTTTCTTTTAAAATGTAGTATCCATTCTATAAGTTTTGATTCTGGGCTTCTTCTGATCTTATCAGAAGAAATAGTTAGAAGGTTTTATAAATCACAACCAGGCCATATAGTCCTTGTTGCCTTGAAGGTGATGGGATTGCAATTGATAGTTAAGCCACAAAGAATAGAAACCACGTTTGTATATGCAGAGGCAATATTGCAGCTGCCACTTATGTCTAGATTTTAGATATGCAGGAAAAATGTGCATCTTGGAGTCTGTGAAATAACAAAAATTGCATTTTTGATGTTGCTTGCTGTATCAAAGAATTTAAACAGATTCAAAGAATAGTGAATATTTGTTGTTGAGATACTTTATGGAAATGATGGTTGGTTTTTGGAGTCTAGCTTTGACCATCTTTCAGAATTAAAAAAAAAAAGTACAAATTACCAGACAATGCTGAAAATTACTCTAGACATCTAATCTAGTAGTATTCACTTTCCTTTCCTTTCTCTTTTCTGTCTTGTTTCCCTTCTTTTCTCCTTCCCTTTCCTTTTTCTTTTCTGGATGAGGAATCTGAGGTCTATTGAAGTTTTAATATGCTTTTCTTTGGCTTCATCTGTAAAATTCTTTGGATTTGGAACACAGAAGAAAATACTTTTAAATTAACACAGTGATTCTGGCATTTTTGAGGGGTCTGCAAATCCATACATTTTCCATGTTTGCATTCATATTACCACCATTCTCATTCTGGGCATTATCTCATGCCTAGTTTAGTGCATTATCCTTCTATATGAGTTTCCTAGGGCTACCATAACAATTTAAAAAATATATTTTAATTGATAAATCTTTACACACATATAGTCCATCCACAATATATAATCAGTGGCTTACAGTATCACCACAAAGTTGTGTATTCATCACCATGATATTTTTAAAACACTTGCATCATTCCAGAAAAAGAAATAAAAAGGAAAAATTCATATTTGCCTACCCCTTACCCCTTCCTCTCATTGATCATGTATTTCAATCTACCCATTTTTCTAAGTCTCTTATCCACCCCTGTTTGTTTATTTTTCCTTATTTGTTTACCCATCTGTCCATCCATACCTTGAATAAAAGGAGCATCAGGCACAAGGTTTTCACAATCACATGGTCACATTGTAAAAGGTATATAGTTATATAATCTTAAAGAATCAAGGCTACTGAAGCACAGTTAAACGGTTTCAGGTACTTCCTTCTATCCGTTCCAATATGCCATAAACTAAAAAGGGATATCTGCATGATGCATAAGAATAACCTCTAGGATAATCTCTTGACTGTTTGGAATCTCTCAGCCAATGAAAACATTATTTTGTCTCATTTCTCTCCTCCCTTTTTTGGTTAAGAAGACTTTCTCAGTCCCATACCATAACAATTCGCAAATTTGGTGACCTAAAATAACAAATTTAATCTCACCATTCTAGATGGCGGAAGTCCAAAATTAAGATGTGGGCTGCTCCACGTACTCTCCAGAGCCTCTATGGGTTATTCGTTCCTTGGTTCTTCCAGCTCCTGGAGCTCCAGATATTCCTGGCTTGTGGCTGCATAACTCCAGTCTGTGCCTCTCTTTTTAATTTGGCCTTTTCTGTCTTTTCCCTGTGTCACTTTATGAGGATACTTGGCATTGGATTTAAGGCTTACTCAGATAAGCCAGGAGGATCTCCTCTCGAGATATTAACTATATCTACGAAGACCCTTATTTCAAATTAGGTTACATTCATAGTTTGTGATATGGATTATTTGGGGACCATCATTCCACACACTATACCTCCTAATTGATCTTTCTACATCCTTGTTTTATTTTCTCCAGTATAATATGTAAACTGCTGCTAAACTTTCCTACTCCTCCTTAACTTTTTGGTTTCCTGTGTCTCCTGCTGAATCTGTAGTCTCAACGCTAGCTGTGCATTCTCACCCTAAATGTTCTGTACTATAATATTTGTATATAGTTCTCTGACTAGGCTTTATGCTGCTGACGGGGTAAGAAACATGTCTCCTCTTTTGTTCTTTCTCAGCATAATGCCTGTACCTTATAGGTAGGTGTAAAATATTAGCAGAAATAATGGGTGTGCAAACAAACTGAAATAAGAATGTCTTTTTTGTTTCATCTCATTTTATTTATTTTTGTGAACACTTAAATTTTTCTCCTTCTCTAAACTTTCTTTCATTTTTTATCTCTGTGGGTCCCTTTCTTTTGTTCTACTTACAGTGTCCTTTTCTGTTTGGAAAACTCATCTTGACTAAAATTCCACCTGAATACCACTATTCGCTCAGAAAGTTACCTAGATAAAATTAGAATCGCTGATTTAGGATTAGCTGAAAGAGAATTTCACCTTCTAGATGTAATTTCTTTCTCTACACACTTTTCTTTGTACCCTTAACTAGAGTGGCTCTGATAGGGGTTGCCATACGTCCTACTTTGCTTGCGACTAACTTTACAACTGATATTCTGCTTTAATTATTATTAATGCCCACATTCCCCTTTCTAAAAAATGTTTTAGCTTGGATTACAGAATTTATGGTGACTATACCCCTAAAATTTAATGCCTTTGTGTGTCTTTTTTTTTCTTTTCTAGATTCCTAGTCTTAGAAGTTTCAGGCTGTACTATTTTCTGCCTTATAGTACCTATTGCTTAATATTCAGTGAATGAAATTCAGTAACTACTTGAGCCCTTATTATGTGCCATACACTTTCTTTTTTCTCCATGTTAGCTCACTTCTCTTTTCAGCCTAGACTTTGCCAATCGTTTTAATTGCTGTCTTGAAATATTTGATCCCTTGCCCTAATGTTTTTCATTTACTTCAGATTTATAAATTCTTCTCTAGATCAGTACAGTGCTACACATTATGCTTACTAAAATTTAATGCCTTTGTGTGTCTTTTTTTTTCTTTTCTAGATTCCTAGTCTTAGAAGTTTCAGGCTGTACTATTTTCTGCCTTATAGTACCTATTGCTTAATATTCAGTGAATGAAATTCAGTAACTACTTGAGCCCTTATTATGTGCCATACACTAGCTCCTAGCTGCTAGTGATGCTAGTGTTTGAGAAAAAGTCATATAACCACACAGATTGATGCCACTACAAAATCAAGCTTTAGTTTCACCCAAACCTCAGATATTACCCAGCACTTCTTGAGTTGGTTAGTCAGTACATTCCTGTATTATATTTGAATTTTACTGAAACATTATAAATGATGTGAAAACAGTCCTATTTTATAAGTGATAAAACAGGCTCTAGAAGAAGACTGAAAGCTTTCCCCCTAAGATCAGGAATAGGACAAGGACGGATGTCCTTTGTCACCACTGTTATTCAACATTGTACTTGAAGTTCTAGCTAGAGCAGTCAGGTAGGAAAAAGAGATGAAAGACATTCACATTGGAAAGGAAGAACTAAAACTTCCATTATTTCCGGATGACATGATACTTTACTTGGAAAATCCTGAGAAATCTACAAGAAAGTTACTTGAGCTAAAAAACAAATTTAGCAAGGTGGCAGGGTATAAAATTAATGTGCAAAAATCAGTAATGCTTCTATATACAAGCAGTAACCTAACTGAGGATTCAATTAAGGAAAAAATTCCATTCAACATAGCAACAGGTATCTAGGAATGAACTTAACTAGGGACATAAAGTTTAGTACAGAGAAAATTGCTAAAATAAATCAAAGAAGATCTAAGTAGATGGAAAGACATTCCCTGCTTATGGATGGGAAAGTTAAGTGTAGCTAAGATGTCAGTTCTACCCAAATTGATTTACAGATTCAGTGTAGTACCAGTCAAATCGCAGCAACTTGAAGACTTGGAAAACTAGTTACCAAATTCATCTGGAGGGGAATGAGACCCTAAATAGCTAACACATCCTAAAAAAGAAGGACAAAATGGGAGCATTAACACTTCCTGATTTTAAAACTTATTGTAAAGCCACAGTGGTCAAAACAGCATGGTGCTGGCATTGGTTTTGACCAATGCAATAGAATCAAGAATGCAGAAATAGTCCACCAAATCTATAGTCAACTCTTCTTCAACAAGGCCTCCAAATCCGTTGAACTTGGACAAAATAGTCTTTTCAATAAATGGTCATGGGGGCAAGCCACAGTTGTTCAGCAGGCAGAGTTCTTGTCTGCCACTCTAGAGGCCCGTGTTTGATTCCTGGTGCTTGCCCATGCAAAAAAAAAAAAAGAAAAAAAATGCGGGCATGGGAGAACTACATATCAATAGCCAAAAGGATGAAAGAGGACCCTTAGTTTACACTCTGTACAAAAAAAACTGAAAATGGATCAAACACCTAAATATATGAACTGGTATCATAAGCCTCTGTATTAGTTAGGGTTCTCTAGAGAAACATAATCAACAGAAAATATTTGTAAATATAACATTTATAAAAGTGTCTCATGTAAACATGGGAACATAGAATCCAAAATCCATAGGGCAGGCTGTGAAGCTGATGATTCTGATGGAGGCTCTGGACAGACTCCACAGGAGAAGCTTGCTGACTTAAGCAGGAAGAGAACCTGTTTTTTCTGAATCCTTCTTAAAAGGGTTCCGGTGATTAGATTAAACATCACTCATTAAAGAAGACACTCGCCTTTATAAATGATTACAAATGGAATCAGCTGTAGATGTAGCCAACATGATCATCATTTAATTCTATGAAATGTCCTCATAGCAACAGACAGGCCAGCACTTGCCCAACTAGACAAGCAGGGTACCATCACGTGGCCAAGTTGACACATGAACGTGACCATGACAGCCTCCTAGAATAACATGTAAGGAAATGTTTTCAAGATCTAGTAATAGGAGTAGCTTCCTAGACTTTACACCCAAAGCTCAGGCATCAAAAGAAAAAAACAGATAAATGGAAACTCCTCAAAATCAAATGCTTTTTATGCTTCAAAAGACTTTGTCAAAAAGTTGAAGAGGCAACCAACTCAATGGGAGAAAAATTTGGATATCGTGCATTGGATAAAGTTTTGCTATCCTGCATACATAAAGAAATCATATAACTCCACAACAAAAGAACAACAACCCAATTATAAAATGCACTAAAGATATGAATAGGCATTTTTCTGACAAGCAAATACAGATGACTAAAAAGTACATGAAGAGATGCTCGTTTTCATTAGCTATAAGGGAAATGCAGATCAAGGCTACAATGAGATTCACCCCTCACTCCTACAAGAACAGCTGCTATTAAACAAACAGGAAACTACAGATGTTGGAGAGGATGTGAAGAAATTGGGACACTTATGTGCTGCTGGTGGGAATGTATAATGGTATAGCTTCTGTGGAGGACAGTTTGGTGGTTCCTTAGGAAACTAAATATCAAGTTATCCTATGACCCAGCAAACCACTAATTGGTAGATATCCAGAAGTGATGAAATCAATGGCACAAACAGACATTTGCACACTGGTTTTCATAGCAGCATTATTCACAGTCGCCAAAAGATGGAAAAAATCCAAGCAAGTGCCCATTAACAAGATGAGTGGATTAACAAAATGTGGTAGATACATATGATGGCATATTATGCAGCAGTAAGACAAAATGATGACCTGAAGCACATGGCAAGATGAATGAGCCTTGAGGATATAATGCTGAGTGAAATAAGAAAGACACAAAAGCATAGATACTGTCTGACTCTACTTTTATGACTATGGTAAAGGTGAAATCAGAAGGCTTATAATACAGAATTATAGGGCACCTAGAGATACATGGAACCTAGAGACTGATGAATGGTAAGCTAATGAGACTGAGCTTAAATGTAAAGGAATAGATAGAAGTGAAGGCAGTTCACTAGTAGGTCTATAAGTAATATTACCATATTGAAGGTGAACATGATTGAAAGGGGTTGTATAGAGCCGTGTGTCCCACTGATTAATACAACAGATATAAATAAGTCCTTGCATGAACTACTGCAAAGGTATGAATCTTGTACAAAGAATGTATAAGTTCGAGGTATAGGGGGAAAGCTGCCATTACTTGTGATGGGCTGTGTTTAACAGGAAAATATCAATAGTACCACAGCAACACCATGGGTAAATAATGGGGGGAGGGACAACAGTTTTAGGGGAGGTTTGGATTTTCTATCTGGTGAGGTTGTGTTTATTGGTTATCTTTCTCTTGGGAACAATAAAATCTAAAATTGAGAGTGTTGATGGATTGTTCACATTGGACATTATACATGATCCCCGGTTAATGCAGGTGGCATTAACTGACTGAAAAGTAGATTGGTGAACGATGGTGTACATATGATCAAATAGGATGTATTGAGGCATCATGCTGACCTGTAGAAACCAACAAAATCTCACTCCCAATTCATATAACACCTATTCCATGTAATTATGGTGTTCAAATAAACCAACCATACAAGTTGTTAGGTAGTGTGCTACAGAAAATACAAATTTTGCACCAAATAAACATCTCTTCCTTTGGTCTCAAACAGAAATGAAGTTTTAAAACACAGCCAGCATCATCTTTTACTCTTTTGTCTGATTTACTTTGAATCTTACCTTAATTTACTTGAATCTAGGTTATTATGGTTCCAAAGTTCATGATTTTTTTTTTATCCCTCCCTGCTACTCATCTGTAAAGTCTCATTCTTAAATCTGAGATGTATACCGCTGAACCTTAATGTACTTTTTCCGAGATGCAACATTTAAACATTTAACCGCTGTAAATCACTTTAAATGTTGCATAAACGTTTAACCGCTGTAAAAGCTTAATGTACTTTTTCAGAGATGCAACATTTAAAACAAGTTTGAAATTTGGGGGGATTATTAATGAATAGATGCGTATAAGTTTTGACCTGCATCATTATAGAAGGATTGATAGATCATTAGTGGACTTGATAGAAGATCAGTGTTCTTTTCTGTGGTAAAAATGTCAGCTTCTTCTGAGAAAGATAATTACATGTTCTCAGGACCTCTGTTTTTTATATATACCTATCACAAGAAGTTTGAAGTAAATCAAAGGATCAGAAGTAAATTTTATTAGTATGGTTCAAAAAAATAATTCTTTTGGTTGAAAATTGTCAATACAGTTATAAAATTTACTACTGGAATAACAGTAAGGACTAAGATAATATAATTGTAGAATTTGGGGGAATAAATTGTATTATGATTAAAAATCAATATTTGAGAATTGCAACAATATGGCTCATAGTTTGAAATGGGAATTGAAAAAGCATTAGTTACTGTTATTAAAATTTTGTCTCATGCATTCTACCTGTGGTGGAAGTATAGCTGATTGAAGAATTACGACCCTTTTCCCTTTCTTATTTTCAAAATCGCTTGGTTTTTGAATGACCCAACTAATAGTCTTCTAAGTTCTCTTTCTATGAAACATTTAAAAATTAATCATAATGTGGTCAGCGTGATGGAGTTAGAAATATTACTTTTCAAAGCCAGGAGTTTTCTTCTTAGATATGTTATGCCACTAATTAGCTATAAGATAAGGGTAAATCACTTCATCTTTTCTGTAAAATTAGATCAGATGCTCTGTAAGTTTTCTTCCTGGTCTGCAATCTTGTGCTTCTCTTATGAAAATATGAAGAAACTGTACTTTAAGGCATAAAGTAAATTCAATCTTATTTATGTTGCTTGGTTTGGTTAAATCAAGATATTTCCTTATTTGAAATCAACTTAATATTGTGATGGGTTGAGAATAGTTGGTGGAAATGACATTTTAGAAAAAGGCTAAAATGTCCACTTATTAAAGAGAAGATATAGTGGGATGAAATTTAATGCATATAAATAGAGGTAAATAAGTTAAAAATTTAAATAGTGAGTACATGGGTAATTTAGTGGTAGAATTTTAGCCTGCCATTCAGGAGACCTGGGTTTGATTCCCGGCATTTGTACTCCCCAAATAAAAACACACAGCATACAAAAGAAATTTAAAAAAAAAAATGAGTATTAACTCTTTGAGGCTGATTTGTTTTTAGCTTTATAGAAAACTGTGGACCTGTAATTAGAAGGGAGGTTAACCCTTATTGAACTTTTATTCTAGAATTGTACTATGTAGAATTTTCTGCAGTGATGCAAATATTATAGAGCTGCATTGTTCATTACTGTAATCACTAGCTACCCATGGCAATTGAGCATTTGAAATTCTGCTAGTGTAATTGGAAATCTGGATTTTAAACTTTATTTTATTTTAATTTAAATCTAAGCAGCCACATTTGGTTACTGGTCATTGTATTGGACAGTGCTGTTATAAGAAATACTAGGCTCTGTGTCTGAGGATGATTAGAAGACTTTAGTTCTAGTTCTCTAGTGTGTTGTTTTGGATTCAGTCTTTCTTTCCAGTTTATTTATGCTACTGCCTTTTGGCCTTTGGTGAGCCTGGAATGGGCTTCCTAGTCTATGAAAATGTTAGCCTTGAAGGCACAACTCACATGCTACCTCTTGCAAAGTTTTCCCTGATTCCCTGGGCCTAGGTAAATGGTACTTTAAAGTGTTTATATGACTCAAGGTAAGTCTTTTAACCTTTCTGATTCTTTACCTGTCATAGGAAGAAAAAATATCCCTGTCTACCTCACAGAGGGATTTTTTGGGTGGGGGTCGTGTGAGTAATGGGAATCAGATGAAATGGTTTATGTGAAAGCTTGGACAGTTTTCACAAAAGTATCATTGTAAGGTTACTAGATGCTTTATAAATATGAAAATTGAGTTCTAGAGAAATGAACTTTTCTACTGTCCAGCTATCATTTCCTCTTTTCCACCACACTCTCTTGTACCTCAAATCCAAGAAAGTTTCACATGGTTTTACAATCCTTTGATCCTACTTCCTTTTCTTCTTGCCCAGTTTAGAGTCCATAACCGATCATTAAACCATTTCTTTTGTATGCACCTTTGACTCCTTTACCTCTGTCTCCTTTAATTGTGCATGCCTGATGACACCCTAACTCAAGTTAAATCTGGTTAAAACTCTCTGCCTTCTTTATGCCTACACCCAGGCAGTTGAATGCTGATTGATGTCACTTTTAAATCAAGGCCAATAACGTCAAAACTCTGAAATCTTACTTTACTTTAGTCAGCAGCTCTCAAACTGTTTTGGTCTCAGGACCTTTTTACACTCTCAAGAATTATTTAGGACTGCAGAGAGCTTTTTGTTTAATGCACTTCTCATCTCCTCTCTACCTCATACCCCTTAAAAATGTTCCTCTTCCTCTTTCTCTTTTTGATTAATGGCAGTGCCATCATTTCCAATTGCTCAGGCCAAAACCCTTTGCATAATTTTGCCCATTCCTAATAAATTCCTTACAAGTATTCTAGGTTTTGTCCTTACTGCTTACCATCTATTTCCAAAATGGCAGAGTGATCCTTTAAAAGGGAAGTTAGAATATGTCCTGTTTATTTTAAAACTCTGTAGGAGCTTATTCTGATAAAAGCCAAATTTTAAAATGGTATATATGATCCCGTCCCTGCTGTCTCTCTGACCTTATCTCCTGCCATTCTTCTATTCACTCACTTAATTTCAGCCTGATTCTCTCTGCCTGAAAGTATTTTTCTCTTTACTCACTCACTTTTTTTCCTGTCTTTGCTTCAATGTCATTATATCGAAGAAGACTTCTTTTATCCCTCTTAGATCAGAAAACTCTGCTGCATCTCCTATCTTCCACCCTAAAGCAATCAGTCTCCCACTTACCTTGCTTTGTTTTCCTTCATAGTTCTTAACAGGTGATGTATTTTTACAGATATACCTCATTTTATTGTGTTTTGCAGATACTGCTTGCTTTTTTTTTTTTTTTTTAACATATTGATGGTTCTCTGCAACCTGTGAATAGAGTCTTTTGGCACCACTTTTCCAACATGTGCTCGGTTTTGTCTGTCACATTTTTGGTAATTCCAGCAATATTTTAAACTTTCTCATTATTATTGTATCTGTTATGGTAATCTGTGGTCAGTAATCTTTTTTTCTTTTAAATAGTTTTAGTCACACACCATACAATCCATCCAAAGTGTATAATGAGTGGCTCTCAGTCTAATCCCAGAGTTGTGCATTCACCACCACAGTCAATTTTAGAACATTTTCATTGCTGAAAAAAAAAAAGCCCATACTGACTTATTACTCCCTTATTATAGATGCTTAGCTTTGTTATAGTACCTTCGTTACAGTTGATGAAAGAATATTACAGTGTTACTGTTAACTGTAGTCCATAGTTAATTTTCTCCCTTATACTACCTTATTACTTGTAGTACTGATATATATTTGTTCTAGCTCATATAAGAACTTTGTTATATTTTTACAATTAACCACAGTTGTCATCTCCAACAGATTTCGCTATGTTATGCAGTCCCATAATTTATCCTCTAGCTTTCTTTCTAGTAACATATACAACCCTAGAGTTCCTTTTTCATCTGTACTTACATTCAGCACTGCTAATTACACTTACAGTATTGTGCTACCATCACCTCTGTCCATTTCCAGATATCTACAATCAACCTTATTAAAAATTCTCTATACCTTAAGCCTCATCTCTCTATGGTCTACTCTCTGTCTCCTGATAACTGTACTATAGATTTTAACTACCTGAGTTTACTCCTTATAATTGGGTCATATTAGTGAGACCATACAGTATTTGCCCTTTTGTGTTTTCCTTATTTCGTGTAATGTAATGTCCTAAAGTTTCATCCATGTTGTTGCATTCATTGGGACTTCATTCCTTCTTACAGCTGGATAATATTTCATCATATGTACGTACCACAGTTTGTTTATTCATCATCATATGTATGTACCACAGTTTGTTTATTCACTCATCAGTTGATGGACACTTGGGTTGTTTACATTTTTGGCAATTGTGAATAATACCACTCTGAGCATGGGTGTGTAAATATCTGTTCAAGCCCTTCTTTCAGTTCTTCTGAGTATGTACCTAGTCACGAGATTACCAGATCATATGGCGGTTATATACAAGGCATCCTGAGGAACCACAAAACTATCTTTCAAAACGGCTGCACCATTCTACATTCCCACCAGCAGTGAATAAGTAACTGTTCCTGTTTCTTGAAGGAAATTAAAAGTACTACTCCAGTGAACACACAAATAATAAGAAAATGGGATAACCTTGTTTGATTTTGAGAAAGATTTAGTGGTCTGAATAGAATATCAAATGAGCCATAACATTCCCTTAAGCCAAAGCCTGACCCCAACCAAGGCTGTAACTCTTTGCTGTGAAGACTGATAGAGGTGAGAAAGCTCCAGAAAAGAAGTGAAGCTAGCAGAGGTTGGTTGCCTGGCTTCAAAGCTTGGAAGGACAGGCTTACTCTCTTCTTAGGTGTTAATGCAGCTGATGATTTTAAGTTGAAGCCATTGTTCGTTTAATATTCTGGAAATCTCTGGGCCCTTAAGATTAATGCTAAATCTATTCTGCCTTTGCTTTATAAATGGAATAATAAAGCCTGGCTGATAGTACATCATGTTTACAACATGCTTGACTGAATATTTTAAGCCCACTGTTGAAGCATGCTGCTTGGAATAAAAGATTCTTTTGAAAATATTACTGCTCATTCCTTAGTGATGCGGTGCATCACTTAGGAACTCTGATGGAGATGTATAATACAAGTAATGTTTTCTTACCTTCTAACACAGCATCCATTCTGCAGCTCGTATATAAAGAAATCATTTGAGTTTCAAGTTTTAGGATTTAAGAAATACAATTCATGGGCTGTAGCTGCTATAGATGGTGATTCCTCTGATGGATCTGGGCAAAGTAAATTGAAAGCTTTCTGGAAATGTCACCATTTTAGATACTATTAAGAATATTCATGATTCATTGGAGAAGGTCAGACTGTCAATATTAACAGGACTTTGGAAGAAGTTGATTCCAGTCCTCATGGGTGATTAAGGAGTTCTAGAATTCAGTGGACAAAGTGACTATAGATTGGAACAGCTGTAGGTCAAATAGCAAGAGAAGTAGAATTAGAAGTGGATCCTGAAGATGTGAATGAATTGTGGCAATTTCATAATAAATTTTAAGTAGATGAAGAGTTGTTTTTAATGGATGAGGAAAGAAAGTGGTTTTTTGAGATGGAATCCTATTCCTGGTGAAGACTGCTGTGAAAATTGTTGAACAGACAACAAATTGTTTAGAATATTGCATGAACTTAGTTGATAAAGCAGTGGCAGGTTTTGAGAGGATTGATTCCAATTTTCAGAGAAGTCTTACTGTGGGTAAAGAATGCTGTCAACCTATATCTCATGTTACAGAGAAACTTTTCATTGAAAGTAAGAGTCAATTGATTGGTAAGCATCATTGTTTCCTTATTTTAAGAAATGGCCAAAGCCATCTCCACCTTTCAGTAACCACCACCCTGATTAGTCAGCAACCATCAACATCAAGGCAAGATCCTCCACCAGCAAAAAGATTAGGACTCGCTGAAGGTTCAGATTATGGTTAGCATTTTGTAACTGGAAAATATTTTTAAATTAAGTGATGCGCTTTTTTTAGATATAATGCTATTGCACATTTAATAGACTAAGTATAGAGTAAACATGAGTTTTATATATACTGGGAAACAAAATTGGTGTGACTCACTTTATTGTGATATTTGCTTTATTATAGTGCTCTAGAACTGAGTATCTCTTTGTTTATTCTCTGTATCTACAATTAGAAGGTGAGTTCATAAGGTCAGGAATTTCTGTTCAGTCCAGTTTTCAGCACCTAGCGCAGTGCTTGGCATCAAGTATGAACCCAATACATATCAATAAATACATGAGTCAGGTCCTCTCAACCAGTTTTTTTTAAAGCAGTTTTATTAACACACTATACAGTCTATCCAGAGTATACAATAAATGGCTCTCAATATAACCATAGAGTTGTGCTTTCATCACCACAATCAAATTTTAAATAATTTTCATAGCTCAAAAAGAAAAAGCACATACCCCTTATGCCCCACTATTATTTACACTTAGCTTTGCTGTGGTTCCTTTGTTACAATTGATGGAAGAAAGTTAAGATATTATTGTTAACTATAGTTCATTGTTTGCATAAGATGTATTTTTTTCATATGCCACCCTATAATTAACACCTTGTAGTTGTTAGTTATAGTTGTGTTCTAATTCATGGAACAACATTCATATATTTGTACTATTAACCATTTTCTTCATCCACAGTAGGGTTCATTATATTATGTAATTCTTTGTTTCATCCTGTAGCTTTCCTTCTAGTGATATATATTACCCTAAACCTTCCCTTTCAAGCACAGTCACATTCTTGATTCAGTGATGTTATTTACACATGCAGTAGTGTGCAATTATTATCACCTCTATCTGTTTCCAAACATTTATAATCCAACTTGTTTAAAAATTCTGCACAAAGAAATTAGGCATTAGTTCCTCCTTCTCTATCCATGTTCTATCTTCTGGCAGCCTATATTCTAGATTCTAACTCTATCCGATTGCTTATTGTATTTAGTTCTGTATTAGTTAGGGTTTTCTAGAGAAACAGAATTAACAGGGAACACTTGCAAATATAAAATTTATAAAAGTGTCTCACGTGACTGTAGGAACGCAGAGTCCAAAATCCACAGGGCAGGCTGCGAAGCCGATGACTCCGATGGATGGCCTGGATGAACTCCACAGGAGAGGCTCACCAGCCAAAGCAGGAATGGAACCTGTCTCCTCTGAGTCCTCCTTAAAAGGCTTCCCGTGATTAGATTTAGCATCACTAATTTCAGAAGACACTCCCCTTTGGCTGATTACAAATGGAATCAGCTGTGAATGCAGCTGACGTGATCATGACCTAATCCTATGAAATGTCCTCATTGCAACAGACAGGCTAGCGCTTGCCCAATCAGATAAACAGGTACCACAACTTGGCCAACTTGACACCTGTCCCTAACCATGACAGTCCACCCCTTGTCAACTTGGCACCTGTATATATATCACCTTAGACCATACTTAATTTGCAAATGAAAACAAATAAGCACACATTTTTTTTCTTTTACCTGACAATACTCAACTGTCCTGCATATAACTGGAAACACATTAAATCTCTCCAGAATAGGGTGCAAATCCTTGGGCAACATTCATTCTTAAACTTGATATCATACAACTTAAATAGTATAACATGAACAAAACAGCATTACAGTCCTCGTTTCTGTAACTGATCACGTGGTTGAAGTTCATGTTTATCACTACCTTCTTTCACTACCCATTCTATGTCCCCTTTCCCCTCAGCAAGCACTTCAGCTGGCCTGGTTCTTTGCCTGGTGGGGTGACCCAAACCTTCATTCCTGAAGTTTCAGAGCCATTAGTAGTCCTGCCCAGATTGTGTTGTTGCAGTTTTCCATTGATTTTAATCACAGGACATGGTAGTACTAATAGACCAGGGGATCTCCTATATTCCAAGAAAACTCTTCTTTACCTCCATTATGTAGTTGCAGTCCTACTTCCTTCTGATAGTCAGGGTCATTTACCCCAGACAATAATGTAATCCCCTTCTTGGCGTGTTGATCCAGAGGCATAAGTAGCCCAAAGTGACCAGGTGACAATCTTAACTTCCAGTTCAGTGGTATCATTGTTGTTTCTCCTGGAGGAAGGACACCCCATTTTGGAACTAAAACTTGTAGACCAGCAGAACTCAGGGTAGCAGGGACAGGAAGCAAAAATTTTCCTAGTGGATCACTAGGGGTAATAGTGAGTGGCACCACACCCATTTTCACCCCTTGGTTCCTGGACCCATGGATTCTGGCTACGGGAGAAACAGCACCATACAGCAGATGCTGATTCAGAGCATACACAGCTTCCTGGAGAACATTACCCCAGCCTTTCAAGTTTTTGCCACCTAGTTGGCACTGTAATTGAGTTTTCAAAAGGCCATTCCACCGTTCTATCAATCCAGCTGCATCTGGATGATGGGGAACATGGTAAGACCAGAGAATTCCATGAGCATGTGCCCATTCCCGCACTTCATTTGCTGTGAAGTGTGTTCCTTGATCTGAAGCAATGTTATGTGGAATACCATGATGATGGGATAAGGCATTCTGTAAGGCCATGGATGGTAGTTTTGGCAGAAGCATTGCATGCAGGGAAAGCAAACCCATATCCAGAGTATGTGTCTATTCCAGTTAGAACAAATCGCTGCCCCTTCCATGAAGGGAGTGGTCCAGTGTAATCAACCTGCCACCATGTAGCTGGCTGGTCACCTCGGGGAATGGTGCCATATCGGGGGCTGAGTGTGGGTCTCTGCTGCTGGCAGATTGGGCACTCAGCAGTGGCTGTAGCCAGGTCAGCTTTGGTGAGTGGAAGTCCATGTTGCTGAGCCCATGCATAACCTCCATCCCTACCAGCATGACCACTTTGTTCATGAGCCCATTGGGCAATAACAGGAGTTGCTGGGGAAAGAGGCTGACTGGTATCCATAGAATGGGTCATCTTATCCACTAGATTATTAAAACCTTCCTCTGCTGAAGTCACCCTCTGGTGTGCATTCACATGAGACACAAATATCTTGATGTTTTTAGCCCACTCAGAAAAATCTGTCCACATACTTCTTCCCCAGATCTCTTTGTCACCAATTTTCCAATTTTGGTCTTTCCAAATCCCTGACCATCCAGCCAAACCGTTAGCAACAGCCCATGAGTCGGTATACAAATGCACCTCTGGCCAGTTTTCCTTCCAAGCAAAATGAACAACCAGGTGCATTGCTCGAAGTTCTGCCCACTGGGAGGATTTCCCCTCACCACTGTCCTTCAAGGACACCCCAGAAAGGGGTTGTAATGCTGCAGCTGTCCACTTTCGGGTGGTACATGCATATCGTGCTGAAATATCTGTAAACCAGGCCCAAGTTTTCTCTTCCTCAGTCAATTCACTGTAAGGAACTCCCCAAGAGGCCATAGCTCTGGTCTGGGAAAGAGAAGGTAATGTGGCAGCAGGAGTGGAAACCATGGGCATTTGTGCCACTTCTTCATGTAACTTACTTGTGCCTTCAGGACCTGCTCTGGCTCTATCTCATATATACCATTTCCATTTTACAATAGAGTGCTGCTGTGCACGCCCAACTTTATGGCTTGGTGGGTCAGACAACACCCAACTCATGATAGGCAACTCAGGTCTCATGGTAACTTGGTGGCCCATGGTTAAGCGTTCAGTCTCTACTAAGGCCCAGTAGCAGACCAAAAGCTGTTTCTCAAAAGGAAAGTAGTTATCTGCAGCAGATGGTAAGGCTTTGCTCCAAAATCCTAAGGGTCTGCATTGTAATTCTCCTATAGGGGCCTGCCAAAGGCTCCAGACAGCATCTCTATTTGCCACTGACACTTCCAGCACCATTGGATCTGCTGGATCATACGACCCAAGTGGCAGAGCAGCATGCACAGCAGCCTGGACCTGTCACAGAGCCTCCTCTTGTTCAGGTCCCCACTCAAAATTAGCAGCTTTTCTGGTCACTCGATAAATGGGCCGGAGTAGCACACCCAAATGAGGAATATGTTGTCGCCAAAATCGAAAAAGACCAACTAGGCGTTGTGCCTCTTTTTTGGTTGTGGGAGGGGCCAGATGCAGCAATTTATCCTTCACCTTAGAAGGGATATCTCGACATGCCCCACGCCACTGGACACCTAGAAATTTTACTGAGGTGGAAGGGCCCTGTATTTTTGTTGGATTTATCTCCCATCCTCTGACACGCAAATGCCTTACCAGTAAATCTAGAGTAGTTGCTACTTCTTGTTCACTAGGTCCAGTCAACATGATATCATCAATATAATGGACCAGTGTGATGTCTTGTGGGAGGCAGAAACGATCAAGGTCTCTGCCAACAAGATTATGACATAGGGCTGGAGAGTTGATATACCCTTGAGGTAGGACAGTGAAAGTATATTGCTGACCTTGCCAGCTGAAAGCAAACTGTTTCTGGTGGTCCTTACTAATAGCTATTGAGAAAAAAGCGTTTGCCAGATCAATAGCTGCATACCAGGTACCAGGGGATGTATTGATTTGCTCAAGCAATGATACTACATGTGAAACAGCAGCTGCAATTGGAGTTACCACCTCGTTGAGTTTACGATAATCCACTGTCGTTCTCCAAGACCCATCTGTTTTCTGCACAGGCCAAATAGAAGAGTTGAACGGGGATGTGGTGGGAATCACCACCCCTGCATCTTTCAAGTCCTTAAGAGTGGCAGTAATCTCTGCGATCCCACCAGGAATACGGTATTGCTTCTGATTTACTATTTTGCTTGGTAGGGGCAATTCTAGTGGCTTCCACTTGACCTTTCCCACCATAATAGCCCTCACTGCACGAGTTAGAGAACCAACGTGGGGATTCTGCCAGTTGCTCAGTATGTCTATGCCAATTATACATTCCGGAACTGGGGAAATAACTACAGGATGGGTCCGGGGGCCCACTGGACCCACTGTGAGATGGATCTGAGCTAAAACTCCATTGATCACCTGACTTCCATAAGCCCCCACTCTGGTGGTCCAGAGTGATGTTTTGGGTCCCCTGGAATTAATGTCACTTCTGAACCAGTGTCTAGTAATCCCTGAAATATCTGATAATTTCCTTTTCCCCAATGTACAGTTACCCTGGTAAAAGGCCGTTGGTCTCCTTGGGGAAGACTTAAAGGAAGGTTAACAGTATAAATTTGTGGCAGTGTAACAGGGTTCTCCCCCATAGGGACCTGGCCTTCCCTTCATTCAAGAGTCTCAGGGTCTGTAAACTGTTTCAAGTCTGGAAATTGATTAAGGGACCGTGACTCTGTGTTTTCGTAATTCAGGTTAGACTTCTGTTCACTTGACCTAGAACTCTTTTGTTTATACAGCTCCAACAAGAATTTAGTAGACTGCCCTTCTATTGTATTTCTAGGCACCCCATGATTTACTAGCCAATGCCACAAATCTCTGCGTGTCATATAATTTTGATGCCTCTTTTGAGTTTGTTGTCTATTACAATAGCTGCGTCTACCCTGTCTTTGGTGATTAAGTGCTGCCACCTGTGTGTTTAATCGCCATTGTGTTTAAGGATTCCAGCTCAGTGACAGCAGTTCCTACAGTAATATCTGACCTACAGAGAAGTGCAACCACAGAGCTCTTGAGGGATGATGGTGCTAGTCTCACAAACTTATTTCTCACTGTTCTGGTAAAAGGTGCATCCTCTGGACATTCCTAGGGTGTAAGAGCAGGCTTTGCATGATAAATCCCCTCTAACATTCCAATCTCTCTAAGCCTCTGGATCCCCTTATCTACATTATACCAGGGCAGTTCTGGCATTTCAACCTCAGGTAATGTTGGCCACCTTTTGATCCATGTTTCAACCAACCACGCAAACAAGCTGTTAACACCTTTTCTTACTGCTCGAGCTATAACATTGAATGCAGAATCTCTGCTTAGTGGGCCCATATCAATAAATTCATCCTGATCCAGCCTTATATTCCTCCCACCATTATCCCACACTCTTAAAATCCATTGCCACACATATTCCCCTGATTTCTGTCTATATAAATTGGAAAACTCACACAGTTCTTTTGGAGTATAACGTACCTCCTCATGTGTGATACTTTGTACCTCACCTTCAGGGGCCTCTTGGGACTTTAGTCTACTTATAGGTCCAGAAGAAATGAGGGGTGGTGGGGGTGGGTCATGAAAAGAATTAGAAATATCTTCCAAGCCGTTTGCTTCAGGGCTTTCATTTGCAGTTTCATCTGGTGAAACAGGATTAATAACTCTAGGGCTAATCCCTTCAGGAGGAGGTTGGGTGGCCAACTCCTCAAGGCAGGCTGGAGGTGGGGCGGCTATGTCCTCAGGGCAGACTATTACTGGGTTATCTAGAGAAGGCTCAGCATGGTCTAGGGTTTCAACCTCACCCCCAACATCATTATCAATCCATATGTCACCATCCCATTTTCCAGCATTCCACTCCTTTCCAATCAATGCCCTCACTTTAACGGCAGACATCATGCAAGACTGAGATTTCAGTTTACGTTGTAAAGTTGCTACTCTAACAATAAGATTCTGAGTCTGATTTTCAGAGATCTCAAGTCTACGGCTACAGGAAATAATATTTTCCTTCAGGATACTCATAGAAACGTCTGCATCTTTCAGACGGCGCTTAAGCTTCTCGTTTAAAGCCTTAAGCCTATCCCTTTCACCCCTTAATGTAGACAGTGTATGTAACAACAACCAACCAACATCTCTATAACTCTTATTTCTACAAAACTCTGTAAAGGTGTCCAAAACATTATCCCCCAGAGTCTGGCTTCGTACAAGCGAAGCATTAGGAGAATCAAATGATGATATTTTGACTATCTCCTTTGCCAACTCACTCCATGAATTGGGAGTGTCATTCTGATTACAGGAATCAGAGTCCTTTGTGTCTCTGAGTCCAGTCAGAGTAGAAAACCATTCATAAAACCCATGTTTAAGATTCTGTTTCTTAAGAACCACTCCTGGTACCAAGATGTGTTAGTTAGGGTTCTCTAGAGAAACAGAATCAACAGGGAACACTTGCAAATATAAAATTTATAAAAGTGTCTCACGTTACCATAGGAACGCAGAGTCCAAAATCCACAGGGCAGGCTGCAAAGCCGATGACTCCAATGGATGGCCTGGATGAACTCCACAGGAGAGGCTCACCAGCCAAAGCAGGAATGGAACCTGTCTCCTCTGAGTCCTCCTTAAGAGGCTTCCCATGATTAGATTTAGCATCACTAATTTCAGAAGACACTCCCCTTTGGCTGATTACAAATGGAATCAGCTGTGGATGTAGCCGACGTGATCATGACCTAATCCTATGAAATGTCCTCATTGCAACAGACAGGCTAGCGCTTGCCCAATCAGATAAACAGGTACCACAACTTGGCCAAGTTGACGCCTGTCCCTAACCATGACAAGTTCGTATTAGTAAGATCATGCCATATTTTTCCTTTTGTGTCTAACTTACTTTACTAAGCATAATGTCCTCAAGGTTCATTCATATTGTCACATACATCAAGACTTCATTCTTTCTTACAGCTGAATAATACTCCATCGTATTATTTTGTTTATCCATTCAGCAGTTAATGCACACTTGAGTTGCTTCCATCTTTTGACAGTTGTTCATGTTCCTGCTTTTGGTTCCTCTGAATATATGTTTGTTTAGTAGTTGGATTTCCAGATCATATGGCATTTCTGTACTTAGCTTCTCCAGGAACTGCCAAACTGTTTTCCACAGCAGCTGTACCGTTTTCCATTCTCAGCATTTCTTCACATCCTTTTCAACTTTTGTTGGTCTCTGTTTGTTTAGTAATGGCCATTCTAGTATGTGTATAGTGGTATCTCACTGTGGTTTTGATTTGCATTTCCCTAATAACCGGTGAAGCCGAACATATTTCTTTTCATGTGCTTTTTAGGCTATTTGTGTTTCATTTTTGAAAAAAGGATTAATCGTGTCGTTTGCTCATTTTTTAATTGGGTTGTTTGTATTTTGCTGCTGTTGTTGAATTCTGAGATTTCTTTATATATTCTGGATATTAAATCCTTATCAGGTATGTTATTAATGTAAAGGCAGTGCTTATTTCAACTATTTTATCCTTTGGCTCTTGTTATATCTTACTTTTTTTCTCTCTTTTTATCCTTTTAGTTACCCTTATTGATAATCCTCACTTCTTCACTCTTTTCCATGTCTCTCTTTCCTGTCTTTTCAGCCTGCAAAACTCCCTTTACTGTTTATTGTAGGGCTGGTCTCTTGTTAAGGACCTTTCTCAGCTTCTGTTTATCTGTGAATATTTCAGACTGTCCCTCATTTTTGAAGGACAGTTTTGTTGGATAAAGAATTCATGACTGGCAATTTTTTTCTTTCAGTATCTTATATATATATATCATACCACTGCCTTCTTTCTTCCATAGTTTCTGATGAGAAATTGGCATTTTTTGGGTGCTGTGATGATGTGAGTCACTTCTTCTTGTGCTTTCAGAATTATCTCTTTATCTTTGGCATTTGGCAGTCTGATTAGTGTATGTCTTGGAGTGGGTCTGTTTGCATATATTCAGTTTCGAGTATGCTACACTTCTTGGATATGCATATTTATGTCTTTTGGGGAGTTGGGAAATGTTCAGCCATTATTTCCTTCAATATTTTGTCTGCCAGTTTTACCTTCTCTTCTCCCTCTGGGACACCCAAATGTCTATGTTTGTGTGCTTCTAGCTGTTTTTTAATTCCCTGAAACCTTACTCAATTTTTTCTATTCTGTTCTCTATCCATTGTTTTTTATGTTCAATTTTGAATGACCTGATTTCTAGCTCACGGATCCTTTTTCCTGCATGTTCAACTCTGCTCTTTTATGCCTTTAGTGTATTTTTAATCTCTTCTATTGTGCTTTTCATTCCTGTACGATGTTATTTTTCTTTGTATGCTTTCAAATTCTACTTTTATGCTCACCCAGTATCTTAATATCCTTTATATTTTTAGCCATATTATCCTTCATCTCCTTGAATTGACTTAGGAGAATTATCTGAACATCTTCCATTAGTTGTTCCAAATTCTGTTCTCTTTGGCTGTATCTTCCTGTTTCTTAGTATGGCTTTTTTTTTGGCTAGTTACTGGGCATCTGAATATCTTGATAGATTTGTTTTGAAGGTCAGTTTCTTGGCTAGGATTTTGTTGTTGATTGGATTTGTGCTAAAGCTCTTTAAGATAGTTGGTTCATCAGTATTTCCCAAACAAAACAGGACCAGGTCCCCACGAAGGGGTTGATAAAAAGATATCAAGAGCCCTGGGAGTGGGTCAGAAAAGAGTCCCAAAAGCCTTTTTTTAAAAATGCAGCTTCCTAAGGCTGCATTTTCCTGGCTGCCCAACAGGTGATGCTCTTTGCCAAAACTCCTTTTTTTCTTTGTAATATAAATTTATTTTGGTCTTTTGTTTTTTACTGTTTTTATATGTTTCTCTTAATTTTTAATGCAGTTTTATTGAGAAATATTCAAATACCATATAATCTGTCTAAAGTATACAATTGATGGGTCACAGTATCATTACATAGTTGTGCATTCTTCATCATGATCAAATTTTGAACCTTTTCAATAGTTTAGAAAAAAAAATAAAAGTAAAAAGAAAGCCCCAAACATCTCATTCCTCTTATCCCTCTCCCATTATTGACCTATAATATTGGTGTGGTATATTTATTATTGTTTTTGAAACAATATCAAGATATTACTGTTAACTATAGTAGTAATTTTCAGTAGGTACATTTTCCTCCTATGCACTGTATTATTAACTCCTTGTAGTAGTGTTGTACATTTTTTCCTAGTTCATGAAAGAACTCCTTCTTAATATTTCCCTGAAAGTATGATCTTTTGACCTGCCCATCAGGTGTTGGTCTTCTGAAACCTATTCCCCTGAACCCTAGAAGGCAGGATATTTTTAGCCTTTTGCCAGCCCAACCTCTCACACAGTCATAACAGTGGTGCTGCAGCTCCTGACTGGGATGGGCTAGAACAGTGGGCTTCTGTAGTCTAAGTTTGCTGGCCCATGTTTGGGTCACTCCCGGGTAGTATTCCCTTTTGTACTTGGGGTAGAGGACTCCTGTGGTATTATCAGACCACAGCAGTCCACCAGGTTAATTGGCACCGCCAAAATCTGCTTGCCTCAACTGTGGAATGAGCACCAGGAGCCAAAGTTACTCACAGTCTCTTACTGTGACTTCTCAGTCTCTTCATCCATATTTGCATAAGTATTTCACAGAACTCCCCTGGTCTCTTGAGCCCCAGAACAGTTGATTTGGACAGTTTCTGCCTGTCTGCTCACTGTTTCTGGAAGAAGAGAGAGCCCTGCAGCTTCCTCCCTTTCTGCCATTTTTTCTCCTACCCAATTTTTGGCATATGAACCAGATTTTTCTTTAGAATACAGGACCCAGAATTAGCCTTTTTAGGTATGACATGAGAAGTTAGAGGTGCTTTAAATATTCTAATTATATTTGAGTTTACAGTTTATAAATATTTTTATGTTTTTATTTAATTCAGTTGGCTACCCCTACTGTGCTTATTTCTCTTATGAAAGTTGAGTGTTCTGTACTTTTTTCAAAGTAAAATTTTTGTTACATTTTCAAAGTTAACATGACAAACATTTATAAGATTAAAGTAACATACTAATTATTAATTATGCTTGTGATAAATTTGGTTCATTTAAAATGTGTTGAGGTATACAGAAATTGCTGATAATACCTAGATTCTGTTATATTGCTAGTTTGTACAAAGTATATATTTCAGTATTTGCCTCAAAAAGTTACTGTAAATTTTGAGGCATCTGAAAGGATCAGTACCTTAAAGATCTTTGCAGGTTTTGTTTGTAGTTTGACACAGGTAAAAATACATGTTTTTATTTGTAGAATATTTCGTATACCTATTTTGTGGATCCTAACATTTCAAAGATTCTGAAATCTAAAATATCCAGGGTACCTATCCTTTCCTGTAGGTTGAGAAGCAAGATGCACAAAAGTTATCAGAAACCCTCAATAGATTATTTAGCTTTATGATGACATTACTTCTTTACTTTTTGTTTCATTGCTGAAGCCAAAAAAGAAAACTGTTGCCACTTTATTCATATTTTCATTTCAAACACTTTTAATGGAATCTTTAATATGGTTCTCAGGTCTTTTGGGTTGTTTGCTTGTTTTGTTTTAAATAACCCCATAGAAGTTACAGTATTTTAGTCATTAGCTTTTCTTTTCTGCCACAAACTTCTTTTTTTTATGTTATTTATTAAACATATCAACATACATAAACAAAGATTCTTACCATATGATCATTCCATTCTACATATATAATCAGTAGTTCACAATATCATCACATAGTTGTTATATTCATCATCATGATAGTTTTTTCGAACATTTGCATCAATTCAGAAAAAGAAATAAAAAGAAAACACACAAAAAATTCATAATACCATACCCTTACCCCTCTCATTCATTGACCACCAGCATATCAATTTACTAAATTTATTTTGACATTTGTTCCCCATATTATTTATTTATTTCCAATCCACATGTTTTACTCATGTGTCCATAGGGTAGACAAAAGAAACATCAGACACAGGTTTTCACAATCACATGGTCACAAAGCTATTATCATTATACAGTCATCTTCAAGAAACATGGCTACTGGAACACAGCTCTACATTTTTAGGCATTCCCCCCCACCCTCTCTGTTATGCCTTCACTAGACGGGGTGATATCTATTTAATGCGTAAGAATAATCACCTCCAGGATAACCCCTCAACTCTGTTTGTAATCTCTCAGCCATTGACACTTTATTTTGTCTCATTTCTCTCTTCCTCCTTTTGGTCGAGAAGGTTTTCTCAATCCCTTGATGCTGAGTCCCAACTCATTTCTAGAATTTCTGTTCCACGTTGCCAGGAAGGTCCACCCCCTGGAAGTCATGTCCCACGTGGAGAAGGGGAGGGCAGTGCAGTGAGTTTACCTGTCGTGCTGGCTGAGAGAGAGAGGCCACATCTGAGCAACAAAAGAGGCTCTTTTGGGGGTGACTCTTAAGCCTAATTTTAAGTAGGCTTAACCTATTCTCCATGGGGTCAGGCCTCGTATGAACAAACCCTAAGATTGGGGGCTCAGCCTATTGCCCTGACTCTCCCCACTGCCTGTGAGAACAACAAGAACTGTCCACCTGAAGAAGTTGAATTTTCCCCCTTTCTCACCATTCCCCCAAGGGAACTCTGCAAACACCTTTTTATTCACTGTTGAAATCCTTCTGGAATCCATTGAGGCATCACTCTGGACAAACCTACAAGATCTCATGTCCTACTCAAGGTTCCATGTACTTAGTGGTGTTCAACTAAGCTGTCCACATGAATTATAATAGGAAATGCACTAATCAAAATATAAATTTTGTACCAAATATACATTTTTTGCTTTAGTCTTACACATAAGTTCAAGTTTTAAAATATTAATTACTGTCTGTTTTCAACACCCTGCATTATTGGAATTCCTTTCTTCTTCCTCATGTAAAACATTTTAAATTTGTACATTTAGTCACTATCATTATACACTCTAGGCATTCCTAGATTTTGCCATCTCAGTCTTTATTGTGTATGTATGTTTCCTTCTGATTTCATTTGTGCCCCCAGGCCTCCTCCCTCTACCTTCTCACATTCAGCTTCATTCAGTGTTCCAACATTATTGTATTACAGTTAGGTGGTATTGTGCTATCCATTTCTGAATTTTTACAATCAGTCCTGTTGCACAGTCTGTATCCCTTCACTTCCAGTTACCTGATATCTACCCTATTTATGTCCTGATCACCTGTGTTCTTAACTGAAATTATCCAAGTTCATTCATTAATGTTAGTTCCTATCAGTGAGGCCATACACTATTTGTCCTTTTGTTTCTGACTAATCTCACTCAGCATAATGTCCTTAAAGTCCATCTATGTTGTTATGTACTTCATAACTTTATTCTATCTTAAAGATGCATGATATTCTTTCGTATGTATATACCACAGCTTCTTTAGCCACTCATCTGTTGATGGACATTTGGGCTGCTTCCATCTCTTGGCATTTGTAAATAATGCTGCTATAAACATTGGTGTGCAAATGTCTGTTTGTGTCCTTGCCCTCCTGTCCTCTGAGTAGATACTTATCAATGTATTACTGGTCATATGGCAATTCTGTACTTAGCTTCTGGAGGAACAACCAAACTGCCTTCCACAGCGGTTGTATCATTTGACATTCCCACCAACAGTGGCTAAGTGTGCCTCTTTCTCCACATCCTCTCCAGCACTTGTCGTTTTCTGTTTTATTGATAATGGCCATTCTGGTGGGTGTGAAATGATACCTCGTTATGGTTTTGATTTGCATTTCCCTAATAACCACAGAAGTTGAGCATCTTTTCATGTGCCTTTTGACCATTTGTAGTTCCTTTTCTGAGAAGTGTCTGTTCGTGTCTTTTGTCCATTTTGTAATTGAGTTGTCTGTCCTTTTGTTCTTGAGTTGAACAGTCTCTTTATATACTCTGCATACTAGATCTTTATCTGATATATCGTTTCCAAATATTGTCTCCCATTGTGTAGGCTGTCTTTTTACTTGCTTGACGAAGTTCTTTGATGCACAAAAGTGTTTAATTTTGAGGAGTTCCAATTTCTTTCTTTCTTCGATGCCTGTGCTTTGGGTGTAAGGTCTAGGAAACCACCTCATATTATAAGATTTATAAGATATTTCCCTACCTTTTCTTCTAAATGTTTTATGGTCTTAGATCTGATGCTTAGGTCTTTGATCCATTTTGAGTTAATTTTTGTATAGGATGTGAGATATGGATCCTCTTTCATTCTTTTACAGTGGATATCCAGTTCTCTAGGCACTATTTATTGAAGAGACTGTTCTATCCCAGGTGAGTTGGCTTGACTGCCTTATCAAAGATCAATTGTCCATAGATGAGAGAGTCTATATCTGAACACTCTATTCTATTCCATTGGTTAATATATCTATCTTTATGCCAGTACCATGCTGTTTTGACCACTGTAGCTTCATAATATTCCTTAAAGTCATGTAGCATGAGAACTCTGACTTCATTTTTCTTTCTCAGGATACTTTTAGCTATTCGGGGCACCCTGCCCTTCCAGATAAATTTGGTTATTGGTTTTTCTGTTTCTGAAAAGTAAGTTTTTGGGATTTTAATTGGTATTGCATTGAATCTGTAAATCAGTTTAGGTAGAATTGACGTCTTAACTATTTTTATATTTAGTCTTCCAAACTATGAACACAGTATGGCCTTCCATTTATTTAGATCTTCTGTGATTTCTTTTAACAATTTCTCGTAATTTTCTTTGTATAGGTCTTTTGTATCTTTAGTTAAATTTATTCCTAAATATTTTATTCTTTTGGTTGCAGTTGTAAATGGAATTTTTTTTCTTGATTTCCCCAGATTGTTCATTACTAGTGTATAGAAGCACTACAAATTTTTGAGTTGATCTTGTAATCTGCCACTTTACTGTACTAATTTATTAGCTCTAGTAGTTTTGCTGTGGATTCTTTGGAGTTTTCAACATATAGTGTCATATCATCTGCAAACAGTGAGAATTTTACTTCTTCCTTTCCAATTTTGATGCCTTGTATTTCTTTTTCTTGTCTAATTGCTCTGTCTAGAACTTCCAACAGAATGTTGAATAACAGTGGTGATAGTGGACATCCTCATCTTGTTCTTGATCTTAGGGACAAGGTTTTCAGTTTTTCCCCATTGAGGATGATGTTGGCTGTGGGTTTTTCCTATATTCCGTTTAACATGTCAAGGAAGTTCCCTTCTATTCCTATCCTTTGAAGTATTTTTAACATGAAAGTTGAATTCTGTCAAATGGCTTTCTGCATCAATCGAAATAATCATGTGGTTTTTCTGCTTTGATTTGTTGATATGGTATGTTACATTAATTGATTTTCTTATGTTGAACCATCCTTGCATACCTGGGATGAATTCTGCTTGGTCATGGTGTATAATTCTTTTAATGTGCTGCTGGATTCAATTTGCAAGAATTTTGTTGAGGATTTTTGCATCTATATTCATTAGAGAGAATTGTCTGTAGTTTTCTTTTCTAGCAATATCTTTTTCTGGCTTTGGTATGAGGGTGATGTTGGCTTCGTAGAATGAGTTAGGTAGCTTTCCCTCCTCTTCAATTTTTTTGAAGAGTTTGAGCAGGTTTGGTACTAATTCTTTCTTGAATGTTTGGTAGAATTCACATGTGAAGCCATCTGGTCCTGGACTTTTGTTTTTGGGGAGCTTCTTAATGACTGATTCAGTTTCTTTACTTATGATTGGTTTGTTGAGGTGGTCTGTTTCTTGAGTCAATGTTAGTTGTTCATGCCTTTCTCGGAAGTTGTCCCTTTCATCTACATTGTCGTGTTTATTAGCATAAAATTGTTCATAGTATCCTCTCATTACTTCCTTTATTACTGCAGCATCGTTAATTATGACTCTTCTTCCGTTTCTAATTTTATTTATTTGCATCCTCTCTCTTCTTTTTGTCAACCTTGCTAAGGGTCCATCAGTCTTACTGATTTCCTCATAGAACCAACTTCTGGTTTTGTTGATTTTCTCACTTGTTTTCATGTTCTCAGTTTCATTTATTTCTGCTCTGATCTTCATTATTTCTTTCCTTTTGTTTGCTTTGGGGTTAGTTTGCTGTTCTTTCTCTAGTTCTTCCAAGTGGACAGTTGATTCCTCGATTTTTGCTCTTCTTTTTTGATATACGCATTTAGGGCAATAAATTTTTCTCTTAGGACTGCGTTTGCTGCATTCCATAACTTTTGATACGTTGTGTTTTCATTTTCATTTGCCTTGAGATATTTACTGATTTCTCTTTTAATATCTTCCTTGACCCACTGGTTGTTTAAGAGTGTTGTATTGTTGAGCCTCCATATATTTGTGAATTTTCTGGCACTCTGCCTATTATTAATTTCCAACTTCTTTCCTTTATGATCTGAGAAAGTGTTTTGTATGATTTCAGTCTTTTAAAATTTATTGAGACTTGCTTTGTGACTGAGGGTATGGTCTGTCCTTGAGAATGATCCATGAATACTTGAGAAAAAGTTATATCCTGCTGTTTTGGGGTGTAATGTTCTATAAATGTCTGTTAAATCTAGCTCATTTATTGTATTATCCAAATTCTCTGTTTCTTCATTGATCCTCTGTCTAGATGTTTTGTCCATTGATGAGGGTGGGGAATTGAAGTCTCCAACTATTTTGGTAGATGTGTCTATTTCTCTTTTCAGTGTTTCCCTCATGTATTTTGGTGCATTCATGCTTGGTGCATAAATATTTATGATTGTTATGTCTTCTTGTTGAATTGGTCCTTTTATTAGTACATAGAGTCCTTCTTTGTCTCATTTAACCGTTTTCCATTTGAAGTCTAATTTGTTGGATATTAGTATAGCTACTCTTGCTCTTTTCTGATTGTTATTCATATGAAATATCTTTTCCCAACCTTTCGCTTTCAACCTATGTTTATCCTTGGGTCTAAGGTACGTTTCCTGTATTCAGCATATAGATGAGTTCTGTTTTCTAATTCATTCTGCCAGTCTATGTCTTTTGATTGGGGAGTTTAATCCATTACCATTTACTGTTATTACTGTATGGGCAGTACTTTGTTCTACCATTTTGCCTTTTGGATTTTATATATCATATCTAGTTTTCCTTCTTTTTACCTTTACTGATAGTCTTCATTTCTACACTCTTCTCCACACCTCTCTCTCCTGTCTTTTCCTGTCTGTCTCTAGTACTCCCTTTAGTATCTCTTGCAGAGCCGGACTCTTGGTCACAAATTCTCTCAGTGATTTTTTTGTCTGAAAATGTTTTAATTTCTTCCTCATTTTTGAGGACAGTTTTGCTGGATATAGAATTATTGGTTGGCAGTTTTTCTCTTTTAGTAGTGTAAATGTATCATCCCACTCCACTGTTTTCTTCCCTCCATGGTTTCTGCTGAGAAATCTACACGTAGTCTTATTTGGCCTCTCTTGTGTGTGATACATTGCTTTTCTCTTGCTGCTTTCAAGATTCTCTCTTTCTCTTTGACATCTGACATTCTTATTAGTAAGTGTCTTGGAGTATGTCTGTTTGGATCTATTCTGTTTCGGGTACGCTGCACTTCTTGGATCTGTAATTTTAAGTCTTTCATTAGAGTTGGGAAATTTTCAGTGATAATTTCCTCCATTAGTTTTTCTCTTCCTTTTCCCTTGTCTTCTCCTTCTGGGACACCCACAATACGTATATTTGTGTGCTTCATGTTGTCATTCAGTTCCCTCAGTCCCTGCTCATACTTTTGCATTCTTTTCCCTATATTTTCTTTTGCTTTTCATATTTCAGATGTTCCATCCTCCAGTTCACTAATCTTATCTTCTGCCTCTTGAAATCTGACATTGTTGGTTTCCATTGTTTTTTTTTCCAACTCTTCTACCATGCCTTTCATTGTCATAAGTTTTGTGATTTGTTTTTTCAGACTTTCAATTTCTTTTTGTTCATTCTTTGCCTTCTTTATATCCTCCCTCAATTCATTGATTTGATTTTTGATG
This sequence comes from Tamandua tetradactyla, assembly GCF_023851605.1. Lineage (NCBI taxonomy): Eukaryota > Metazoa > Chordata > Mammalia > Pilosa > Myrmecophagidae > Tamandua > Tamandua tetradactyla. The sequence continues at coordinate 35,712,416 of NC_135336.1, read as the reverse complement.
TGGTTTTCCAATCTGTTTGAACATTCTGAACTAATACTTTCAACTCCTTTATCTCATTTGAATTGTTGGTTTGTTCCTTTGTGCCTTATCTTCAATTTTCCTAATATGATTCATTATTTTTCGCTGGTGTGTAGGCATTTAATAACCTTATTTAATTTATTCTGGAGATTTTCACTTTTTTTACCTCAGATTTTCTTGCTGGATGGCTTTGTAGTCTATCTGTTCTTTGACATTCAGTTCAGCTTATTCTGGACCTCTAGCTTAGGTTTTGTTTATCATCAGAATTTTTCAGTTCTTGTTTTCTTGTTTCTTCCCCCCTTAGGAGGGCCTACGTAGGTGTTATGTACCCCAGCCAGATTTTCCCAGACCAAACTGGCCTCCTCTCAGTAGGAAAGAGTCACCTGTGTCAGTTTTCCCTGAGGGTGAGACCCGGCAGATTGAAAGACTTTCCTATGCAGCCACTGAACTCTGCGTTTTTCCTATCCTGCCCAGTATGTGGTGCTTGTCTGCCTGCAGGGCCTACCAGCATAAGGTGATGTGGCACCTTTAACTTGACCAGACCCTCCTTGCTGAGGCATTGGTTGAGACAGAGGAGAGGTTGTAGGCTGGCTTTAATTGCTTCAGTTTTCCAGGCCCTGGGGTCTGAATTCCTTGCAGGAGGGAATTGACCTGAGCTGGGCCCCACCCCTCTCCTGTGGAAGGCACAATCTCCAGACATATACTCAAATAAGCTTAATTCTTCCTATGCCCGGGGCAGTTGGAGCCTGAGAAGCCTTGCAGCTGTATCCGAGGAGTAGTCAGTCACGCCTCAGAAACACAGCCACAAAAAAGAAAAAGAAAAACCCTTTTCAGAGCAGGACCCCCGTTCCTCAGGTTTGCCAATCAAGAGCTTAAGTTGGTATGTTGCTTTGTGTATTTTCAGGTCCTGTGTGCCCCCTCCTTCCCTACAGGGCCCAGACCTGTTCAAGTATTAGGTGCTATCCGATCCAAAAAAAACCCCTCTGTTTCTTTTTTTCTTTTATCTTTTTCCATCAGCCCTGCCCCCTCTGCACCGGGGCTAAACCCAGCAACATCCACTTTGACTTGTGGTTCATCTGAGCTGGGGGCCTATTTTTAGTAGTCAGAATTTGTTAATTTAATTCCACAATTGGAGCTTGGTTGTGCTCAGCCCCTGCTGCTGGTAAAGTCTCTTTCTTTTCCCCTCTGGGAAGCAGCCTCGGGGGGAGGGGTGCCAGCTGCTGTGACTTGAGGAACTCACAGTTCTGGGTGGGGCTTGCAGCTGGTCCAGCTAGTCCAGACTGGAGTATGCTGTATGTCCAGTTACTGACATCGCCCCAGCAGTTGTTCTGTATTGTCCTGGGTGTTTACTAGCTGCTTTTGAGGATGAACTAAATTCCACACTTCACTAAGCCATCATTTGGCCCTGCCACAAACTCCTTGTTTAATGCGTGTGTTTCCAAATGCTTTCTACCTTGGGGCACTTGGTAGGTACTGACTGAATTACTATTCAGAAACATTTGGAAAAAAGGGAGGTGATTGTAGTGTTTTCTTGAGAGCTACAACATGAAGGGAAGAAATACTCCTTTCTCCCTTCTCTCTCTCTGAAAGAATAAGTTCACTTTAATTAATTAGTTAATGATAAAAATTTAAATTGGAAAAGAAGTCAATGCATAGCAGAAATGCTATGCATAGAGCATCATGTCTTACTATTATTTTCCTTAACCCAAAGAGTGTGACAAGGTTAGTCTTACTAGATATGAAAGGTTCAATTCTTTGTTGTTCTTCAGCCCGTTTATATTCTAGTGTTATATCACCATTAAAGAAAAACTTACTTTAAATAATTTAGGGCTTTAATAAATATTTATGGTTCTCCAGGACACTCCTCCTGTCCAGTCAGATTTAGCTTCGTATGAGAATGTGACAGGAAGTAGGCTCAGTGTGTGGGAGTTTTTGGGTATTGAGACAATCTGATATTGTTTGGTCTGAGAACCACAACAAATAATTTGTTTCCCCACAATTTTAAGATTCTACAGGAAAATGTTATTTAGAATTAGTTTTTAACTTTTGGGTTTAGGTCAGGAATAGAAACTTAGACGCTTTTGCTTGGAATCAGCAGAGACTAATTCTGCCTAACTAAAACACAAAAATGGTGATATGTAATTAGAAATTTATGGACTATAAGGAGCAGCTAAGTTACCAAGATTCATAGCCTTGATCAAAGGATTAAGGATAGAAACAAAAACTTACTTTGTAATAACACGAACTCGGAACATTTTTATTGAAGACTTCAAAAGTTAAAATTACTTATTGCCTTCTAAAAGTAGAACATAATTTTTTTTAAATGTCAGTCATATTGATTAACATTTACTAGTGAGGGCAACTGCTTCTTTAAAATTGCTATTAATAGTTCTTTGTAAATAACTATTAATGCTGTTTGTTGATTTATGAGATCATTTTTTAAAATAAAATCTGTCTCAGCCTTTTTCTTGCTGATTTTTCTGCCTTTGCTGTCATGCCAAAAGAGACTTCCCCACTTAAAAGTTGTAGAATATTTTTTGTATGTTTCTGATGCAATGGATTAGTCTCCACCTGCCCGCCTTCCATCTCCAAATAATCCCTTTGGTGATATGGCCCATTAAACCATGATTCTTATAGGCTGTACGAAAATAAAAATATTCTTCCCACGTGATACTTCCCTTACCCTAGCCCTCCATTATTTCCTTTCCCTAAGAGGGATAATTTTTATGTTCATTTTTATTTTTGGTTTGCTTTGTGTTGTGAAAATTACTTGTCAACAGTTCTGTCATCAAAGAACACAAGAGCTATAGGGTTCTTTCCTTAGCCTTCAGTAATCTTAATTCTGAAGATAGCTGCTTTTATCTGTCAGAATATACAAAACATTATTCTTGGTATATTGACAGGCCTTGGTGGCTAATATTTTACATTTAGGTCTTCAGACTTTCTGGAATGTGTATGTGTGTTTGTGTATGTATGTGTGTGTATCTTTGTGCGTCTGTATTTTGTATAAAACAGGAATCTGTTTTTTTCCAAATACTTTTGCCCTTGCAGCATTTTTTCAGTAATTCATTATTTCCCTACTTGTACAAAAAACTATTAATTTTAGTACTTCTAGTGGCTTTAATTATACTAATATCAAATTTTTAATTATTTTACCTTCATATATCCTCTCTCCCCAACTTGATGATCCATTGCTGTTTTTGAAACATTTCTTAACTATTATCCTTAGTGGTTTTTTCCCCCAAATTTTTACCAGAGTTCTCACTGGAATTGCATTCCATTTGTTTATTCTGTGATGGGAATTTACTTCTACATAGTAATAAGTATTTTCCCAATTAGTATAGAATGTGTGGCCCATTCAAGTTAATTACGCAATCCGTTAAAACTCTATTAATAGGGGCGGGCCATGTGGCTCAGCAGGCAGAGTTCTTGTCTGCCATGCCGGAGACCCAGGTTCAATTCCTAGTACCTGCCCATGCAAAAAAAAAAAAAAACAAAAAACAAAAAAACGAAACTTTGTTAATGGATTGTACATATAATGTTTTGCAAATACTAACAGATTTTCTGCATTAAATTTATAAGGTAATCACATAAAATAGCATTTATTAACTATGTTTTTTATATGCAGTTTACATATATTTTGTTAGCAACAATGTTTTAATTTCCTAGGCTATGCAAAGCATATACCATGAAATGATTTTGGCTTAAACAATGAGTATTTATTAATTTGAAAGTTTACAGTTTGAGGCCATGAAAGTACCCAAATCAAGGCATCATCAAGGAGATGCTTTTTTCCTGAAGACTGGTTGCTGGCTATCCTTGGCTCCTTTGCCACGTGCCAAGGCACACGGCATTATCTACTGGTCCCTTCCTTCTCAGCCTTCTCTTCTAGGTTAAGTTGCTTTCAGCTTCTTGCTTCCTTGGCTTTCTCTCTTTTTCTGAATTTATGTTCTCTTATAAGGGACTCCTGTAAGAGAGTTAAGAGCAATCTGATTGAGGTGGGTCATACCTTAACTGAAGTAGACTTATTAAAATGTCCTATTTACAGTGGTTCTGTATCCACAGAAATGGATTAACTTTACAACATGTTTTTCTTGGGTACCTATAGCTCCCAGCCACTAAAACTACATCATTGATTCAAAAACTTTTCATTTGACCTTGAATTTCTTAGTAATAGCTATTCAAATAATTACTCCATCTAGCTGTTTCTAATACTTACCTTTCTCTGTTTGTTTTTTTCTTACTGCAGTGCATTGAATTTCCAGTTTCATTTGAAAGTGGACCTTCTTTTCTTGATCCTGTCTTTAATAGCTTTGTCTCCTTTTTTCTTTCTTAGTATGGTGATGTCCATTGATTTGAGATAGACATACTTTTTCTCAATTCAAAACCGGAAAAGGCATGTTAAACATATGAAATTATTTTTTAACATCAGATATAGAAATGTCATATGAGCTTTAAATGTGATTAATGTCTTAAAATATAATCTTGACCCATCATTGTATTCTTGGAATAATCTTAGTTGATCATGGTTTATTTTTTTTTAAAGACAGATGGATTTTATTTTATAATATTTAATATAAATTTTTATTAATATTCATAAAATTGTTTTTTAATTTTTTTGTATCCTTTGCAGTTTAGTACAGGCTTATGATAGCTTGTAAAAATATGTAAGAACACCATCCATCATTTTTTAAACCTTGGATTAATGTAAAACTAGTAATTGTTTAGACTTGAAAATGTGATAGAACTGATAGAAACTTTTTTGGGCCTGATGCTCTTTGGGGCCAATTGTCAAGAAACAAAACAAAGCTTTCTCTCTTCTACAGTCACTAAACATGGTCAGTGTGCTTAAATTTCATCAGTTCTTTGCTGTAATTTCCTTCGTCTTCTCTTGGATGGTAAAGTTTGCCCTGTATTTCTTTATGTCTTAATTTCTTTCCCCCAAAAAAAGGCCCATGGAAAATATTATATAGATCTTTTTGTTGTTGTTTAAAACTGTTTGAACATGTTTAAACTCATTTTTACCTCATTATCGTGAAGTGGTGTCTTTCTACACTTTTTTGCATTCATTGAAAATTTTTAATTAGACATAACTCTGAGTTTTAAAGGTATTATTTGTTTTTAATTATGATTTTTTAATCCCTCATCCCCTGGGCTCTGCCATCTAGTGGGTAATTAATTAGGGAGTTTTGAAATGAGCCTATAACATGTAAACTCCATTGTGTTGAGTGCTGTGGGAGGTGGATAAAATGTTCCATGTGGTGCTTTAAGGACCTAAAGTTTGGAAGTAGAAAGGCAAACTCCTTGGAACCCAAGGACTGTCACAACAAGTCAGAGCAAGGTCTAACTCTGAAAAGAGGAGCGACAGTCTGGGCTGGTGTTACCATGATCTATTATGATTTATTTCCTACTTATTCTGATTACTTTACAATTTAATATTTCTCTAGTTAATTTACTCTAGTTAATTTACCAGAGTATATATTTGACTGAAAAACTTTCCCAGAACTTGTTGTATATGTCCTTTTGTACTTTTCAGTAACCAACATCTTGTTCAGCGAATAGTATTCATGAATATTTATTTTATTTCTCTCAAAAAGATAGATTTTGCTTCATTGTTTTTAGAAAGGAAATCCGTATTGTAAGAAAGGAGTTTTATATCATTTCATTTAACTTTCACCGTTGTTGATGGTGCTTGTGGGATTTTTTTTTTTTCCTTTCATCCTTGAAATGAAAAAAAAATGATCTCACATTTACAAAAGGATTTCTTTATGTCTTCTGGCAATTGGTCTGTGTTTAATGAGTTTTTCAAATAAGACTTTTGACATAGGAACCCTCTAAAAAGCTACTTCATTGTAATCGTTGTTTTGAACTGATCCTACATGTATTATCTGTTGCTGTGTAACAAATCATCCCCACATTTATCACCTTAAAACTTAAAACAGGACACATTATTACCTCTCAGTTTCTGTGGATCAGGAATCCATTCATATCTCAACTAGGTCATCTGCTTCAGAGTCTCTCAAAAGACTGCAGTCACGGTGTCAGCCAGGGATGGGATCTCTTCTGCAGCCTTGATTGGGGGAGGATTTGCTTCCAAACTAATTCTTATTTCTAATCTATTACTTTTTCCACTGTAACACATTTTGATAGGTATTTACTTTATTTGAGAGCTAGCTACTCTTCTCATCTTCAACCCAGGGAACATGTAGCTTTTCTCAGTCCTTTTTGTTTGACAATTATATGTTTATATGTATGATTGAACTTATATGTATGAGTAATATATATACAAATTTATATATATGAGTAATATATATATATATATTTATGTCATTGTATTTAGCACAATTCTTTTCCATTTTAAGAATTATGTTTTCTTTTTCTCCCATAGGTGCCTTAGCTGGACCAATTATTGTGGAGCCACATGTCATAGCAGTATGGGGAAAAAATGTTTCATTGAAGTGTTTAATTGAAGTAAATGAAACCATAACACAAATTTCATGGGAGAAGATACATGGCAAAAGTTCACAAACTGTTGCAGTTCATCATCCTAAATATGGATTCTCTGTTCAAGGGGAATATCAGGGAAGAGTCTTGTTTAAGAACTATTCTCTTAATGATGCAACAATTACTCTACATAACATAGGATTTTCTGATTCTGGCAAATACATATGCAAAGCTGTTACATTCCCAGGTGGAAATGCCCAGTCTTCTACAACTGTAACTGTACTAGGTAGGTATGTAAACTGCTTTTTAGGGAAGTGGTGGTAGGGATAATAATAAGAGTATTTTCAAAAATTTCAAATGGTTGAAATTGTGTGTATGTTTGGGTTGAAAGTAGAGCAGTTCAAATCTGATTTTATAAGTTTTGTCCTAAAATTTGTTATTCTAGACTCTCAAAAAAAAATAGCCTTTATCTGTCTGCTTATCTATATAATGCTATATGGTTGTTAACTATTTTACTTCATGAAAAGTAATTTTATGGTTGTGATACTAAGGGCTGAGTTTCTTTGACATTTTCATTATTTCCTCTCAAATTTTCAGCCTTTATTTTAATTGCCATCTTTAGTTAATTTTTTCCATTTTTGTTTTTAATGACTGTTTTCTTAGAGACATTGACACCTCATGTTTCAGGTTTTCATTTCAAATTTTATTCCTGCTCTTGTGAATTTGCATGGCAATTGCATCTTGTGCTATTGTTCATAATAAATGATCCTTCCAACTTTTTTTTATCTGATAACTGTTGAAGTTTCTGATGGGCTTTCAAATAAGCTTATTAAGATTAAGAAAGCTACTTGCAGTGGAAGGTAAGTACAGTGAGTACTTTTGGATAACAGAACAGTTTAGGAGTAATAGCAGCCTGTGGCTGATGTGGGGCTATACCACTCAGGTCATATCCTCAAAAAAAGAACTCATTTCTCAGCTACCAGGGTTGTGGTTAGCTGATTGTCTCTAGCCCTTAGCTCTTTTAAATCTCCTTTTGCTTCTGATTCGAGGTGATGTTGTTTTGAGGCAGCCCCATGCTAGTGTCTAAGCAGATAGTAGTGGCTATGGGCAAGTTTTTCTCAGGGCTAGTGATTGGATAAGATGGTGGAATAGCCATTTCTGCCCAAAGTGGGAGTCCTTTTATGGATATTCTTTGTTCCACATATCCCCTTTCGCTAACAGATACTTTGTCAGATTTGTTGATTTTTGCCCCCATCCAATCCTTCCTTTTCTCACAGATGTTGTTACCTAATAAACTTTTTGCACCCCTCACTTGGTCTCAGTGTCTGTTTCCCAGAATACCAAACAGGTTTACTGCCCATGTTATTTAATGGCATAATGCTAGTCTCGGAAATTAAGGAAGGCAGTTTCATCCAAATTTGCCATGTCTTTTCATGTTAAAATTAAATATTTGAGGCTCAGTATATTTAAAGCATCACTCTAAAGCTGTGGGGAAGTATAGCTTAAGTTTAAGAAATTTAAATTTCTGATTGGTAGGCAAGACAAATAAAAAAATCAAGCACAGTACAATAGAGTAAAAAAGTCACAAAAAGTTCATTGTCAAGAAAGTAATATATAGATACATGTATATGTTTTGCATATGAAAGAGAGCTCATGGGGATGAAATAACTTTTTTTCTTTAAAATTTTAGTACCCCTAAGTTAATACACTACCCCTTAACACCTAAAACTGTTTATAGCGTAATACTAGTCATGATTTTGTCCATGACTCCTTCTCTAGATTTATCTTGATCATCCCTTGCTACACCCCTTCCCAACAAGTCTTATAATAAACTATTTTCAATTCTCTTAACCTGTTTATGTTTTGACATGTGCTTTTTTTCATCTTCTGGATTCTGTTTAATCCAGAAAGATGTCCTCCTGTTTTCTATTTAATACTGTTTATCAAATCATATCCTTTTGGAAGGTATTCTTTACTCCTTTCCCCTAATCTGATGCTACTTTTGTCATTATATCTTAAGCATATCTAAATTGTAGTTATTGCCATACTGTTTATGTTTTCTCCATTGTAAGCATGTGGTGGACTGGAACTATGCCCTTTAAAATTTAACTTTATATCCCTAAAGCCTATAACCCTAGCATATAACTAGTACCTAATTTGGATATAAAAATGAATTGGTTGACCTGGTAGTCTAGAAATGTTTTACAGAAGAAATTGTTGAGCCGGTCCTTAAATGATGGGTAGGTTTCAGGTAGGCAGAAATGGAAGCAGTTTATGGAGAGGTTATTCTTGTAGCATGCTCTCAGTTGTGATAATCTATAATGTCTCAGAACATTGCCAGATCTCCTCTGGAGGACAAAGTCACTACCTGTTGAGAACTCCTGCACTAGGGAATGATGGATAAATAATTTATTGATTTTTTTTTCCAAAATAAAAGAGCTAAAGGCTAGGAAAGTAGAGGAGGACATTAAAGCCACTTGAATGTTAGAATGGGATATTTGAGTTGTATATCGTTGGAAATGGGAACCTAGTATACTATGGTTGTACTGTTTTTCACCTGCTTTCACTCTAAGGCATTTACTGTTTAAAAAATGGTTCATGGACCAGCAGCATTGGTATTACTTGGGATCTTTATAGAAATACAGAATTTCAAGCCCTTCCAAGACTTATTGAATGATAATCTATACTTTAACAAGATATCCAAGTGGTTTGTATACACAATAAAGTTTAAGTAACACTGCTTTGACCACCTTCTCACCTTACTTAGAGGAATGTGTAACCTATAGTAGATTTAGGGACTAATGTGATAAAAGCTGTGTTTTACGAATTTAGTGTTTTGGGTATTGAATTGAAGAGATCTTGTAAGCATAATAATTAGAGTCAAGCTGTTGTCCCAGCCATGCAGCTTTAAAGACTTGAAATTAATTCTCTAATTTCTGTCACTGTTCTGAAGGAGTATATGTGGGCACTATTACAAAGGAAGAGGTATTATGAAGGAAGAGCTAGCAGGACTTTGTAACAGACTGCATATAAGAAACAAAGGAGTTTTGAACAATAATGTGTTTTGAACCTTGGTGATTGAGTAAATGATGTTACCGTTAGTTTAAAATGGGACATCTGAGTGAAAACCAGGTGTTGGGAATTGGGAGGATAAGATGATGAGTTCAATAAAGGTTTATTTGCGCTCAAGAATCTATAGGTGAAATATAATACTCAGCAGACAAACTGAGGAGTCAAACCTGATATCAAAACTGGAGAGAGTTAGGGATCATTGGGGTGGTATTGTTTATTAGATGAAAGTTTCTAATGGAGAGACAAAAAGTAACTGAATTAGAACTGAGTATTTAGTGAAGCAGATATTGGAAAAAATGGAGATAAAAGAGTTTTCACAGAGCTATGAGAAGAACTTGAACAAAGTATTGTTTATACCAAGAAAAGTTGAAGTTTTTATGGAAAGATTACTTGAGCATCCCATTAAGCCCTACAGAAAATGATTTAAAGTGATTTTTTTTTCAGGTCCTTTAAAGTATAATGCATATACAGTATTATTCTATATGTATAGCCTAGAAATTTAATCATTACACACAACAGATACCTTTATGCATTAGGGATTAATTCTGTTGGAACTGATTGGAAAGGGCTGCTCTAAAGTAGCAAATTCTACGAAGTTAGTCAAGGAGAATAGAAAACGAGGCAAATGATATAAGACAATAATTAGTTATTGGACAACAGGCTTTGTAATACTGTGATCCCTGGGAGAAGGGTGGGAAAAAAAAGCAAGTGATTCCTATAATGAGTCCAGCTTCCTGTGAAGGCAGTTTCTAGGCTACAAGTCATTGAAAATAAGTTGAAATAGAGCATGGTTTTCGAACTAAGTTGAAGAGACAGACTGGGGTTCGAAAGGCCTGCAGTTTACAGGACAGAATACTACAGAGTAGGGAGCAACACATTGAGAGAGAGTCTGAGAGATGTGTAGTAGGGACTTTTGATATCTTTGGTTGAATACTGATCTCTGTACATTTGAGAAGAAACTTTTGAAGCTGGGAAAGAACCACCAGAAAGCACTAGGTTTAACAATCCTAATGCTCACACAGGGCTGGGAAAACTTCATGTTCAATCAGAAACCTGATAATATAGAGAGCATTTGTTAGCATCTTAAAGGATCAGAGAAAACAACTTAACTAAAATGAACGTAACTAAATGTTAACTAAAATGTTGAGGTATGTGAGAAAAATAACCTTAGAAAGCCAATAAAATCTACGTCCAGGAGATGAATCCCCTTCAGAAGATACATAAACACATAACATAAATTAAAAGTGACTTTGAAATAAATGTTTAAATTTCTCAAGGATAAAAGAAATACTTCTATTAATGATGAGTTAAATTTTTGACCTACTCTCCTACTCAATGAAATATTAAAAAAAACTTTTCAAAGCTTTAAAGAAATAACAACATAGTAAGTACATAACTAGACTAAAAGCTAGTCTAACAGTTCAGAAGGAACAACTAAGGTGTTAAGATTTTGAAAGCCTTGAGAAGTGAGAAAGACAAGTATGTGAATTTGGTCTGCTCAGGATGACTCTTCCACTAGTCACCTCGTAATGTAAAGGCTTATACTCTCAGAATAATAGTAAACCAGAAGCAGTCTTGGTAGATTTCTATTCCTGATTTATGACACCTGAGTAGTTGGAATATAAATTAAGGTGAGACTGTACTGGTTATTGTTTAGGGGAGCTTAGTAAGTCCAAATCTTTCCTGAAGGGAGAATACCTCTTTTGCAGGCCTCAAATTAGTTCTAAAGTAATTATTCGAACATGAAACTGTAGTTTGTTTGGGTAACTAGATGTGTAACCAGTACATGCAGTAGATAATAGGAATAGACCTGTAGGGATTTAAGGTATAAGACACAGAATTACTATTTAAAGGAATAAGTCAGTCTATAAAATTTCTGCAGAGAATGAGAAACTATATTAAAAATCGTTATAATACGAAAATAAATAGAATTTATAGAACTGAGATACAGTTACTAAAATTGAGAATTTGAATAACAGCAAAATAGAGCCAGAGAGAATCAGTGAACTGGACAATAGCATCAGTTACGTCTACAGAGAGAAAGATGGAAAATACAAGAGTAAAAGCCTGAAGATATAGAGGGGAGAAATAATGTGCATTTAATTGGATTCCCGGAAGGAGAAGAGAAAGATGATATTCAGGTTATATTTGAAGATAGACTATTTAAACCTTTTATAGATGTGAAATATTAGTCCATGAGTTCCAACAAATGCTAACTATAATAAGCAAAAATAAATCTCTTAAAAATAAATCTCTTCACTTTGGAGTAAAACTGTGATAAATCAAGGATAAAGGAGAAATCTTAGAAGTAGCCAAAGGGAGAAGGACAAATTACTTTCAAGAGTAACGATTAACAAACAGTTGACTTTCAAGAGCAGTAGTGGAAATCAGAAGTATGATTGATGCAGTAATAAGACTGGTAAGCTTCTAGTAAGAGCAACAAATTAAAAATAGAGGTAGGGCAAAGTAACATCTAGAATGAGAAAGAATATAGCAAATGCCACAACAATGCAACAATTAGAAATATATTAGGAGGACATTATGTACATCTTTATAGCAAATTAAGATATAGATTTTTTTTTAATTCAATGAAGCCATACCTTATCAAAATAGAATCAAGAAGAAATAGAATATCTGAGTGATCCTATAATCTTTGAAAAGATTATAAGTTAAATGTTTTACACACGTTAAAAAAAGCACTCTGACCCAGACGGCTTCAAATCTGCAATGAGGAATAAATATTTATCTTATATAAACTTTCCCAAGTAATATGAAGAGAGCTTCTACTCCACGTCACTGTGAGCCTCACTTAACTTTGATTAAAAAACAAAAAACTCAACAAGGACAAAATGTACTTTCTGTTCCTACTAATATGGATGCAGAAATCATACAGAATATTAGAAATCTAAATTGTTTGTAAGAAGGTTCATATATTGTGATTAAGTTGGCTTTACCATAAATATGATTGGTTTAATATAGAAAATAAATTATGATACTTTATTGCATTCGTTGATTCAAGAAGAAAAATGTATTAATAGATGCTGAAAAAGTGGTACAATTTAACATTCATTTGTGATTTAAAAGTAACCTCGCAACATTCCATAAAAATAAGTGTTTTAATCTGCCTCAGCAAAAAATCTTAATGGTGAATTATTTATTAGCGCTCCTGTTCTAGTTTGCTAGGTGCCAGAATGCAATATACCAGAAACGGAATGGCTTTTAAAAAGGGGAATTTAATGAGTTGCTAGTTTACAGTGCTAAGGCCTAGAAAATGTCCCAATTAAAGCAAGGCTATAGAAATGTCCAATCAAAGGCATCCATACAGGGAAAGATACCTTGGTTCAAGAAGGCCATTGAAGTTCAGGGTTTCTCAAGTGAGAAGGCACATGGTGAACACAGGGTTTTTTCTGTTGGCTGAAAGGGCACATGGCAAACATGGCATCATCTGCTAGATTCTTCTCCTGGCTTCCTGTTTCATGAAGCTTCCCGGGAGGCATTTTCCTTCTTCATCTCCAAAGGTTGCTGGCTGGTGGACTCTGCTTCTCATGGCCATGTCGTTCTACTCTGCTCTCTCTCTGAATCTCTATTTCTCCAAAATGTTTCCTCTTTTATAGGACTTCAGAAACTAATCAAGACCCACCCAAATGGGTGGAGACATGTCATCACCTTGACATTTTGGAGAAAGGGAGATTCAGAGAGTAATCTAGCTTAATAACCACTCTTGATTTGGTTACATCTCCAGGGACATGATCTAATTACATACAGTATTAAATAGGGATTATTCTGACTTTACGAAATGGAATTTTGATTAGAACATGGCTTTTCTAGGGTCCATACATCCTTTCAAACCACCACATCTCCTTTTGAGATGAGGAAAAAGACAAGGATGTTCATTATTAATTTTTTTCTTCAGCATTGTACTGTAGGTCTTACCTTGCATAAGCAATGAAGAGGAAAATGTTTATGATTGCAAAGGAAGAAACAAAATTGAACACTCGTATATGTAGGAAATTAGAAAAAAATTCTATAGATTTAATAAAGTATAATGAGACAGTTTGCTAAAAAAATCAGAATTTGAAGTTAATTTTATTGGGTGGGCAGTGGTGGTGCAGTGGCAGAGTTCTTGCCTGCCATGCTGAAGACCCGAGTTTGATTCTCGGTGCCTGCCCATGCAAAAGAAAAAGTTAATTGTATTTCCATAGACCCCAAATAATTAGAAAATGAAAAAAAAATTCAGAATGTTTCACACAATTAAAAAAATACTTAAAATAAATAAAATGAAAGATGTGCACTAATTCTGTGGAGAAAGTTATGCAACTGATACATATTAAAGAAGATCTAAATAAATGGAGAGTTATAAAACCGTGGTTTTGAGAATCATTGTAAAGATGTCAGTTCTCAGGTTTGTTTATATATTCAGTACAGTCTTGATCAAAACCCCAGTAGAGGTTTATTTATTATTTGGTTTTGGTGGAAATTAAAAAGCTTATTCAAAAATTCATTTGAAAATACAGAAGGAATAAGCATAACTCAGGACCTTTTGAAGAAGATGAATAAAATTCAAGGATTTTCTCTTCCAGATAGCAGGGTTTATTAAGCTATACTAATTAAAACAGTATGATATTGGGGCAGAAATAGACAAAGACCAATGAACTTGAATGTAGTGCACAGAAGCAGACTCACAAATATAGACAGCTGATATGATATGGGTGACATGACACAATAAAAAGGAAATGGACTTCTCAAGTCCATACTACTACCAAAACAAGTAATATTGGTATAATTGGCTATTTTTGATCTGGGGGAAAACAATGAGCTCTACTTTTGATGTATCTCCACAAGGGTAGATAGGTTAAAAACATAAGTGTGAAAGATAAAACTAAAAAGTTTTTAGACAATAACATGGGAAACTGTGTTCTAGGTCTTGAAGTAGAGAAGTATGTCTTAGATTATAAAAGCAGTCATAAATGGGAAATAAAAATTGATAAATTTGAGTACATTTGAATAAAGAACTTCTCATCAAAACACATCATAAGAAGGATAAAAGGACAAGTTCTTAACTGGTGGAAGATATTTACATTACTTACAATCAAAAAAGATTCTTCCCAAATCTGTATAGCATTCAATATACCACTAAGAAAACACAGATAATTGGCACGAGTAGGCATTTGCAGAAGAAAGTCTAGATGGCCCATAAACATGAAAAGGTCCTCAAACTCATTCATAGTCTGTGAAAAGCAAAATATAAGTGATAAATGCCATTATATGCTTATGTTGAGAAGTATTACAGTAACAACAGTTGTTGAATATATGTGTGCTTGAGTAAAGGCTCATTGCCCAATGCACACAGTAGTCAATTTTTTTACAATGAGATTTGAGAAAAGAAAGAGCCTTATTGTGAAGTGGACCTAGGAAGCAAGGCTTAAATCTGTCTCCCTTGATATTTTATTGTGATAAGAGGTGGTTGTTGCTGTGGGGAAGGTTAATTTGACATGGTTTGATTGATTAGGCCAAGTTTTTCCATATAGGGTAAGGTACGCTGCAGATTGGATTTCCTTTGTGAAGGACTTCTCACATTGGATTTGCTTCTGATGCCTCTCATGTCATGCACACAGGCTGATTTTTTGTTCCTGGTGTTTTGGAAGTCATCTAAGTCTGTATTTCTGTGCTTGCTCAGGTTATAAAACTTTTGGATAGCTACGGTAAAATGGAAAACTTACAAGAGTTACAGAGAAGTGAAGATGCTACTAACTGGTTCTGAGCAATTTCACATTGGTCAGTGGGGAACTCTAAAATTGGGAGTACAAATTGATACTTTGGAACATTTTTGGTATTATCTAGTAAAGTTTAAAATATGTGTAATGTCAGTTCCATACGAGAGGTAAACTAGAAACTTAAGCACAAGTATACCAAAATACATGAGTGCAAATGCTTCTTGCAAAATTGTTTATCCCACACAGGAAAGTAACCCAAATGTCCAAGAGTGAATAAGCCAGCAAAACTAATAAAATTGATAATCTGAGCAGAGATTGTACAAATTAAATTCTTGCTTATGTATGAATGATTTAATCGACCTCTTCAGTGGTGGTTCCAGAAGAAGTAAGCAAAAACCTATTTCCTTAGTATAGTGGTTTCATATTGAGTTGGACAAGGTGATAAGATCAGAGAGAGGTATAAGATGGTGCTAATAATGTTCTTTGTTAACGTGTGGTGGTTACATGGATGTTTGCTGTAAAAGTATTCATTACTTGTGTTGTATACACTTTTTGCTGTTATTTTACCGTCATGTGTCTTTTAAGAGAGAAAATACGTGAGGAAAAGATTAATCTCTTTTAAAGTAAAATTTGAAACAAAACTAAGTAGATATAAATCAAGAGCAGATGGTGTTTAAAGAATCAATTAGAAATTCTGGAATTAAAAAAAAAAGTAGTCTGATGTCATCAACTGAAAAAGCTGCCCCAGAAATGTAGTGAATAAAAGGACTTGCATAGAACTCTAGAGAGACAGCAGAGACTGGAGAAGAACTCCATAAACATTGAAAAAAACAGAAGCATCTCAGGAGAATTCCATCCCAGATGCTGCTTGGTTCCTGTTCAAGTCCCCCTCACTGGGTCCTGCCAGCTTGGTAGTCACACACAGGCAGCACTGCCCACCAACTTCCTATGTCAGACAGATGGTGAACTTGCAACAACAAGTTAGAACTCCACATGTGTCCAGGCACAGGGACCTAAGTTCACAGGGACTCAGGGTGAAACACAGACTGCTACAAAATACTGCATACAGAAGGGCCTCTGAAGGAGAAAAAAGAGAGAGCCTTTTATAGAAAGGGTATTAAAAACTGTTGTGCCCTCACTCAATTCAGTTTCAGTTGGATGGACACTTAAAGGTAAGATGCACTTTTCTGAAGAGGCTCACCTTTCTGGATTGACTCTGGGATGGGATGTTCTAATCAGGAAGAAACCAGAGGTAGAAAAGCCTCAGAGCAAAAAATTTAAAAGGGGTTTGAAGTGAGCTGCTGTAAGATAAGGTGAGTCCTGGAATTGAAAAGTGTAAGAAAAACAGGGCACTAAGTAAGGGAGAGAATTTAAACAAATCATAGGAGCTAGGGAGAAAAATCTGTACATAGAGAAAAAACAGATCAAGATTAGCTCTCTTCTGGAGGTGGAGTAATTGCACAAAAAATACAACTTTGAAAATTGCACAGAATATTGAGGGCAAAATTCACATGAAAAAGAACTGAGAAAATTTGAACAATTAGATACGGGCTATTCTAAAGATATAGGATAAGTTGGACCAATTGTCAAAGAAGAGCCTTAACGCAAAGCCAATTAGTGAGAAAACCCTATATGAGGGAGAAACAATTTCAGAGTTAACTCATCAAGATAATCAAGATGCCTAGACATCAATAAAAAATTACAAGCCAGTCTAAGAAATAGGAAGAGATGGCTAGGCCAAGGAAGAAATTGAAACTTCAGATGAGACTGAGAAGTTGAAACAGCTAATCATAGATGTTCAGTCAAATAGCCTAAATTCAAGGAAATGAAAGAAAATAGACATACAGGACATTAAGAAGACAACGCGCGAGCATGAAGAAGAATTTGGAAGTTTAAAAAGAAGCACAAAGTATGGGGATGAAAGGTACAATAGTAGAGATTTAAACTGTGCTAGAGGCATACAACAACAGATTTGAATAGGCAGAAGGATCTGTGAACTAGAAGACAAGACAATCAAAATCATAGAAGAGCAGATGGAAAAATAATAGAAAAACGTTGAGCATTTTCTCTGGGATTTGAATTGTACAAACATGGGTCATGGTTGTCCTAGAAGAAGAAGTAAGTAACGGGCAGAAAAAATATTTGAGGAAATAATGGGCAAAACTTGCCAACTCTTAATGAAAAATGCAAATGTACATGTCCAAGAAATTCTACATAATCCAAACAGAAAAAAAAACATAATAGACCTACTCTGAGGCATATAGTTATCAGATGTCAAATGCCAGAGATAAAGAGAGAATTCTGAAAGCAGCAAGAAAAAAGTCACTCATCACATACAAGGAATCCTCAGTAAGACTAAGTGCTGATTTCTCATCAGAAATCATGAGGTGAGAAGGCAATGTATGATGTATTTAAGGTATGAAAGAAAAAAACTGCTAGTCAAAAATCTTTATCTGGCAAAAATTTCCTTCGAAATTGAGTGGGAAGTTAAAATATTCACAAATAGATAGGTATTGGGATAACGTGTCAGCAAGAGATCTGCCCTATAAGGGTTATAAAAGGTAAGTAGGTTGAAAGGAAAAGACAGGAGTGTGGTTTGGAGTAGTGTGAAGAAATGAAGATCATCAGTAAAGGTGATTAAAAGTGTAAATAGAAAAGTCTAATAATACTGTGGCCTCAATATACATCTCTACAATTTTAAGCATAGAAGAATCACAATACAACTGAATAAGAAAAAGTCATATTTACTGATAAGTGGACATGCAAAATATATAAAAGAGGTAAAGTGGGACAAAACAACATAAAGTAGGGAAACAAGGTATATGGGAGCATTGTATATGTATGCTATTAAATCTCGGTATCTTTTAAAATTAGTTGATTATGAATTTAGGTTGTTTAACCACAAACAAGGTTTTGCTTTTTGTTTTTGGTTGCATGGTCTGGGAATTGAACCTGGGTCTCCTGCGTAGAAGGTGGGCATTCTAACCAAACTACCTGTGTACCCTCAAATAAACGTATTTTAAAACATACAGAAGCAGAAAAGAGAAAAGAAGCAGTTGGATACATCGCAAAAGATCAAATATACAAAATAGGAGGTTGCAATAAAGGAAAAGAGAGACAAAAAAAATAACATTTAAAAACTGAAGGACTTCATTTCCAGGTGCCTGCCCATGTTTAAAAAAAAAAAACAAAAAAACCAAAGGGCGAGATCTCTGAGGTATATATATATTTAGAGTAAATCTAAAAAAATAGTTTACAGTAAATTCTGAATGTTAATGGATTAACTCTCCAGTCAAAAGACACAGATTGGCAGAATGGATAAAGAAAAGCATGATCCAATTTTTATTGTTAACAAGAGAATTACATTTGCCCAAAGACAAAAATTGTTTGGAAGTAAAAGGATGAAAAGTCTGTGCAAATAGTAACCAAAAAGAGCTGTGGTAGCTATACTAATATCAGACAAAATAGACTTTGTGTCAAAAGCTCTTAAAGAAACAAAGGACACTATATAGTAATAAAAGAGGCAATCTACCAAGAAGAAATAATCATAAATATTTATACACCTAACCATGGTGCTGCAAATTGCATGAGGCAAACACTGGCATAACTGAGGGGAGAAATGGACACCTATACAATAATAGAGACTTCAGTGCATGACTCTAGTGAATAGAACGTCTGTTCTATCTGAGAGATAGAACGTCTGTCTATTCTTTAAGAACCTCTCAATAAGGCAAGAAAAAGAAATAGAAGGCATTCGTATTGGAAAAAGAAGTAAAAGTTTCACCAATTGCAGATGATATGATCCTATGTAGAAAATCCCCCAAAATCTACAGCAAAGCTATGAGAGCTAATAAACAAATTCAGCAAAGTGGCAGTGTACAATATCAACATCTAAAAATCATTAGTGGTTCTATACAATTGTAATGGGCAAGCTGAGAAAGAATTCAAGAAAAAATTCCTTTTACCATAACCACTAAAAAAATCAAATACCTAGAAATAAGTTTAATCAGGATGTAAAGGACTTGTACACAGAAAACTAAAAAACATTGCTAAAGTAATAAAAGATCTAAATAAATGGAAGGACATTTCCATTTCATGGAATGAAATGTTCATGGATTGTAAGACTAAATACTGCTAAGATGTCAATACTACCCAAAGCTATTTAGATTTATTGCATTCCCAATAAAAATTCAAACTATCCTTTTTTCAGAAATGGAAGAGCCAATTATCAAATTTATTTGGATGGGTAAGGGGTCCTGAATAGACAAAAATATCTTAAAAAAAGAACAACGAATTTGTAAGATAGCACTTCCAGTCTTTCACGCATATTACATAGCTACAGTTGTCAAAACAGCATGGTACTGGCACAAGGGTGATAGGTATATCAACCAATGAAATAGAATTTAGTGTTCAGGAATAGACTCTTAATACCTCTGACCAATTACTTTTTGACAAGGCTGCCAATTCCACTTAGTTGGGAAAGAATAGTTTCCCAGAACACATGCAAAAGAATGAAAGAGTACCTTTTCTTACAGAGTACATAAAAATGAACTAAAAAAAGGAAAAAAGACCTAAATATAAAAGCCATGACTATAAAACTCACAGAAGAAAATTTAGGAAAGCATCTTCAGGATCTTATGTTAGGCAGTGGTTTCTTAGAGTTTACACCCACAGCACAGCACTGGCAACCTAAGAATAAATAGATAAATGGGACCTGCTTAAAATTAATTACTTTTAGGTTTCAAAGGACATTCTAATAAAAGAAAAATGGACAGTATGCTTAATATAGGTGACTAAAAAACCTGTTAAAAAATGTTCAGCATTACCAGCTGTAAGGTAAATGTAAATCAAAACTACAATGAGATGTCATTTCACACCCACTAGAATGGTTACTATTAAAAAAATAGAAAATTACACAGTTTGGAGAGGATGTAGAGATACAGCTACTAAAGGCAGTTTGGCAGTTCCTCAGAAAGCTAAATACATAATTACTTCATGACCGTGCAATCATGCTACTAGTTATATACCCAGAAAGATTGAAATGAAGGACTTTAGCACATATTTACACAGTGATGCATAGCAGCATTATTCACAAATGCTGGAAGATGGAAGCAACCCAAGTGTCCATCTGATGAATGAATAAGAGAAAATGTGTATATATAATGAAATATTTTTCATCTGTAAAAAGGAATGAAGTTCTGTTGCATTTGACATCATACATGAACCTTGAAAACATTAGGCTGAATGAAATAAGCCAGGCACAAAAAGTCAAATACTGTATGATCTCATAGATATGCACTAATTACAATAAGAAAACTCATAAGAATTAGGATTTAGAATGGAGTTTACCAGGTGATGGATTGGGTCTAGGTAATGGGGAGTAGATACTTAATTTGTACAGAATTTCAACTGAGTGGAATTAACAGTGCTTAATTATGTGAATGTGGTTGAAATTTTTGGGTAGTGTATGTTACTGGAATCAAAGTTAGAAGATACACTCTAAAACATGATGAGCAGTGTTGTGTACTGGAGTTAATAGTTCAAGTTCTTTTATGAATTATAACAAATGTAAGACACTAATAAAAGATGTTAATAATAGGATGGTATATGAGGAAAAATGTACCTAATGTAAACTATGAAATATAGTTTATAGTACTATTTTAATGTTCTTAAACTACCACACTGATGACCCTGTCAACATTAGAGGTTTATATGGACATGCTTTTTTTTTTTTTTACATGACACATTCTGTAAATCTGCAACTTTTTTATTTACAAAAATAATAAGTAAAACATGCTAAGAGAAAGAAACCTGATACGCTCCTATATTGAATTACAGTATTCCTGTAATGGAATAATGTGTGATTCCATTTATATAAAATATGAATATAAATCTATAGAATCAAAAAAGGTAAATGGCTATGTAGGAATGGGGTAGAATAAAGGGATTGCGTGGTGACTGCTCAGGGTTTTCGGGAATTTCTTTTGAAGTAATGAAAATGTTCTCAAGTTGATTGTAATGATGAATTCACAACTTTGTGAGTATATGAAAAGCCATTCTTTTATCTATGGATGGATTGTATGCTGTGTGACTCAATCTCAGTAAAACTGCTCTAAAGAAAAATAAAAAGCCAGCTAGGTAATCCAGATTGCAAAACCACACAAAGACATGGGTGCATAGACAAAAAGATGGTGAACACAGAAGTCCAGTAATTAATAGTGAATTGCCTCCTGATTGACGGCATGGGTGGAATTTTCAAGTTAATATCTTGTTTTCTTTTTCATAGTTTGTACAATTACTATATTATTATTTATTATTAATATATTTTAAACATCAATAAACTTGTTTATATTCTTAAGCATAAAAAGTAGTTAACTAAAATAAAAGCCCAGTGCACAGAGTAAACTATAGGCTAGACAATTTGTGGGGTACTGAGGAATTCATTCTGAAAGAAACACATAAATATTGCTAAAAAATATGAAGAGATAGCTGGGAGATATGGAGGATAGATTGGGAGGTTCAAGGTTATTTTCCTCTACTTGGGAATTTTAAACATAACTCTTGGTGACATCACATGGTACAATGAGTTTAACATCAATATATAAACAAAAGTGGTTAAACAAATTTAGCAGCCTTAATCGGTTCTTTTATATATGAGAGATCTTGCAGAAAGTTTAAAAGGCATGTTTTAAATGAAATCATAGTTACCCAGTGGAGTGAGAAAAACATTTCACCTCCTATGGGTCCTATCAAAGGAACATTTTCTTGCTTGACATTTAAGTACAGGCTCCATACTGGTAACTTATATTTAAAAGTATTTGCTTTAAATATTTTGCTGCAAAATGAGGCATTAAATATTATGTATTAAAATTATAAATGAGGCATTTTATATTAAAACTACTTATTTTTTTTCCCAAAGTGATATCTTTAATTTCATAATGGAAATTGTAAATTAGTTTACATAAATTTTCTGTTTATGTTAATTTGTGGGGGGGGACTTCACTGTCCCTGTAGAGTTTATCTGTATGAGCAAAAGCTGTACTTGAGTGATTATATGATGTTTTGACTTCTTGTTTGTCTTTATTTTCTTGTTCCAAGAACCCAGTTAACATTGGCATTACTTAAAAAGTGTGTGTCTGGGTTTTATATGCAGTTATCCCTAAGCTTATGACATATGGCTAGATGTGGCTTGGAAATAGGTAAATATATTTTTATTGAAATAAAAGTTTTTTTTTTTATGTAATTTAAACAGTTGAACCCACTGTGAGCCTGATTAAAGGGCCAGATTCTTTAATTGATGGAGGAAATGAAACAGTAGCAGCCGTTTGTACAGCAGCCACTGGAAAACCAGTTGCACAAATTGACTGGGAAGGTGATCTTGGTGAAATGGAATCCACTACAACTACTTTTCCAAATGAAACGTCAACAATTGTCAGCCAGTACAAGCTTTTTCCAACCAGATTTGCTCGAGGAAGACGAATTACTTGTGTTGTAAAACATCCAACCTTGGAAAAAGACATCCGGTATTCTTTCATATTAGATATACAGTGTAAGTAAATGGTAATATTTGCTCTTAAACATAATTAACACATTTTAATGTTCTTCTTTTGATGCAATTCTTTATAAAATTATTTTTAGTTTGAATATTTAATATTCAGATATTCCTGAAACTTTTATTTGTTGGTTTTTAAAAAATTTATTTATTTATTTATATTTTTCTGGAAATTTCATTTAACCACTCCATTTTCTATCCATTTTGGATAGATGAACAGGTGAATTTGAGGTTGCTTTCAAACTTAAAGTTGTTTAACCTTGCTCTTTTTAAACCTTAAAAGTTGGCTGGTATTAAATGAATTGTTGGAGTTTGTACCTTAAAATATTCAGTACTTATAGACAACTTTTTCTTTCTAATTAAGCTATTACTCACTTCTATTGATGTTATTTATGATGTTTTCAGCAAGAATCTTTTACTTCTCTGAATGTGTTTTAAGTAGCTTGAAAATCTGTACTTTTAAAATATTTATGATCTGATCTTACCAATCCCATTTAAATATTCTCATATAAAGAAAGATTTTAAAGAGGTCATTGGGATAATAACTTATAGATAAGGTTGAAAGCCAGCCTAAACTTGTATTTAGTTATATTTATTTTGCTAAGGGCTAGTCTCCTTTCTGAGTATTTGAGTGTGTATGTGTGGATATATTTTTCCCTCCTTTTTATGTATTTGTTACATACTTTGTGATTTGCATAGCATTTAAAAAATTTTTAACCAGAGAAGTGCTGGTATACATAGCTTCTATAATCATAGCAAGGAAGATGAAAATTCGGCAGATTAGAAGTAAAATTTGGTGGTGTTTAGATCCTTTTATCGTTTACATTCCTAGATAGATCATAAATCTAGACAATTAAGTTTTTGAAATAGGTGCTGTTTTTTCATTATTATTGTTTTTATTTTAATGTAGCCTGCATGGAATTTTAAATTACTCAAATGCATTACCCTTTGGTGCAATAGTTTCTAAAGCTAATCCAAGGCTTTTTTCAACATTTATAGGTAGGTAGGTTTAAACTCTTGAGAACTATGGTTACATGAGTGTTATTACCTTTGAATTCTTGGATACTAATATCATCTTTCTCTTCTCTTCTCTGGAGAATCCAATTAAATTTTTTCTTTTTCCTTTTCCTACCTTGCCTTTATGGACTCTTAACTTTTTCCTTTTACTCGTAAAGTTTGCATTTCAATTGTAAAGTGCTATTAATATGTTCTCACATTTAGTTTTTTCCTTCCCTGTATTTAATAATGACTGAAATTTTATTCAACTTTATTTATTTATATATAATGTTTTTATTGACAAATCTTCACACACGTATATTCCATACATGGCGTACAATCAGTGGCTCACAGTATCATCACATAGTTTTGTATTCATCACCATGATCATTTTTTAGAACAATGGCATCATTCCAGAAAAAGAAATAAAAATAAAAAGAAAAAACTCATACATACCATACCCCTCACCTCTCCCTCTCATTAACCACAACTATTTCCATCTACCCAATTTATTTTACCCCTTATCCCCCCATTATTTATTTATTTTTATCCATATTTTTTTTTACTCAACTATCCATACCCTGGATAAAAGGAGCAGCAGACACAATTACACAGTCACATTGTAAAATTTATATCTTTATACAATCATCTTCATGAATCAGGGCTACTGGAACACAGCTCAACAGTTTCAGGTACTTCCCTCCAGCTACTCCAATACACCATAAACCAAATAGGTATATCTATCTAATGCGTAAGGATAACCTCCAGGATAACCTTTTGACTCTGTTTCAAATCTCTCAGCCATGGAAACTTTATTTTGTCTCATTTCTCTCTTCCTCCTTTTGGTCAAGAAGACTTTCTTGATTGAGAAAGAATTGAAAAAGACTCATCTTGGGATTTCAGTCCCATGTTGCCAAGGAGATTTACACCCCTAGGTGTCATGTCCCACACAAATGGGGAGAGGATAGTGAGTTCACCTGCCTAGTTGGCTTTGAGAGAGAGAACAACAAAATAGATTTTCTGGGGGTAGCTCTTAGAAGTGATATTACGTAGGCTTCACCTGTCCTTTGAAGGAATAAGTTTCATAGGGGCAAACCCCAAGATCAAGGACTCAGCCTATTAAATTGGTTGTCCCCACTGATTGTGAGAATATCAGAAATTATCCAAATGGGGAAGTTGAGTATTTTCCTCCTTTCTCCCCAGTCCCCCAAGGGAACTTTGCAAATAACTTTTTTATTCATTGCCCAAATCACTCTGGGATATATTGGGGCATCACAGTAACCTGGACAAGCGAATAAAATCTCCCACCTTATTCAAAATTCTGTGTACTATGGTGTTCAACTAAACTGACCATAAAAGTTAAACTAGGAAATGTGCCACCCAGGATATGAATTTTGCACCAAATAAACATCTGTCCCATTGGTCTCACACAGATAAAATAAGAAAATATGAACAGTATTTTCCTCTACCCTGTATTCTTATTTACCTTAGTTGTCAGATCAGCTTCATTTATATCTCTACTAGAAGTCTGATCACTTTTTCAACTTTTTGAACAGTTCATGTATGGAGTACTGCTAGCTTTCATAGCTTCAGAACTCTAAGTCTCAGTTGTCACATAAATTCCGAAGTTTCTGGAAATGACCAGGTTATAAGCAAATAGCTCTGTATCTCAGAATTTAGAAATAACAGCTACAGCTTCTGAATGTACTTGATGGCTGTAAGAGTTTATAATCTAGGACCATTTACAATAGGTCCCAACCTGATAACCTATGTTCTTGACTTCAGTTCACTAAGTTTTTATATTATAGTTAGTCCATATGATTGAGGCATGATAATATGTCTTTTCAACATACAGTCCTTAATGTTCATCACCTAGTTGTATGCCTCACAACTTCATTTTTTCTTAAGGCTGCTCATTAGTCCATATGCATACACCATGGTTCCCCCATCCGTTTTTCAGTTGTATCCTTAGGCCACCTCCATCCATTGTGGATCAGGAACACCAGTGTGCAAATGTCCATTGAGTCCCCACACTCAGTTCCTCCAGGTATATATTGGACAAATGGGTTTCAGGACCACACACTGCCCTCCAAAGGGCTGCACCTCTCAGTTTCCCTACTGACAGTGAATAGGTACATCTCTTTCTCTGCATTTTCTCTAGCACTAGTTTCTCTCTGTTCAGTTTTATTAACACATCATACAATCCAACCTAAGTGTATAGATGTGACTTTACTACCGTAATCTATATGAAGACATTTCCTTTACTTCCAGAAAGAATCCATACCTCTCTCCCATACGGGCCCTTCCCCTGACATTTTGTTTTGGCATAAAGCCTTTCTTACATTCAGTGGAAGCATATTACAGTGTTACTGTTGACTATAGACTATAACTTGCATTGGTTGTACATTTTCCCATATCCCATTTATTTTCATCACCCATGTAGCAATGTTGACATTCATTTGTTCTCTCTTATACAAAAGCATTTTTTATTTGTACATTTAATCACCATCATTGTCCACTGTAGGCATTCCTAAATTATACCATCTCTCAACCTGTATTATTTTTAATTATAGTTTTTAATATTTTGTTTGCTTGAATGCAATCCTAAATATATAAAAATACTTCTTCTAATGTAAGGCTTTATGATTACACTGAAGTTTATTGGCTTAGAGTAAAATTTCCTTATAGTACTCATGACTTTTTTCTTTTTCAATTGGGAACCTATTTAAAAATGTGACAAAGTTTAAGGAGAATAAGGTCTTATAACCCAATTTCATGCTTCAAAACTTGGAGGCATCTGTTAGGGGATACTTTAATTCCCCCCATTAAAAAAAAATTAAAGCAGTTTTATTGACATACCATACCATCTATCCAGTGTGTACAGTCTAGTAGCTTTTGGTATAAACACAAAGTTGTGCTTTCATGACCACAACCAGTTTTCAAACATTTTCATTGCTTCAAAACCCATACCCCCAAACCTTCTTAATATTGATGCTTAGCACTGATATGGTACGTTTTTCACAGTTGATGGAAGAATATTATAATATTACTATTAACTATAGTTCATAGTTTATATTAAGTGTATTTTTTCCATCTATCACCCTGTTAGTTAACACCTTGTAAGAGTGATATACTTTTGTTCCAGTTCATGGAAAAACATTCTTAGATTTGTACTATTCACAACTTTCTTGTCCACCACAGGAACTGTGTTATACCGTCCTCTATTTCATCCTCTAGCTTTCCTTGTAGTGACATACACTACCCTAAACTTCCCCTTTCAACCATGAACACAATTCAGCACTGTTAATTACACTCATAATAATGTGCTACCATCACATCACTTCTATCCATTTCCAAACATTTACACTCAACCTTATTAAAAATTTCACATGAATGAAGCATCAGTTCCCCATTCTTTACCTTCATTCTATCTTCTGGTAACCTATATTCCAAATATTAATGCCTTGAGTTGGTTCATTGTATTTGGTCCATATCGGTGAGATCATACAATATTTGTCCTTTTATGTCTGGCTTATTTCATTCAGCATAGTGTTCTCAAAGTTCATCCCTGTTGTCAGATGTAATGACCCCATATTTAAAGAGATTAAACTCACAGCTACCAATTTGAACTGACAAAAGTAATAATTTTTGATATTTCTAAGAGGCAGATTTCTTTTCTAAAATTACTAAGGTATTGTACCTTAAAAGTTTTAATGTTTTGCCACTTTGAGTTTCAATAGATCTGGTTTCCCTGGCAGAGTTAGAAGACTTACCTGGTCTCTGAACTCTCGTCTAGCCATGTATTACTTATCTAGTTTACTGTTTAGCTTATGAAAAGAAGGAGGTTCCTTGCAGTAAGCCATTAGTAGTACTTTCTTAGGGATACAGTTCATAGCTGCCCTGTACCCCCTCCAACTGTAAATTAGATTCTTCCTGTTATCCTCTCTTAGCATCCTATTCTTTTCCTTCTTGTCCCTTATTATAGATTTTAGTTAAATATTTTTGAAATGCCATCTTTCCCATTTCTGTTAGACTGTAAGCTTTATGAATACAGGATCTATCTATATATATATATATCAAATGCCTAAAGCAGTACGTGACATTTGCTATAGTAGCTAAATCAAATCATGGTTTAATGAAATATTTGCATTGGACATAGTTTGGAGGTTAGAAACATATATTGTTGGCAGTTATGGATAGTTGCTCATTCGGCTAGCCTATTTCACACATACTAAAGGACTGTTGGGTGCAATGAATAGATAAAAGTTCATATTTTATAGTATGATTGACTCCCTTCATAATTTGTCTCAGTTATAAATGCATAGACTTAGAAAGTTTGTCACGTGCCTACACAACCAAAGAATATTAATTAACTGTAATTTAGGGAATCTAATCTTTATAAACGAGGTATTATTTCTTAGGGAGGTATTTCCTTTTAGATTAAGCATCTCTTTACACATAATTTTATATGGCAAATAATCAGTGTGATCAGCTGATTTCCCACTATTTATCCACTCAGATGCCACATCTGATTATTGAATTAAGTACTATGATGTATTTGTCTTGTTTATCTACCTCCACATTTTTCATAATAGGACTCTTCTGTTTTGCTTTTGGTGATTATATGGTGCCATAATAACTAGAATAGAATTGTACCTTCTTATTGCTCCCTAGTGTTTGAACATTCACTCATTTTTTGCCAACATTGGTTATTTATGTTGAACATAAAAAATGGTTCCTGTCCTTCTAAAACTTTTTTAATGCTTTCTCATTGTACATTGCATTAACCATTAACACAAGATAATTTCTTCCATTATATATTTATTTTCTAGATGCTCCTGAGGTTTCTGTAACAGGATATGATGGAAATTGGTTTGTAGGAAGAAAAGGTGTTAATCTGAAGTGTAATGCTGATGCAAATCCACCACCCTTCAAATCTGTATGGAGCAGGTAATAATGTTATATACTTCTAAAGAGAAATAATTTAAAAGTGGAAATTACTCTTAAATGCATATTTAAAATTTTTTTATCAATGTATGCATGATTCTAGTAATAGTGGAAAAACTGAATTGATAAAAAGGTTTCTAAGCGCTTTCATGCTCTACCCCTCTCCAACTTTCTAACTCCCTAAGTTCTATTCCTCAGAAGCTATCTTAGCAATTTCTTCTGGTAGTTACCTTCATAGGTCTTCAAGTCTTAAGCCACTACTTTTTAATTTCCTAATTTTGAGCACTGTCTATTGACTTCTTATAGATGTTTTTATTTTATACACACCCCTTCACCCAAAAACATACCATACATTCCTACCTTTTGTAGACAATAATGAAATTAATAAGCTGCTTTTTTTTTTTTTTTTTTGGGAGCTGGTGGCTGCCTTTTCAAACCATAGGCTGCTTTTAATTATCTAAACTTCTTATATCCCTATGACAAGTAAATATGGTTTCTGAGGGCTAAGTAGTATTCTAGGATTCTAGAATAATCTGTATCTATTTGTTCTCTTGAGGTGGATAATTTCCTCTTTTTTACTCATATAGTTTACTTTTTGCTTATCCTAATTCTCTTTATCATTGAAGTTTTGAACTAATGTACTAATGTTTTCATTGATAGTTCTTGGTATTTGTGATCCCCTTTTATTATTCATCAGCTTGGGATACTTCTTTTTTTTTGACCAATTT
Source organism: Tamandua tetradactyla (assembly GCF_023851605.1). NCBI lineage: Eukaryota > Metazoa > Chordata > Mammalia > Pilosa > Myrmecophagidae > Tamandua > Tamandua tetradactyla. Next base: position 35,682,945 of record NC_135336.1, on the reverse strand, counting down.
TTCCAACCATTTTTTCCCTCTTATCTCTTACTGGAACTGCTATTTATTGTATACTAAATATCTTTTCTTTCATATTTTTCATAATGTTTTTGTTATTCCTTTTGGGAGAATTCCTTCATTTTTATTTACCAACATTTTATTGTTTTTCAAAAAATTCTTAACATTTTTAGTTTCTAAGAAACTTCCTTTCTTTATTCTCTGTCGTTTTCTACACAATGTCTTTTATTTTATGGATGTGGTATTTTCTCATCATTTCTTCCTTAGAGGTACTAGTGTTAGTTTACCTTCAGAGAGATTTCTTTTCCATGTCCTTTTTTAATCTTTTTTTTGGTTTGGGCTCTCATTTTGTAACTTTTCCTTAATCTTCTTGATTGTCCAGTCATTTCACAGTGAGATATTAGACTAAAATGCCTACTGAAAACTCTTGCTGTGCGGTGAGGTTTACTTATTAGCACATTTAGAGATGTGGACATTTCCCTAGGGAGGCTCCAGATGTCATTGATGGAAGGGTGGAAGTCATTTCTTCATGGACATTCAGTTTTATTTATTTAATTTTCCTTCATCCTTTTACCTGAGTGATAATAAAATGCCTGGTGTTCTGGCATAGAATTGGAAAGAGTCTGTAATTTTATTGTTTAACTTTCAACTGATCTCATTTATTTTAAATATGTAAAAATATTATCTTTCTTTAGTGCTAAAGTAATATACCAACAGCTATAAAATATTTTACTAATTATTCTTCTACCCTCTTTACCCTCTGAGAGTCACAGAACAAAATCATTCCACCTATTCTCTAGTGTTGATTTACTTTTTCTCCTTTTTATTATTCTTATTTATTCCTTTGTAATTAGTTGTTTTGTTTCACCTCCGTATACTTAGGTCCTTGAAAGCAGGAACCAGATCTTCTTTACCTTTGTATCTCAGCAATACCTAGCAGAACAGAATATGGCAAATACTAAACTCCTACTGCTTGAATAAGTGAATAGTAGAAATTTTCCTCAGAAATCCATTTGGCTCAAAATATGGCAGTTGAGCTAACCATGGGTTAACTTGACTCTGGGTTTACTTGACACTGTATCCTTTTGTCTTAATAAAATATTCTGTAAAAATAAAGATCTATTGGTGTTTTCTTTGGTAACTGCAAGTTAGAAAAATGATGTTTAACGATGTGCTTAGTTTCATTGCAGTGAATGATGTTTAGAGTTCTTTTAGTGACTTTATTCCTATTATGGTTTATAGTAATGTGTACACTAGATAGGAACTCTCAGCCAAATTAGTATAGGTGTGCTTTAAAAGAGTCGTTATTGACTTCAAATGGTACTTGGTTTTTTTTATTGTCAGAGAAGCTCACCTTACAAATGAAATTATTTTATAGGGTCCCTTGGTATTTTAGAAACTCACCATCTTTGGATGGGGCCCAGTATGTGTTTCCTCAACTTTGAATGATATTCCAAAAATATGGCACAGAAGTTGCTAAAACATCACCAACCTAAAATGAGATGACTTTTCATTAAGAAAATTTTAACTATGTCCTGACTAGATCCATAATCCACAATCCATTAAGAATTATTTTAATCTTTTAATACTGTGGCTGTATCTTTAAATATTATATTTTTCTAATTTTCCAACTTTCTGATTATAATTTTTTAAGAGTCACCTTTTTTTCCTCTGTTCCCTCCCATTCTAATATTTTGGCCTAGCTAAACTTATTGATATTTTGAAAGAATGGGTCTTTTTTTTTAAATATTTTTATTGAGAAATCTACACACACATACATTCTATATATAATGTATAATCAGTGGCTCATAATATCATCACATAGTTGTGTATTCACTCCAGACAAAAAATGCATGCATACCACACCCTTTTCCCCTCCCTCTCTTTGACCTCTAGTATTTCCATCCAGCAAATTTATTTTTCCCTCTGTCCCTCCTGTTATTTATCTTTCTTTTTTTTTTTAACTTATCAGTCCGTACCTTGGTTAAAAGGAACATCAGACACAAGGTTTTCACATTCACAGTCACACTGTAAAATTTATATCTTTATACAATCGTCTTCATGAATTATGTCTACTGGAACACAGCTCAACAGTTTCAGGTACTTCCTTCCAGTCACTCCAATATACCATAAACTAAAAAGGGATACTATATAATGCATAAGAATAACCTCCAGGAAAGCCTCTCAATTCACTTAGAAATCGCTCAGCCACTGAAATTTAATTTTGTCTCATTTATCTCTTCCCCCGTTTGGTCCAGAAGGCTTTCTCAATCCCTCGATACCGGGTCCTGGCTCATTCTGAGATTTCTGTCCCACATTGCCTTACCTATCTTTTGCAGGAATAAGTTTCATAGGGGCGAACCCCAAGATCAAGAACTCGGCCTATTGAATTGGTTGTCCCCACTGATTGTGAGAATATCAGAAATTATCCAAATGGGGAAGTTGAATATTTCCTCCTTTCTCCCCATTCCCCCAAGGGGACTTTGCAAACACTTCTTTATTCACTGCCCAAATCAGTCTGGGATATATTGGGGCATCACACTAACCTGGACAAACCAATTAAATCTCACACCCTGTTCAAGGTTCTGTGTACTTGCGGTGGTCAATTAAACTGACCATAAAAGTTAAATTAGGAAAGGCACTACCCAAAATATAAATTTTGCACTAAATAAACATTTCTCCCTTTGGTCTCACACAGAAGTTTTAAAGTATGGATGATATCATCCTTTACCCTGGATTCTGATATACCTTAGTTCTATCCAGATCAGCTTCATTCATATCCCTACTAGAAGTCTGGTCACTTTTTCAACTTTTTAAACAGTTCTTCATTGGGGTACTGCTGACTTTCAAAGCTTCAGACCTCTAATCTGAGTCTCAGATGTCGCATAAATCCCCAGAGTTTCTGGAAACACCCTGGTTATATACAAACAGCTCAGTATCTCAGAATTTAGAATTAATGGTTACAGCTCCTGAATATATGTGAGTACTGTAAGAGCTTATAATCTAGGACCATTTACAATGGGCTCCAACCTGATAACCTATTTTCTCTTCTTCACGTCACTGAGTTTTTATGTTGTAGTTAGTCCATACGACTGAGGTATGATAATATTTGTATTTTTGTTCCTGACAAAAAGATGGGTAATGGATTTCGTATATTAGTTCATCTTTATTAAAATGACAAAATTATAATTTCCTATTTGCTTTATTTTTGCAGTGAGTTTTACCTAAAATATACTGTTGCCTTTATAGATATCTCAAAAGTGCAGTGTCTTATTTTACATACCTATTGATGAGTACATTCTGAAGATGTTTAAAATATTTTCATCCTTTTAAAATCTAGGTTGGATGGCCAGTGGCCGGAGGGTTTATTGGCTTCGGACAATACTCTTCATTTTGTCTATCCACTGACTTTCAATTATTCTGGTGTTTATGTCTGTAAAGTGACCAATTCCCTTGGTCAAAGAAGTGATCAAAAGATCATTTACATTTCAGGTAAGTTACTATTTTCTCACAAAATGAGTTGCTTATAATATTCCTATAACAGTAATCACAGCAGTAATACTGTTATCTATGCAGCAGTTTATACTTGTGAAGACATACATTCTTCAGTGTGAGATTTCCCAAGTAATCTAAAAGGGATATGATAAACTATCTGAAATTCATATGTGAAGTGTCATAGCTTTACTTAAGGAAATATCAAAATATCTATACAACAAGTTTGCATATATTTTAATACCTATGCACACAGTTACTTTTTTCAGTATTCTCTCTATAGGTATTGAATATTCAAACAGTACTGAATATTCCCTCTATAGGTAGTCTGTTTTTTTTTTTATCTTACCTCAAGAAGTAACATTGATTTTCTTGCTTTGTGGCTACCCTGAACACAAATGTTTGATGAATAAAATGGGATATCAACTTTGATGACTTGGCTTTTTAAATAACATTATCACTCAATATGGAACTATATGATGGTTTACTGAGAACTGATGTAGGAATGCTCTTGAAAATGTTTTCAGAAAGATAATTCAAGGTGTTTCTTGGTATCAGTCCTTAAGCCACTAAGGACATAGATTTTTCATACACCATTTGTGTCACTATGAATGTTTTTGTTCATTTAAGTATAAAGTTGGGCATTCATAAAATATATTTAGAACTTAAAATATATTTTCCTGGGTCTAGCTATAAATGAGAAGGTATCAATCTAATGCTTATTTATAAAAATTATTTTAAAAATTTTGAACACTTTATTAACTGTAAGAATGTAGCCATCTTCATGTCTAACAAATGGAAGACAAAAGAAAAAGAAAGAGAACCTTGAAAGATACAGGTTTGTATGTTAAATATATAATAGGTAGTTAAGGTTTGTATCTCTTCAGATACGAGACTTAGAAACTTAGACAAATTTTGTTTGCTTAAACGTTGCATTCTCAGTAAAGTGATCAAGATTAGTCTCCCATATTATTTTCTTATAAAACTTACCACCATATGTAGTTTTATACTTATTTATTTACTGATTTAAGCAGTTTGTTTTGTGATATTCAGCACTGTATGTAAAGTCAGCAGTTAGCTTAGTATCTTGCACATGGTGGGGACTGAAATATTTTTTCACATAAATCTAGCAAGGGTCCTAGACTATATATATCCCACCTCATTCTGTTAGTAGTGGTGCTTTGGTAGAAATCTGAACAAAATTTAATATTAGTACATGCTAGTTTCTCTTCCCTTAGAAGATTTTTATTAAAAATTCTTCTTTAGGAGAGGAATGGATAAGCCACAGGAAATACATATTAAAATATACTTTTAAAAAAAAGTTAAAAAAAAATACTTAAATAGTGGGTTCAGTGGTAGAATTCTCACCTGCCATTCAAAAACCTGGGTTCAGGTCCCAGCCCATTTACCCCTGCCCCCGTCATATGTGTATGTGTATGTGTGTGTAGTATTTAAAGACTGTTTACCTTTTAATTCTGTGGTACAATTTAAGGTGGAATATACTTCTAAATTTTGAGTTCAAATATAATCCAAATATTAGGGCTCAATTTGGGTTCTCATATTACTTATTCCATTGGCAATATCCTAAATTTATATGTTTTAGCATGGTGGGGTCATTTTTCAGTATTCCTAACTTGTGTACCCAACTACCTGTTAATGAACCCATGTAAAGTTTGCATAAGCATTTATATTTAATCCATTCAAAACTGAACTCCCCATCTTCCTCTGTCTGCTTTTCACCAACTTTTTCTTCCAACAGTCTTTCTTCTCTCAATTATTGGTAACTCTCTCCTTACATTTGCTCAAGGCACATCCCTTGATATAGTTATCCTTGATTTTGGTTTTTTTTTTTTTAACTCCAACAGTATTCAGTCCATCAGAAAATCCTGGCAGCTTTCCCATTGCCTTATTTATAGAGTCTCAATACTTCTCCGTCTCTTCTGTAATGCTACTGTTGTTCATACCATCAACAACTTTTACTACATATTACAACAGCCATAATTATTTTTCTCATTTCTGCTGTGTTCTCTGTTGTCATCAAATGAGCATCACGAATGATCCTTTTAAAACATATGGCAGATCATGTCACTCTTCAAAACCTTCCATGGGATTTTCATTTTCCTCACAATGAAAAATAAGTCTTTACAATTTAGAAGGCTTTATACATGATCTGGTTCCACATTATCTCTGTGATGTTATTTCTTCTTATATCCTTTGCTCACTGTGCTTCACCCATACTGTTCTTCATGCTATTCTTTGAACACAGTAGGCACATTCTTATCCTAGGGTCTTTACATTTGCTGTTGTCATTGCCTAGAATGTTCTTCCACCTGATAGCCTCATACCTCTTTCCTTCTCTTCTTTTTTTTTGAACTAAAAAAAAATTTTATTGAGAAATCTTCACACATATACAGTCCATCCATAGTATACAATCAGTGGCTCACAATGTAATTACATAGTTGTGTATTCATCACCATGATCATTTTGAGAACATTTCCATCACTCCAGAAAAAGAAATAAAAAGAAGAAACTCATACATCCCACAGCCTTACCCCTCCCTCTCATTGACCACTAGTAGTTCAATGTACCTTTTTTTTTTTTTTACCCCTCACCCACCCCCCATTATTTATTTATTTTTTATCCTTATATTTTTTACTCCTCTGTCCATACCCTGGATAAAAGGAGCATCAGACACAAGCTTTTCCCTCACTTTAGTTCTTTCCTCAAATCTTACCTTTTTCAGTGAGGTCTTCTTTCAGGACAATACTTAAAAATGAATCCTCTTTCCTCATCCCTTCATGACTTTCTGTCTTCCTCCTATGGCCAGTTTTCCCTTAGTACTTACTGCCATCTGACATTATACTTATTTTACTTTGTATGCTTATCTGTTTAATCCCGCTGGAAATAAGTCCTAAGGGTACAGGATTTCAGTCTGCTTTGATTGCTTTCGTATTTCCACAGTCTGCAGTAATGTGTAGCATATTTAGGTTTTCCATGCACTTTTGCTGTGTGAATGAAAATATTTAAAAGAAGAAATCAAGAAACAATGAAAAATCCAGAATTGCTTTTATGTAACTTTATTTCCTTATAGAGGGAACTAATGTAATACTGGTGCTAAACTTGCATAGTCTTTTTTTATCAAGTTCTACTGTCTTATATAAGAAGGATTTTTGGATAAATACGATAAATTAAAATTATGTCTTAAGTATTTCAGAAGATAGTATTATATGAAATGGGTTTTTTTAAATAGTCATTAAATATTAGGCATTACCTTTCTGACCAGTCTTTAATACAGCACACTTCACCAAATTTAGTTAAGTCTTCTAAGAGCTTCTTAAAATATGATCTAGGTATAATGCTACCTTTGCAAAATGACTATTTAGTAAAACATAGTAGGCTTTTTTTTTCAGAATAAGAGGCCATATTTCACTCAAAGTAAAATATCAAACAGCTCAATCTTTCCATTTTAACCTTTCTCCAGGAAAAAGAGGTATACATACCTATAGAATATATTACCTCAGTAATAAAGCTGATATTTTAAAATTTCCTGGAAAGATTTTTTAATATTTGTAAAATGAATGTCTGTTATAATCAGAGACTAAAACTGAAACTTCCAGAGTAGAATGAGCAACTTTAGCTGAGGAAATGTTCTGATCAAGAAATCTTTGATTCAAGATTGAAAAACACAGTTTTGGTTGTTAAATTGTACTGATTAAATGATACTGATTGTAGGGTGGGCAGTGGTGGCACAAAGGCAGAATTCTTGCCTACCGTGCCGGAGACCTGGGTTCGATTCCCGGTGCCTGTCCAGGCCAAAAAAAAAATATATATATAGTACATAAAAATGTTATACTGATTTATAATGGCAGTCTTAGGGGTTGCAGTGACTCTTTTCTCAGTGCTAAGTTAATACAGGAAATTGTTTTGTTTTTTTCAGTTTTTATTATTTTTTCCCCCGATAACCTTTTATTTTTCTTTGAAATAGCAAAGCAGATTTGTATATATCAAATAAATTTTCCCATTCCTAAAACTCAAAGTTAAAATATAGTCCTATGGAAAACTTGAATTTCAGATCATACAGTTTTTAGGGTAGATGTAATATCACTTATGAATCCATACTTACTTAATACTCCTTAAACTTTAAAAAGGTATAGATTTTGATTTTGTTTATTTTAAACCTCCCATATAAAATTTGAAAGAAAAAGAAGTCAATTCATTTATTTTTTAATGCAATAATTATTAGGCTAAAATATATTATTTTGTATTTTAAATATAAAATGTATTAAAATAAATTATTAGGCTATACATTACTGGACTAAGTTGTCTTTAATTAGAAAAAGAAATTTGAGTCGTTCTTCATTTGGTTGGGGAGAACTCAGAGTTTATAAGTTCATTACATCTGTTATGTGCTCGTTTATTATCCATTCAGCAAAGAATATAAAAAGTAATGTCTGACTAAAAAATGAAGAATGCTTTTGAGAAGACTTTGTCATAATAATTATCCTAAACAAGTGGTTAATGGTGATTACAAAGTAGTTTTCCTACCTCTCCTTACATGAATTGTGATTCTTATTCTAATTATCTTAGAGCAGGATAAGAATTATAAAACTTGGATAAATGTTATACGTGCGTTGTCATGTGTTCATTACTTAAAGTATGAAATAAAAATATTAATCATAGTCCCTTTTTAATGGAATGATAGTAATAGTGAGATTATGCTGTTTTTAACATTGGTTGATGAAGAGTTGAGGTAGGTTGGTAGGTTGAGAAATTTTAGAACTACTGACAAAGAGTTTCAGTTTTTTTTTTAATTTTGGTTATGCTCTCTCTTTTCATTAGATTTCTTGAAAACTATTTTATTAAAACTAAGTGAAACTAATAGTAGGCATCCATCTGTGTTCACATAAACATTGCAAGCAGAAATAAGAAATGTCAGTGATTTATATTTTTCGAGATACTTGGTAAAAATTCAGTTATGTATCTTATACTTGGCATGAGCTTAGGTGTATGCAGTGGTCTAGGAAAATTAACATTTCATTAAGAACTGCCAAACACTTAAAATTATACGGGCACAAAAGTGTGTGAATTTTAAATAATTATTTAGGTGATAGGTATTTTTATTAGGGCAGTCCATGCTGACAATATTTTATTGTAATACTTTTTTCCTTGGGAATAGTTGAATAGATGTCATTTAATACTTAAAACTTGACTTCCCCATTACCTCATAAAGTACATGAGCTGTCATGTGAATGATTTATTTTAATCTGTTCCTTTAATATCCTGTTTTTTGTGACGTTGGATTATAGGGCATTTACTACTTTTATACTAGAAATGATCCTCCTGCAATTCCATAATTGTTTTCTTCATAGTGAATTTGTTTAGCTAGTGAATATCTTCTCACAGATTGAACTCTTCCTTGATTCAGTGACTTACATATACTATGATACTTATATTCACTTCAAGATGCTTGACAGGATTGCCTGTTAAATTGGTTTAGCTTCATTGGAAATTAGTTATACTGTGCTTGTTAAATTTTTTTACTGTACTTGCTAAATTTTTACCACATTCTGTACATATGGCATTCCATGATGAAACCTGTTTCAGTAAGTATTTTTCTTTAGCTTGTAATTTAGAATAACTTACCCCATGTAGATTTAGTATTTTTCTAACAATCATTTAAAAAAATCTCTATCAATACCATGCATTTAAAAAAAATATTTATAGGAGATTACCATTTGGGTCATTTATTTTTATCTGTGAAGAAATTCAACAATTTTTTAATAGTCCTTTCTTTAAACTCTAGAATTTTGTGCAACATGACCTAAAAATATCACTTAATTGATAATTAACCAATCTTTAATTTTGGCTATTTATGTTTAGTTGCTTTTATATTAACAGCTATTTACTCTGTATTCTAACAGCAATACATGGGATCATATGCATCTAATATTTAAGTACTATTAGAATGTTCTCTCTAAAATATTAGCTACTCTTTGAGACTTCATCTCAAAACAGTGACATTAAATTTTGCAAGATACAGTTGAAATTCCTTAATTTCTTAAATGTTCAGATATCTTACCCATGGGGTAGTAGACATAATGATGACATTTCTTAACAATACTTTATAACATGTTTTTATTTTGTTTTTATTAGTGTCATTTGATAATAGCCCATTTGGCAACTAAGTTTAAATAGAATGCTTTTTATTTTTTAATAACTAAATAATGGTATGTACTACATATTTTCTTCATAAAAATTGACGAGTTCTCCTTAAGGAAAATATTTTTGAGAGAATTATTAAAACCGTTAAATTATACCATGTGCACTTAACAAGAACTTATAGTTTTTCATTCTTTTAAAGAACAATTTATACAATATAAATAAAGCATATTAGGTAAAGTTGAAAACATACTCTATTCTGTTCATGCTTTCATTTTATTTCCTTATGCTACTGGCTAAGAAAATACACATTCAAATTATTTGGTTAAATTTTTTGGTATGATAGTTCTTAAGCCAGCTTTATATAGGACACTTAAGTAATACTCTTCTTTAAAAAAAAAGTTGTCTTTTTCCCTAGAATATAATATAAAGCATATGCTTGGAATAGGATGATGTAAGATTTATATAATAAATAATTTTTATTTCTTTAATTTCGTTGGTAACTGACCAAGTGTCAGTTTTGTTATTTTGAAAATACATAAGTACTGCCTTATAATTGTAATCAAATTAAGAATGAAAAACTATTGTTACTATGTTCATTAACTGTGCTGTCTTTTCAGCTTGCTGCTGAATCCACCTGCATTGACATTCTTTGCCTTTCTGTGTCTTGTCTATCTTTGCTGTTTCCATTAGATCCTCCTACTACTACCACCCTTCAACCTACAATTCAGTGGCATCCCTCAACTGCTGACATCGAGGATCTAGCAACAGAACCTAAAAAATTGCCCTTCCCATTGTCAACTTTGGCAACAATTAAGGATGATACAATTGGCACGATCATTGCTAGTGTAGTGGGTGGGGCTCTCTTCATAGTACTTGTAAGTGTTTTGGCTGGAATATTCTGCTATAGGAGAAGACGGACGTTTCGAGGAGACTACTTTGCCAAGAATTACATTCCACCTTCAGATATGCAAAAAGAATCACAAATTGATGTTCTTCAACAGGATGAGCTTGATTCTTACCCAGACAGTGTAAAAAAGGAAAATAAAAATCCAGTGAACAATCTAATACGTAAAGACTATTTAGAAGAGCCTGAAAAAACTCAGTGGAACAATGTAGAAAATCTCAATAGGTTTGAAAGACCAATGGATTATTATGAAGACCTAAAGATGGGAGTGAAGTTCGTCAGCGATGAACATTATGATGAAAATGAAGATGACTTAGTTTCACATGTAGATGGTTCCGTAATTTCCAGGAGGGAGTGGTATGTTTAGCAACCACTAAATGTGACTTAACTGTGTACAGTGTTTCATTCATACTAGTTGATCATTTTCAGATTGTTCATACATTTTCTTGAGGAAGAATAAGCTTTTTCAAGTTGATTTTCAAGCTTTTTATATTCTAATCTGACAAATGAAAATGTAAAATCTGGGTTAAATGTATTGAGCTGCTTTACAATTTTTTTCAATGCTGTACTACTGTCTCAAGATTTAAATTTTAATGCAGAGTGCTTTATTGGTCTATGGCACACAGGTAAGAAGGAAATGTCAACGTCAAATGTATGACTTTTTGGTTTAAAAATTAAAAAAAAAAAAAAGGAACTACCTTGGCATTGTGTATTAAATGTTTACCTAAGACTATAATCTCAAATATAATGTTTGTTAAACATATACCTCTCAAAATTTATTATCACTAAATGATACTGCGCCTAATTGACTATAAAACTAATTAGAAAATGTTTATATATATATTTTAGTATACCAAAACTATTCAGCTGAATGAAACATTTGTCCTTCTCAAACATTATTTTCTAAGTTTCTATACGAATAGAATCTTTACCTCTGCATTTTAATGAGCCTTGCCATAATTACTTTTGAGTGGCTTTTTAAAGATTTTTTGTTGCACTAACACTATGGTAGTAAACTCAGTGAACATGTGTGGAAGAACATAATTAACTGATTTAATATTTTAGTCCATAATACATGCAATAGTAATAAAATACATGCCTTTTCACCATAATTATTAATAATTTTTTTCAGTACAAGAAACTTCTTGTATTGTTAGGTGAACATGAATTTTGGCACATTGGTAGTTTTGTGTCCTAAATATTAGAGTAAAAATAAAAGAATACTGACACAATTAAATAACACTGCATAGAGGGCATTTCAGAATATGGAAAAATATGGGTAAATTTTAGCATTGTGACACCAGTTTTACAAGTGAGAAGTTTCAGTTAAGAATCTGTACAAATAATTTTCTAGACCATCTTTTTTTAGTCACTTGATGTTGTTCAAACGGGTAAACGTGCAGCAAAAATTGGAAATTTTGGACTTAACCAGAAAAATCTGAATTATAGAACCAATTCTTGATGGATATTTGCAAACCATCACCTTTTTCCTCCTAAATGTATGTATGTGGGTGTTTTTCCAATTAAAACTGTAAACCTATCATGAGGTTTTTTGTTTTTGTTTTTGTTAACATAATTAAGTGTAGTCTTTCTTGAAATCGTTTGTCCTTTGAGAAAGAAATATTATCTAAAATCTTCAAATGTGGACCTTTATGAGGTGATTAAATTGCTTCTGCAGTGGAGTCCTATAAAATTTTAATAACAGAACTGTTTTGAATCCCAAAGGGTATGCTTTTCTACTTACGGTTCATTTAAAAAAAGAAAAAGGATTATTTAGAATTGCCTTAGATTTTTTCCAGGACGATGAAGTGAAAGTGAGGAGAATCATAAATAAATTATTTTGTAAATAAAAAGGGCAAAGTAGGTACTTTTATTATGCTCCTACCCCTCACCCCCTGCCACCTTCACCATCAAATCTAAGATGTTTTACAATGTAAAATTCTAATTGGTTTATAGAATTTTACAACTAATGAAAACATGACTCTAAAAGATTGTAAACTAGTTTTCATTTTATTTAACCCATGTTGTGGAAATTAGAAATTTTCTCTTCTGAACCAATTAGTATTAAGACTGTACTATCCGATTAAAGATAAAATTCACTAATTCCTGGTCAAAACTTTATAGTCTTTAATGCAGTTGACTCTGGGTTTATAAGCATTAAAGCTTTTGGGTTCAAATCATTGGGAGGAAAACTTTCTGGATAATACACTGGGATTGAAGTGACTGTTTTTTATTTAAATGCCAGTGATGATACAGCCATAAGAAAGATGGGTCTAAAATTTCTTCTCATGGAAAATGTAAATGTGTGACTTGTTCAACCAAAGTGCAATAGTTTTGAAATGCTGTTTGAAGCTGTACAGAATAATCATATTTAGTATATTATATCAGTCTCATTTTGCATATAATCTGAAGGAAATTACTAATGTATTTTAAGAAATGTATTTCAAAAATAATAATGTCCAGTTATTGATCATGAACTTTTACTCTGTGGCCTTTGTGAGGTTAGGATAGTTTTCAGGGGAGAAGGTGATATGGAAAACTACAAAAGAATATTTATGTACTCGGTATCCTTAACCAATCTAAATTGCTTGGTAAACAAAAAAGATTCAAAATTTTAATAATTTGATACTTGCACTTAAGACTTTTGAAAGCATTACACTGTTTGTTAGAGCTTTATGTATGTTTATTGTACATAAAGAGCTGTTTGTATACATGAATAGTTATGTTAAATAAATATTTTGTTAAATTGAGTTTTGAATACCAGTAATGTGTACAGCTATAATTGATAACTATGAAAATCCTACTATTTTGGAAAAACATTGAAAGAATATTTTCAGTATGTTTTGGTCTTGTTTATGTTTCTCTCATACGTTTTGAACTGTTTTTGCATTTTTGTATTCATTTTAGGTTTTTTTTTCATGGGTTAAAATATTTCAATAATAGAATGAAGATGAATTACAACTCTGTTTTCTGCCATTTTTATTAAAATACATTGAAATTTCTTTTATTGGCTAGGGATTAACTTTAAAAAGTGATTTCTGAAACATTCTTTAAGTTGAAAAATTTAACATTTTTCTATGTATACAATAGGTTTCTATATGATATATATGTTTAATATTAAAGTCCTTAAGGTTTTCAGTATTAAATATTGATTCTATAGTTGTCATATACAGGAAAGTTTTATGAAGGTAACTGGCTAAAATGTTTATAAGGGATAAAGAAAGTATAGTGTATATGTGCAGATAATGAGAGAAATTTCATGTGTGAAAACATCTAATTTGAGTTTGATTTTACTTTTGGTAAAAACTGTTAAAACAAAGTACATGAATAAGAAGTTGTTAATGGGTAGAAGTGTAATGTAAAATGGAAGCAAGAAAAATGATGCCTATAATTTAATTTTTTATTTTATTAAGGAAATAGATTATAGACTGAATTGTCCTTCCTGTTTACAAGCTAAATAGAAATCACATTCATGAAAAGTTCCTTTCTCAAAATTTTGGTATGTTGTATTCAATTTTAGTTTGTACAAGTGGTACTTTTTTTTGTTGGTTGGTTTGTTAAACCAAGTTACCTATTAGGTGATAGCCCCAATAGCCATGTGAGAAATCTCTAAATAAAAGTTTCTTAAAAATTCTATAAAGACATTATTTCTATAATGAGCCTATAGCTCTATATTACCCTACTTGTCCTCTTTATTTGTTGGATATATGTGTAAAGTTGTTTCCTTTATTTTAATTAATGATATTTAGTGAATTAAACTATTTTATATCTCCTAACCTAGATTATGCTATCAGGCAGAGATACAGTTAAGTAAAGTTTGAGGGAGCATATAAGTTGGCATGTTTGTCATTTTTAATCAAAATTTGATTTTAACCATTAAATTCCCTATTTTATGTATACATGATGAATAATATTCTCCAGAGTCATGAATTATCTTGTTTCTCTCTAGCCCAAATTTGAATGTTTCCCCTGAAATTTGGGCATAAGTCAAATTTAATTATGGCCTTTCACTTTAGAATGAGCATATAAGACATTTCTTGAGTTGGCATTTAGTTTTTTTTCCATGTATTGTTTGGTTAGAAATTCCATTGTTTTGAATTTTTTATAAATCACCTCGTTGGTATCCTGTCTCTGACGTTTCAAATTACAATACATTCTGAATCCCAAATTATTCAGAGCAAGCAACAGTTTTTTCATAATACACAATTTGACTGAATTAAGTTTGGTCCCTTCATTGTATACCAATATGGAAATGATTAACTTTTCAGAAAAATTCACACATGAAAGAGTCTTTGGAGTAGTGTACACTGTAGGTCCTCAAACTTTCTACGTTTTTAATGCTTTCTGTTTATTTCTTTTTTTCTTCTATTATGTTCCAGTCAGTTGTTTATTTAATTTTTTTTATAGTACAGATATATTTTGAGTTGAGCGGTGATAGGTTTCCATCAAGAATTTGAACCAAATGTTGATTACAAAAGCTTTTGCTGTATATCCTTCTAAGGCGTCATTTCTTTTCTTGAACCTTTATGATGATAGTTATGTTCATTTCAAGTTAGAAGAATAAAATATGATTGGGTTTTGGAATGTCTTGTTTCACTTGCCTATCATTTTTACTACTTTGTCTGGCTAGGCACTATGGATTTGGCAGAAGGGAAGTGAACTTTAATAGAATAACTTTAAAATATAATAATCCTCAAAGCTTGATGATAATTAAGTCCTCATTTCCTTATATATATATAATGTTTCTATATAGATGAGATACCTAACCCTGAAATATTTCTCATAACTGAGATTGTGCAATTAGGTATCACATCTATGAGCACATACAAAAATAGTCTGTGGAATAATGGTGTAAACTTTCACGTACCCATCTCCCAGCTTTAATTATCATCAATTCATGTTCAATCTTGTTTCATGTAAATTCCTACTTACCTCATTCCCCCTACCATTACTAAATCTGTAAATATATCTGTATATAGCTTTAAAAGATAAAGACCGTTTTAAAAAAGTAACCACTATTTTATTATCTCAAAAATTAACAGTAATTCTTAATATCACATATCCAGTGTGTTTAAACCAATCTTTTGCAAATTGTTTTAATCCAGATTTATATATAGTCTATACATTGTGATTGACTGAAATGTCTTTTAAGCTATGCACCACTACCCCACTTGCCAACTGTTTTCCTTGCAATTTATTTATTAAAGAAACTGTTTCATTTATCCTGCAGTATTTTTTCATTTTGATTTTGCCAGTTGCATCCCCCAATACATCACTGAATTTTCTGTAAATAGGTAGTGAAATCTAGAGCCTTGATTAGATTCTAGTTTAATTTTTTGCAAGATTGATTCTATCAGATGCCTGCTGCATCGTTTTTGATATAAGCAGCCATTTTATGCTCAGTGCCTAGATCTATTAAACTTACTCTTGTAAGATACTGTGTTATTGAGGCCTGAATAATTATGTCCCTTTATCTGAAATTCACTTTTATCTCTTCTCCACTAGTAAACAGTCAACACCCAGCTCAATTGATAGTTTTGAAACTTGCCCTTTTTCTTTTAGAATTATGACTCATGCCTATATTTTTATATTAATTTATATTACTCTACATTTTCTAGTTTTTAACTTTGTCCTCTAAGTCATACTCTTCAAACTCTTGACTACCTGAAATTTGAAATTAATGTGTTCTCCTAATAAATATATATTTATAAATTATGTGTATATACTCTGATAGCTATTTGCTATATACATTGTAAAACATTCAAAAATGGAAATTTTTTAAGTACCTGATAATATTTTTTAATGTTAGCATTTTTAGTCACCAAAACAACATTTTGGGAAGTGTGATTATTCATTTGAAAGTTAACTTTTTCTTTTCATGAAAACTTTTAAAAAAAGCATGATTAAAAATGCTTTATTTTTTAATCTTGATTTTATACTTTATGATTCATTTATCAAAAATCTAATTCCAAGCTCATATATTTTGACACTTGTTTTTTAGGTGTTGAACATAAAGTGCTACCTCTCAAAAAAGCAAGTAGATTCAAATGGAGGAAGTACCTTACTGAGGACCTTAGTTTTTATTTTATCCACTGTTTTTAGGATTTGTCTTTATATTAAAAGGTGTTTGTTTTTAAATATCTTGCTAATCACAGTAGCCTCACCCTTACATTAGCTAATACTTCAGGCATGATGTAGATTTGCTTTGACATTTACTGTTACTAAGAGTGAATACAAATCCACATTTTAGTTGATCTGATGCATTTGAATTTTTTGGTAGACTTGTCACATCTCATTAGATTGCTGTGGTGTTACTTCATAATATAACTGAAAACATTCATGTAATAGGAGTAAGATATTCAAATTACCATTTTGTGTTTGTGTCATTTATGACTGTTATTAGTGATATCTTCACTCTTGCAAATTCTTTGAAAAAGATGACATTTACCAGAAATTAATTCTCACTAGTATTTAATTTACCGATTAGAACTGGTACTTCCATTTGGTTCACATATCAGGTTTTGTCCTCTCTCAGGAAGCACTCATTCATGCAATGTCTCCATTATATGTTTGTTAGTTAAGACTAGATAGTTCTGCACATAACTTATATTGTGTCACAAGATGTTTATTGCTTAGAGAGAAAAACAAGTAAGCATGTTAACCATCTATTCAATTCCATTAAGAAACTATCCTACTCCAGTCTTCCCACAAGATATTGTGGGTGCTCCATATGACAGGTGAACACCCGACTGATGGACCAAGTGGGATTACCAGCACCAATCCTGGTAAATAGGCAATGGATACCCTATAAACATTATCTTCCAACTTTCATCTGCTTCCATATTACATATTGTATTACCAATTTTTCTCCTTAAATAATCCTATTCTTTATTTTTCAATAGCCTTCTTAATGATTATCTTCTCAATATGACATCTAAGCCTTTATATCTATCCAAATATTGACTTTACTACTTTACAATCCATATATTATATATTAGTAGAACATTTTAAAATAGTTTTAGATAAGTGGCAATATTTCTTTCCATTCTTTATTGATCATACATATTTCATGATTCTGTGTCCTCACTTTGGGGATTTTACTCTATGTTGTGAGGACAGGAGCTATGTAAAACTCATCCTTTCATTTCTGGCACTTAGTAGTGCTTGACAACTAGTTGAATGAGAAGCTGAAGAGACTGACCTGACCCAAGTGGAAAACTTTTACTAAAAAGTAGTAAAGTCAATATTTGGATAGATAAAAAGGCTTAGATGTCATATTGAGAAGATAATCATTAAGAAGGCTATTGAAAAATGAAGAATAGGATTATTTAAGGAAAAAAATTGGTAATACAATATGTAATATGGAAGCAAATGAAAGTTGGAAGATAATGTTTGTAGGGTATCCATTGCCTATTTTAAATAATTATTTTTAATAAATTGCTGAAAAGATTTTAGTGTGTAGAATTGTTAATTTTTTAAAAATATTGTCACGATTTCAGGTGTGGATAAGATATGCACATATGTTTGAATAAATAGCTTTATCACAGTTTTCATTCACTTGTATCAGTGATCTTATCAAGGGACAAAACTTTAATTCACTTTAATATGTATAATATGTATATAAATATTTTAAAACTGGTGGGAAGTCTTTATGTCTGGATTAAGTATTTTCAAGTATGGCTTATAACTGAATTTTGAGCATTTTCTTTCCAGGAGACGTATTTACATCTCTAATTATGAGCAACATATTATTGTAATGGGGAATACTATCTTTCTTCTGTTGAAGGTGGGCTTCCGGTGAATATGGGTTACTACAACTGCTGTGATAACAGCAAATTTTCCCTTTTGAGAGACCCATACACCAATTTTTTAATGCTAAATATTTTAATGTTTTTGTCTTTTTTGTATTTCACTGTTTGTAAACGTATCATTAGATTTAGCATAACATCTCCTTAGGTGATGGTGATGTTACTTCATTTCAGTCACTGAGTAAATTAGCTTAGCATTTTAAAAGCCCATACATTTGCTCACTTATTTTTATTTTCCTTTTAGTGATTTTGTAGGTATATAGGATCTGTGTACTATGTGTATTTATGTCAGTAGGGATGTGTGTGGGGCAATGTTGGAGCTCAATTCTCAATTTTTGTCAAAATACTTTGACGTGAAAGCAAGAGACTCCAATTCCTTTGTAATTTCATCATCTGTTACTACCTGTAAAATTCCTTTGCAATTTCATCATCTGTTACTACCTGTAAAAATTATATTGTTTTCTTCAATTAATGGAAAACTTAGAAAAAGAAATCTGGAATATCTCCCAGGAAAATCAGTATGCAAATTCTGATGTATTTAACATAATCAGTTTACCTATATAGAGTAGTTTATCCGATTGGTAAAAATATTCATTCCTAGCTTTTCTTCCAGTTGCTCATTTCAGTGCTTACTAGCATGTACTAATATTAAGAAGAGATGAGCAGAAAGAAGATAAATGTGAATAAAGAATGAATAGATCACCTACCTCAGAATTGTGAGAATTAAATGAGAGAAAAAAAAAACAAAAACGAATGAATAGAGTCAGATGAAGTGAAGATGCCCAAATTAAGATAGAAAGTGTGGTACACATACATTCAACTCTTAGTTATAGAATCCTAGAAATTATAGGACTTGAGAGAACTGGATAAGTAGAACATAATTTAAATGCTTCAAAATCTTATTTCAACTTGAGAATTACCTCAAGATATTAAAATAGTATCTATTAAGAGTGGAATTATTTTAGGTTATTAAAAATCTATAATAGAGAAGTTACAGGTTTGCAGAAAAATGCATAAAAACATATGCCATCTAATGCTTTATTACAAAGTACTACCAAATTTTAGATTATTACTAATATTAAATGGAAGGCATTTTTGGAGGAATTTGCAGTGTATGAATTTACAATAGTCTGTTGGTTGATAATCCTAATTTGAGTCATGAATATTATAAATGACCTGAGGTTTTGAAAAATAATTTTGGGAGTATTACTATAAATAGTTATTAAACTTGTCAGTATCATCAAAATAAAACATTTAAATTCTGTACTCTTAGGCAGAAAAGATAGAATTACTTTATTCTTTTGCAAAAGAAAATTTCCATTAGAAACTTTAAGTAGAATATTAAATATATCAGGATTTTTTTACTGCCATTTGACTAGGTCCATGACCTAGGTGAAATCATGTAAACTTAATGGTTTTCCACTGACCTATTGTTAAAAGTTGAATATGGTAATGTACTTCACAGTTCTGTCCAGTGGTTAAAGCTATTATTTATGTGGTGGGAAAAATGATAATATAAACAGAACATTCCCCTTAAGTCATCATAGATCTCTCTCACATTTAAAAGAGCAGGGTAATATTTCATTGCATTGGTTTTCAGAGTCTTTTCTCATCTATTTAGATGTATTACTAGCTATTTAGATAGACTAAGGAATAGATAAGTAAGCAACAATGGGAAGTTAAGGCATCAATCAACAATGACTGAACCCATTATATATTTTTTCAGAATAGCTTAATTTTCTCTACTTCCAGATTCTATTCAGTATTTTAAAGATTATTGGATAGGAAATTTGCTCTCAATGGTGTGAGATTTTGTCTAGAATAAGGCTAACAGAATGACTCAATAAATAAACCAGGATTCTTAATGGATTAAATTAGTTTAAAAACAAGAATGTTTCACATTTTCTAATTATAAAAATCTGTTTAAAAAATCTAAAACACCATGTGACTCAGATTTTAATAAAAATAAAATTGGGAACTTCTTCAAAATATATTTATATGGAAATACTATAATTGTGAATAGGTGAAACATAGTTTCATTGATATTGCACACATCAACTAATGCAATGATGATCCTTCAATTCCATTTAAACTCACCATGTCTGGATCATAATAATTGTCATCATTTAGGAGAGAATATGTGAATTTATCAATTGGAGTGAAAATTAAGCTGTTCGTTAACAAGTAGGGGACCAAAAAGTGGGGTCTACATTAGTCTTTGCAAAGGAAAAGAATCTTCTCTCTCAACAAGGGCAACATGATGGCGAGTTTCTATCCCATCCCAACCTGGTTTTATTTCACCCTTTTCTCTCTACTACTTATTGATTAGATGACTTTTGACAGGTTATTTAACTTTAGAACTTTAGTATCCTTATCTATAGAATATATTTTCAATATATTTCTTACTGGGTAGAAAAATATAATCATATTGAAAGCATTTTGTTGTAACTTATGAATCACCCCACAAGATTCAGTTATTGGGTGTGGCTAAAATTATCAAAATAAATATCCATAAGGATCAATGGTTTCATTATATCTCATTTATATTTGAAAATATGTAGATAATTTGAAATAATTTTAGCAGATTCCCTTGGTAGTTCATAAAATAGAACGATCTTATTTCTTAGAATTATTTGAAATGCTAACTTCTAAATATATTCTTAAAATCCTTAAGGAATTTGTAGTGCAGGCTGAGAGAGTTGGCAATTAGAAATAAATATTATCTCTGTAGCTAGAAGATACATAAGAATTTCTCAATTTTTGTAACAAAGAAGCTATTTAACATGTACTTTGTATTAAATGTGCATGAATTAAAATTTGCTGCAACAAGTACTGTTTTAATATTTCTATTTTAAAACAATTAAAAATGTTTACATTGATAAACTAAAATGATATCACTTTCTTACTATATTTCATCTGAGGTATTTTTATTTTTTGTTTTATCTCTGAAGAGTTTGGGTTTCTATGTGGTTGGTTCACTTCTTAAGGAATGATGTTTTTTTTTTTTTTTGTTTTGTCACTTTTTAGAGTAAAAACTTGAAATTGATTTTCATCTTTATGTATTTTTTCTCCAGACATTCTCTGCCCTTAGAAAATATTCACTTGCTAATGTCTAAGTGGGGAGATTCTTTTCATAATTTGAAAACAGCAAAGCTGGGGTGCTAAAGGCATCTTACAAGGAGGAAAGGTGTTAGGATAGTACTATTAAAACTAATGAATCAAATCTGGGGTATTGTAAGCTTGCCATAGGATAACATTTTAAATTATGCTTGCACAGCGTAGAAATTAAGGCACACAATTTGAAGAACTTGTTTTTTTTTAAAAATATTTGAAAGGCTAATTTTTGTACTTTACAGATGTTCCATTTAAGCAGACCTCTTCGGTAGCTGTAGCCGGAGCTGTAATTGGAGCTGTCCTTGCCCTTTTCATCATTGCTATCTTTGTGACTGTACTGCTGATTCCTCGAAAAAAGAGACCATCCTATCTTGACAAAGTGTAGGTAACTTTTTTGGTCTGTGATCAACTATGAATATTCAGTGTGTCTGTCTTCATACCTACCTTTACAGCTACTCATGTGTAGGATACTCAGTGGGGATGCAAGTAAAGATAATATTAGACCTTTGTAAAATCGCTTTAGTTTCATAAAAACATCTCAAACTATATCTTGGTAAAGGAGCATTGTCAAGACACTGTTGGACAAGTATATTGGACACCTTTTCTCCCTAACATACATTAAACATCTTTTCAAGTGGCAATATGATGACACTGTGTTGTCATGCCTTCTGAATATAAATGCAGGTCTTTGATGAAGTAGGAGTTGAAGACATAAAAATAGCTCAGATGTTTAATTGCATCTTCAGGTTGTATATGTCTATTGTATAAGTACAGCTTAACTTTCAATTGTCGGGAGTTATTAAATACATTAGGTTTTATAGATTATTCCTTAAGGAAAAAAATACTTGGTTTTTGTTTTGATGAATTATAAATATGTATCATTTTATTTAAGGAAATAGCAATGTTTTGGGCCTAATCTTGAGATAGAATTGTAAAGCAAAAATTCCACCTTGATGCAGAAGAATACCTGTGTCTCAAGTAACTTAATTCTATCCACAGTTCTGTTACTTCATCTGTGAAATGTGAATAACTGTCATTTATGAACTGAATGCCTTTACAAATGGCATTTTTTCCCATTCTACATATATAATCAGTAATTCACAATATCATTACGTAGTTGCATATTCATCATCATGATCATTTCTTAGAACATTTGTATCAATTCAGAAAAAGAAATAAAAAGACAACAGAAAAAAATGCATACATACCATACCTCTTACCCCTCCCTTTCATTGATCACTAGCATTATTTGTTGTGAAATTTGTTAATGTTTTTGTATTAAGACATAAGGCTGGCTTTTGAAGAATGAATTTCTTCTGTCTTCAGAAATGCTTTGTGTGTAGCTCTGCTTCTTTAATTTTATATAAGATTAGTTATATAGCGATGGTCATGTTTGAATTGAAGATCCCTGTGTATTAGTCTCAGTTCTCTTGGTCAAATTAGTGGTGTGACCCTGAAGAAGTCACTTCACTTCCATGAACCTCTCTTTATTTCTTGTAAATGACCTATGGCACCTTGGAGGGAGAAATTTGCTGTGATTTTCATTAGATGAAAGGAAAAATGACTTTGAATGAAAGAATTGTAAAATGTTCTTTCAGTACAATAACTGCAAGAGAAGTTCTTTAATATTTCAAGAGTAATTAACATTTGGTTAACTACATTTTAGTTCTTAAGTTATCTCAATCTTTACTATAATTCTACTTAATTTATTAATAAGCTAATAATTTTGTATAATTATTTTTGTATTTTGTATATTGTTTGACATTCTCTTCATTCAAAGTATTACTTTGGACCCATATTCAGGAGTTTTTAGACCACAGAATTTGTAATTGAAGTAACAAAAATGTTACCCATATTAAAGGACAAAGTGAATAAGGTAGCCTCTATAGCTTTCATTCACTTTATCCTTTAATGTAGATAACATTTTTGCTTGATTTGCTAACTGCAAGTACTGAAATTAGTTATCTGCAGTTTTCAAAAGTATGAGAATATATAGTAAAATTATTTTATAAAATTAACAAGAGGTACAGAATATAATATTTAAACCTATTTTTGCTGTAACTAAACAATGTTTAAATATCTGAAAATAATTTTTTAAAGATAAATTAAGTCATTTGTGCAAAACAAATGCATTCCCTAAGGATGAAATGATCTGTTTATTTCAGATGGCAAGATTTATAATTGTCTAGTGATTGAAAATCTTAATTTGAGTGATGAATATTTTAAGTGACCATGATTTTTGAAAATTAAATTTGAAAGTTTGTCTCCATTATGTGATGTAAATTTTTGTCATTATCATTTATGATATAGCCTTCTGAATCACTTTTATGATGTTTTGGAGGGAAGTCCCTTCCATTGCACAAATGTTTGACTATCTTTAAAAGGCTGGTAGACATAGTCAGATGTAAAAAAGGATAATACTTAAATAGGGCATGTAATGTATTACTTGGTTAATAATTAAAAAAAATGTTTTTACTTAAATTGCTCCTTTAAATATGAATAGATTTGATTGTCTTACCCTGTGGAACCTTTAAAACCACTTTGCTTTTTTCCCATCTATTAAAGATTAATGGAAATATAAGAGCCAAATTGAACATGTAGGCTAATATAAATATTTGTATGAGGAAAATTTTCTCAAATAGGAGAAGATTGATTCCGTCTCCTTTTTTTTTCTTTGGTAAATGTGGAAATCAAAATTTTATAACCTTTTAATGCAGGATTGACCTTCCACCCACACATAAACCACCTCCTGTGTATGAAGAAAGATCTCCTCCTGTGCCTCAGAAAGACCTTCTGCATCAGGTATGTGAGCATGAGCATGCTTAAAAATAATCTAAAATACAAATTTACAAATACTGAATCCTTTATATTATTTGTTTCAAAATGTTGCCCACTCATTATACCTTAAATATTACATAAAAATATTACATAATTCTTAATTCGCTCAATTCTTAATTTGCCTGATCATTTTTCTGAAATGTATAAGGAATCTAATTTTGTCTACAAATTAGTAATAAAAGAATTATGGTCATGATCGCTAAGACAGTATTAGAAATATGAGTTTTTATTAAAAGCTTGTGGTTAAAGACTTTGTTGTTAACAGTTTTACAATGATGCAGTCATCTTAAAATATCCATTTTTATATAAAATAAAAAGTAGAAAAGGTGAATATCTCTGGCAGGGTATGATGAAGGGCTGCTTCTCCTTAGGGTCCTGTTATTTTTTTTTCTTTTCCGTATTTTCTTATGTTTTAACATTATTTAGCAACAAAAATGACGTACCCGATTTTAACTTATGGATATGAGTATTGGGTCCTATATTATATTTTTGATCTTTTCACATTTATTTTGGAATCACTTAATAGTAATTCATGTAAAATTATTGATTCAGTGTTTCTAACTCGTGTTCTATGACTGGATTAAAATATTATATTTGAAACTTGAGAAAGTTTAAACTATCAGAATGATTGAATTCTTTTATTGTGAGCTTTAGTTTTTGCTTTTGCTTTTTTCTTTATCATCCATGCAATTTATTGGCTCTAATCCTATTTGGGGTTTAATTACCTTTGAGAATAGTCTATAATATTTCCCTCTCAAAATATGCCCTCTATCTTTGGCTTGAGTGAGGCAAATCATTTGTCCAGCAATTAATTACTGTAATTCAGTAGAAAAATTCCAAAGAAATGTTTCTGTTGAGATGTTCTCAGCTTCCATTACTTAGTTGACCATATGCTAAGTCTACTGAAAGGGCATGGGGGATTATTTCCTGGCCTGCTCACCTACTGTCTATGGGCACAAACTTTGTCATCCTATACAAGGAAACTTGCCATTTTTTCAGATCTTTTGTTTTCAGATCTCTTTTGGCAAATACATCAACTTGACAAGTAGTGTCAAATGTCAAGAGAATACTTAGAGCTGTTGTTAAACTACTGCAGAGTGATAGCTGTCTTCCTCCCTCCACAAGACTAGTAATTAACTAGAGGATTTCTAGATTTAGTTTTGGGGATTTTTTTAGAGCATTGTTTATTTCCAAGGACAGATACTCTAATTGCATATAATGTTGTTCTTGTTAATAAAATCAGTTGATTATATAACTTGTTATTTAATATTTTCAAATTTAATATTTACTAAAGCTTCTATATTGGAAAAAAATGACTTGGCTCAGGTCATATGTTTTGAAGTGGAAAATATGATTGCTATACTTATACATGCTGTTAAATAAACACAAAGAGAAAATTTTTCTTGGGTTATCTGAGTTAATAGTAGTACAAACTAATTTTTAATATCCTTGGACTCAGAGAGGGCTTCTTGGATGAATCAGTTTTGTCAGTAGGAATTTTGAAGCAGGTAATAAAATTACTCAATGACTTAGGTCATTTGGGTTATAGTAAATAGCATAATGAAAATCATGAACATCAGTGGAAATGAAGAATTATGTAGAAAAGTAATGGAAGATATTTTAGAAAGAAAATAGATTAGAGATAGCACCTGTAACAAATATTGGAACTTGGGAATCAGAGTATTTTAGTAGCCGTGTACCTTTTTTTATTCAATCATTAAATTAAGCAGTTGTAAAACATGATGTTTTTTCTCTTTTAGCTATGATATTTTGATTCTATAAAATATTACTAAAGATCAAATAGTTACTGTCATTTTTTTACTCAAGAGAATCAGAACTTGTGTTGGAGATTAAATAATTCTTAATCTATAAAGGATTAGGAATAAGTGAGACTAAAATCATTATCCATCATAAAATCTATTATAATTCATGCATTATAATGCCATATGTTAATTGTATGCCAGGTTTTTTTGAATTATTATATTGATTTCAAAATGCAATACATGGTAGCTTTTTTGGATACCAAGAATATGTAAGTGTATTAATTGCTACCTAATTAATTTCTTGCACTGATGGCATGTTGTGACAGTCAGTACCATAGTAATGTTCTACTTCACTAGATAACTTTAAAGCCAATTAGTCATCAGCTCTCACAGCCAGGCCTAATGATCAAGGTCCTACTTAATATGCCTTCTGTTATAGAACAGTAGTTTTCAGAGTGGTCAATGTAGCCACCTTTATCAAAATCCTATGCATTATTAAAAATGAAAATTCCTGAATAAAGTTTCAGATCTGCTGAATCACAACTTCTGAGGTTGGTGACAATAGGCATTTTAACTAGCTCAGCAAGAATATTTTAATGCATTTTCATATTTGAGAACTATTGCTGTATCTCTGTTTCAATCTTAATAGCTGTAATAGTATTCCACAGTGTTGATATACCACAGATTATTTAACCATAGTCCTAGATTGTATCCAAGTTTTCTCTATTAGAATAATTGGTACAATTATTTTAAAGGGTATTTTAAAATGTTTCATTATATATATATATATTTATAAAATATATGCCAAGAAATAGAATTCCTATGTGCATTTTAAAAATTTAGATAGGTGCCATATGGCTGGCCAAACTAGCTGTGTCAATTTATATTCTCACAAATAGCATATTGAAACCTATTTCACTCTCCAACACTGTTTATTAGAGCTTTTCCTTTTTTGCGGGACTGATAAATGGAAAAACAATCATTTGAAAGATTCTTTATTTGTAGATTCTTGGATGAAGTTGATCATCTTTCCAAAGTTGATGCCTATTTATAGTTCTATAAGCTACCTATTCGTATCCTTTTCTACGTTTTCAATGACTTTTTGAACTTTCCTGTTAATTTTTTAGGAACTCTTCAATATGGATAGTAATTTTGTTTTCTTACATCTATCTAATTTTTCTAACTTTATAGTGTCTTTACACAGAAAGCTTAATTTTTTTTTTTTTTTTTTTTTGGCAGTGGTAGGGTGGGGAGGGCAGTACGTGGTCTGGGAGTCTAACCCAGGTCTCCCACATGGAAGGCGATCATTCTACCACTGAACCACCTGTGCACCCAGAAAGCTTAAATTTTTATAGTCAAATTATTTTTCCATATAAGTTCTGAGAGTTATGCCTTGCCTAGAAAGACTTCCTTCCACCTCCCATCTCTCCCTGATCCAAAATATTTTTAAAAATCATATAAAATGCTAATAGGTTTATAGTTTTTGTTTTATTTTATTTTGAATTATCTGGAACTTATTTTTGTTTATAGTGTGAGGCAGAGAACTATGTTTTTCCCAAAAGGATAACCAGTTGTCCAAACACTATTGAATTGTCTATCCTTTTCCATAATTTGTCCATATTCTTACCCTAAAATAAATTCTCACATATATTAGGTTTATTTCTGAACTCTTCTGTTTTCATTGCTCTGTTTTTCTCTTCTTAAATCAAGGTAACACTATTTTTATTATTATAGTTTGATAGCATGAATTGATTATCAGTGGAGCAAATTCCTTCATCTCTGTTCTTCCTTTCCCAAATTTTCTTGCCTCTTCTTTTCTCTGTTAGACTTTAGCATAGTCTTCTCAGTTTCCATAAAATCCTATTGAACTTATTAATTAATCTAGTGAGAACTGGCAACCCTACAATGTTAAATGCCCTCATCCCCCAAACCAGGTAAGCTTCTACTTTGGTGTTTTCTTATATACTAAAGTCTTGTGTTTTTGTTTGTTTTGTTTTATATGTGTCTTGCACATTTCTTATTAGTTGGTTATAGGCATTTTAAATATTTCTTTTTATTGTCAGTGGGATCCCCTCTATGCCACCTTGTCATGGCGTTTTCTAATTGCCTATTATTAATATATACAAATGATTTTGATATTTTAATATGAATCTTGTATATCTCCTCCTTTCTCAGAATTCCTATTCATTCTAATAACTGAACGTTCATTTTCTTGAATTTTCTAGATATACAATCTAGTTGCTGCTAAAGAGTTTTTTTTTTTTTTATCCTCTGTCTATTGTCAATTCTTTATTTTTTTGCAGTGATTAGAACCTTTAGCTAAGTGCTGAATGCTGACAGTTTTACGGGGCTTCCTTATCCCATTTAATTCCAAATACAGTAAGAAATCTTGAACACCAATATAAAATTTCTTCGTATTAAAATTTTTGGCAACACTGCATTCTATGAAATGCTAATTTTTTAGCCATATATTGGAAGAGTTGTCTACTCTGACTTGAAAAACATTTCCCAAACTTACTAAAATGATCTAGAGGATATTTTCAGAAAACATATCTGATTGATAAAATCTGATTTCTAATATGGGAAAATCTGAAAATAAATGTAAATCTTTTAGAATACTCATGTTTTCAGCCTATGATAGCATTTGTTCTTGGTAAGTCTAGACTAGTGGATTGCTTGAAATAGATGATGTTATTAACTCCATTGAGAATGATAAATAGGAATTGCAGTCAACAAACAATATTATTTGGCTTTGGAGTTATTATTATGGTACTGACAGATATTAATAAAAATAATGAAAGACTTTTAATCTATTGAACTATCATGAGATTTTTTTTTTCCCCTTGAAATCCACATTTACTGAAATAGTTATTCTGACATAAGAGTTAGTAAATTTCAAATTTGTATCAGCCCTGAAAATGTTTTATGTGTAGCATTCTAGGAGTTAGGAATGTACAAATCAATTTCTCATTATGTAAAAACATTTGTTTTATATATACCTGCAGTGTGTGTATTCATATATGTGCGTGTATGAGAATCCATTCTCTTTCTATAAAACTATGTCTTTCTTTTCTGCAAGCCTAACAAGTTAAATGGGAATGTTGTAGGACTCACGATTGCTGGTTGTTAAGTTTTTGGGGCACTAAGGTTTGCAGTTTTCCTGAATTACTATTTTGGAAGGGAAGAAAAGTCCCAGCAACTTCCATTTTGCCCTTACTAGCATAATGGCTCTAGCTTTATAAGTCATGGACTCAGTTGGGGACTTCATGGGTTGTTGTGTTTATCATTTTCTCCATGCATTAAAAATTTTGGGTAATAGCCACTGGTTAGATTAGTAAAACTCCTAAGCCCGCTATGGGTAGACTGGATCGAACTCAGTTTATCACCTGACTCTGATTAATTTTTTCACTCCAGTGAGCCAAAGTAACAGGAGACTGGTCTGTGCCCAACATCAGGATTTCAAATCCTGTGTATAGTCATCAAATTGATAGAAATGAACTCTCATCCAGAGTACTGCTTTAAGACTCTGGAAAAATGTAGTTGTTTTCTTCTAGCTTCTGCAGTATAAGAAGGCAAATACTTAGATGAAGGTGTGAATGAATATTGAGTTCCACTAGACTATATCTGCAGTGCATATACATTTCTGTTTTTTTTAATGGATATCCATTACTCCTTCTAGAATTTGATTTCACAAATGAGAACAAGAAGAAAGTTTGCTTTAAAAATGTTTTAAAATATACTTAAAAATACTGGCACAGATAAAACCTGTTTCATCAAACTTTCACTAAAGTGTGTGGGGGGGGCAGACCATGGTGGCTCAGCAGGCAGAGTTCTTGCCTGACATGCCAGAGTCCTGGATTTGATTCCAGGTGCCTACCCCTGTAAAAAAAAAAAAAAAAAAAAAAAGCAAAAGGGAATTGTCAGTCATTTTATTGATAAAATCCAAGAGGAAAATACACTTTAAACATTTTAAGCGGAAAGAAATTTCACATAGGAAATTGAGGGTTTACAGAATCATTGTAAGGCTGTCACTGGGACTGAAGTTCAGTAACACATTCCCATTCCCATTGCTGTCATCGAGTTTAGAAAGCCAGAATTGAGATCTGTGGCATACCTCTCTATACCCATAAGCTGTTTGTTAACCTCTGCACTAATGTGCTGAATCTGGCAATTCATAGACACCATAACAACCATTTAACATCCACAATTCAAGACAGTTGCACCAAACTGTACTATTAGTCATTATATTATTCCTTGTCACACTTACAGTTGGGGAAGGGATACAGAAAGCAAGCTTTACTTAACAGTGACCCTAGATGTCATAGTAAAAATTAATTTTATTAATATTTGATTATGGAGTTACAAATCTTAACATTCTATGTGATGAAATGGATTTATGCATAATATACTTGTGTAGCATCTGAGTTCCAAGCTGAACTAGCTGTTTTTTTTTGTGTGGAACACCATTTTTACCGGAAAGAATGACTTATAAACTATGGCCTTTCAGGTTTGAGTATTTTGTAGGCATTTTCTCCAAAAGCAGTGAAGTGAGCCAGTCACTTCAAACCAAACAATGATAAAATTTGAATTTCCGAGTGAAAATTAGAATATTTGGAAAACTTGTATCTGCCAACATTTTAAATCATATCAGTTGATATATTAGCAAACGTGACTTTTTTGTTACTGAATAATGAAAAATGTCTGTGTTTGGAAGATCCACATAACTCTCTGTGAATCAATAATTTCCAAATTTCCACCATGCTGTTACAAAATCATTCATGGGTTAAATACCCATTCAAAGTGCAAGATAGATAAATGGATTTTAATGTAACAGAGTGTAGAAAGTTTTATTGATAAATTTTCAGATGCCGCGTAACCTTTAAGAAACTACTACTTTTTGAATTTTGGTATACTATCAAAGAAGAATATCCAAATTATCCAGAATGGTTATTGAAATATTCCTCCCTCTTCCAACTGTATATTTGTGTGAAGCCATTTTTTCTTATACTTCAAACAAACAACATATTATAGTAGATTGAATGCTGATACAGATATGAAAATCAAACTTTTTTCTCTTGACCTAGATATTAAAGAAATTTGCAAAATACAAAAAATGCCATCCTCTTACTAACCATTATTTTGAAAAATAGTCATTTTTTAAAGAGAAATTATATTAAAACAAAATTTTAAAAAATAAATTAAATATATATTTTTTAATTTTCTACTTTAAATTTTAATATAAATATAGATGGCTGTTACCCACATAAATAAATGCATTTTGGGTCATGAAAATTTAAGAGTGTAAAGGTGTCTTTTTTTAAAATTTATTTTATTTATTAAATGTACTAACATACAAACACAACATTCTTACCATATGATCATTCCATTCTACATATATAATCACTAATTCACAGTATCATCACATAGTTGTATATTCATCATTATGATCATTTCTTAGAACATTTGCATCAATTCAGAAAAAGAAATAAAAAGAAAACAGAAAAAAATTCATACATACCATACCCCTTACCCCTCCCTTTCACTGATCACTAGCATTTCAATCTACTAAATTTATTTTAACATTTGTTTCCCCTATTATTTATTTATTTTTAATCCATATGTTTTACTCATCTGTCCATAAGGTAGATAAAAGGAGCACCAGACACAATCACAATCACATAGTCACATTGCGAAAGCTATATCATTATATAATCATCTTCAAGAAACATGGCTACTGGAACATAGCTTTATGTTTTCAGGCAGTTCCCTCCAGCCTCTCCATTACACCTCAGCTAAAAAGGTGATATCTATTCAATGCGTAAGAACAAGCTCCATGATAACCTCTCGACTCTGTTTGGAATCTCTCAGCCATTGACACTTTATTTTGTCTCATTTGGCTTGTCTCTCTTTTGGTTGAGAAGGTTTTCTCAATCCCGTGATGCTGAATCCCAGCTCAGTCTAGGATTTCTGTCCCACATTGCCAGGAAGGTCCACACCCCTGGGAGTCATGTCCTATGTAGAGAGGGGGAGGGCAGTGAATTTGCCGTGATGTCTAAAAGAGAGGGGCCACATCTGAACAACAAAAGAGCTTCTCTTGGGGGTGACTCTTAAGCCTAATTTTAAGTAGGCTTAGCCTATCCTTTTCAGGGTTAAGGTAAAGGTATCTTAAGACCAAAAATTTGAGAGCCCCTGCCATCAGTCTTGATTAGTACTGAGCACATACTAAAATGGAAAGCATTTTTTTTAAAGAAATTACTGAATAAAAGAATCAAGTCCTTCTTTATATTCTCTTTAATCTATGATCAGTAAAAATTTGTGCATTAATTATGCTTTAATATCTATATAATAGATTGTATATATTATTAAGTCAGTCTATCTAATATCAATGTTTCAGATACCAAATTTTAATATTATCATGTATGAAAAAGGACAGAAAAAGAGAATCTATGGAAATATTCTGAAATGTTAACAGTGATTATACACATACTTTTTCATCTCCCCCTTTTCTTGTATAATAGGTAATATTGCTACATATCTTGCCATTTCTTTTTAAGATATATTGGAGATCTTTCTTTACTGGAATGCAGAGAGCATTCATTCTTTTTCGTGTCTACATAATATTCTTTTCTGTATGTTTGTGCACATGTGTGATTTCTTTTTTTCTACAAAAACTTATTCTTAAATGTAGTAATAGACCCTGAGACAAAACTTCACTCTAGCTATAGGTGACAGAAGATGTTATAGCAGGGAATCTGGATGTTTAAACAGGAATGGAAACAAGTGTCATCATGGCCTCAAGCACAAGAAGCAGTTTACTTTTTGCCAGATTTCTTCATCTCACTGATAGCCAGAGGACCCTTCCACACAGCCTTCGCTTTTATATCCTTGAATTTCTTCTGCTTTTCTTTTTGTTTCCACTTAAAAGCCTTTCCTTCCTTCGTGGTTGGACATGGCTCCTGCTGCCCCTTCTCCAGACACTGTCACCAGAAGTCATTATAGAATTCTAGTGCATGTACATAACATAGTTTGTAAAGTCAAAATATTTTAATAAATCAAACTTGCTGATGTGAATACCCTTGTAAATATGATATTTTGCATCTGTGCAAATATAATCTACAGGATAACTTTTGAAACTTGATATTGCTACATTGAGCAGTAAATACATTTATAGTATTGGTAGATATTTTCCCATTGTCTTCCATAAATATTATACCATTTTGCACTCATACCAGTAATGAATGACAGTTCCTGTTTCCCCATAGCCTCACCAATAGTATATGTTATGTTTGATTATTGGTAATGTGGTAGGTAAAAAAATAGTATATACATATAATTGTAATAGTACAATCTCACTGGTGAGTTTGAGAATCTTTTCAGGTGTTCAAAAGCCTTTTTTCTACCTACAATCTGACATATATTTTTCCTGTCTGTTTGTTGAACAGAATAATATTGAACATTTAAACATTTTATAACTAGATGTGAAAATATTTTGTTTTGATTTCAGCATGAATGGTATTTATGTCACCCTTGGCATCCCAATTTGTGGTAAAGATAGTTTGGTGCTTCATATATTCTCACTGATTTTCATTATAAAATAATAAGATTAAAATGCAAACCTGTGTTAGAGCTGCAGCTCAGGTGTTATCACACTTTATGTTTTTAGAATATCATGGTTATCTTACTTGTTACGAAATTCAAGAGTTAGAGATATGTCCTCCAGACATTTTAGTTTTGGCTACTAATCATGCCATCCCTGATTTCGTCTAAACATTTCTTAATCCTGTTTGTCCTATTACTCTTGATAGTTTGTAGACTTCCATCATTTTTTCTCAGTACTCATCTTTCTAATACATCACTGCAATTTTACAATATTATTTTAAAAATAAGCTGCTTTTGTTAACAATCATTGGATAGTCTTGTTTTCTCCCAGGGACTGAATATTTTAAATTTATCTAGACACTACCACCAATTATGGGCTTTGGGGTCAGAAGAAAGAGAGGGATGAATATGATAAAAATGATAACATTTTTCCTCTTAAAAGAAAGAGGAATGGATTATTCAAGTAAATGTGCAATGAGCGCTTCTAACATGATTTTTCCCTTTAGCAAAAGAGTTTTCATCTTACGTATTGCCTCCAGTTAATAAGAAGTGGTACTCATGAGGCAAATAGTGAAGGAATTATGAATGACCCTCCTCACCCTCAATTCTTTTGTGCAGGGTCTTTCAAACAAAAAAAGAAGATAAACCTTAAATAAAGTTTAATAATTGACTATCTAGAGAATATTTGTCAAAAATCAAAAACTCATTCAAAGCACAATATAGATGCAGCGCTTGACATATAAAGGTTTGATAACATTATTATATCAAAGCTAATCAGTCTTATAGATGAAAAAAGATAAAACTATATAAGATTTGTATAGAGATTTATAAATTAATATGCTACATCCTTAGAACAGTGCCTGGCACATAATAAGTGCCATATAAATATTTGCTGTTAGTTCTATTATAGCTATGTAATTTTAATAGAAATATTAAAGAGACCAAGCAGCGAATTATTTTTCAGCAAAAAAATAAAATCAATACTATTTGATTAATTTAAACTCCATATATATCCCTTTGGAAATTATTGATATTTTTTCTTATAAGCTTAAATATTGCTTGAAATAAAATTAAAGTGTGTGTAAAAAATATATCTAGTCTACATTTTTTTATTTGTCGTGCTGTTTTGTTTTTATCCTCTGTCAATCATTTTTATCAAACACATATTTCTTGAGTACTTAATATGTGCCAGTACTGTGAATATAATTAATAAAAGAGATGACAAAATGTTCTAGTTTGGTAGCTGCCGGAATGCAATATACCAGAAACGGAATGACTTTTAAAAAGGGAAATTTAATAAGTTGCTAGTTTATAGTTCTAAGGCCGAGAAAATGTCCCAATTAAAACATTTATAGAAAGGTCCAATCAAAGGCATCCAGGGAAAGATACCTTGGTTCAAGAAGGCCAATGAAGTTTAGGGTTTCTCTCTCAAGTGAGACGGCACATGGTGAACACAGTCATGGTTTCTCTCTCGGCTGAAAGGGCACATGAGGAGCACAGCATCATCTACTAGCTTTCTCTCCTGGCTTCCTGTTTCATGAAACTCCCTGGGAGGCATTTCCTTCTTCATCTCCAAAACGCTGGTTAGTGGACTGTGCTTCGTGGTACTGCAGCATTCTCTGCTCTCTCTGAATCTCTTTCATTCTCCAAAATGTTTCCTCCTTTATAGGACTTCAGAAACTAATCAAGACCCACCCAAATGGGTGGAGACATGCCCCCAGCTAATCCAGTTTAACAACCACTCTTGATGAAATTTTATCTCCAGGGAGATGATCTAACTGCAGTTTCAAACATATAATACTGACTAGAGATTAGAAGAAATAGCTGCCTTTACAAAATGGAATTAGGATTAAAATATGGCTTTTCTAGGGTACATACATCATTTCAAACCAGCACACAAAATTTTTGTTTTTATGGAGCTTACATTCTGCTAAGGAATAGACAGATGAATTGATGGCAACTTTTTCCTTTCCTTACAACTTTATTAAAATTTTTATACAATAAATTGCCTGTACTTAAAATGTAACTTTGTTTTTTGACATATATATGTACATACCTGGGAAGAAGTACCACAGTCAAGATAATGTACATATCATCCTCCCCAGAACTTTCCTAGTGCCCCTTTGGGATATCATCCTCCTGTCCTTTCCCTAACCCTTCTTCGCCCCTGGAGAATCAATGACTGATCTGCTTTCTGTCCCTATATATTAGTTTATGTGTTCTTGAATTTTATACAAGAACCATATCATAGGTTTTCTTTTTTTTGTCTGACTCCTTTTATTCCACATAATGATTTTGAGATTCATTCTTATATTGTGTGAATCAATTCATTCCCCCCCACATTTTTTTTGTTGTTGTTGAATACTATTTCATTGTATAGATATACTACATTTTGTTTATACTTTTACCTGTTATTGGACATTTGTTTCCATTTTTTAGCTATTACAAATAAAGCTGCTGTGAACTTTCATGTACAAGCCTTTGTGTGGACATATGCTTTCATTCCTCCTGGGTTAACACCTAGGAGTGAAATGGCTGGGTTATATGCTCAATGTGTTTAATTTTTTAAGGAAATGTCAAACTGTCATCCTAAGTGGTTTTATCATTTTATGTTCCTACCAGCAGTGTATAAGTTGCTTCATATCCTCACCAACACTTGATGGTCAGACTTTTAAAATGTTAGACATTCTAATAGCTGTGTTGTATTTCATGGTGGTTTTAATTTTCATTTCCCTGATTACTAACGATATAGAGCATATTTTCATTTGTTGATTTTATCATCTGCTTATCTTCTTTGGTGAACTGTCAATTAAAAGTTTTGCTCAGGGATATTCAGCTTCCCTCCCTTTATTGGACATCACGGATAATATCCAAGATAAACAAATCATGTCTTACAGTATCCTCACTTGGTTGTACGGTCAGCAGCACTCTCAATTTTAGTCCCTTTTCACTGATCCATAGCGACAAAGAACTAACAAACACAGCATCACCAAATGTCAAATCAAAACTTCCTTTTTTTTTTTTTTTTTTTTTTCAAAACTTCCTTTTAACACTTGTCTCTTCCCCCCAATTAGTTGCACCTGGTTGTGCTATGGTACTGTTGATGTCTTCCTTTAACTATTGGCCATAGTATGCATTTTTAGTTTTTTAGTTTTCCCCTCTACCCCTCTACTATTGACTCTTTGTCTAATATCAAATCTTTGTTTGAACTAGTTTGTGTGAGAACTTATTTATAATTGTAGATTTAATCAGTGGGATGCATGGCACTAGATGTGCCTTTCAGTCATTATCACCTTCAACATGGCAGTGTTACTTATAAGCCTGCTAATTAGTTACCATCACTTCTATTCATTCCCTTACATTTAGTTTCGGCCTCATTAGGTAGCCTTTCCTCTGTCTCTTCTTTTCGTGTACTTCTAGGTCTGTATATTCCACAGTGTAACCTCTGAAATTGTACCAGAGTTGTAATACAGAAATAATACAGTATCTGTCCTTTTGTGTCTGACTTATTTCACTCAGCATTGTGTCCTCAGGGTTCATCCACACTGTCATATGCTTCGGGTGACAAAATCCTTTGAGGTACAGAAACTCTTGATCTTAAGTAGTTCCCATTTATCTATTTTTTCTTTCACTGCTTGTGCAGTGTAAAGTTTAAGAAGCTACCTCCTATTACTAGATTTTGAAGATGTTTCCCTGCATTTTCTTCTAGAAGTTTTATAGTACTGCTTATTTAACATTTAGTTCTGTAACCCATTTTTGAGTTAATTTTTGTATAGGCTATAAGGTAGGGTTCCTCTTTCATTCTTTTGGCTATTGATATCCAATTCTCCCATGCCCATTTATTGAAGACTATTCTCTCTCAGTTCAGTGGATTTGGGGGCCTTATTGAAGATCAATTATCCATATATTTGATTGTCTATCTCTGCACTCTTGATTCAATTCTGTTGGTCAGTACTTCTCTCTTTGTCAGTACCATACTGTTTTGACCACTGTGCCTTTATAGTAAGCTTTAAAGTTAGGAAGTGTTAATCCTCCCACTTAGCTCTTCAGGGTTTCTTTCTTTCCCAGATAAATTTGATAACTAGCTTTTCCAAGTTTCAAAGTAGATTTTGATCGGTATTACATTGAATCTGTTGATTTATTCATTTGGGTGGAATAGACAACATTCAACCTTCCTATCCATGAGCATGGAATGTCTTTCCATCTACTTAGGTCATTTTTTATTTCTTTTAGCAATTTTTATAGTTTTTTTTGGTGTACAAATCCTTGGTATCCCGGGTTAGACATATTCCTAGATTTCTTATTCTTTTGGTCAGTATTTTGAATGGAATTTTGTCCTTTTAATCATCTCCTTAGATATGTCATTACTTGTGTTTAGAAACATTACTTATTTTTATTTATTAATCCTGTATCCAAGTACTTTGCTGAGTTTGTTTATTAGCTCAAGTAGCTTTGTTGTAGATTTCTCAGGGTTTTCTAAGTATATGATCGTGTCATCTGCAAAGAATGTAAGTTTTACTTCCTTTTCTACTTGGATGCCTTTTATTTCTTTCTTCTGTCTAATTGTTCCAGCTAGGACTTCTAGTACAATGTTGAATAATAGTGGTGACAATGGACATCCAGTTTTTAATGTGTCATTGGATTCGATTTGCTAGTATTTCGTTGAGAGTTTCTGCATCTATGTTTATTAGGGAGATTGGCCTGTAGTTTTCCTTTCTTGTAGCATCTTCATCTGGTTTTGGTATTATAGTGATGCTAGCTTCATAAAATCAGTTAGGTAGTGTTCTTGTTTGCTAGCTGCTGGAATGCAATATACCAGAAATGGAATGACTTTTAAAAAGGGGAATTTAATAAGTTGCTAGTTTACAGTTGTAAGGCTGAGAAAAAGTCCCAATTAAAACAAGTCTATAGAGTAATGTCCAATCAAAGGCATCCAGGGATAGATACCTTGGTTCAAGAAGGCTGATGAAGTTCAGGGTTTCTCTCTCAAGTGGAAGGGCACATGGTAAACACAGTCAGGGTTCCTCTCTCATCTGGAAGGGCACATGGAGAACACGTGGTCATCTGCTAGCTGCTCCTCCTGGCTTCCTGTTTCATGAAGCTCCCTGGGAGGCATTTTCCTTCTTCATCTCTAAAGGTCACTGGCTTGTGGGCTCTCTACTTGTGGCTATGTCATTCTCTGCTCTCTCTGAATTACTTTCATTCTCCAAAATGTTTCCTCTTTTATAGGACTCCAGAAACTTATAAAGACCCACCCAAATAGGTGGAGACATGTCATCACCTAATCCAGTTTATTAACTACTCTTGATTAGATCACATCTCCAGGGAGATGATTGCAGTTTTAAACATACGGTGCTGAATAAGGATTAGAAGAAATGACTGCCTTTACAAAATGGGATTAGGATTAAAACATGGCTTTCTAGAGTACATACATCATTTCAAACCAGCACATCTAGCTAGGGGCCAATCAATTTTATTGATTTTCTCATGGAACCAACTTTTGGTTTTGTTGACTCCTTCTATAGTTTTATTGTTCTCCGATTCATTTATTTCTGCTTTAATCTTTGTTATTTTTCTTCTTTTACTTGCTTTCAGGTTAGTTTGCTGTTCTTTCTCAAAATTCTCCAGGTGAGCAGTTAAGTCCTCAATTTTTTGTGATTCTTGTTTTTTAATATAGGCATTTAGGGCAATAAATTTCCCTTTCAACACTCCCTTTGCTGCTTCCCACATGTTCTGATATGTTGTATTCTCATTCGTTTCCAGATATTTACTGACTTCTCTAGCAATTTCTTCCTTAACCCACAGATTATTTAAGAGTATGTTTTTTAATCTCCATGTATTGTGAAAGCTCTAGTCCTTTGAGATTATTAGTTTCC
Organism: Tamandua tetradactyla; assembly: GCF_023851605.1. Taxonomy (NCBI): domain Eukaryota; kingdom Metazoa; phylum Chordata; class Mammalia; order Pilosa; family Myrmecophagidae; genus Tamandua; species Tamandua tetradactyla. Next base: position 35,643,392 of record NC_135336.1, on the reverse strand, counting down.
AGCTTCATTCTGTTGTGGTAAGAGAAAGTGCTTTGGATAATTTCAATGTCATTAAATTTATAAAAATTCATTTTTTGTTCCTGCATATGATCTATCATGATGAATATTTCATGTATACTGGAAAAGAATGTATATCCTGGTGTTTTGGGGTGTAATCATCTCTCCCTATCTATATGTCTATTAGGTCTAATTTGTTTATCCCATTGTTCAAGTTCTCTATTTACATGTTGATCCTGTCTGGTTGTTTTATCTATAGTGGAGTGTGGTGTATTCAAGCCTTTCACTTTATTGTTGAGACATCTATAGCTCCCTTAAGTTTTGCCAATGTTTGCATCATGTACTTTGGAGCTCCGTGATTGGGAGGATAAGTATTTTGATTGTTATTTCTTCTTGGTAGATTGCTCCTTTTATTAATATGTAGTGTCTTTGGTTACAGCTTGCATAGATCTTTTTCCATCCTTTAATATTCACTCTATTTGTGACTTGGGTCTAAGATGCATCTCTTATAAATAGCATATAGATGGATCATACTTTTTAATCCATTCTGCCAATCTGTGTCTTTTAATTGGTAAATTTATTCTGTTAACGGTCAGTGTTATTACTGTAAAAGAAGTTCCCAGCTTATCCTTTAGTTTTTATTTGTCAGATCTATATATTCTTTCCCTCTTTCTCTCTTTTTACGTTTTAAATTACCCTTACTGGTACTCTTCAATACTGTGCCTTCCTCCAGACCTCCCTCTCCAGTCTTTGTCTTTCATCTGATAGGACTCCCTTTAGTATTTCTTGTAGGGCAGGTCTCTTGTTGACTAGTTCTTTCAGTCTTTGTTTATCTTTGAAATTTTGATCTCCTCCAATTTTGAAGTCAACTTGGCTAGATAAATAACTCTTAATTGTAGGCCTTTCTCATTCAAGATCTTAAATATATCATTCCACTGTCTTTTGCTTCCATTGTGCCTGATGGGTAGCCTGAGCTCAGTACTATGTATTTTCCCTTGTATGTAGTAGATGGCTTTTCTCAAGCTGCCCTCAGAACTTTCTGTTTCTCTTCAATATTTGACAGTTTAATTAGTATGTATCTTGGAGTAGACCTATTTGGATTTATTCTATTTGGAGTTGGGCCTCTCTGATTTGCATATTGATACCTTTTATAAGGGTTGGAAAGTTTTCTCCTGTTATATCTTCAGCTAACTTTCTTAGCCCTTTACTCTTCTCCTTCTGGGACATCAGTTATTCTTATATTTGCGTGCCTCCTGGTGTCCATCATTTTCCCTAAGATTCAGTTCCATTTTTTCCCATCTTTCTTGCCATTTGTTCTTTTGTGCACTCTAGTTCCAGTTTTCTGTCTTCTAGCTCACTTATTATTCCTTCTGCTTCTTTAAATCTGCTGTCATGTGACACTAGTATATTTCTAACTTGGTCTGCTATATCTTTTATTTCTGTGAGATCTGCCATTTTTCTATTTAATCTTCCAAATTCTTCTTTATACTCTTCTATAGTTTTCCTTATATTCTTTATATATATATATTTATAAATTTATATATAAATATATATATATATATTTTTTATAAATATATATATATTTATATATTTATATATATATTTATAAATATCCTTTATAAGTTCTGTATTCTGATTTGGGCATTTGCCTGGGACATTTCATCTTGGATCTTCACATGTTTTGTGATTTTCTTTTTTTCATTTTGCATGGGCAGGCACTGGGAACTGAACCCAGATCTCAGGCATGGCAGGTGAAAACTCTGCCTGCTGAACCACTGTGGCCCACCCTGTGATTTTCTTTTGTGTTCGAGGCATTTGATGATCTTAATAACATTATTTTGCATGTTAGTTTCCTTCACTCATCTAAAATTTTGTATTTACTTTTGTGTTGAAGGTTTCCTTTTGCACTTGCTTTGTCAGGTATTCCCTGCCAAACCAGGGCCTGAACCTCATGTAGGGGATAAAATTCTTCTTGAGGGTCTATTAAAACTAGTTAAGGGTACACAGATAGTTCAGTGACAGAACACCTGCCCATCATTTGGAAAAGTGAGCTCAATTCTCAGCCAGAGTAGCCCCCACCAAATAATGATGATATAATATAATATAATATAATATAATATAATATAATATAATATAATATAATATAATATAATATAATATAATATAATATAATATAATATAATATAATATAAATTAATATAATATAATATAATACAATATAATATAATATAATACAATATAATAATATAGTAAAAAGTGTATAGTTAAAAAACACACCTCAGCGGTAGCAGGCCCCCCAAGTCAGAAGGAGACACCCCAAAATATGTTGGGATTGAACTCAGACTGATGCCCTCAGAAGGGACAAAATAAAAAAATAAGTTTAAAAGTAAGAAATAAAAAATATATAATAAATGAAAATAATAAATATAAATATAACACTCATAATAGTAAATGTATATATATAAAATATGTTTTAAAAAAGTTAGGCAGATAGGGAGCTTGTCAGACTGCACTTTATCTCTTCCTCCCAGCAGTTGGCTCTCCTATGGGGCCTTCCCTCAGGTCCACTCCTCCCCAACTGGAGCGGCAGCATGGTGGCCTATCTTTCTGCCAGTGACGGGGGAGAAGATGACACACAGTGCCCAGCACCTGGCATGTCTACCACACACCATGCCCAACAGGTTGGCCACTAATGGTGCCCAACCAGGCGACTGATCCCAACACCCAGAAGCATGGCTCTTCATAGTTGTCAGCCAGCCTGGCTCCAGGATCCTTGCAGGTGCCACCAGCTGCAGAGTAGCACAGGAAGGTTTCCCCAGCCAGCATTTGGGGCTGGCTAGAGCAGAGGAATGGTCAATTCCCTCAGATCTGCACTTCCCCGTGTGCTGCTCTTTGCCCCCAATCACCACTGATCAGACCCACTTTGCTCTCCCCATCCAGAACCCTTCACCTCTCTCCTCCCCAAGAAACTCTGAAACTCTATCTTGTCTCATGGAGTGGAGGTGAATTCAATCCACCCCACTTGGCCATATTCCTGGAATCACCTTATCTGAATTATTTTTTATGAAGATTAAATGAACAAAAATGTAGCAGCATTTTAGTCACAATATTCAACACCAAAAAAAAAAAGATTAAAATAAAAAGATTAAATGTTGGCCTTTCAAGACTATTCTGAGCAATCCAGAGAAAACAAGTAATGCACATCTTTTCATAAGATTTCTTAGTATAGCTACACTTGTTTTTATGCACTTCATAAACTTCCCATCTTCTTTCTTCCTTTTAAATCCTTAGCACTGAGTTATAGGTCCTGACTCATTATAAAAATCACATACTCACTATTTGTTCTTACTGTGCCTGTGTACATGTCGTTCTTCTATTTTCTCTTCATTCATTGTGAACTCTGTAGAAGCAGAGACCATGCCTTTCTTGATACCAATAAACTACTCTGTACAGATGTTACTTAGTAATTGTTGACCTGCAATGATTATTTATTTATAAAATCATAGTTTCCCAATGTAGATGAGGGTGATAACCAGGAACACCGGGGGGCAGGGAAGACATCAAAATCTATACACAGTGTTACTTACTTCTTACAGCTGTGTAATACCTAGAAAATTGATTTTAAATAGCTTGCAAATTATAGTTCTCTATTTTTAAACAAATTTAAGGAACTTTTGGAGACGATCCAGTCTATAATAACCTTTTCCAAAGAATTCTCATTATCAAAGTAGAAATGAACCTCTGTTTTTTAACATTACTACCAAAAATATTTTTAAAACATCTCATAAACCACAGGAAAGGCTGAAGTATTAACTCAGATGCAATGCCAGAACTATTTTTTTTAAACTGTACTAATGGCTCAGTACTACTAGGAAACTCATGCCAAAATGTATTATCCTAACTATTAATTTACTTAAATTGTGTTTCATACCTTGGCTTTTAGAGAATTAAATTTAGACTATTCATACTTGAGATGCAATCAGAACATTAAATCTTGAGTGGTTTATTTGAGACATGTTAAGTTCATACTAATGTCAGGGAGCTATAAGTCTTAAATAGAGGTGGCTCTTGATTGACTCATGAATAAGTAGAAGTAAAAAAACTGCTGAAGTTAAATGCTATAAGCTAAGTGGAATGAAATTTCCTCCCAAATTTCAAAGGACCTAGGAGCTTTCTTTATTTAAAAGTACTTATAGTTTTCTTTATTGGCAGCAATTCCTTTGTAAATACAAAGAAGTCTGAAAAGAGAAGAAAGCCACATGTTTAGAAAAGAACAGCTAACTTGTTTCCCGAAAATGGACTGATTTATTATTTGTGCTTTTTTATGTAGGCATTTTATGTAGACATTATCAATCTAATTTTACTTTGAGTTTAGCCACTTAGTCTTGATTTTAGCCCTGGAAAGATGTTTTGAATTGTTATAAAACAAAAATTGTTAAAGGCCACATGGAACTCATTTTTTGTTTGCATGGGCAGACACTGGGAATCGAACCTGGGTCTCTGGCATTGCAGGCAAGAACTCTGCCTGATGAGCCACTGTGGCCCACTCAGGCCACATGGAACTTGTGAAAGCATAACATAAGTAATATATTATTTAATATAATTGTTACTGATATGTCTAATCTTTTAATGTTCACTGTTCATTTAGTAAATTATAGTAAGCACTGCTGTAAGTATTGCTGATTAATTTTTTAGGCTCTTTAAAATAAATTCATTTATGGAGTCCTTGATTAAATTAAGGCTGACTTAAATGGACAGTTGCTTTAGGCAGCTTCCTCTGTACTGGGGATCCAGTAATGATAGGGAAGCCTCCATACTGGCCACAAAGCCTAACTTCCCATCACTAGAGGTTCACTTAATACTTGTTTCTACATGTTAACATAAAAATACCAATGAGGAGACTGTCTCAAGCTGTTGATTGTTATCGGGACCATCCTTATATAATGGAATAGTGATTTTGTATTTTAGAATTTCCACAATGATCCTAATTTTACGTATTTGTACCTTAGTTTCAATATGTATATTAGTTCACTTACCCCAATTTTGAGGTAACTATTTTGAGGTAACCTAACTAAATTTGGTTATATTAACTCCTGTTCAGATTTAATGCAAAACTCGATGATTACCATCCCACACCAGTGCTTAAAGGTCTCTAAGAAACTACTATTTCTACTTCCCTAGCACTTCTGACTGCATTGTTACTCCCATGCCTTTTTCTCAACTCCCTAGTGGCCTTTTCACCATTTCTGACTATTCCAATTCAAAACACTCTTCGCATAATTAAAATGGCTCCAATTACCTTATTCTCCTCTAAAAAAAAATCTTCCCAAGCTAGTTAGAAGAATATCTAATTTAGAATAAAATATGTTCATGTCAACTACAGTAGAGTACTTATTATTGTTATGTTCACTTGTCAAATTGTAATTGGAGACAGAAATCTTGTAAGGAGAAATTAAGAGGTAGAGAGTATTCTGGGTCCTAGTTTTGTGATTTGCTATAAAATATATCATTTAAGATTAAATTAGTTAATTAATATTTAATATTCCAGTTTTATTCTTTGGTTGATAAAGTGACAGAGTAGAAATAGCATGAGAGTTTTTAGGAAGAAGAAAAAAGGGGGGTAATTGATCACTTCATTTAAAACCAGTTCATTTAATAACAACATACTTTTGGTTATTTTGAATCTATTCAGATTTCTTAAACAAAATGAGATTAGAATTAATATTTTCTTTAAAACAAAATTTTACCTTTAAAACCTTTTACATTTGGAGATAGCTTATTTGGTTGAACTAACTTAAAGATTTCTAAATGGTTCATTAGGTTTAAGAAAAAGGACATTAAGATAAGGCATACCATAATTTAAAAACTATAAATTAGAAATGCTAGAAATATTAAATTAAATTCAGGATGTCTATTGAGTTAGAAATCATTAAAATGCCAAAAAACTAAGGTGTAAATTTCAAAAATAAAAAAACAGTCAAAAAGATTTGTTATTGATGACGTAGTCATGACCATAGCTAATTTTAGGGGAGGTGACCTTAATCATTTTACCTAGAGCCTCTAAAATTACTCCATTTTCTCATATAGATATGGAAATCTTTCACCCAGTCTGCCATGGCAGCATGTGTGTTGCCATAGTTACAAAAGCTACCATAGTATAAATTCCCTATTCTGTCTGATAGTAGTCACAGTTATCTCTACCCTTCTCTTTCACCAGGGATTTTTTCACCACTCTTTAAATTTGGTTGTAACAAATTCATTTTGTTGTTTCTTTGGCACATACTCATTCTCAAACCAAAATGTTCATCTCCTCATGTTTTTTTAAAACATTTTTTATGGTGAAATATAACATGTGCAGAAAAGGGATAGATTTTAAAGTACATTTTAACAAGTAGTTATTGAACAAACTTCAAAGTATGGTATGGGTTACAGTTCCACAACTTCAGGTGTTTCCTTTAGTTACTTTAATACACTGGAGACTAAAAAAATCAATATAATGATTCAGTAGTCAATTCATTTTTTTAAATCCTATTTTCCCTGTTATAACTCCTCCCTCTCATTTGATCCTTCTGTCAATCTTTAGGGGTACTTAGGCAATGACCATTCTAACTTCTTAGTGTTGAGAAGGGGTATTGGCATTATGGGGTAATTTTAATCTCTCCCTCAGTTTTGAAGGACAACTTAGCTGGATAAAGAATTTGTGGCTGATATTTTTTTCTCTTTCAGAATCTTAAATATATCATACCACTGCTTTTTTCACCTCCATGGTATCTGTTGAGTAGTCTGAACTTAGTCTTACATGGCTTTCCTTGTGTGCAGTGAATTGCTTATCTCTTGCTGCCTTCAGGAATTTCTACTTCTCTTTAGCATTTGACAGTTTTGTGTCTTGGAGGGGTCCATTTGGATTTATTCTATTTGGAGTATGTTGGGCTTCTTTGATTTGCATATTTATATCTTTTTGTGGACATTTTCCCAGTTATCTCCTCAGATAATCTCCCTAGCACTTTATTCTTCTTTTCTCCTTCTAGCACACCAGTGATTCTTATATTTGTATACTTCATGTTGCCCATCATTTCCGAGATCCAATTCAAAATTTTCTATCTTTTTCACCATTTGTTCTTTTGTGCATTCTAATTCAGTTGCCCTGTCCTCTGTTTTGCTTAGTCTTTCTTCTGCTTCTTCAAATCTGCCATTATGTGTCTCTAATATATTTTTTATTTGATCTACAGTATCTTTCATTTCCATAAGATCTGCGATTTCCTATTTACTCTTTCAAATTCTTCTTCATGCTCTTCTAGTGTTTTCTTGATATTCTTTATGTCTTTCACCAACCCATTGAAATTATTTGGGAGATTTGTATGCACATCTGATTGATTGTCCCAAATTCTGTGTCCCCTCTGGTGTTTTAATTTGGTCATTTGGCAGGGCCGTATTTTCTCACGTCTTCATGTTTGTGAACTTATGCTGCCTTAATGGCATTTCATTTTCTTGATAAGGTTATTTTGACAGTTGATTTCCCTCGCTCATCTAAGATTTTATAGTTGCTTGGATTTGTGTTGAAGGTCCCCTTTTACAGTTGGTTTGTCAGTAATTAATTGCCAAACCAAGGCCAAAACCTCATGTAAGAGATAAAACTCCAGTTGAAGATCTGTTAAAAAGCCTGGGAGAAAGGTAGTTTTCCAGAGTGCACATTCCCTGTCTTCCCAGCAGATGGTGCTCTTGGGCCTCTTTTTTCCCTCAGGCCTACCTCTCCCCAACTCTGTCAACTAGTGGAGCAAGATTGAAACCAGATGTAAATCCAGTCAAAGCTGCAGGTCTCCATGTGTGCTGAAAGCCACCAACCAGTGGTGGGCACAGTGGGTCTGGTGATTCCCAGGCTTCTGCATGGGATGGCCTTAGGCTGTGGGGCTGAGAGTTTCAAGTTCCCCAGCCCACAGCCAGCCCAGGAGTGGCGTGGCTGACTCCCTTATCCCATCCTGTCTACCCAGACTTGCCATGAGTACTCCGGGCCTCCATGGCGAAAGAATGGAGGGGATGGAACCCAGACTGCCTCTTTTGCTGGCCAGTTGTCAAATCATCTTTGTTCTGCTTGGGAGGAGGGAGGACCCACCAGTTTCTACCCAAAACAAGAACCCACAACCTGCTTAGGGGTAGGGGGCAGTAACTGTGCCCCAGCAGCAAGATATCTGTGTGAATGTAAACCAAGACTTCAGGCTTCTGGGTTCCCACATGGGAGTTCCCGACTGCAGAGCTGAGAGGGAAGATCCCTCAAGCTGGTACAGAGTTGGGAATGTGGAGCATGCTGCTCCATCCTGTACATCACAGCCTGCCCCAGCTGCAGTCATGAATGAGTAAACTCAACCGTGTCCTCTCAATCATAATTTCTCCACTGTTTCTTCCAGGTCCTCCCTCTATATTGTAGAATTCCCTCTCTGACACTCGTATCCTGGAACCACTGTCATGGTCTTTTTCTGTCCTTTCTCTAGTTATTCCATGACGTAGGGGTGAACTCAGCCTATCCTATTTTGCTGTCTTCCCAAAAGGCATTTTCTATACAAATGTCCATTCTTTGTCTTCAATTTCCTCTGAATGAGGATCCTTAAAAATCATCACAGTGATTTCAGTGTTTTTAGGTACAGGCCACACTACAATGCCATGGTATAGGTTTTTTATTCCAGGTTGTCAGCTACAAGCCTTAGAATACTTCCTTCAGCTTCTTGTCCAAACTGCCACCAGTTTATCTGCTTGCCTTTGTGTTGTTTCTAAGCTTCTGATTCCTCATCTGAGAGAACAGAGGGCCTACCTTCTTTGGCCACCTGCTTAGCTGTGGTTCCCTTCAGACCTACTTGCCATCCCAGTGCCCCACTATCATCATCTTGTTGATGATACCAGGCCTTCATTCCCTCAGTTTTATATGAAGTAATCTCCCTTTGCCTGCTTTATTAATATTTACTTTATTAGGAATGTGTGCATTGTAAGTGGTTAGCCTGTTGGTGACTCCTTGCTTTGTTTATTTGAGGAAATAAGCTCCAAACTTTTAAATGTTTCCTTTGGCATGTAGATTAAAAAGTTAATTTTCTAAGAGTAAACAGTATTTTGTTACTGAAGCATTGATAAGACCCATTGTTTGAAAAAAACAAAATGCCACTCATCTGCAGTGGCACTTAAAATTATTATGAGCCCCTTTCTTACAAGTAGTTTTCTAAAATCATCAGGTCTATTAAAATCTTTATGGCATGTATAGAGTTTGTACTAATTATTTCTGTATTTATAAAAGTGCTTCAACTCACTTTTCTTACCTTTGCTGATTGCTATCAAATACATGTGTAACACATTCAGGATCATCCTAGATGATGAGTTTCAATGACAACCAAACAAGAAACATGGAAAGTGTATTAAATTCTACTTCTTGTTTTCCAAGAGACCCAATTTGGATTTATTTATTTATTTACTACACAGTTACATATTTGTCTTTTCCAAGGAGCTGAACTCCACGGTTATTTTTCATTGTTTGATTGATTTGAGTAGTAATTTTTCTTTAGTTTTAGAAAGCAGAACTAGGACCAAAAGGTGAAGGTCTCAGGGAGATAGATTTGAATATCAATATTAAGAGCTTTCCAATAATTAAAATTATCCCATAATGGAGCCCATACCTCAAGAAATAATACATATTTCCCTACTGGCAATGCTTAGAAGACTCAGCTATTATCCCTTATTGCATGTTACAGATGGCAACCATACATTAGAAATAAAGTTAAAATTGTAAGGCCCCTTCTAGTTACAACTCTTGACTGTTTTTCTCGGAGAAAATAATATAGGTAATAATATTGGTGTTACTTGGGACCAATGTTCTATGTAGAAATCTTCATGTGATTCTCAGTGTAACATATAGGAGTAATACTACTGGTTAGTTAGCTAATGAGTTACTAAAAGTATACACATTGGAGGTAACTTTTTTACTGTGTTTTAATAATTTCTAGAGCTGTTGCCAATTCTAGATACCATTAAATCTTTATACAAAAGGGATTTGACATGAGCAAAAATTCTTTTTAAAAAATTTTGCTACGTTTTTTCAGGAAACAAAAGATTTTCTTCTTTAAAATATGAATTGCACATTGTTTTATGGTTAGTTTACAATTATGACTATTTGCTCACACAGATACTGAAAGCTTAAAATACATTTTGATATCTTTACAGTAGCTTTAACTACAATGAATGTAAGATGAGATATAAAACTTGCTAACTGCAGAATATTTTATGCACCTAAGTAACTTTGAAAGAATGAGAATTCTTAAAGGTCTTTAAAAGGAAATGTTTAGCTTTAGAGTGATTCCTATTTTAAATTCACTGGCACTTTACAGAAGGTAATAATCTTGATTTCAGGTGTTTGGTGGGCAGTAATTATTTAGACTACTAATCCTGTTTATTAAAAGAAATGGCATGTAAATGTATTTTAAATATTATAAATGCCTTATTATTGATGTATGTGTTCCCTTGGAAACTACAAATACCCCTTTATCAAAATGATATACATTAATAGTAGCTTTACTTTTAAGTAAAATCCGAGAAATTGCAGACTATATCCACGAAAAGGTAGTTACAAAGTTGAAAAATTTTACTGTGGTTGCATCCTGCTGAGATATGAATGGCATGTAAAACTATAAAACCGTGTGTGTATGCATACATACAATACATACTCATCCCCTCCAAAACAAATTAATTGTAAAAGAACACAAAAAGCACAATGTATAAAAGAAAAAAATTGATAAATTCTGCTTCATTAAAATAAAAAAAGTTTGCTCTTTGAAAGACACTTAAGAAAGCAAAGGCAAAGCACAAACTGTGAGAAAATATTTGTGACACATATTTCAAACAAAGAAATTGCATCCAGACTATATGAAGAAATCTTGCAACTCAGTAATAGGAAAACAACCCAATTAAAACAAACAAGTGAACAGAAGTTTTGTACAGATTTGTTCGTCAAAAAAGACAAACAAATGGCCATAAGCATATGAAAAGATATTCCACATCATTAGTCATCAGAGAAATACGTATTAAACCACAATGAAATGTCACTACATACTTATTAGATTGACTAGACTAAAAAGACATGCCAAGTATTGCTCTTTATCTTTTGTAAATTATCCAATTTATCTTTTGTAAATTAACTTTCATGTTTATTCAATTTATATAAAGCAATTTATATTTATATCTTATGTTCTCCATTTCTGTCACATGGGCTTATTTATATTGATTTTCATTTTCTACCCTAATGTCCAAAAGTACTGATTTAATTAGATGTCCAAACAGCAAAATTGTTCTCACAAAATATTTCCCTGCCAGATCCTATCAAATTCTTAAAATACAAGAATTTTTAATGATTATGTGATATGTTTTAGGCTCCACAAAAAGAGACAGGTTTATATTTTTATTTTGAAATCCTCCATAATTGGTTAATCTGAATCTTGATGGTAGTTTTCAATGAACTGCCTGTAATCCATAGTATTTAAATTTAAAAAAATAATAGGAATATGATATTATGCATTATCTAACTTGCCAAAAGAGAGGGTTGTCAGGGCAACATATGGCAAATCTGAATCATTACCCTGGAATAGAAAATACCCATTTGAGATTTCATAGCCCAGTCTTCCGCTCAAGGCAAATTTCCTCCAGTACCAACCCCAGATGGTAGTCATCTAGCCTCAATTTTAAACACTTCCATAATAACCTCACTAACTCACAGAACATTATATTCCATTTTTAATAGCAAAAATTGCTAGAAAATTGTGTCTGCCTCCTTTTGATATATGTCATTTGTCCTGATTCTGAACTCTATAATTTTAAAAATTCCTTTAAACATTTTCAGCTACAATTAGAACACTTTTTTGGTGTGATTTTTTCCTTGGTGTTTAAAAAAAAAATTATGTAGATGCTTTTCATACATACCTCAAGTGCTTACAACAACACTTCAAGAATTGTCTGATAGCTTTTGAAATATTTAAAGTTCTCTGAATTACTCTCACCATTTTTTAACCCAACTTGAGTCTTTCCATGGTTTTGACCATTCCTTATATGATGTAGTTTGTCTTTCCTCCTTAGTCCCCCTCCTCTTGGAAAATCTAGTTTAATATGCTTCATGAAATATGTTATCCGGAATAAAATACAATACTCCAGTTGTAGGATGCTAAGTGCCAATTGAAGTTAGACTTTATCCTCCTCTATTCTGATCCCTGAACTTCTTTTAGCTTCTATTGTGTGTGTGTGTGTGTGTGTGTGTGTATTTGAAAGCCAGCTAAAGTCTTTGTCTTATTTTTTCAAACCCCTATCAATCTAAACCTCTTCCTTGCAAATTATATTGATTTTTTTAACCTAATTGATTGTTTTTTTCCATTAAATTTAAGATATTTTAGATCAGTATCCCAATCTATTGCAGACGTTGTCTAACTAATACAATAAGATTCAGAAACTTTGTTTCTTCTTTAGTACCCAGGACTGGTGTGAGAAATAGGAAGCCAATGTGATATTACTCAAAATAGAAGTAAAATGAAGTCAAGACCTAGCTGGATTTTTAAAAAAAGATTTTTATTGATAAATCTTCACATACATATAGTCCATATATTGCATACAATCAATGTCTCATAGTATCATCACATAGTTGTGTATTTATCACCATGATCATTTTTAGAACATTTGCATCACTCTACAAAAAGCAATAAAAAAATAAAGAAAAAACTCATACATCCCATATCCCTTTCCCCTCCCTCTCATTGACTACAAGTATTTCAATCTACCCAACTTTCACCCTTTATCCTCCCCCAATTATTTATTTATTTTTTATCCTTACTTTTTACTCATCCGTCCATACCCTGGATAAAAGTATCAGAACAACGTTTTCATAGTTACACGGTCACATTGTGAAAGGTATATTGTTATGCAGTCATCAAGAATCAAGGCTACTGGAACACAGCTCAAGAGTTTCAGGTTGTATAACCTACTTATGAAAAGCAGTTTGGCAATATTTATCATGAACCAGAAGAATATCCTTAGTTTTTTTTCCTTTTAACACTTCTAGGAATTTCCCCTATGGAAATAATGGGAAAACATGAATAAAAACTATACTTGAAAAAATATTCATCGTAATGGCACCAGTACAGAGCTGGTTTATGCAGCATGCAACAATAAAAAATATTTACTCAATAATAACTTTCAGCCATTCAACATTATGCCAAGCCCTATGGTCAATGCTAAGGCTAATAGGATGAGCAAATTAGCCATCCTCTCTGCCTTCTAGGAGACAATTTTGCCACTTAGAAAAATGCATTTAATAATTATAAGAAAAGCCAGGAAAATATTAGATGTGCAAGGTAACTGCAACTGTGTTAAACTAGTTGCATGTGGGAAAAAATTGTTCTTTTAGGGTGGTAGGATCAAGGACAGATTCTTTTCACCCTCTATTTTCCATAACTCCCATATTTTATATTTTTAATAACAACAATTAAAAGAAGAGCTTCATTTGAGAAAAACTTTTTGCCATGAAAAGATTAGGAGTGTCCCATTTGAAGAGGCAACAGGCACATGTACAACAACCCAAAGGGCACAGAAGAGGCCACAGCAGACAATTAAGTATCCTAGTCCCTAGCTAAATCATACTGGATTACTCAATCAGTCAGCAAATATTGGTAGAGTGCCTGCGACATAACTCATGTCACATGATGCAATCAGAATATGTGCTTAGTCCCTGACCTCCTGGGACACTTGTGATAAATCTGATCTCAAGCTTCCTCATGCTAGTTCAGTACTTCACACTTTACAACAGGCTGTCATGTATATTTTCTCATATGACCCTCTCAACGCACTTGCAAACTCATTAGGGAAGATATAATTATCCCCATTTGTCAGACATAAAAGTACAGAGATCATATAGCTAGATTATTAAAATCAATTATTGTAATATCCCTTCCTCCATACTTGAAGACAAAGTCTTGCTATCTTTTCCCGTGCTCCACATCTACCTTTTTAGCATGATTTTTTTTTTTACTCTGTATACTTTTCCACCATGTAGATTTTAAAATATGGTCACATGTTTTGTAATTTTTTAAATTATTCCTCATTTAAAAATTAGAATTACTAGGCCAAAAAACAATTAGAGTGGCATGTAGGAAAGAACCAGTTGTTGATTATAGAAGGAATGAAAGGTGAACTTGCATCTTTAGTAACCACACCTACCTTGTTTCTGATGACTAAATGCTAGCATTTAATCTCTGCCACTCATCTTCTCCACTGAATTCAAGGATCCCAGTTCAATGACAGCAGTACCTACTGTCATTTTTTACCTACAGAGAATAGCCACTGCAGAACGCTTCAAGGATGCCAGAGTTGCTCTCATGAATGTATTTCTTACAGAATTGTTAAAAGAGAACATTCTCAGGGCCCTCCTGGGGTACACAGTTAAGGTATTGCTAAGCAGGTCTTACATGATAAATCCACCTTAGCATTTAATCTCCATAAACCTTTGGATACTTTACTGTATATAAAGTAAGTACTGGAATTTCACCTTCATTTTACACAGATAATCTTTCGATCCAGATTTTAGTCAAAAACCAAACTGTTAGAATCTAGTTCACTCAAAGTAGTAGTACATTGAATCCAGAATCTCGACTTAGTACATTAGTATAAATAAATTTTGTTTGATTCACATTATATTTCTTCCACCTTGACCTAAAACCCTTTATATCTATCTCCATGCAGATTCTTCAAGTTTCTATGTATATAATGGGCAAAATCTTACAAGTTTTTTTGGGGTCACACTTTGTAGTTTATCCCCTGTGGTGAATTGACCTAGAAATTTAAACAATTTCATTAAAAAAAAAAACCTATCTTTATCTTTATCATACATGGCTAAAAGAAAATATTTGTTGGCCTTGAAGCATTTCACCTGGAAATCTCCTTAGGCAAATCTGTTGTTTCATTATGTATATAATTTTTTCCACTTCATCATAGGCAACAGTGTTGCTAAATTTTCTCCCAATATGGTATTACCAACAACAATCCTTTTTCCTTCAGCTTTCCATATCATTTTCCTAAATTGTCCCTCTGAATTCTCACAGCTTCCTTGAAGGTTGGTAGTCTTCCATTTAACAATCTCTTCAAAGCCCTTCCAACATCTGTTTTTCACCTGGTCCAAAAGCCACTGCCACATGTTTTAGGTATGGTTGAAGCAGAACCTCCCTTCCAGGTAGCAAAGTCTGAAATTTGTTGCTATTGCTGCAACAAACCATCTCCATTTAGTGGCTTAAAAAAAGTCATTAACTATTATCTCTCATGATTTGGGGGTTTGACTGAGTGCCACTGGTTGTTTCTTGCTTAGGATTTCTCACAAAGTTGTGTCAGGTGGTGGGTCTCGAACAGTTTGCACTCTTCAAGCATCTCTCTCTCATTGAAATATAAGTATATAATCATGTTACTCAGCCCTGGACTTATGCCAAAGGCACATTCAAATGACAGGACACTTCACATCTTTTTTATGGCCAACTTTTTTGAAGTTAAAACAGCTAAACGTAACTTTAATCAGGAAGCAGATAATTTTTTAAAAGCATTTTTCATCTGAAAGGACTTTTGAAATAATGCATTAGGTCTTAACTGCTCAGGGATTGCAAAGGATATCTTCAAATTGGCTTTTTTAAAAACCAGAATTAACACAAAACTGGACAAAAAATTTTGAAATATCAAGATCAGAACAGCCCCTTACTGCTGGTTTATTGTGAAGAATTGACTCTGTTGGCAGAGAATGTCTGAGAGAGCAGAGGATGTCTTTGAATTCCTGGTATTCCTGTAGAGTTAACTTGGGTGCTTCACACACCCAAATATTATGAAATAATGAGAAAAAAACCCCACACAAATAAGAAACTTAGCTACTTTAAATGAACATCACTACTTCATAAGCTAGTTTGCTGCACTTTGGAAGACTAAAGTTATGGAAAAATAAATTAATAATAATTAAGATACTCTATTTCAAGAACAATATTTGGGATATTGCCTGGGCTGAGCTGTAGCCAAATGTGTTGAATAAAATAATTTACAAAGCTTTTCTGAGATTCAAAATACGTTTGTATATAATTTTTATATATTTTAAATGATGGAGCTTAAAACTTTTTAAACTAGTCTTATTTTCAGCTTTACATAGTAAGAGGGGAGTAAAACAGATAATTACTTATCCTTGAAGAATATTTTTTCAGAACTACTAAAATGTGGCAAAATTTAAATGCTTCTTTTATCAATCAGGTTAGGCTTAGTTATGGCTGCAGGAACCAACCATCCCCAAATCTTAGGGTCTTAAAAATCCTTAAAAAAAACTTGTTCAGGTCTTGATGATTCACCAGGGCAGCTTTCCTCCATTTACTGATTGAGAATTGTTCTTCCATGCATCACTGTTTCCATAATGACTGGTACAGGTGAAGGACAAGCTGGAGAAAATGAGCACCAACAATTAAATGTTTACAACTCTTAAGTCCATGTCACTTCTATTCCCATTTCATTAGACAAAATGAGTCACATACCTCCAAGGAGGTGGGAAAATACTATCCTCCCTACTACCCAAGACAAAGGAGAATTTGCATATAGGTAAACAGTATAATGCCTGCCATTGGCCGTTTTCTGCTCTCTGTCTACATTCCGGTGACAATCCATAAGCAAGCAACCATGGAAAAAAAGGAGAAGCAGCAAAGAAATGAGGTAATTCCTAAACTGAACTCAGAACTAATAATCTGCCTGTTTCCTTTATGAAAATTTTGTCTCTCATGTGACTAGGACAGAATTAAAATAGCTATTCCCTGAGATGGAGTTAAGGCTAGAATCTCAGCCTAAGAAAAATTACTTATATTGTCCCTGTTTTTTGTGCCTACCTGTTGTTCACCCGGTTTGAGATCCTCTGAGATCCCATCTAGATTAAGGTCTGCCTTAAGAGACACCTTGGGCACAGCATGGGATTCTCAGATTGAATATTGCTTTTGAAATTCTTGGGGAAGATAATATTCACTTGCTAGTAAGTGTCCAAAGCTTTTTCTTTATTCTCTTTGGTAGTTATATTTTAAGCCTGAGTGATCTTTCTTTTCAGAATTTGTATCATTTAAGTACTTATACTATGTATATATATTTACACTGATTATTTTATGTGTATAATGTGTAAATAGTATATAAATTGCATATGTTTATAATATAATAAAAGTATATGTAGATTTATACTTATAAATGACTGAGCCAAATACATATATATGGATGATTTATCCATTTGAGCTAAGTAGAAGAGGATGTCATAGGGCTAAAGAGTAGACTGAAGATTGAAAGTCAAAGCTACCATTGAAAAATAGAGCAGATGTTGGGATAACAACTATTATAAATACAAAAGAAAAATCTAGAACAAAATGAAAGTTTTTAAATAAAATTTGTATTTCTGAGTTTGAAATTCATTAGGAAGGTTCAAGTAACTTTTCATTCTGTAACCACATTCACTTTGTAAAATTGAAGTTAATTCAAAATGAGTTTCCATAATGAGTCAAAAAATATTTAAGAAATAATATCTGAGTAGTATTTCAAGTTGACTAAACTATTGGCATTATTCTTTAGCACTGTTTTAAGAGGAGTAGTGGTATTAGAGTTTTTTAGCTGGAAGGGACCTGAAAGAGCCCTTGTCTAAGCCCTTTCACCTCATTTAGTTACATCATTACTACCTACCACATATAGTTTTTTTTCTAATTTTGAGAGTTACAACACAAAAGCAATTCTTGAGTAAAAGTGAAGTTAGTTATTTTTTAAACTATTTATTTTGAAATAATTTTAGATTTGAAGAAAAGTTGCAGAGGTAATACAGAGCATTCCATTATACACTGTGATATTAGGGGTATACTTCTCCTGTTATTAATAATTGACGTAGTCATGATAATTTGTCAAAACTAAGAAATTAACATTGATACAATGCTATTAACTGGACAAACTCACAAACTTCATTTCAATTAACCAGTTGTTTTTTTTACCAATTTTGTTTTAATAACAGCTTTATTGGGTTATAATTCACATACTGTACAGTTCGCCTGTTTAAAATGTACAATTCAATGTTTTAAACATTTTTTATTGTGAAATATAACATATACAAAAAAGCAATAAATTTCAGACTACATTGCAACAAGTACTTATACAACAGATATAAAGTTTGGTATGTGTTACAGTCCCATCATTTTTGGTTTTTCCTTCTAGCTGCTCCAAGACACTGGAGACTAAAAAGAAATATCAATATAATGATTCAGCAATCATACTCATTTGATAAATCGTCTCTGTTAAAACTCCTCCTTGACCCTTTTTGAAAAAAAATTTTTATTGAGAAATCCTCAAACGTACATTCCATACATGTTGTACAATCAATAGCTCACAATATCATCACATAGCTGTGTATTCATCACCAGGATCATTTTTTAGAACATTTGCATTACTCCAGAAAAAGAAATAAAAAGGAAAAAATAGACCTCATGCATACCATACCCCTTGTTTCTCCCTCTCATTGACCACTAGTATTTTGATATCCTTAATTTATTTTACCCTTTATCCTATGTGGTAGTTAGATTCAGTTGTCAAGTTGGCCAGGTGAAGGTACCTAGTTCTGTTGCCGTGGACATGAGCCAATGGTGTGAACCTCATCTGTTGCTCGTTACAGCTGCAGTTGGCTAAGAGGTGTGCCTGTGGCAATGAATGATGTTTGATTTAATTGGCTGGTGCTTAAATGAGAGCACTCAACGTAGCACAGCCAAAGCAGCTCAGCATGCCTCATCTCAGCATTTGCAGCTCAGCCCAGGCCTTTGGAGATGCAGAAAGAAATCACCCCAGGGAAAGTTGTTCGAATCCAGAGGTCTGGAAAGAAGGCCAGCAGAGATCACCCTGTGCCTTCCCATGTAAGAAAGAACCTCAGTTGAAAGTTAGCTGCCTTTCCTCTGAAGAACTAACAAAATAAATCCCCTTTTATTAAAAGCCAATCCGTCTCTGGTGTGTTGCATTCTGGCAGCTAGCAAACTAGAAGAGATTTGGTACCAAAAGTGGGGTGTTGCTACAGTTTGCAAATACCAGTCATGTTGGACCAGTTTTTTGGATGGATAATGGAAAGATTTTGGAGGAACTGTGTAGAGAATGATGGAGAAGTCCTGGAGTGCTTGAAGAGACTATTGGTGTAAATGAAACCACTGCCAATCTGGACAAAGGGAGACACAAAGGGAAAAAATGGAGTTTGCAGAGTGAGAACCATGGAAGCTCAGGTCTGAAGCCAAGAAACCTCAGCCAAGAGAATGGACCCACCCATATACATGGAGAGGGTGAATTTACCCTGAAGGGTGAAGATGAATCTCCCATCTCGTTGCTGTGGAAGAATCGTGCAACCTCAGGCCTTGGAGAAGGTACAGCACACTCCTTGGGGGACTGGGGAGAGCCTGGCTGCCACCACATGGAGGGGTTGAGTGTGTGCCCCGGAAATGGCAGAGAGCCCAGGTGTGGCTCCAATGCCTGGAGAGAGTGGAGCCGAGAAAATGGTGGTCTCCTCAATGTTTCCCAAGGTTAATTTGGAAAGAGGCAGGTCACTGCATAGGCCCTTGGAAAGGGTGGGACTGCCACTTTCTAAAGCTGAAGGATAAATGACTTTCAGACTTTGAAATCCAATGATGTTTCCCCTGCAGATTTTCCTTCCAATTTCTCCCTCTGGATCCTGTGACTATCCCTCCTTTGCATAGGTCCACAGCCAGAGGAGAATTTGTGCCACCTTAATATCGTTTAAGGTGATGCATGTAGTTGCCATGTTGACAAGGGGGGGACATATGGTAGAGTCAGTTGTCAACTTGGCCAGGTGAAGGTACCTAGTTCTGTTGCTGTGGATGTGAGTCAATGGTTTGTGAACCTCATCTGTTTCTTGTTACATCTGCAGTTGGCTAAGAGGTGTGCCTGCTACAATGAATGAGGTTTGATTTTAACTGACTGGTGCTTAAATGAGAGAGCTCAAGGTAGCACAGCCAAAGCAGCTCAGCATGCCTCGTCTCAGAACTTGCAGCTCAGCTCAGGCCTTTGGAGATGCAAAAAGAAATCATCCCAGGGAAAGTTGTTGGAACCCAGAGGTCTGGAGAGAAGGCCAGCAGAGACCACCCTGTGCCTTCCCATGTAAGAAAGAACCTCAGTTGAAAGTTAGCTGCCTTTCCTCTGAAGAACTAATGAAATAAATCCCCTTTTAAAGCCAATCCATCTCTGGTGTATTGCATTCTGGCAGCTAGCAAACTAGAACATCCCCCTATTATTTATTTATTTTTTATCCATATTTTTTACTCTCTTTCCATACCCTGGGTAAAAGGGGCATCAAACACAAGGTTTTTGTAATCACACAGTCACATTTTAAAAGATTTATGTTTATACAATCATCCTCAAGAATCAAGGCTGCTGGAATACAGTTCAAAGGTTTCAGGTACTTCCCTCCAACCACTCTAATACACCATAAACTAAAAAGGTATATCTGTATAATTCATAAGAATAACCTCCAGGATAACCTCTCAACTCTGTTTGAAATCTCTCAGCCACTGACACTTTATTTTGTCCCATTTCGTTCTTCCCCCTGTTGATCAAGAAGGCTTTCTCGATCTCTTGATGTGGGTAATCACTCAACCTGGGATTTCTGTCCCATGTTGCCAGGGAGATTTATACCCCTGGGAGTCCAGTTTTATGGTCTTAGCTCTAATATTTAGATCTTTGATCCATTTTGAGTTATTGTTTGTATAGGATGTGAGGTATGGTTCCTCTTTCATTCTTTTGCATTTGGATATCCAATTCTCCAAGCACCATTTATTGAAGAGGCTGCCCTGTCCCAGGGGGTTGGCTGACTGCCTTATCAAAGATCAGTTGTCCACAGATGAGAAGGTCTATATCTGAAAACTCTATTCGAGTCCATTAGTTAGTAGTAGATATAGAGTATATATCTAGTTTATAAGCATATAGTTGCTCATACTGTCCTCTCATTACCTCCTTTATTTCTGCAGGGTCAGTGGTTTTGTGTCTCTTCCATTTCTGATTTTATTTATTTGCATCTTTTCTCTTTTTCTTGTCAACTTAGTTAAGGCGCCATTGATTTTATTGATTTTCTCAAAGAACCAACTTCTGTTCTGTTGATTTTTCTCAATTGTTTTCATGTTCTCAGTTTCATTTATTTCTGCTCTAATCTTCATTATTTCTTTCTCTTTTTTTGCTTTGGGGTTAGTTTGCTGTTCTTTCTCTAGTTCTTCCAAGTGAATAATTATCCCCTTGATTTTTCCTCTTTTTTTTTTTTTTAATATAGGCATTCAAGGCAATAAATTTCCCTCTTAGCACTGCTTTTGCTGCATCCCATAAACTTGGATATGTTATGTTTTCATTTTCATTTGCCTTGAGGTATTAACTGATTTCTCTTGTAATTTCTTCCTTGATGCACTAGTTGTTTAAGAGTGTTTCGTTTAGTTTCAATATATTTGTGAATTTTCTGGCCCTCTGCCTGTTATTGATTTCCATCTTTGTTCTATTATGATCTGAGAAAGTTTTTGAATGCTTTTGATCTTTGGTCTATCCTTGCAAATGATCCATGAGCACTTGAGCAAAATACGTATCTTGCTTTTGTGGGGTGTAATGTTCTATAAATGTCTGTTAAATCTCCTTCATTTATTGTGTTATTCAAATTCTCTGTTTCTTTATTGATCCTCTGCCTACATGTTTTATTCATTGATGAAGCAGGGAATTGAAGTCTCCAAGTATTATGGTAGAGGTGTCTATTTCCCCTTTCAGTGTTGTTAGTGTTTGCCTCGTACTTTGGAGTATTCTGACTTGGTACATAAATATTTATGATTGTTATGTCTTCTTCTTGAATTGTTCCTTTTATTAATACATAGTGTCCTTCTTTGTCTCTTTTGTTTTACATTTGAAGTCTATTTTGTCTATTTGCCCCACCTTCCTCTTGGGGAACATATAACCTTTAGGAAATTAATTCTTTTCACCTGATGGGTTACTTTGTCTCTCAGATAAGCTTAATTCCATCCTTGCCTTGGGTAGTACTGGAGCCTGAGAGGGCTTCCAGTTCTATCCAATGAGCCCTTAATGAGTAGGAAAAAAACAAACAAACAAAAAAAAGGCTTTTCAGAGTCAGACTCCCACTCCTTGGGTTTGTCAATCAAAAGTTTAAGTTGGGGGCGGGCCGCGGTGGCTCAGCGGGCAAAGTGCTTGCCTGCTATGCCGGAGGACCTCAGTTCGATTCCCGGCCCCAGCCCATGTAACAAAAACGGAGAAACAGAATACAATAAAAACAAGAAAATGTTTAAAAAATGTTTCCCTTTCTTCCTTCCTTCCTTCCTTCTCTCTGTCTTTCCTTTAAAAAAAAAAAAAAAAAGTTTAAGTTGGTATGTGCCTCCATGTATCTCCAGGCCCTACGTGACCCCCTTTTCTTGGGGTCCAGCCCTTTCCAGTATTTTATACTGTCCAACTCAAAAAGCCTTTGTTTTTTTTTTTTATTTCCACCAGCCCTGCCCCTTCTCTGCTGGGGCAAAAACTCCTATTACCTTTAGTGCTTACTCCAAGTTTATCTATGCTGGGGGCCTATTTTCAGTAGTCAGAATTTGTTAAATAATTCTGCAGTTGGAGCTTGGCTGAGCTAAACTGTTGCTGCTAGTAAAGTCTATTTCCTTTCCCCTCAGGGAACCAGCCTGCCATGCCTTTGGGGCAGGGAGACCAGCCTTCTTGGCTTTGGGGACTTACAGTTCTGTGTAGGGTCTCACCCTTTTCACTTGGTCCAGACTGGTGTACACTGTGTGTCTGGTCACTAATGTAGCCCCAGCAATTTTTCTGTACTCTTCCTGGCTATTTACTAGCTGCTCTAGAGAGCAAACTAAATTCCATACCTCACTAAACCAACATCTTGTCCCACCTCCAATTCAATTGTTTTTAGTATATTCACAGAATTGTGCATCACCATGATCAATTTTAGAACACTTTTTTCACCTCAAAATAAACCACATACCTGTTATTACTCACACCCCTTTTCCCCCCAACCTCTCTCCCCAGCTCTAGGCAATCACTAATTGCTTCAGTTTCCTATTTGCTATGACAAATAACATGCAATGACTTGGATTAAACAGTAATAATTTATTGGTTCATGGTTTTAGAGGCGTCTGGCTGGCCGGCAATCTTGGTATTCCTTGACTTTTCTTTCGTGTGACAACACATAATCCTTTCTCTTTTGTGTTCAATTGACTAGCTTCTGGCTACTCCCTGTGGCTTGTTATTCTGTGTCCATTTTCCCTTATAAGGACTTAAGCCATATTGGATTATGACTCTCATTCAGTTTGGAGATACCTTAATAACATCTTCAAAGGTCCTATTTGCAAACAAATGTATATCTGTATGACCAGATGTTGGGACCTAAATATGCCTTTTGTGTGGATCATGATTCAGTCTCAGTCGGCCCTCTGGACAGAAGGACATGTTTTTCACACTTGCAAAATGTTACAACATCTAAACAGCCTCAAGTCATTTTAGTAGCAATGATTAGTACACAGTCTCATCAAAATCAGTTATATATGTAGCCCATTCTTGGGAAAAGTTCCTCTATCTGATAGACCTAGAAAACAAGTTATCTGCTTCTAATATACAATGGTGGGACAGGCATAAGGTAAACATTCCCATTCCTGAGGGGAGAAATTAGAAGACAAAAATAGGTCACAGGTCCCAAACAAGTTCAAAACCTGATAGGGCACTCAAGGTTTGAAAGCAGTCTGTGGCTTGATGCTCTACCCTTCAGGCCTGATGTAGTGGCAGCCCCACCTATTAAAAGCACTTGGGCAGAGCCATGCTTTCCCTGAACATGGGAACATGGGATATACGCCCTATCCTCTCCCAGCATCAGAATTGTGCCCATACTATCTGGGAATGTTGGGGCATAGGCCCCACTCTCACTGTGAGCAGTCAGGTGGCAGCACTCTCCCTGAACAATAAGTGCAAGGCTTATCCCCTTCACATGCCAGGGGAGATGGCTTACCTCTTCCAAGCTCAAGGGAAGACCTTCCCTTTCCATACATGTGGATGAACTTGCTCTCTTGGCCTAAGATGTCTTCTGCCCAAGGCTTGGATTCGATTGCTCTGCTCTTGAGGACATTTTTCCTTCAGTTTGTCCTTTTCTGTCCCTTTCACACATTGTTTTTGCTCATATAAATTTTGCAAAAGCCTTGTTGACTTTTTGTGCACCAACAATAGAACTTTCCACAGATTCTTCCTAGATATCCTCATTTCTAATCTCAATTTCTACTAAAATGGCTCACCAGATTCATGTTCAGCCTCACCTTCTTTAGGAAAGGGTTGTTCAGTTAAACACTCACATAGAGCCCTGTCCTCTGTGGTCACATGTCCTGAAAGCTCAGGGAAGTCACTGATAAAGACAGTTCTTAGAGCATGCTGTCTGGATAAAAAGAGAATTATCCAAACCATCAATTTCTGGTTTCTCTGTGCTTAGAAGTTCCGTACCAGTTTATCCCTTTCCTTTCACTTTTTACAGTAAGCTGCAAGGAGAAGCCAGGCTGTACTTTCCATATCTATCTTGACAAACCTCCTCAGCTAAATGTCCCAATTCATCATCCTACATGTTCTACTTTCAATCTGACATCAGAACACAATTTTGCTAAATTCTCTGCCACTTTATTGTAAAGATCACTTTTCTTCCATTTTTCATTAACATTCATCATTTCCTTGTAAGGCCTCTTTATGAGTACCTTTAATATCCATATTTCTACCAACATTCTCTTCAAAGCAATCTAGGCTTTTTCTATCAAACACTTAATAATTCTGTTTTTACTCATAGCCATTTCCATATTTTTAGCTATTTGTAATAGCAGTACCCCACTTCTAGTACCAAAAACTGTTTTAGGTTCCTAGTTGCTAAGACAAATTACCATACAGTGGTTTGGCTTAGCAACAAGAATTTATTGCTCATGGTTTTGAGGCTAGAAGTCCAAAATTGGCATTATCAGCAAGGACATGTTTTCTTATCTAATTTTGTGGCATTCTGGGGCTGGCTGCCTGCAGTCCTTGGGACCTTGGCTATTCTGTCAAATGCCAGTGCTCATGGCAACATCTTCTCCTTTCTCTTCTGGGTGGTTTTGATTTCCAATTTCTTATTTTTTGGGTCTTGCACTCTCTGGCTTTCTCTATAAGGCTTCTAATATTAGGATAAAGACCCTTTCTCATTAAATGGTCCTATTTATAATGTCACACCAGAGGAATGGATTAAAATTAAGAACATGTTTTTCTGGGCTACTTAACTCCAGGTTACTGCAAACACCTTCAAAAATGTCTGACACATGGTTGAAGCTCAAATATTTATTGAATGGTTGAATCAATCATGGCTTTTGAAAAGTGCAATGACATTATCTAATTTATACTTTGGGAGAACAGTTGAGAATGTTGCAAGGGATGATTTGGAAAAGTAGATTAGAGGCAAAGTGAAGTTCAGAGCCTAACAAAAGAATTTAGTTGTTATTTTTAAACACTTTTATTGTGAAATATATATACAAAAAAGCAATAATTTTCAAAGTACATTCTAACAATTATAGAACAGATTTCAAAGTTTGGTATGGGTTATAGTTCCACAATTTCGGGTTTTTCCTTCTAGCTACTTCAAGACACGGGAGACTAAAAAGAAATATCAATATAATGATTCAGTAGTCATATTCATTTGAAATCTTATCTCCTTGGTTATAACTCCTCCTTCTCCTATAATCCTTCTCCCAATCTTTAGGTATTTGGGGGCTATGCACATTCTAATGTTTTTCATGTTGAAAAGGCGTATTGACAATAAGGGATAGGAAGATGGAACTGGTTGATGTTCTTGGAGACTGGCACTTCGGGGTTTCAAGCCTTATCTGGCCTAAGCACCATCTGAAGGTCTTAGGCTTCTGAAAAGTAAACTTAGTACATGAAACTTTTGTAGGATTTCAGATAAAGTCCTGGGTATTCTTTAGGGTTACCAGGAATAATGTTGGTTTGGGTTTGGCAAACCATGACAATTAGCTGAAGTGTGCGTAAAAGTAGCCTCTAAAATAACCTCTCAACTCTATTTGAACTCTTTTAGCCACTGATACCTTGTTTTGTTACATTTTTCCCCCTTTTTGTCAGGAATGTATCATCAATCCCATGGTGCCAGGGCCAGGCTCAACCCTGGGGGTCATGTCCCATATTGCCATGAATGCTCACACTCCTTGATTAAGCACACGGAGGTGGGGGGAGGGGGGAGTGTAATGATTTTACTTGCTGAGTTGGGTTTAGAGAGAGGCCACATCTGAGCAACAAAAGAAGTTCTCTGGAAGTAACTCTTAGGCATAATTATAGGTAGGTTTAGCTTCTCCAGTACAGAAATAAGAGAATTTAGATTTTTGAAGCTTATCACACTTGAGGGTAGAAGTTTCCCTCTCTGCTTGAAATTTTCCCCATTCTATAGATGAGGAAACTGAGGCTTTAAGGGGTTATGTAATTTCTCTGGCATCCATATCTATTACATGGCTTCTAAGTTTGAATTCTTAACTTCTAATTCTTTTTCTCTATCAATTGAGAGATATTATTAATACTAATTATAACTTACATTTATTTAACATGTGTTAATGTAAGGGCTTGTTCTATATACTTCACATGTGTTACTTCAGGTAATCCACTTAATAGCCTTGTGAAGCACATGCTATTATTATCCTCAGCTTACAAATAAGCTAACTGAAGCTCAGTAAGTTAAGTCATTTCACCAGGGTAACCCAGCTATGAGAGCTACAGTCTGGGCTCTCAAGCTACACTGCCTCAACACAAGTATTGGAAAAATTAGTGGTGTGAGAATAAGGATTATGGATTTGATTTGTGTCCCAGTTCTTGCTTAAGTAAATCCTTGGGAGGAATCCCTTCACTTCTCTGGAACTTTTTCCCCTCATGTGTGAAAAGACAACATTTGCTACTGGATAATTCTGGAAATACTTGTTGCACTAAAATTTTAGTATTTCTCAGGTGAAAAGGCTAAGCAAGTCTTAACTTTTTTTTAGATTAGAGAAGTTGTAGGTATGCAAAAAAGTCATGTAAAAATTACAGCATCCCCATATACCCTCCTATTGTGGACACTTGCATTACTGTGGTACCTTTGTTACAATTGATGAAAGAATATTAAAATATTACTGTTAACTATAGTCTGTAGTTTACCTTAGGTGTATTTTTCCCATATACCTGTTATTAACACATGTAATAGTGTCATACATGTGTTATAATTTATGAAAGAACATTCTTATTTTTACACTATTAACCACAGTCTGTCATCTGCAATAGGTATCACAGTGTTATACAGTCCCATGTTTTGTCTTCTAGCTTTCCTTCTAGAAATATACATGATCCAAAACTTTCCCTTTCAATTCATTCACAGACATTATTCATACTTTTCATTATACTCCTAATAATGTGCTACCATCTCCACTATCCATTTCCAAACATTCACAATCAACCTAAATAATTCTGAAGCACAAACTAAGCATACGCTGTACATTCTCTACCCCCATTCCATTCCCTGGTAGTGTATATTCTAGATTCTAACTATCAGTTTACTTATAATTGGTTCTTTAAAGTGAAATCATACAATGTTTGTCCATTTGTGTCTGGCTTTTCACTCAACACAATGTCCTCAAGGTTCATACATGTTGTCACATACATCAGCACTTCCTTCCTTTTTACAGCTGAAAAATATTCTATTGTATCTATATACCACATTTTACTTATCCATTCATGGGTTGATGGGTATTTGAGTTGCTTCTGTCTTTTGGCGATTGTGAATAATACCTCTGTGAACATTGATGTATAAACGTCTATTCATGTCTCTGCTTTTAGTTCTTCTGGGGTATACCTAGTAACAGGATTGCTGGACCATATGGCAATTCTATACTTAGCTTTCTGAAGAAGTGCCAAACTGTTTTCCACAGTGGCCGCACCATTTTACATTCCCACCAGCATTGGATGAGTGTTCCTATTTCTACACATCCTATCCAACACTTGTAGTTTTCTGTGTGTGTGTGTGTGTGTGTGTGTGTGTGTGTGTGTGTGTGTGTGTGTGTGTTTAATAATAGCCATTGTAATAAGAGTGAATAATATCTTATTATGGTTTTAATTTCCATTTTCTTAATAGCTAGGAACATCTTTTCATGTGCTTTTTTAGCAGTTTATGTTTCTTCTTTGGAAAAATATTTATTCAAGTGTTTAAGTTTGCTAAAGCTGGCAGAATGCAATGTAGCAGAAATGGATTGGCTTTTTCAATGGAGATTTTTTATTTGTTTTTCTTTTTTAATACAATTTTATTGGGATAGAATCATATATCATACAACCCATCCAACATATACAATCAGTGGCTCCCAGTATCATCACATAGTTGTGTATTCATCATCACAGTCAACTTTAGAACATTTTCATTACTCCAAGGAAAAAGAAAAAGAAAACCCAAGGTATCTCATACCCCTTATTCCCCACCCCCCATCAATGATCCCTAGCATTGGTGTGGTATATTTGTTTCTGTTGATGGAAGAATATTAAAATATTGCTGTTAACTACAGTCCATGGTTTGCAATAGGTGCATTTTTTTTGGTACTATATACCACTCTATTGTTAACTCCTTGTAATAGTTTCATGTATTTGTTCTAATTAACAGAAGAAATGTTTTACATTTTTATTGTTAATCACAGTCATTGTCCATTATAAGATTTACTGAGTTATACATTCCCATGTTTTAACCTCTGGTTTTCCTTCCGATGACATACATGACTCTAAACTTCCCCTATCAACCATACTCACACACAATTTACCATTCATTATACTCACAATAATATGCTCCCATCACCTCTGTTCCTTTCCACTCACTTAAATTCAAACTAGTTAAAAATTATTCACATCTTAAGCAAATACTCCCTATTCTCTAGCCTCATTCTATCCCCTGGTTCCCCTGACCTTTCAACCTGAGTTGGCCAAGTGGCAGGATCTGAGCTGTTTCTTGTTAAGTGTCTAAGGTCTTGCCTTTCATGGGAATGTCTAAAGATTATGGTCAACAGTCTACAGGCTACCATATACAAGGATTTACTGCACAGCTCTTCAAATAACAGAAAGAGAAAAACATTTGTTCTCTGGAGAGGAAAGAGGATTACTTAAATGGTGGGCCCCAAGTTAGAGGACTACTTTTACAGAGAAAGACATTTATCTGCATTTTCCTTGAAAAAGTATTAGCTTTTGTGTGCACTTGCTTTATGAAAGAACTGCAAAGTTGGTATGCTAGTTAGATCCAGGTGTCAACTTGGCCAGGTGATGGTGTCCAGTTCTGTTGCTATGGACTTGAATCATCGTTATATGAAATTTATCTATGGCTAATTATATATGCAGTAGGCTAAGGGGAGTGTCTTCTTCAATGAGTGACATTTAATTTCATTAGTTGGAGGCTTAAAAGAGCTCAGAAGAGAGCTCAGCACATCACAGCCAAAACAGCTTAGCATATGTCATCTCAGCACTAACAGCTCAGCCCAGATGTTTGAAAAGGAATTGCCCTGGGGAAAGCTGTTGGAAACCAGAAGCCAGGACAGAAGGCCATCAGTCATTGCTGTGGGCCTTCCCATGTGACAGAGAAACTCAGATAAAAGCTAGCTGCCTTTCCTCTGAAGAACTATAAATTTTTAACTTAATAAATCTCCTTATTAAAAGCTGTTTCATCTCTGATGTGTTGCATTCTGGCAGCTTTAGCAAACTAAAGCAGATTTTGGTACCAGAGAAGTGAGGTACTGCTGCTGTTTGCAAATACCAAACATGTTGTGACATTTTTTAAATGGATAAGGGGAAGATTTTGGAGGAATTGTGAGGAGCTTGATAGAGAAGGCCTAGAGTGCTTTGAAGAGACTGTTGATATAAACAGAACCACTGCCAGTCTGGGCAAAAAGGGATCCAAAAAAAAACAAATTAGAGTTTGCAGAGAGAGAACCATGGAAGCTAAAATCTGAAACCAAGAAACCTCAGGCCAGGAGAGTGGACCCACCCATATATGTGGAGAGGATGAGTTGCCCCAGGAGCAGAGGGCAGACCTTCTGCTTCATTGTTCAGAAAGAGTTGTACCACCCCAGGCATTGGAGAAGGTGGAGTGCATACACTGGGGATTGGGGGAAGGCTGACTGCCACCCCATTGTTCTAAGGGGTTGAGCATGTGCCCCAGAGATGGCTGAAATCCTGGGTGCTGTCCCGAAGCTTGGAGAGGTTGGAGCTGAGAAAAAGGTGGTCTCCCCAATGTCCCTCAAGATTGCAGCCACCCCACTGTTTGGAGAGAGCAAAGCCACTGCATAGGCCCTTGGAAAGTGTGGAACTGCTGCTTTCTAAAGCCCCAAAGATAAATGACTCTCAGACTTTGAAATCCAATGGAGATTGCCCTGGAGGTTTTTAGAATTGTTTGGGTCCAGTGACACCTGTGTTCCTTTCGATTTCTCTCTAAGGTAATGACACATGTATCCTGTAACTGTTCCTCCTTTGTATATTGGCAGAAGATAACATGTTCTGAGTTTCATGGATCCACAGCCAGAGGAGAATTTTGTTTCAGGACAGACCATGGTCTGTTTAGAGATTAAGTATGGTTTAAGGTAATGTGTGTAGTTGCCAAATTGAGAAGGGGTGGACATGTGGTAGTTACGTCCGTGTGTCAAGTTGGCCAAGTGATGGTCCCCAGTTCTGTTGCTGTGGACTTGAGTCATCATCATGTGAAATTCATCTATGGCTGATTACATCTACAGGCAGCTAAGGGGAGTGTCTTCTGCAATGAGTGATGTTTAATTTAATTAGCTAGAGGTTTAAAAGAAGTCAGAAGAGAGCTCAGCACAGCAAAGCCCAAACAGCTCAGCACACCTCATCTCAGCATTTGCGGCTTAGCTCAGACATTTGGAGATGCAAAAAGGAATTGCCCTGGGGAAAGCTGTTGGAATCCAGAAGCCAGAAGAGAAGGCCAGCCATCATCACTGTATGTCTTCCCATGTGACAGAGAAACTCAAGATGAAAACTAGCTGCCTTTCCTCTGAAGAGCTATTCATTTTAAATAAATCTCCTTATTGGAAGCCACTCCATCTCTAGTGTGTTGCTTTCTGGCAGCTTTAGCAAACTGAATCAGTCAGGATTCACTCATTTCAGGCATAGTGAAAAGAACATATACTTATATTTAAATTACTGCCTTGGTATTTACTAAGTCACCCTAGAAAAATTATTTGACTTTTCTCAGCCTCACTCTGTTCAGTGAAAAAGGAGAATAAACTTCAACTTCAGAGGCTTTAATTAGAGTTGGTTTTCTATATGCTTTGTGATTATCAGAGGAACAAGAAAATCCTAAGAAAGGGGAATACATGCAATTTGCACTTTTTTTTTACAGTGGTTTTTAAAATGTAATTTTTTAGATACATTCACATACCACATAATCATCCAAAGTATACAATTAGTGGTTCGCAGTATCATCATATAGTTGTGTATTCATCACCACGTTCAATTTTTGAATATTTTCATTATTCAAAAAAAACTAAAAATAAAAATAAAAAAGGGCATCCCATATTCCTTTTCTCCCTATTATTTATTTAATTTGTGTCTTTATTTTCTTATTCATCTGCCCATACACTGGACAAAGGGAGTGTCAGTAACTAGGTTTTTCACAATCACAAAGTCAAACCATAAAAGCTATAAAATTATACAGTCGTGTTCAAGAATCAATTCTACTGGATTGCAGTTTAACAGTTTCAGGTATTTCCTTCTAGCTATTCTAATGCACTAAAAAGTAAAAAGGGATATCTATGTAATGCATAAGAATAGTCTCCAGAATGACCTCTCAATTCTATTTGAAATCTCTCAACCACTGAAACTTTATTTTGTCTCATTTCTCTTCCCTCTTTTGGTCAAAAGGTATTTCTCAATCCCATAATGCCAGGGCCAGGCTCATCTCCAGGGGTCATGTCTCACATTAGAAGGGACATGTACACCCCTGGGAGTCATCATATGAAGAAGGGATGGCCGTGAGTTTATCTTAGAGTTGGCTTAGAGAGAAAAGCCACATCTGAGCAACCAAAGATGTTCTCCAGGGGTGACTCTTAGGCATAATTTTAAGTAGGTTTAGCTTCTCCTGTGCAGAAGTAAGTTTCATAAGGGCAATCTCCTAGATCAAGGGCTTGGCCTTTTAAATTGGTAGTCCTTAATTGCCGCTGATAGCTTCAGCCGGGCCGCGCGACCGGTACACTGGGTGGGTTTGGGGCAAGCTCGCAGGAATTAACCTGGGTAAGCTGGAGCCGGCGCTTTCCCCAGCCGGCGGTCGCGAGAAGTCGTCACTCAGGCCAGATGCGGGTTTTAAGCTTTTATTGTTACACTCCGGGATGGGCCACCCGGGAACCCGAAGAGTGAGACGTCTGGGGTCCGAAGACCCCGGGGCTCGGACGACCCAGAGCGGGGTAAGCGTGGGGCTTAAGTACTCTCGGGGAGGGGTGGAGTCTTGGGCGCACACGTCAGGAAGGGACAGCCAATCACACAAGGCAGGAGGCAGTTGCTAGGTTGAGGGCTTAGGTTAGGTATAGAGGAGTGAAGAGAATAACAGGAAGGCTTGCGGTTTAGTGGTGAGTTACGGAAATGGGCGGTCTACAACAAGAGGGGGAAGGGGGGAACAGAGAGGGGGGTTACAGGTACGGAGGGCAGAGAGTGAATGTAGAGAGGGAGAGAAGGATTAAAACATTTTAAGCATGGCTAGGCTCCAGTCCCTGAGAAATATGCCACACTTAATGCTTGCAAGAATATCAGGTATTCCTCAGGTGAGGAAGTTTAGTGTTTCCACATTTTCTCCCTGTCCCTCAAGGGAATTTTGTAAATACTTTTCTTATTTTCTGCCCAGACTACTCTGGGATTTATCATGGTATCACACTAACCTGTAAAAATCTACGAAATCTCACTCTGTGTCCAAAGTTCTGTTTAATTATGATGTTCAAATAAACTAATCATGCAAGTTAAATTAGATAGTATGCTATAGAAGTTATAAATTTTCCCCCAAATAAATATCTTTTCCTTTGGTCTCACATAGAAGTTGAAGTTTAAAACACAATCAATATAATCCTGTACCTTTTAGTCTGATTTACCTTAGTCCTAACCAGATCAGCTTCATTCAGATATCTAATTGAAGCCCAATCTGTTTTTCAACTTTTTAAACAGTTAATATGTGGGGTCATGCTGACTTTCATAGCTGCAGAACTCTAGCTCTGAGTCTCCAGTGATACAGAGATAACCAAAGTTCTGGGGAATGACCAGGTTATACATAAAGAGCTCAGCATCTCAGAATTTAGAAACATCAATGGTGATTTATTAGTTTACATATTTACAGTTCTAAAGCCATGAAAATGTCCAATTAAGGCATCAAGACAAAGATACCTTCTCTAAGGAAAAGCTGCTGGCATTTGGGATTCCTCTGTCACTTGGGGAGGCACATGGTGATGTCTGCTGGTCCTTTTCTCCTGGGTTCTGGTTTCAATGGCTCTTTCTAAGGGGTCCTGCTTGCTTTTCCTGGGCATTTTTCTCTAAACTCTCTCTTGGTACTCCTGCTTTTTATCCTCTCATATCCTCTCAGTAATGATTAAGACCCACCTTTAACTGGGTGGGTGACATTTCAATTGAAACAACCTAACCAGAAGTACCCAGAAACAATAGGTCCCACAAGAATGGATTAAAAGAACATTATTTTCTGGGGTACATAACAGCTCCAAATACCACACTCCACCCTCTGGACCCCAAGGAGATATGTTTTTCTATATGCAAAATACATTCATTCCATCACAATTTCACAGAAGCATTACATTATTTCAGTAGCCGTATTAAGTACAAAGTCTTATAAAAATCAGTTACAGGCATGGTCTATCCTAAGGCAAAATTCTCCCCTGGCTATGGACCTGTGAAACTTGAAACAAGTTATCTACTTCCAATATAAAAAGGAGGGACAATCATTGGAAAAACATTTCATTTCCATAGGGAGAAACTGAAAGGAAAACAGGGGTCCAAGTTCCCAAACAGACACAAAAAGTGGCAGGGCAAATTTTATTAGATTTTAAGGTCTGAGAGTCAGATATAGAATGACATTTTATTCTCAGGGCCTGAGGGAGTGGCAATCCCACCCTCTTCAAGGGCTTAGGCAATGATCCTGCTCTCTCCAAGCATTGGGGTGGGGTTCCAATATCTCCAAGCATTTGGCAGACCACCGTGTTCTTGGCTTCACCCTCTTCAAGCATCGATGTAGCACCCAGATTCTCTGCCATCTCTGGTGCACAGGCTCACTCCTCTCTGAACAGTCAGATGGTGGTCAGGCTCTCCTAAATCCTTGGTGAATGTGCTTTACCCTCTCTGAGGCTTAGGTCGGCAGCATTCTTCCTGAACAATGGGGTGGTCAAGCTCCCCTCAATTCTCCAGGCATCTGAGATCCTTGAGGCAGCAGCACAATGGGGAGGAAGACCCACCCTCTGCCAACTTCAGGGCAAACTCACCCTTTCCACGTGCATGGGTGAGTCCACTCTCCTGGCCTGAGATTTCTTTGCTCCACATCTTTGCTCCCATGGTTCTGCCTTTCAAGTTGTTTTTTCCTACAATCTGTCTCTTTTAGCCCAGACTGATTGTGGTTCCATTTATACAGATCCCACAATAAACTTGTAGGTTTTGCATGCACACACAGGGGTCCCAGCTGTCAGACAATAGGACTCTCCATAAATCCTTTCTGGATAACTCCATCTCCAAGCCTCATTTGCTCTGAAAAGGCTGACTGGTTCTTCCATGTTCAGTTAAATCCTCACATGGGACACTAGACTCTGGGGTCACACTTTCTGGAAAGCCAGAATTTTCCAAACCATCAAATTCTGGTTTCTTTCTACCCAAGAGTTCAGTTCTCAGCATATCTCTTTTCTCTTGCATTTTACTCTAAGCTGCAGGGAGAAACCAGGCTACACTTTCCACATTTAATTTGGAGATCTCTTCAGCTAAGTATACCAGCTCATCACTTTTAAATTCTCCCTTCCATCCAACACAGGTTCTCAATTTTGGCATCTTCTCTGCCACTTTAAAACAAGGATTGCCTTCCTTCCAGTTTGCAGTAATACATTATTTCCTTCTAAGGCATTATTGGAAGTACTTTTAGAATCCATATTTCTACCAACAGTCTCTTCAAAGCAATCTAAGCCTTTTCTATCAAGCTTCTCACAATTCTTCTAGAATCTTCCCCTTATCCATTTATAAAGTCATTCCAGCATTTTTTTTTTTTTTTTTTGGTATTTTCAAATTGCAGTACCCACTTCTCTGGTACCAAAATGTTCAGTTTAAAAGCTCCCAGAATGCAACATGGTGTTTTTTTTTTTTCCAATGGGGATTTATTAGGTTACAAATTTACAGTTCTAAAGCCACGGAAATGTCCAAATTAAGGCATTACAAAAAAGATACCTTTTCTAAGGAAAGGCTACTGGCATCCTTGGTTTTTCTGTCACATGGGATGGCACATGGAGACATTTGCTGGTCCTTCTTTCCTGGGTCCTGGTTTCAGTGGCTCTGCTGTGGGTCCTTGCTTGCTTCTCCTGGGGAATTTATCTCTAAAATCTCTCTCTCTTAGTGTTTCTGCCTTTTATCCTTTCATAAAGGGCTCTAGTTAAAGGATTAAGGCCCACTTTGAGTTGATAGGGTCACATCTCAATTTAAACAACCTAACCAAAAGGTGCCATGCACAATAAGTCTGCACCCACAAGAGTGGATTAAAAGAACATGGCCTTTTCTGGGGTACATAACAGCTCCAAAGTACCACATCAAGTCTTTTGTCCATTTTTTAAAATGGGTTGCTCTTCTTTTTATTGTTGGGTTGTAGGATTTCTTTATATATGTGGATACTAATGCTAATCAGATATGTGGGTTCCAAATATTTTCTTCTGTTGAATAGGTTTCTGTTCTAGTTTGCAAGCTTCTGGAATGCAGTATACCAGAAATGGAAAGGTTTTTAAAAATGGAAATTTAATAAGTTGCAAGTTTACAGTTCTAAAGCTGCAAAAATGTTCAAATTAAATCAAGACTATACAAATGTCCAATCTAAGATATCCAGGGAAAGATACCTTGGGTCAAGAAGGCCAATGGCATACAGGGTTTCTCTCTCAACTTGAAAAGCACATGGTGAACATGGCAATGTCTGCTAACCTTCTCTCCAGGCTTGTTTTGTGACGCTCCCTAGGGGCATTTTCCTGCTTTATCTCCAAAGATCTCTGGCTACACAGGCTCTCATGGTTCTCATGGCTCTCTCCAAAATGGCTCCTCTTTAAAGGATTTCAGTAAACTAATAAAGACCCACCTGGAATGGGTAGAGTCATGTCTCCCTTTAATCAAAGTCTGATACCCACAATTGGGTGTGTCACATCTCTGTGGAGATAATCTACTCAAGCTTCCAGCCTATAGTGCTGAATAGAGATGAAAAGAAATGGCTACTTTTACAGGATGGATCAGGATTATAACATGGCTTTTCTAGGGTATATAATCCCTTTAAACCAGCATAGTTGCCATTTCCCTTTCTTGACAAAGTCCTTTGAAGCACAAAAGTTTTAAATTTTAAGGAAGTCCCATTTACCCATTCTATCTTTTGTTGCTTATGCTTTGTGTGTAAAGTCTAAGATACATTACCTTCCACTAGTTCTTGAAGATGTTTCCTACATTTTCTCCTAGTAGTTTTATGGTCCTGTTTCTTATATTTGTGCCTTTGATCCATTTTGAGTTAATTTTTTTGTAAGATGAGAGACAGGGGTCCTCTTTCTTTTTTTTCCATATGGCTGTCCAATCTTCCAACAAAATTTGTTGAACAGACTGTTCTGTCCCAGTTGAGTGGAATTGGCAGCCTTGTCAAGTATCAATTGGCTGTAGATGTGAGGGGCTATTTATGAGCCCTCAATTTGATTCCACTAATCAATGTTTCAGTTTGTGAAAGCTGCTGGAATGCAATATATCAGAGATGGGTCAGCTTTTATAAAGGGGATTTGTTAGGTTATGTATTTACAGTTCTAAGGCCATGAAAATGTCCAAATTAAGGCATCAACAAGAGGATAATTTCACCCAAGAAACGCCAATCACATCTGGGATTTCTGTCATGTGGGCAGGCATATGGCAATGTCTGCTGGCTCTTCTCTCCTGGGTCGGTTTCAAAATGGCTCTCTCAGCTCCTATGGGTCCTTCTGGCTTTTCTTGAGGTATTTTCCTTCTTAGCTTCTCTCAATTCTCTTGGCTTTCTTAAAGGACTCCAGCAAGCTGATTAAGAACCATCCTAAATGGGTAAGGTCTCATTTTCATGAAAACAACCTAATCAAAGTGTCCCACCCAACAACAGGCTGCTCCTACAAGATTGGATTAAAAGAACATGGCTTTTCTAACAATTTCAAACCAGCACAGTCAGTATATCTATCTTTATGCCAGTTCAATGCTGTTTTGATCATTGTGGCTGTGTAATATGCTTTAAAGTCAGGAAATGTGAGTCCTCCAAATTTGTTCTCCTTTTTCAAGATATTATTGGCTATTTGGGACCTCTTACCTTTCCAGATAAATTTGGTGATTGGCTTTTCCATTTCTACAAAGTAAGTTGTTGGAGTTTTGATTGGGATTACATTGATTCTGTAAATCATTTTGGGTTGATTTGGCATCTTAATGATATTTAGTCTTCCAGGCCATGAGCATGGAATACCCTTCCATTTATTTAGGTCTTCTTTGATTTCTCCTAGCAGTGTTCTGTGTACAAGTCCTTTACATTCTTGGTTAAATTTATCCCTAGATGTTTATTTTAGCTGCTATTGTAGCTGGAATTATTTTCTTAATTTCCTCAAATCTGAGGAGAAAATTACTAATGTACAGAAACACTACTGATATTACTTGCTGATCTTGTATCCTGCCACTTTACTGAAATTTTTAGCTCTCATAGCTCTTGCAAATTTTTCAAGACTTTCTATATATAAGATCATGTATGTCATCTGCAAGCAGTGAAAGTTTTACTTCCTAATTTCCAATTTGGATGCCTTTTATTTTTTTCTTGCCTAACTGTTCTAGCTGGAACGTGTAGCACAATGTTGAATAATGGTGGTGACAGTGGGCATCCTTGTCTTGTTCCAGATCTTAGCAGGAAAGCTTTCAGTCCTTCACCATTGAGTACAATGGTAGCTATGGGTTTTTTATATATGGCCTTTATCATGTTGAGGAAGTGTTCTGTTTCTATCTTTCAAGGTATTTTTATCAAAAAAGGATGTTGTGTTTTGTCAAATGCCTTTTCTGCATCAATTGAGATGATCATGTGATTTTTCACCTTCAGTTTGTTAATGTGATTCTCTTCTGTTGAACAACCCTTGCATGCCTAGGATAAAACCCACTTGATCATATATTCTTCTAATGTGCTGTTGGATTTGACTTGCAAGTATTTTGTGAGGATTTTTGGACCTATATTCATAGAGAAATAGATCTGTAATTTTTTTCTCATAATATCCTTATCTTGCTTTAGTAGTAGGGTGATGTTGGCTTCATAGAATTGATTAGTTAGTGTTCCTTCCTCTTCATTTGTTTTTTTTGATGAGTTTGAGAAGGATTGTATTAATTCTTCTAGGAATGATTGGTAATCTTCACCTGTGAAGCCGTCTGGTCCTTTGCTTTTCTTTCTTGGGAGATTTGTGATGACTGATTAAATCTCTTTTCTTATAATTGTTCTGTCGATGCCTTCTATTTCTACTAGAGTCAGTGTAAGTTGTTCATGTGTTTGTAGGAATTGTTACATTTCATCTAAGTTGTGTAGTTTGTTGGCACATAATTGTTCATAGTATCCTCTTATGATCCTTTTTTATTTCTGTGGGGTCAGTAGTAATGTCCCCTCTCTCGTTTATTTTATTTTATTTATTTGCATCTTCTCTCTTTTTTCCTTCTCGCTGTAACACAGGGTTTATCAATTTTATTGGTCTTCTCAAAGAAACAACTTTTGATATTGTTAATTTTATTGTTTCATTCTCAATTTCATTTATTTCTGCTCTTGTCTTTGTTATTTCTTTCCTTTTACTTGCTTTGGGATTAATGTGCTATTTTTCCCCCTATTTCTTCCAGGTGTGCAGTTAGGACTTTGATTTTAGCTTTTTCTTCTTTTTTAATATAGGTGTTCAGGACTTAAATTTCCTTTTCAGCAATGCTTTCACTGCTTTCCATAATTTTTAATATGTTGTCTCATTTTCATCTCAAGATATTTACTGAATTATTCTGCAGTTTCCTTTTTGGCCCACTAATTGTTTTAGTGTATTATTTAACTTCCATGTATTTTTTAATTTTCCAGTTCTCTGCCTGTTATTGATTCAGACCTTCATTCCATTATAGAGACAAAGCTTTGTATAATTTTAGTCGTTTTAAACTTATTGAGACTTGTTTTGTGACCCAACCTGTAGTCTATCTTGGAGAATAATTCATGGCCATTTGAGAAGAATTTATATGTTTCTCTTTGTTTTATATATCTGTTAGGTCTAGTTCATTTATCATAATATTCAAGTTCTCTGTTTCCTTACTGATCTGATCCTCTGAATAATTGTTCATCTATTGATGTGAGTGGTGTATTGAAGTCTTTAACTATTGTAGAGACATCTATTTCTCCCTTCCGTTTGCCAATGTTGCCTTGTGTATTTTAGGAAACTATGATTAGGTGCATAAATATCTTATTTTTTCTTAGTGATTGCCCTTTTTTAAAAACCCCTGTTATTAATATATAGTATCCTTCTATTTCTCTTACAACAATTTTACTTTTAAAATCTTTTTTCTGTGATATTTGTATAACTACTCCATCTCTCTTTTGGTTATTGCTTCTGTGGAATAGCTTTTTCCAGCCTTTCATTTTAAACCTACTTGTATCTTTGAGTATAAAATGATTTCTTATAGACAGCATATAGATCATATGTTTTTAATCCATTTTGCCAATCTGTGTCTTTTGATTGGGGAATTTAATCCATTAATTTTCAGTATTATTAATATAAAGGCAGTGCTTACATCAATCATTTTATCTTTTAACTTTTATTTGTCAAATCTTATTTTTTCTCTGTTTTTATCCTGTTAGTTATCCTTACTGATAATCTTCATTTCCACACTCCCCTCCAAGCCTCTCTCTCTTCTTTTTCTTTTAGCCTATAGAACTCCCTTTAGTATTTCTTGCAGGGCAGGCCTCTTGTTGATTATCTCTCTCTCAGTTTCTGCTTATTGTGAATATTCTAAACCTCCCCCTCATTTTATTCTTTCTCTTTTGAGATATATCATATATTCCTATACCATATAATCATGCAATGTGTACAATCAATGATTTACATATCATCATATAGCTGTGCATTCATCATCACAATAGATTTTTGAACATTTTTATTACTCAAAAAAGCATCTAAAAATATGAATAAAGAATAAACATAAGAGTACAAAATAACACCCAAAACATCTCATAACCCCATGTGCCAGTTTGAAAAGATTTTTGCACCCTAAAAAAGCAATGTTTTAATTCTTAACATTCTTGTGAGAGCAATAGTTTCTTCTAATTCCTATTCAGCATTACAGGTTGGAAACTTGATTAGGTTATCTCCATGGAGTTGTGATTCAATCAATTGAGGGTATTAAGCTTGATTAGATGAGACATGTCTCCACCCATTCTGCGTGAGTCTTGATTAGTTTGTTGGGATCCTATAAAAGAGGAGACATTTTTAGAGAGAATGCCTTTTGAGAATAATGAGAAAGCCATAGCAGAGCCAAGCAGAGCCACAAGGCTGAGAGAACCACAGAGTCCACCAGTCAGCAAACTTTGGAGATTCTGTGAGAGCAGAGAAAGATGACAGAATGATGCGAGTGCCACAAGGAGAACCCACACAACCACAGACCTTTGGAGATGAAGAAGGAAAACACCCCCAGCGTGGCTTCATGAAACAAGAAGCCAGAAAAGAAAGCTAGCAGACTTCACCATGTGCCCTTCTAGCCGAGAGAGAAACTCTGAATTTCATCAGCCTTCTTGAACCAAGGTATCTTTCCCTGGATGCCTTAGATCGGATATTTCTATAGACTTTCTCTAATTGGCCTTAGAAGTGTAAACTTGCAACATATTAAATTTCTCTTTTTAAAAGCCATTCCATTTCTGGTATATTGCATTCTGGCAGCTAGCAAACTAGAACAACCCCTATTGTTTCTTTATTTTTTGGTCTTTATTTTTCTTACTAATCTGTCCATACACTGGAAAAAAGGAGTGTCAGTCACAAGGTTTTCACAGTCACATCTTAAAAGCGCTATAGTTATTCAATCATCTTCAAAAATCAAGGTTATTTGGATTACAGCTCAACAGCTAGCTACTCCAATACACCAAAAACTGAAAGGGGATATCTATATATAGCATAAGAATAACCTCCAGAATGCCCTCTATGTGTCATGGAGTAGATCTATTAGAATTTATTCTGTTTGGAGTACATTGCACTTTGTGAACATGTTATTTATATCTTTCATAAGAGTTGGGAAATTCTTAGCTATTATTTCCTCTAATATTCTTTCTACCTCTTTTCCTCTCTTTTTCCCTTCTTTTTTCCATGACGCTAATTTTTGTGTGCTTCCTGCGATCGTTTGATTCTCTGAGATCCTGCTCAATTTTTTCCATTTCCATTCTTTTCTCCATCTGTTCTGTCTGTAAGATTTTGATTGTCCTGTTTTCTTATTCTCTGGTTCTTTTTCTGGCTTTTCAAATCTATTGTGTGCCTGTAGGGTACTTTTAATCTCTTCTATTATGCTTTTCATTCCCGTAATTTCTGTGTTTTGCCTTATACTTTCAAATTCTTCTTCATGCTCATCCAGTGTCTTCTTAATATCCATCATCACTTTAGCCACATTTTCCCTTACCTCCTTAAATTGACATAATTTTTTTTAACATCATTGATTAGTTGTTTCAAATTCTGTGTGTCCTCTGAAGTTTTAATTTGTTCCTTTAATTGGGCCATATCTTCCTGTTTCTAAGTATGGATTGTAATTTTTGCTGATGTCTTGGCATCTGTTCTAGTTTGCTAGCTGCTGGAATGCAATATACCAGAAATGGAATGGCTTTTAAAAAGGGGAATTTAATCAAATGCTAGCTTCAATTCCAAGGCCTAAAAATGTCCCAATTAAAACAAATCTATAGAAATGTCCAATCTAAAGCATCCAAGGAAAGATACCTTGGTTCAAGAAGACTGATGAAGTTCAGGGTTTCTCTCCCAAGTGAGAAGGCACATGGTGAACACAGTCTGTTTCTCTCTCATCTGGGAAGGCACATGGTGAACACAGTATCATTTGCTAGCTTCTTCTCCTGGCTTCCTGTTTCATGAAGCTCCCTGGGAGGCATTTTCCTTCTTCGTCTCCAAAGGTCACTGGCTGGTGGACTCTGCTTCTCCTGGCTATGTCGTTCTGCTCTGCTCTCTCTGAATCTCTCTCATTCTCCAAAATGTTTCCTCTTTTATAGGACTTCAGAAACTAATCAAGACCAACCCAAATGGGTTGAGACCTGTCATCACCTAATCCAGCCTAACAACCACTTTTGATTAAATCACATCTCCAGGGAAATGATCTGATTACAGTTTCAAACACAGCATTGCATGGGGATTATTCTACATTTATGAAATGGGATTTTGGTTAAACATGGCTTTTCTAGGGTACATACATCCCTTCAAAGCAGCACAGCATCTAATTATCTTGTTGAGTTTACTCTGAAGGTCAATTTTTTTCTCTTGCCTAGGGTTTTATTGCCAGTTTGCTTTGGTTATGGCTCTTCTTTGACATTTCTTAAAATATGGACGATATCTTTTACCCTGTGTTCTGCTCTACCTTGGTCCTATCCAGATCAGCTTTCTTCATATCTCTAGTTGAAGTCTGATCCTGTTTTCAACTTTTTAAACAGTTCCTGTATTTGGTACTGCTGACTTTCATAGCTTCAGAGCTCTAACTCTGAGTCTCAAGTATCATAAAATACCCAAAGTTTCTGGGAATGACCAGGTTATATACAAACAACTCAGTATCTCAGAATTTAGAAATAACAGTTAAAACTCCTCAATGTATGTGACTGCTGTAAGAGCTTACAATCTAGGACCCTTTACAATTGGCCCCAACTTGGTAACCAATGCTCTCAACTTCAGTTCACCGAGTTTTTATATTATAGTTAGTCCATACGATTGAGGCATGATAATATATGTCTTTTTGTTTCTGACATTTCATTCAAACATATGGTCCTTAAGGTTCATATACCTAACTGCACACCTCACAACTTCATTCCTTCTTGAGGAATGTTAACACCATTGTCCCCCCTTCCATTCCTCAGTTGTGACGTTAGGCCACCTCCATCCATTGTGAATCGTGAACACTGGCACCATAAATACCAGTGGGCAAATGTCCATTCAGGCTCCCACACTCAGTTCCTCTAGGTATATATGGAGCAATGAGGTTTCAGCAACCCCACCCCAAGCATCCTGTGGAACAACCGCACTGCTCTGTGAGGGGCTGCACCTTTTAGTTTCCCTACCAATAGTGAATAGGTCCATGTCTTTCTCCACATTTTCTCTAGGACTTGTTTCTCTCTGTTCATTTTAAAACAGTTTTATTCACACATCATACAATCCAACCTAAGTATATAGACATGACTTCACCACCATAATCTATATGAAGACATTTCCTTTTCTTCCAGAAAATAAATCCTATCCCTCCCCCATGCCCCTACCTGTTGACATTTAGTTTTGGCATAATGTCTTTGTTAAATTCAGTGGAAGCATATTACAATGTTACTGTTGACTATAGACCCTAGCTTACATTGATTGTATTTTTCTTGTATACCATCCATTTTCAACCCCTTGCAATGTTGACATTCATTTGTTCTCCCTCATGCTTTTTATTTGTATATTTAATCACCATCACTGTCCACTCTAGGCATTCCTAAATTATACCGTCTGTCTTTATCCTCTATCTTTCATTCTGGTTTCATATGTGCCCCCAGCCCTTCTCTCTCAATCATACTCACATTCAGCTTCCTTCAGTATACTTATATTATTGTGTATTATCAAGTAGTATTATGGTATCTATTTCAGAATTTTTACAGTCAGTCTTGTTGCACATCTGTATTCCTTCAGCACCAAATATCCAAGCTCTACCCTCTTTCTATGTCCTGATAGCCTGTGTTCTTAACTTCAACACAAAATTCACTCATTGATAATAATTAATATAAGTGATACCATACAGTATTTGTTCTTTTGTTTCTGGCTAATTTCACACAGCATAATGTCCTCAAGTTTCATCCATGTTTTTCCATGCTTCATGACTTTATTCTGTCTTACAGCTATTTCAAAAAAACTGTTTGTAGGAGATATTCTATGGCTGCACTGAATTTATGTGTGGAACCTAAGGAAAAAAAAACTTAACTACAGTTGTAATCAATATCTGCCATCTCCTAGTAAGTAAAAAGGAAAAAGTTTGAAGTACATGTATTTTCTCAAAACAACTTACTTCATCCAGCTTAACTTGTTAAATAAAGGTGTCTTGCACAGATTGATAGCCAAGTACTTGAGGGTGGATATTTTTTCAAGGTTTTACAAATTAGGGAAACATTTGACA
The DNA here is from genome assembly GCF_023851605.1 of Tamandua tetradactyla. Taxonomy (NCBI): domain Eukaryota; kingdom Metazoa; phylum Chordata; class Mammalia; order Pilosa; family Myrmecophagidae; genus Tamandua; species Tamandua tetradactyla. The sequence continues at coordinate 35,598,671 of NC_135336.1, read as the reverse complement.
TTTTCTGAATTAATCTAAATATTGTGGATCTTCTCTACTTGTTTGAATTGAATGCAGATTCTACTAAAATTACTTTAACATAAAGAAATTGAGAACTATACTGTTACAACTCCTTTTTCTTCTGAACACTTGCCATATTTTATGACTTTTCTTCAATAATTTTACAAGATTTGTAAGGCCTATAATCTTAGTGCTTATTTTTTTCTCTTGTGTATGGGGCAGCTACCTCTTTCCATGATCCTATTTCTTACTCCTACCTAACTTCCTTCCTCTAACTCCTTTTGCCATCCTATATCCCTTGCTGTAAACACACTCATTTCTGCACACAATCATGTGTCATTGTGGGCCCTTGTCACTTTGCCGAAGACTGGTGCTATAAAATAAGTTTTCATAAATAAGCAAGAGTTTGAAATATTTAGCTCTAGGTGAGGAAATATGAAAATAAAAAGAATATCCTTTACATTTTCTCCACATTTAAAGGGGCCAAATTAGTCTCAATTCTATTTCACAGAAAATAAATTTAAATTACCTGTTTTTTATAGACTATTTTTTTTTTAATTTCTGTTTCTCCAAACCATACTAAATATAAGTTGGTATAATTGCAAAAAAGATTTTAGAAGGAAAAAAAGCAAATGATTCTTTTAGTTGAATTATTGAATGTACTAAGCAGTGAAACTTTTATCCTTAATGGTACACCTTTTATAAAGTTCTCTACCCAAAAGTTGTTATCCAGTGGATATTTTTTCTATTGGCCTGCTTTGCTTGTTCTGCCATGTTCATATCCCTTAGTTGGAGACCTGTTCTGTGAAGACAGTGAATCACTTACACTTACTGTGAAATCCTGCACAAGTCTTTCTGAAAACCTTTGTCTATTCTACCTATATTGTAGAGCTTCCCCAAATCATTTTGAACTAAAATTGAGATTGCAGCAAAGCAGTATGAGGGTCTTTGGAGAAAATGTAATGGGAGATTTTTGCTGCTTCTGAAACCACTCACATTGACTACATTCTTTTCCTCCTTCCCTCCGAGCAATGTACATAGAAATGCAGCACTATTTTTAAAACCAAGCTACAATCAAAAGCCAACATTATGCCGTTTCCTTTAATAAGCAGATGTTGCACATTCTCTTTAATGTGCTGTCTATTCAGGGTCTGTTAGGAAAACCTGGCTCCTCTTCCAAGAGCCACTCATCTTTAATACAACACGCTTCATCTCTGAACAAGGAAGGTCCATTTCTGAACCTGAAGCTATTTTCTCACCTTCACATGAAGAGCAGTCTTTTCCTACATGTGATAACATTCAGCCCCTCCCATTTTATTGCATCTTGTCATTTTCAGACCCTGACCAGGTTTCACTTCTTCTGCATCTTTCATCTGTAATCATGCATGATCCTTTTCAATCAGAATTTTTGATTCAACTCTTTGATTGCCCTTTGTCTTCTATAGGTATCCATAACGTCAAGCATCCTTTTTTGTGCATGGCCACCCTATCTCTTCTAATTCTCCTCCCCCAACCTTTCAATCTTTGCAATTTCTGTAACAGGAGCTGCTCACCTACCACCCAGAGGTTTTACAGTCTTTGTTTTCCTTACAAGAACAATCATTCCTTCCTTTAGCTGGCTCCAATAATGTACTCCATCCTCCAATTGAGCTGACTTTCCTTTTTCCTTTCATTGTGCTTCTGAAAAATCTATGTTCTGTTTTTCTGAATGTAATATAGTCCTCCTCAGTCCTTGACTTAATCAATATAGCCAATGATTTTGGCTATTATTTACACTATTATCCTTTTCACCAATATACCCTCTTGTTTCTCAATCAGTTAATGAAGTATATAGTCTACATTTATTCTTATTTACTCTTATTCTCTTTTTTCCCCTACTCTGAGCATCTGCAGACTTGATTTAGAACTATTGATTTGTCTGCTTTCTCTCATTTTCACTTCTCTACTCTCTACTATTGGTAGTAAATTCCTGGATTCTTCTGAGCTCTGAGAACCTGGCCTCACTTACCATCAACATCCTTAGGCAGGTTAATGTTCCTCAGGCTCTGCTCTCACTACATGGCTCCCATGACCTAGGATCTGGATGGATCTATCCCAATACTCTCCAGTGAGGAATTCACACCAATAAATTCTGGGTCCTCACTAATACTGTTTAGTGTTCATTTCTCCAAAGCTTATGTTGACTGCTCTAGCCTGTCATTCCTGTGGTCTCTATTATTGGACTATAATCTGTTTTCCCAAATTGCCAAATCCAAAAGCCATCTAAATTTTTTTCCTAACTCATTTTGCACCCAAACTGACCTAAACTCATTATGCTATTTATAGTCATTATTTTCATCACTTATTGTGAATATTCATATTTTCTGCCATAGAAATATTTATGTTCTTGACTGTGTGTTTCTGTATCAGACCCTACTAGAAGTGTTTTCTAGATCCATGAAATAAGTACCCATCAGCTTTCTAAAATCTGAAAAATTATGAATTCCAATTGTTTGCCTATTGTTTTGGAGTCTAACTTATGTTCACTATTAAAGATTTTAGAAGGTCCTTTCTGTTTTCTTATCTTTTTGCTATGAATGAGGAAAATTATTAATCACAAAGGAAGTCTTACCAGAGTATCTTTTCCTGGTGTCATGAGTTAAGGTTAGGTAGTTTGCTTTCAAACTATACTTCAAAAATACATGAAAATGAGGTTTTTAAAAACTGAAACTGAGTTAATATATGAAATTAAGTGGCATTTTCAAGGAAGCCCAAGTTTATCTAATATGTCCTCACCTTTTTAAAGCAAATGCCTATTTTTTCTTTAATTGAAGAACCATATTAGTAATCTCTGTAGAGGAATTAGATTTTGCTTCTTCTTTTAACATGTAAAATTTTGACCCTTATATCATATGAACCCCAAATAGATGATTTTTGGCACATTTTCTCTGAGAACACATCTTTTCACAAGGCAGTATATGGTAGTAATGGGTAATACTTTGGCACTTAGTGCCTCAGGGTACAATATTGTGCCCAACACTGAAAAGGCAATTAACTATCTTCTTCAAGGGTTTTTGGATGCATGAATGAATGTACATTAACAGTTATGGATTGAAGGTTTCCCTTGTAGACAGATTTGTAGATAAAATGAATGGGTGGTTGGCTACAGCATTATAGCAAGGGGCAGGGAAAAACAGAGATGCCCATTGTGACAATGATAGTATAGTTTGCATTCTGTTGTTTAAAAGTACCGGTATTTATTAGTCATGAAAATGTGTCATATGAATGCATAACCATTTAACTTGTGCTCCTGAAATAGGATTTGTGACAAGGATATCTTAGAATTGTATGTGGGTGTCCACTTTGCCTCCACATCATTTCCTGTCACCTTTATCATCTGTCTGTTTTAATTAGATACTTTACTTTACATACACTTTCGATGCAGTATCACTTTCTAGTGTATTTTAATGTAAGGATTACGTGAGACTATAAATCAAAATAAGAATTTTATTAAAATGTGTCATATCAAATTTTACTTTGGAAAATTAAAACCTAGAATCTATACATGGGAGAAGTAATGAAATCTATTTACCAGTGATACCAGGGAACACTGCCTTCCTTCTGGAGAAGGCAACATTTTCAGCAATAACTAAATTGTTTAATTCTGTGATGACTTGTGAATAATCCAATGCTACCTTGTTGGAATAAAATGCTTTCTATAATTTAAATTTACAGTTTAAAAGTTTGCCATGAGGGCAATCTTTCTAAAGTCATTTCTTCTTGTAACTGCCTCATTACAGTCTTTAGTATTATAAATTAGGAGGCTAGAGAGATGGGCACTGCATTTTAAGACACTATCACTTCAGGGTGTAAACATTAATTTAAAAAAGAGAGAGAAATGCCTTCTAAATTAATTTTTAAAGTAGTATCCTAAGAAAATGATCAGCCCTGGGCTGGGGAAGATGGAAAACTGTCAGCCTCAAATGCTCAAGAAAAACTTTGCCTTTGTTCTCCTTTAATTGAGGCTGGGACCCAAGCAGGAGGTGAAGTAACTTAAGACATAGTTTCTATTTGACCAGTACAGATGAAAATAAACCAGGGCAAGTACAAAGCTAGCAAACACTAAGCATCACCAGTCTTTCATCTCAGTATTATGTATTCTACCCTAAAAAATCTCGTTGTCTTCCTGCTTTCCAGTACCCAGTTTCTTTCTGCAGTCCATTTACTAAGAGGCTAGATATGATCAACGTATGGGTACTTCTGTGTGTTAACTTAAGACACTGACTTAGGCATTACATAAACATAAATTTGGATCCTAGTTCTGTGAACTTCAGAGCATTATTTGATCTCTCTAGGTCTCAGCTTCCTCATCTATTATATAAGAACAATGATAAAATTTACATAAAAAAACAACAATAATAACAAAAACAGTTACATCAAAAGTGTAAAAATATGATACATTCTGTACAATATGTTTTGTACAATGTCATAATAAATCTGGGCTATTATCTTTGTCAATAGATAGGAAAATATTCTCATATAATTTGTTAAATCTCCATGATATTTTCAGTGGAAGACTTTAGTCTGAATTTGTACAATAAAAAATGTAAAGGAAATACTATCTAATGGAAAGGGCGGGGAGTAAGGGAAGAATCTTTTGTCAGTCATTACAAGTTACAACTTTACTTTTCCCTAAACTGAGCCTAATGATATCTGTTCTAACCATTTAAGCATTATTGATCCAACTTTTGAGTTCCTTTTTCCTCTTTCTTCCTATAAGCTTTGGCCCTCTCCTCTAATCTTTCTGTATGAGCTACAGCTCTCTAGAGAAAAGAGAATCAGCAGGAGAGATCTGTAAATATAAAATTTACAAAAGTGTCTCACATAACCTTGGGGGTGTAGAGTCTAAGGTCTGTTGGGCAGGTCACAAGCTGGCAGTTCTGATGAAGGTCCTCAATGAACTCTCAGGAGAGGCTGGCTGGCTGAAGCAGGAAGAGTGATTGTCTCTTCTGAGTCATCCATAAAAGCCTTCCGGTGATTAGATTAAACATCACTCATTGTAGAAGACACTCCCTTTAGCTGATTGCAAATGCAATCAGTTGTGGATGCTGCCAGTGTGGTCATGATTTAAGTCCATGAAATGTCCTCATAGCAGCAAACAGGCCAGCGCTTGCCTCACCAGACAACTGGGCACTACCCCCTGGCCAAGTTGACACATGAACCTGACCATGACAATACACACCTTGTCAACTTGGCAGCTATACACTTCACTTTAAACCATATCTAATCTCTAAATAGAAAGCAATAACAGACACATTTTTTCCATGCCTAACAATACTCAACTGTCCTACGTGCAACCAGAAACGTATTAAATCTCTCCAGAATAGGATACAAGTCCTTAGGTAATATCACTCTTAAAATTGATATCTTGCAACTTAAATACTATAACATGAAGAAAACAGCTTATCTTATATATAAAGGGGATAAAATAAAGAGGAAAACAAAGATATTTGATGTATGTATAAATACATAGATACTAATTACAGAGCAAGGAAGAAATATTCATACTATTACAGTCTTCATTTCTGTAACTGATTGCATGGTCATAGTTCATATTAATCACTACCTTCATCCACTACCCATCCCATGTTCCCTTTACCCTCAGCAAGCACTTCAGGAAGTCATGGTTCTTTTCCTGGTGGGGTGAACCAAACCTTCATTCCTGAAGTTTCAGAGCCATTGGTAGTCCTGCCTATATTGGGTTGTTCCAGTTTCCCATTGATTTTAATCACAGGGCATGGTAGTACTAAGAGGCCCCCTAGGGGATCTCCTATATTCCAGGAAAACTCTTCTTTACCTCCAGTATGTAGTTGCAGTCGTATTTTCCCCTGACAGTCAGGTTCAATCACCCCAGCCAGTAAAGTAATCCCCTTCTTGGCTTATTGATCCAGGGGCATGAGCCCAAAGTGACCAAGTGGCAGTCTTAGATTCCAGTTCAATGGAATCATTGTTGTTTCTTCTGGTGGAAACACCCCCCCCCCTTCTGAAGTTAAAACTTGTAGACCAGCAGAGCTCAAGGTCACAGGACAGCAAGCAAAAATTTTCCTAGTGGTTGCTAGAGGTAATAGTGAGTGGCGCCACTCCCATTTCTACCCCTTGGTTCCTGGACCCATGGATCCTGGCAATGGGAGAAACAGCACCATACAGCGGACGCTGATTCAGAGCATACACGGCCTCCTGGAGAACGTTACTCCTGCCCTGCAATGAATTGCCACCTAATTGGCACTGTTAATTGGGTTTTCAAAAGGCCATTCCACCATTCTATCAATCCAGCTGCCTCTGGATAATGGGGAACATGGTAAGACCAGAGAATTCCATGGGCATGTGCCCATTCCCACACTTGATTTGCTGTGAAGTGAGTTCCTTGATCAGAAGCAAGGCTGTGTAGAATACTATGATGATGGATAAGGCATTCTGTAAGTTCATGGATGGTAGTTTTGGCAGAAGCAATGCATGCAGTAAAAGCAAACCCATATCCAGAGTATGTGTCTATTCCAATTAGAACAAATTACTTCCCCTTCCATGATGGGAGTGGTCCAATGTAATCAACCTGCCATCATGTAGCCAGCTGATGACCTCGGGGAATGGTGCCATATCAGGGGCTGAGTGTGGGTCTCCACTGCTGGCAGACTGGGTACTCAGCCAGGCCAGCCTTGGTGAGTGGAAGTCCATGTTGCTGAGCCCATGCATAACTTCCATCCCTACCACCATGACCTCTTTGTTCATGAGCCCATTGGGCAATGATAGGAGTTGCTGGGGAAAGAGGCTGACTGGTATCCACAGAATGGGTCATCTTATCCACTTGATTATTAAAACCTTCCTATGCTCAAAATTCTGACACTAGGAATATTTCCTCTCACCACTGTCCTTCAGGGACATCCTGGAAAGGGGTTGTAGTGCTGCATCTGTCTACTTTCGGGTGGTACCTGCATGGCATGCCGAACCATCTATAAACCAGGCCTGAGTTTTCTCCTCCTCAGTCGATTCACAGTAAGGAATTCCCCAAGAGGCCATAGCTCTGGATTGGGAAGGAGAAGGTAATGTGGTAGAAAGAATTGGGCCACTTGCTTATGTAACTTACTTATGCCTTCAGGACCACCTCTGGCCGTATCGTTTGTACCCTTTCCATTTTTTGATGGAGTGCTGCTGTACAAGCCCAACTTTATGGCTTGGTGGGTCAGACAACACCCAGCTCATGATAGGCAACTCAGGTCTCTGGTAACTTGGTGGGCCATGGTCAAACAGTCAATCTTTACTAAGGCCCCTAGTAGCAGGCCAAAAGCTGTTTCTCAAAAGAAGAGTAGTTATGTGCAGCAGATGGTAAAGCTTTGTTCCAAAATCTTAAGAGTTTGCATTGTGATTCTCCTATAGGGGCCTACCAAAGGCTCCAGACAGAACCACTATTTGCCACTGACACTTCCAGCACCACTGAATCTGCTGGATCATATGGTCTAAGAGGCAGGGCAGCTTGTACATGGGCCTGGATGGACCTGCTGCAGATCCTCCTCTTATTCAGATCCCCACTCAAAATTGGCAGCTTTTCTGGTCACTTGATAAATGGGCCAGAGTAGCCCACCCAAATGAAGAATATGTTGTCATAAAAATCCAGAGACCAACTAGGCACTGTGCTTCTTTTTTGGTTGTAGGAGGGGTCAGATGCAGCAATTTATCCTTCACCTTAGAAGGGATATCTTGACATGTCCCACACCACTGGACACCTAAAAATTTCACTGAGGTGGAAGGCCACTGTATTTTTATTGGATTTATCTCCCATCCTCTGACACACAAATGCCTTACCAATAAGTCTACAGTAGTTGCTGCTGCTTGCTTACTAGGTCCAATCAAAATGATAGCATCAATATAATGGACCAGTGTGATGTCATATGGGAGAGAGAAATGATCAAGGTCCCTGTGGACAAGATTATGACATCGTGCTGGAGAATTGATGTACCCCTGAGGCAGGACCGTGAAAGTATATTGCTGACCTTGCCAGCTAAAAGGAAACTGTTAGTGGTCCTTACTAACAGCTATTAGGAAAAAAGGCCTTTGCCAGATCAATAGCTGTATACCAGGTACCAGGGGACATATTGATTTGCGCTAGCAATGATACCACATATGGAATAGCAGCTGCAATTGGAGTCACCACCTGGTTAAGTTTACAATAATCCACTGTCATCCTAAAAGACCCATCTGTTTTCTGCACTGGCCAAATAGGAGAGCTGAATGGGGATATGGTGGGAATCACCACCCCTGCATCTTCAACTCCTTAAGAGTGGCACTAATCTCTGCAATCCCTCCACTAATCCAGCATTACTTCTAATTTACTATTTTGCTAGGATAGGGGCAGTTCTAGTGGCTTCCAGTTAGGCTTTCCTACAATAATAGTCCTCATTCCATGAGTCAGAGAGCCAATGTGGGGATTCTGCCAGTTGCTCAGTATGTCTATTCCAATTATTCATTCTGGAACTGGGGAAATAACTAGAGAATGGCTCCAGTGGGCCCCTGGACCCATTGTAAGATGGACCTAAGTTAAAACTCCATCAATCATCTAACCTCCATAAGCTCCTACTCTGACTGGTGGACCAGAGCAATGTTTTGGGTTCCCTGGAATTAATGTCATTTCTGAACCAGTGTCTAATAATTCCCAAAATATCTGATCATTTCCTTTTTGCCAATGCACAGTTTCCCTGATAAAAGGCCTAGGTCTCCTTGGGGAAGGCTTGGAGGAAGATTAACAGCATAAATTTGTGGCAGTGTAACAGGGTCCTCCCCTAAAGGGACCTGGCCTCCCCTTCATTCAAGGGGCTCTGGGTCTGTAAATTGTCTCAAGGATGGAAATGGATTAAGGGGTCACAACTCTTTGTTTTGTAATTCAAGTTAGATTGCTGTTCACTTGACCTAGAACTCTTTTGCTTATACAGCTCAAACAAGAGTTTAGTAGACTGCACATCTTTTGTACTTCCAGGTATCCAATGATCTACTAGCCAATACCACAAGTCTCTGTGAGTCAAATTATTTTAACTCCTGCTTTGAGTCTGCTATCCATTATGATAGCCACATCCACCTTGTCTTTGGTGATTAAGTGCTGCCACCTGAATTCTGCTAACTCATGATCTGATCATCCCCATTATGTTTAAGGATTCCAGTTCAGTGACAGCATTTACCACAGTAATATCTCACCTACAAAGAAGGGTGTGACTACAGAGCTCTTCAGGGATGATGGAGCTAGTCTCACAACTCTGGTAAATGGTGCATCCTCCAGACATTCCTGGGGTGTATGAGCAGGTTTTCCATGATTAATCCAGTCTCACATTCCAATCTCTCTGTTGTTGGATTCCCTCATCTACATTATATCAGGGCAGTTCTGGCATTTCAACTTCAGGTAATGCTGGCCACTTTTTGAACCACGTTTCAGTCAACCATCCAAACAAACTGTTAATGCCTTTTAACACTGAATGCAGAATCTCTGCTTAGTGGACCTATATGAATAAACTCAACCTGATCCAGCTTTATATTCCTCCCACCATTATCCCACTCCCTTAAAAGCCATTGCCACACATATTCCCCACACATATTCTATATAAATTAGAAAACTCATGCAATTCTTTTGGAGTATAACATACCTCCTCATGGGTGACACTTTTTACCTCACCTTTTGAGCTCGTTGGGACTTTAGCCTAGTTTTATGTCTGGAAGTAATGAGGGGTGTTGGGGGTGGGTCATGAAAAGAATTAGAAGTATCTTCTAAGCAAATTGCTTCAAGGCATTTGTTTACAGTTTCATTTGGTAAAATAGGATTAATTAATCCCTTCAAGTGGAGGTTGGATGGCCAACTCAGGGCAGGCTGGAGGTGGAGCAGCTACGTCCTCAGGGCAGACTATTACAGGGTTATCTAGAAAAACTCGGCATACACTAGGGTTCAAGATCTCCTTGAACCATCATTATCAATCCATAAGTCACCATCACATTTTTCAGGGTCCCACTCCTTTCTAATCAATGCCCTCACTTTAACAGAAGACACCATGCAAGGTTGAGATTTAAGTTTATGTTGTAAAGTTGCTATACTAACAGTGAGACTCTGAATCTGATTTTTAGAGATATCAAGTCTGCAGCTACAGTAAATAGGATTTTCCTTCAGGGCACTCACAGAAACTTTACATCTGTCAAACTGTGCGTAAGATTCTTATTTGAAGCCTTTAGCTCATCCCTTTCCTTTATCAATGTATTACAGTGTATCTAACAACAACCAGCCAACATTTCTATACCTCCTAATTCCATAAAACTCCATAAAGGTGCAAAAACATCACCCAGAGCCTGGCTTTGTATAAGTGAAGAACTAGCAGAATCCAATGGTGATATTTTGACTTTCTCTTTCACCAGCGCACCCCATGGATTAGCAGTGTTATTCCCATTATGGGAAACAGAGTTATTAGTGCCTTTGAGTCTAATCAGAGTAGAAAACTAATCGTTAAAACTGATTTTTAAGATCGTCTTTTAAGAACCACTCCCAGTACCAAGCTGTATTAGCTAGGGTTCACTGGACAAACAGAATCAGCAGGAGGGATCTGTAAATATAAAATTTATAAAAGTGTCTCACATAACCATGGGGATGTAGAGTTTAAGGTCTGTAGGGCAGGCCACAAGCTAGACACTCCAATAAAGGTCCTCAACGAAATCTCAGGAGAAGCTGGCTAACTGAAGCAGGAAGAGTGTCTCTTCTTGTCCTCCTTAAAAGTCTTCCAGTGATGAGATTAAACATCACTCATTGCAGAAGACACTCCTCTTAGCTGATTGCAAATGTAGTCAGTTGTAGATGCTGCCAGCGTGGTCATGATTTAAGTTCATGAAATATCCTCATAGCAGCAGACAGGCCAGTGCTTGCCCAGCCAGACAACCAGGCACCGCCATCTGGCCAAGTTGACACATGAACCTGACAATACTTTCTTTCCCAAGATGCTCCTGAGTACAAAGGATTTAGAATCCATTTTCATTGTTGTGCTGGTTTGAAAGGATGTATGTCCCCTAGAAAAGCCATGTTTTAATCTAAATCCCATTTCATAAAGGTGGAATAATCCCTATTCAATACTGTATGTTTGAATCTGTAATTAGATCATCTCCCTGGAGATGTAGCCCAATCAAGAGTGGTGTTAAGCTGCATTGGGGGAAATGTGTCTCCATCCGTTTGGGTGGCTCTTGATTAGTTCCTGGAGCCCTATAAAAGAGGGAACATTTTGGAGAATGAAGGAGATTCAGAGAGAGCAGAGAATGCTGCAGCACCATGAAGCATAGAGTCCAGGAGCAGCGACCTTTAGAGATGAAGAAGGAAAACACCTCCCAGGGAGCTTAATGAAACCAGAAGCCAGGAGAGAAAGCTAGCAGATGACACCGTGTTTGCCATGTACCCTTCCAGATGAGAGAGAAACCCTGACCGTGTTTGCCATGTGCCTTCTCACTTGAGAGAGAAACCCTGAACTTTATCGGCCTTCTTGAACCAAGGTATCTCCCTGGATGGATGCCTTTGATTGGACATTTCTATAGACTTGTTTTAATTGGGACATTTTCTTGGCCTTAGAACTGTAAACTAGCAACTTATTAAATTCCCCTTTTTAAAAGCCATTCTGTTTCTGGTGTTTTGCATTCTGGCAGCTAGCAAACTAGAACAATTGTGTTCACTCCCTTCTCATGAACTAATTCAGACACATCTCTGCCATATTTCTTGCAGCAAGGAATTCAGATCCCAAGGTTTCTAGTCCACCTGGCACAGGTTTCCCTGTATCATTTAGCCTCCAAGGTCTGTGTGGAGACCTACCACTGACTAAGAGTAGGGGGTCAGAACAGATCCTGTGCATGGATAGAGCAGCCACAAATGTTTGTCGTGAATCTACTCATTGCTGCACTATTGCAAGTTTTGGGGGAAGCATTCCCCTCTCCCTCATGGGAGATGACTGATGGGATGGAATGCACAGACAGAACATAGAAGTGAACCTTATTCTTTCAGGCATTGGAGAAGAGTGAATAAAGCAAATAAATCTTAAGCCTTAGTGAATAAGATCCAGACAGACCCTAGACATTTAACCTGTATAACGTGCAGTGGAAATTTGCATTGATCATGATTGATTGTAGATCCTAAGAGAACCAACAAGAAAATTTTTTTTAATTAAAAGAAAAAGGGTGGTGAACCAGTGGCTCAATTGCAGAATTCTTGCCTGCTATGCCGGAGACCCAGGTTCGATTCCCAGACCCTGCCCATGCAAAAAAAAAAAAAAAAAAAAGAAGAAAGAAAGAAAGAAAAAGATTGGTTACTAATATAATAATTCTCTTTGAATTCAGAGGATACTTCATAGACTTTTGAGAATCTCTAAATTCCTAAATACTTTATCTTTTATAAAACTCCTATGAGTTGAGACTAACAAAGATACATTATAAGACATATATTGAGTAGTGTGCTAAGCTCATTAACTAGCTAAATGATTAGCTCTGTCACAAAAAATTCCAAGATCTTGACTCTTTTTGTGTCTCAGCAAAATTACAAATTACTACCTGCCATAAACCTTTTAAGCTTTTTCATGAATGATTGAAACCAGCAATGTTAAATCTATGAATGTCAAGGGTCTACTGTAATAATGAGACATTCAAATGAATAGCTTACCCTTATATGTAATGATCATGGAGAACAGTAACAATCATCTCTCATTAAACATGCTTATTTAATGTAATTTTTCCTTGACTAGAACACAATCTTTATAGTTGCTGCTCATGCAACATGATCGGCCTCTCTCACAACTATTAAAAAAAAAAATGAAAGGGAAAATCAACCTTTGGTTCACGGTTTTATAAATTCTTTCAGAGAGGTACTTGGTAAGTAGGAATATATGTTAGGCCTTGAAGAATCCCTACTTTGTGGATTATGTTACCTAGTTCTTTGTGAGTTACTCCTTTAATACAATTAAATCATCTCTATAGATTAGGTTCTCAGTCACTAGAGAACATAATCAGTTAGATACTCTAGCAGAGAAATTCCTGCATCAGTGATAATCAGTTTATAAAGTATTTATTAAGTCTTAAAATATTTATTACTATATATTGTGTCATGCTAGATTCCATGAAGTCAATGACTTCTCATTCTACTTCACTCCCTCACCCATGTTCCCCCAAAATGGAGTAACTCAGATAAAATGGAAAGGTATAACTTTTAAAACTCAGCTTTCTTGAGGCATAATTTATATAATATCATTCCCCATTTTAAGTGTATAGTTTAATGAGCTTTGCCAATTGTATAGACTAATGTGATCACTACCTCAGTCAGGAACATTTCCAACACCTGAGAAATTTCCTCATGCACCTTTGCAATATATATACTCCTCCTTCCCCACCCCACCCTTCACTTGCCTACAGGCAACCACTAATGAGATTTCATTTATTTGTCTATTTATCTATCTACCTATCTATCTATTTATTTTTACTAATGGGATTTCTATAACAAAATATTATTTATGCCTTTTTGCAGAACCTCATATAAATGGAATCATGTAGTATGTATTCTTTTGGGTCTGGTTTCTTTTGTTCAGCATATTTATAAGGTTCATCCATGTTTTTCCATGTTTTTGTATTTTATTTCCTTTTACTGCTGAGTATATATTTTTGAATATATCATATTGTGTTTATCTATTTTATTGTTAAGGGCCATTTTTAATTGTTTCCAGTTTTGGAACTTTATGAATAAAAATCTTTAGTTTTTTTTTTCTTGTAATATCTTCATGTGATTTTAATATGGGTGATACTGGTCTCTTAAATGTAACTGAAAAGTTTTCTCTCCTCCCCCACTTGCTGAAAGAGTTTAGGATTACTATTATTCCTTCTTTAAATAGTTTGATAGAATTTACTAGTGATTCCTTCTGGGCCTGTAGTTTAATCATGGAAAGGATTTTAATTATGAATTCAATTTCTTTATTAGATATAGAGCTATCAGATTTTCTGGTTCTTTGTGTTAGTTTTGGTCATTAATATCGTTCAAGGAATTTGTCTTTCATCTAGGTTGTTGAGGTTAATTGATATCAAATTGTTCATAATACATTCCTATTATTCTTTTATTTAGTTATTTTATTATTTTTATTTTTCAAACTTTCTATTATGAAACACAGATATACACAAAGCAAAGAAAGAAAACAGCAATAATTTTCAAAGTATACTTCAACAAGTAGTTACAGAACATATTCCAGAGTTTGTCATGGGCTACCATTCCACCATCTTAGATTTTTCCTTCTAGTTGCTCCAAAACATTGGAGGCTAGAAGGAATATTAATATAATGATTCAGCAGTAATACTCACTTGTTAAATCCTATGTTCTCTGTTATAACTCTTCCTCTTTTGATCCTTCTCCCAATCTAAAGGGATCTTTCAGCAATGTCCCTTCTACTTTTTCAATGTCGAGAAGGGGTTTCAACACTAAAAGATAGAGGGATGTAATTAACTGATAATTTTGGAGAGGCTGGTTCCTCTGGGTTTCAAGATTTATTTGACCTAGGAACCCTCTGCAAATTATGGGTCCAGGGAAGCAAACTTAGTATATGAAACATTATAGAGTCTCAGTTTGAGCCCTAGGTGTTCTTAAGAGTTAACAGTAGTGATGATGGTTGGAGTTTAGCACACCATGGCATTAGCGCTATTTAACTGAAGCTTGAATAAGAGTAGCTTCCAGAATTGCCTCTTGATGCTATTTGATCTCTCTTAGCCACTGGTGCCTTATTTTATTACACTTCTTTTACCCCCTTTTGGTCAGGAAGACATTGTAGATCCGATGATGGCAGGGCCAGACTCATCCCTGGGAGTCATACCCCATGTTGTCAGGGAGCACTTATTTATAATTATAGATTTAAGCAGTGGGATGTATGGCACTAAACATCCCCTTTCAAGGATATTCACCTTCAATATGGCAATTGTGCTGGTTTGAAGGATGTATGTCCCCTAGAAAAACCATGTTTTAATCTAAATCCCATTTCATAAAGGCAGAATAATCCCTATTCAATATTGTATGTTTGAAACTGTAATCAGATCATCTCCCTGGGGATGTGATTTAATAAAGAGTGGTTGTTAAACTGGATTAGGTGACAACATGTCTCCACCCATTTAGGTGGGTCTTGATAAGTTTCTGGAGTCCTATATAAGAGGAAACATTTTGGAGAATGAAAGAGATTCAGAGACAGCAGAACAGAATGACGTAGCCACAAGAAACAGAGTCCTCCAGCCAGCGACCTTTGGAGATGAAGAAGGAAAATGCTTCCCAGGGAGCTTCATGAAACAGGAAGCCAAGAGAAGAAGCTAGCAGATGACATCGTGTTTGCCATGTGCCCTTCCAGATGAGAGAGGAACTCTGACTGTGTTCGCTATGTGCCTTTCCAGATGAGAGAGAAACTCTGTGTTTACCATGTGCTCTTCCACTTGAGAGAGAGACCCTAAACTTCATTGTCCTTCTTGAACCAAGGTATCTTTCCCTGGATGCCTTTGAATGGACATTTCCATAGACATGTTTTAATTGGGACATTTTCTCAGCCTTACAACTGTAAACTAGCAACTTACTAAATTACCCTTTTTAAAAAGCCATCCCGTTTCCTATATATTGCATTCCAGCAGCTAGCAAACTAGAACAGCAATGTTACTTATAAGCCCACTAATTTGCTACCATCACTTCATTCCATTCCTTTACATTTAGGTTCAACCTCTTTGGATAGCCTTTCCTCCATCTGTAGCTTCTGTGTACTTCTAGTTCTGCAATATTGTACAGTGTAACCTCTGAGATTACCTTTCCCAGAGTCATAGTAGCAAAATCATACTGTATCTGTCTTTTTACGTCTGACCTTTGTCACTCAGCATTGTGTCCTCAAGATTCATTCAAGTTGTCATGTGCTTTGGGACCTCATTTCATCTTACTCTTGCATAATATTCAATTGTATGTATATACCACATTTTGTTTATCCAATTGTCCATTGATGGGCACTTAGATTGTTTACATCTTTTAGCAATTGTGAATAGTGCTGCTATGAACATCAGAGTGTAAATGTGTGTTTGTGTCACTGCTTTCAGCTCTTCTGGGTATATAATGAGCATTGCATTGCTGGGTGATAGGGCAACTCAATATTTAGTTTTCTGTGGAATCACCAAAAGTCTTCCACAGTGGCTACACCAGTATACATTCCCACCAATAGTGAATAAATGTTCCTATTTCTCCATATCCTCTCCAACCATTGTAGTTTTCTGTTTATTTAGTAGCAGCCATTCTTACAGGTGTGAGATGATATCTCTTTGGTGTCTTAATTTGCATTTCCATTATAGCCAATGAAAATGAGCATCTCTTCATGTGCTTTTTAGCCATCTGTATTTGCTCTTCAGAAAAGTGTCTATTCATCCCTCTGCCCATTTTATAATTGTGTTGTTTGTTCTTTTACTGTTGAGTTGTATAATTTCTTTATGTACACAGGATATTAAGCCCTTATCTGATAATGTTGTTTCCAGATATTTTCTTCCATTGAGTTGGCTGCCTCTTTACTTTTTGACAAAGTCCTTTGAGGCACGAAACTCTTGATCTTAAGGAGCTCTCATTTATCTATTTTTTTCTTTTTCTGCTTGTTCTTTAGGTGTAAAGTTTAAGATGCTACCTGCTACTAACAGATCTTGAAGATGTTTCCCTGCCTTTTCTTTTGAAGTTTTAGGTTACTAGTTCTTACATTTAGATCTTTGATCCATTTGGAATTAATTTTTATATATGGTATAAGATAGGGGTCCTCTTTCATTCTTTTGGCTATTGATATCCAGTTCTCCCATGCCCATTTATTGAAAACTCTATCCTGTCCCAGTTCAGTGGGCTTGGGGCCTTGATGAAGATTGATTATCAGTAGAATTGGTGGTCTATCTCAACACTCTCAATTCCACTCCATTGATTCAAAATCTCTGTCTTTGTGCCAGTACCATGTTGTTTTGACCACTGTGCCTTTATAGTAAGCTTTAAAATCAGGAAGTGATACTCCTCCCACTTCACTTTCTTTTCTTTTAAGGTATCTTTAGCCATTCAGGGTCTCTTTCCCTTCCAAATAAATTTGATAACTAGCTTTTCCAAGTCTTCAAAATAGGTTTTTGGGATTTTAATTGGTATTGCATTGAACCTGTAGATCCATTTTGGGTAGAACTGACATCTTAATGACATTCAATCTTCCTACCCATGAGCATGGAATGTCTTTCTTAGTCATTTTTAAATTTCTTTTAGCAATATTTTATAGTTTTCTGTGTACAAATCTTTGACATCCTGGTTAGACTTATTCCTAGATACCTGGTTCTTTTGGTTGCTTTAAATGGATTTTTTTCTCCTCAGATAGGTCATTGCTTGTGTATAGAAAAATTACTGATTTTTGTAAATTAAGTTTGTTTTCCCATCACTTTGCTCTATTTATTAGCTCAAGTAGCTTTGTTGTAGATATCTCAGGGTTTTCTAAGTATATGATCATGTCATCTGTAAAGAATGAAAGTTTTACTTTTTCCTTTTCTATTTGGATGGCTTCTATTTCTTTCTCCTGTGTAATCATGCCAGCTAGGACTTCCAGTACAATGGTGAATGATAGTTGTGACAATGGGCATCCTTGTCTCATTCCTGATCTTAGTGAGAATGCTTTTAGTCTCTCACCATTAAGTATGATGCTGGCTATGGGTTTTTCATGTATGCTCTTTATGACATTAAGAAAGGATCCTTCATTTCCTACATTTTAAAGTGTTTTTATCAGGAAAGATTGCTGAATTTTGTAACATGATTTTTCAGCATCATTCGATATGATCATGTGATTTTGCCCTTTCCATTTGTTAATGTGTTGTATTATAGTGATTGATTTTCTTGTGTTGAATCACCCTTGCATGTCTGGTATAAACCCCACTTGGTTGTGATGTATAATTCTTTTAATGTGTTGCTGGATTTGATTTGCCAGTATTTTGTTGAGAATTTTTGCATCTAAATGCATTACGGAGATTAGCCTATAGTTTTCCTTTCTTATAGTGTCTTTACTCAGTTTTGGTATTAGAGTGATATTAGCTGCATAAAATGAATTATGTAGCATTTGTTTTTCCTCAGTTTTTTGGAATAGTTTAAGCAGGATTGGTGTTAGTTCTTTTTGGAATGTTTGATAAAATTACCCTGTGAAGCCATCTGGTCCTGGGCTTTTCTTTGTGGGAAGATTTTTGATGACTGACTAAATCTCTTTACTTGTAATTCATTTGTTGAGATCTTCTATTTCTTCCAAGTCTGAATAGGTAGTTGATTCGTTTCTAGGAATTTGTCCATTTCATCTAAGTTTCCTAGTTTGTTGACATAGTTGTTTGTAGTATTCTTTTGTAATTTTTAAATTTCTTCATGATCCATGCTAATGCCCCCCCCCCCCCGCACATTTCTGAATTTGCTTATTTGCATCTTCTCTCTCTTTATCTTTATTAGTCTAGCTATGGGTCCATGAATTTTATTGATTTTTCTCAAAGAACATACTTTGATTTTGTTGATACTTTTGTTTTATTGCCTCCGGTTTATTTCTGCTTTAATCTTTTTTATTTCTCTTATTTGCTTTAGGGTTAGTTTGCTGTTCGTTCTCTAAATTATCCAAGTGAGCAGTGAAGTCCTCAATTTTTGCTCATTCTTGTTTTGCAATACAGGCATTTAGGGCAATAAATTTATTTCTTAATTCTTGATATTCTCACAAGCAGTGGGGACAACCAAAGCAATAGCCTGAGTCCCCAATCTTGGGGTTTGTTCATATGCAACTTAACCCCACAAAGGATAGGTCAAGCCTACTTAAAATTAGGCCTAAGAGTCACCCTCAAGAGAACCTCTTTTGTTGCTCAGATGTGGCCTCTCTCTCCAGCCAAGACAACAAGTAAACTCACCACCCTTCCCCTGTCTACATGGGACATGACTCCCAGGGGTGTAAACCTTCCTGGCAATGTGGGACAAAAATCCTAGAATGAGCTGGGACTCAGTATCAAGGGACTGAGAAAACCTTCTCGGCCAAAAGGGGGAAGAGTGAAATGAGACAAAATAAAGTGTCAATGGCTAAGAGATTCCAAACAGAGTCCAGAGGTTATCCTGGAAGTTATTCTTACACATTAAATAGATATCACCTTGTTAGTCAAGATGTAACAGAGAGGCTGAAGGGAAATGTGTTCCAGTAGCCATGTTTCTTGAAGATGATTAATTATGATATAGCTTTCACAATGTGACTGTGTGATTGTGAAAACCTTGTGTCCGATGCTCCTTTTCTCTACCTTATCAACAGATGAGTAAAACATACAGAATAAAAATAAATAATAAGGGGAACAAATGTTAAAATAAATTTAGATTGAAATGCTAGTGATCAATGAAAGGGAGGGGTAAGGGGTATGGTATGTATGAATTTTTTTTCTGTTGTCTTTTTCTTTCTTTTTCTGAATTGATGCAAATGTTCTAAGAAATGATCATGATGATGAATATGCAACTATGTGATGATATTGTGAATTACTGATTATATATGTAGAATGGAATGATCATAAGTTAAGAATGTTTGTGTTTGTTGTTATTTTTTTTTTAATTTTAAAAATAATAAAAAAAATTATCTCTCAGCACTGCCATTGCTGCATCCGTAAGTTCTGATATGTTGTATTCTCATTATCACTCATCTCCAGATATTACTGATTTCTCTAGCAATTTCTTTTTTGATCCACTGGTTATTTAAGAATGTGTTGTTTAATCTCCATATATTTGTGAAAGCTCTGGTTCTTTGGTGATTATTAATTTCTAACTTCATTCCCTTGGGATCAAATAAAGTGCTTTAGATAATTTCAACCTTATTAAATTTATAAATACTCAGTTTGTGTCCCAGAATATGATCTATCCCAGAGAATGTTCCACATGTGCTAGAGAAGAATTCATATCCTGTTGTTTGGAGGTGTAATGCTCTATATGTGTCTAGTATGTCTAATTCATTTATCCCATTGTTTAGGTTCTGTTTCTTTATTGACCCTCTGTCTGGTTGTTCTATCTATAGTGGAGAGTGGTGTACTGAAGTCTGTCATTATTATTGTTGAAATGTCTATAGCTCCCTTCATGTTTGTTTCATGTACTTTGGAGCACCTTGTAAATAATAGTGACTGCAATGATTGTAAACATTTATGATTGTTATTTCTTCCTGGTCAGTGATCCCTTTTATTAATGTGTAGTATCTTTCTTTGCCTCTTACAGTGTCTTCACATTTAAAGTCTATTTTATCTGACATTAGTATAGCTACTTTTGGTTACAGCTTGCATAGAAGATCTTTTTCCATCTTTTCACTTTCAGTCTAATTGGGTCCTTGGATCTAAGATATGTTTCTTGTAAACAGCATATAAATGGATTGTATTTTTAATCCATTCTGCCAATCTGTATCTTTTAATTGGTGAGTTTAATCAATTAACATTCAAGGTAATTACCATAAAACCAGTTGTTGAATATACCATCTTACCCTTTAGTTTTTATTTGTCAAATCTATATATTCTTTTCCTTCTCTCTCCTTTTATCCTTTGAATTACCATGACTGGTATTCTTCAATACTGTGCCCTCCTCCAAACCTCTGTCTCCTGCTTTTCTTTTTTCTTTTTTTTCAGCTGACAGGACTGCCTTTAGTATTTCTTATAGGGCAGGTCTTTTGTTGACCAGTTCTCTCAGTCTTTGTTTGTATTTAAAGATTTTAATCTCTCTCTCCATTTTGAAGGACATCTTTGCTGGATGGGAAGCCTTACTCATTTGTGATCTTAAATGTATCATACCACTGCATTCTTGTTTCCATGGTGCCTGTTGAGTAGTCTGAACTCAGTTTTATGTTTTCCCTTGTATGTAGTAAATGGCTTTTCTCATTCTGCTTTCAAGACTTTCTGTTTCTTTTCAGTATTTAACAGTTTGATTAGTATGTGTCTTGGAGTAGACCTATTTGCATTTATTCTTTTTGGTGTTCGTTGGGTCTCTTTGATTTGCATATTTATGTCATTTTTAAGGGTTGGGAAATTTTTCCCTATTGTATCTTCAACTAACTTTCCCAGCCCTTTACTCTTTTCTTCTCCTGGGACACCAATTATTCTTACACTTGTGTGCTTCTTCTTGTCTATCATTTTTCTAACATCCAAGTCCATTTTTTCAATCTTTCTACCCATTTGTTCTTTTGTGTGCTCTAGTTTGATTGTTCTGTCTTCTAGTTCACTTATTCTGCCTTCTGCTTCTTATGAATCTGCTACTGTGTATCTCTAGTAGATTTTTAATTTGATGTACTGTATTTTTCATCTCTGAGAAATCTGCCAAGTTTCTAATTTTTCTTTATGCTCTCCTAGTGTCTTCTTGATATCCTTTATTTCTTTATAAATATCCTTGAGTAGTTGTTACATATTCTCTGGAGTTTAGATTTGATCATTTGGCTGCACTATTTCTGCTTGGATCTCCACATGCTTTTGTGATTTTCTTTTTTGTTTGTTCTTTTTTGTTATTTTGCAAATTGGCTTCCTTTACGTGTCTAAAGTTTTATATTTACTTGGGTTTGCATTAAAGGTTTCCTTTTGCACTTGGTTTGTCAGTTATTCCCTATAAAACCAAGGCCTGGATCTCACTTTGGAGGTACAATTCAAGGTGAAGATCTATTAATAGCTAGGCCGGAGTGCACAGGTACTTCACTGGTAGAATGTCTACCGGCCATGTGGGAGACCCAGGCTCATTTCCAGCCCCCCAAAAAGAAGAAAATAAAATAATAATAATAAAATAAAATAATAATATAAGAAAAATAAGAAAAACAACAACAACAAAATCACACTCCAACAGTAGCCTGCCCCAGCATCAGAAGGAGACACCCCAAAATATATTGGGAATGAACTCAGACTGCTATCCACAGAATGGAGAGAAAATTAAAAATAAATAAATAAATATTAAGAATGAAAAATAAACAAAAATGTTATAAATAAAATAATAATAATAATAAATATATAGTATATATATTAAAGAAAAAAAGAAAGGGAAAAGAAAAAAGAATAATAAAAAAAATCCTAGGCAGCTAGGGAGTTAGCCTGCCTGCACTTACCCCTCCTCACCAGCAGGTGGTGATCCTAAGGCACTTCCTCCCCTCAGGCTCTGCTTCCAGACTGTGGCAGGTGCCTACACTTACTGCTTCTCAACAGCAAGTGGCCTCCTGAGGCTCCTCTCCGCCCCAGCTCCATCCCTCCCAGACAGCAGCAGCATCTAGGTGGGGGGAAGCCAATCAGCGCCCTGGGAGTAGCCAACCTGCAGTAGCCTGGTGGATCCACAACCCACCGTACCCCGCCGCACCCCCCACACCACGCCCCCATCCCATGGTGATTCCCAGCACCTGGAGTGACTGTCCTAGCACCCGGAGGTACCTCGGGGCTCTCTGCAGGCAGTACCAGCTGCAGCTCACGCAGGGAAATTTCCCAAACCAGTAGCTGGGGCAGACAGGAGCAGAAGGTCGGAGAGTTCCCTCCGATCCTCACCTCCTTGGACAGGATCACGGTCTGTCGTACCTACCCTGCTGCAGCTCCCCGTCTGATTCCCTACCTCTCTTCTCCTCAAAAAAAACAAACAAAAAAAAACCCTGGAGACCATTTTGGATTACTAACATCCCAGGTCCGCAGTCCCAGTCATTCTCTCCCCATTTGCTAACTTGTTTCACAGAGCGGGGGTGAATTGAATCAACTCAGCTCTGCGATCTTCCCGCACGTTCCTATTAAATTTACATGGAATCAAATTTATTTTGATATTGTTTTGTGTTTTCTCTTTTTTTTTTCTAGAGTTTTACCAATTTTAATGAATCTTTTCAAAGAACCAGGTATTTTATTAATTTTCCTTATTGTTTTTCCATTGTTTATTTTCACTCATCTTTATTATTTCCTTCTTTCTACTTTCTTTGGATTTAATTTTCTCTTTTTCTAGCTTTCCATGAGAAACTTCGCTAATTATTTTGAGATCTTTTTTCCTTTTGAATACAAACATTTAAAGCTATAAATGTTCCTCTGAGCACTGCTTTGTTTGAAATCCCACAAATTATATGTTATGATTTCATTAGCATTCAGTTCAAAATATTTTCTATTTCCTTTTGTTATTTCTTCCTTAGCCAATGGTTATTTAGAAGTATATTGTTTAATTTCCAAATATTTTGTAATTTTCCAAATATGTTTTTGTTAATAGTTTCTCATTTATTTCTGTTATGTCCAGAAAATATATTCTTTAGAATTTCAATCCTTTTAAATACATTGAAACTTGTTTTGTTGCCCAGCGTTTATTCTATGTTAGTGAATGTTCCATGTACACTGAAAAAAAAAATGGATGTTTTGTTGTTGGGTGTAATGTTCTATAATTGTCAATCAAGTCGTCAGTTGATAGAAGTATGTTCATGTCTTCTATATCCCTAGTGAATTTCTGTTTACATTTTTGTCAATTACTGAGAGAGAATGGTTATTTCCAACTATGTTTATGAACATATTTATTCCCTTTCAGTTACATCAACTATTATTGTATTTTTGTGCCTCTCTTATTGATTGCATAAACATTTAGGATTGCCACGTTATGTCTTCTTGATGAACTGATCCTTTCACCAATTATGAAATTTCCCTCTTTATCTTATAATTTTCCTTGTTCTGATACCACTGTTTGTTATGGGTATAGCCACTCCAGTTGTTGAGTTTTTTATGATTACTGTTTCCATGGTATTCATTTTCCATCCTCTTCCTTTTAACCTATTTATGCTTAGTCCATGTTAATTTATATATTTATGGTGATGGTTAGATTTAAGTGCACCATCTTATTTGTTTCTACCTGTCCCATCAATTCCTTTTCCCCTTTTTTCTTTTCTTCTTTTACATTAGCAAGATTTTTGCTTGCTTTTTTTGTTTAGTATCTTGTTTTATCTCCTCTATTGAATTATTAGCCAGACCTCTTTGTTTCACTTTTTCAGTGGTTTCTTTCGATTCAGCATATACCTTCTCCTATACCAGCCAAAAAGTCAGAGCAATCAGAGGACCTTTTGGTTTTCTTTTGTTGTTGTTTTTCTGTTTTCTGGCATCCTACATTGCACAGTTACCCAGTGTCTGAAACTATTGTTTCATATATTTAGTTTATGGAAGGAACTCTAGTCTGGTATTAGTTCTGCACCTGTTTACTTCTGGAAACAGAATTAAAGATGTATCACTTAGAAGTGTAAAGAAGAGACTAGGGTTATTGGGTTGATAGAACGAAATCATTTAAAACACCTTTTGAAAGCACATATCAGAAGAAAGAGATAATGCCAGAAGATTGCAGAACATCTTGTAGAGTAGACCGGGGGTCAGAGAATGACCTCTGGAATGACCTTTTTCCTAAGGTTTCAGCTTAGGAAAAATAGCGAGGTGTTCTGGGAATCTGATAGAGAAGGAGAATGATTATTTCCCTGGTCACCAATGGAATTGGGAAAATAACAAAAACAAATAGGAGGGCGGGCCGCGGTGGCTTAGCGGGCAAAGTGCTTGCCTGCTATGCCGGAGGACCTCGGTTCGATTCCCGGCCCCAGCCCATGTAACAAAAAACGGAAAAACAAAATACAATAAAACAAGAAAATTTTTAAAAAAAAAAAAAAAAAAAAAAAAAACAAAACAAAACAAATAGGAGTGAATTAAAAAGTAAAAAAACAGGAAAAAAAAAGAAAACAAAAAGTATAATAGAGAAGATAGAATTTAAGAAATGAATATGACTGCTGGATCAATATATTCATATTCGTTCTGGTCTCCAGTGTCTTGGAGTAGCTAGAAGAAAAAATGAAAAACTGTGACACTATAACCCATACCAAACTTTAAAATCTTTTGCATAACTACTTGTTAAAAGGGTCCTGGAAATTTGTTGTTTTTTTGTATATATTTTATTTTTCACAATAATAAAAGATTTTTAAATAGTAAAGAATAATATAAATGTTATATTATCAAGGATCCAGAGTTTCTTGAGAGGCATAAGAGAGAGGGTAGTGTTTAGTTATTTATTCCATTTTTCTAAACAAGCCAAATTTCAGATAGAATCAAAATAATTAAGTAATATATTTATTATTCATACATTTTCTACAGAATGTGTACTCTGAGATCTTGAACATAAAAAATAGTGAGTGCACTGTAAAATATTGATTACATCCTGCTGTACCATAAGTGGCAGTCAAAAGTTACCCAAGGATAGGACAGGGAAACTTAGCAAATTCTTGAATTGGGGAGATAGCAGTGGAGGACAAACCAATCACACACTCAGTGCAAGGTGGTACAATGCTCGGTATATCTTAAATTACAACCTTAGGAACTAAGGGAAGATAGATTGTCCTTCATTAGGAAGATAATTAGTTTTAGGTATCTTGTGATGCTGAGGTTTTGATAATAAAGGCCTTTTAGAATTGGGGGATGAGAAGTTTTAATGGATATTATCTTTTCATTTCTCTTTTAAGATGGTAGAATCTTGAACAAGTTTATATACCAGTAGGAAGAATCAGTGGCAAGATAGTTGAAGCATAAGAGAATAATAAGGAGGTTCTTGTAGGTATGGGAGTAGTTTTCTAAAACATAGGAAGAGGCCAAAATGTGGTTAGATGGGGTATAAATGAGTTACCTATGTGAACACCTAGGTCCTTTAAGATTATGAGTGGAATGAAGCCACTTAGGTGCCAAAGCCTTCAGTAGGGAGTCTATGCTGGTACTAATAGATATGCTTAGAAGGAGCCCTGCTTCTCCAGCCTTAAGAAAGTTTTGGAAGAGGCAGATGTCATTTGGGGCTAGAAATTGGAGGGGATATAGTTAGGAAAAAATATTGAGAAGTAAAGAGAATATGTTTAAAAGGAATAATATTAAAATTTATAGATCACAATGAGTTGGTGAAAAGGGGAGGGATGGGTCAGATAAAGGAAGTACAGATCATTTGGGAGATGAAATTATGAAAGAAAATGGAAGATTAAAAGGACTCACATTTGGCAGTGGGGACAAAGGTTACAAATGGAACTCTAGTTGAAGATTTTTTTTCACTGCCAGAGCCAACAGAATAAACAGGGTTATTATAGTCCTGTGACAATAGCAGCTTGGCATTTTAGATCTGTCATCACTGAGAATAAACTTTAACAACTCTGAAAGCTCTGCTTATGGGATTTTAAAATAGTATCTCCATGGAAGCATGTTGAAATATAGTACCTAGTAAAGAAGGGAGGTTTTGATTTGTTTGTTGGTCAGAGAAGGTAAAATATTTATTAAGATAAACATTTATTAAGCACTTTGGAAGCCAAGAATAAAAGTCTACATGAGGGCGGGCCGCGGTGGCTCAGCGGGCAAGAGTGCTTGCCTGCCGTGCCGGAGGACCCCGGTTCGATTCCCGGCCCCAGCCCATGTAAAAAACAAACAAACAAACGAAATATAATAAAACATGAAAATGTTTAAAAAATGTTTCCCTTTCTTCCTCCCTTCCTTCCTTCTCTGTCTTTCCTTCCTTTCCTCCCTCTCTCTTTAAAAAAAAAAAAAAAAAAAAAAAAGTCTACATGACTTTAGTAAATTGGGAAAGTGAATATGGGTTGTAGCTCAATAGGAATTGCTGGAAGATAATGCATGCAAGTAGGGAACTTAAAATTATATCTTACAGAGTAATAATAGTCCAAGGCTTTCTAAGAAAAGATGCAAAGTCATAGAATAATAAATAGTGTATATCCATCAAAGTATTATCAGTTTATTCAGTCGTATATTTTAAGCACCAAACATATGTAAGGAACTATGCAAGACACTTTTCTACATACTGTGGTGAATAACTTATTTTTAAAGTCAATATATGCAACAGTTCAGGTGGTTTGTGGATTGGCAGAAAGAGAACATATACATACACCATTACATTAGGTAAAGTTCCTTATATATTGAAAGAAGTGTACAAAATCTTGTCACAAGCTGGATGGTCACACAATGCAAAAGCAAGTACAGTATGCTTTTCTATAAGCCCTTGTCCTAAATCCAGGACTGCTGCTATGGTGTGTGGTACCCCGTCTATATAAACAATTAATTAAATATTGTATTATAAAATTCATGGGATCATATGAGATATAATGGTTTATTGAAGAAAATTTAAAATATTAGATAGAGAAAAACTTGCACATTTGTTCGTTGTCCAGTCAGTGCTCATGAAGATCCCTGTTCAGGTCTAGAAACTCTTCTTGCCTTTTATTATCAAATGCACTATTTTGGTGCATGAGAAAAAGGTGTCAATGCTTTTATTACTCATAAAGTCATGGCTCTTTGGAATCTCTTTGTGTTGTAACAAAATGGAAAGATTCCCTTGACTCTTCAGTTCTGGAATACTATTTAATGCTGGAAACTTGTTACTCAGTGCTGCATCACCCAATATGCCATCTATTGGCATATTGCGAATGACAATTTACTTTCTAGATATGTTAAATTTACATTTGGAATCTTATAGCATAAACATAGAATAGCCTGTCCTCCAATCCAGCCTTCTCCTGGGCTCTTTAGGCTAACCACTGCATTCCTAGAATGTGATCTCTTTTAAGGTTAATCACACCCCTGTTTCCACACACTGTCAATAGTGAGGAGGATAGACAAGAGGCCATATTCTTGGGCACATTTTATTGCTATTAGAGGTTGTCATTTTTAAGTTTTCTTTTCCAGTTTTTTTTCATACATCCATGTGATCAAACAGAAGTTGTATCAGACGTAGGTCCAAGAGAAGCACTATTAAGCAAGAAATAGAAATGACCACCAGAATTCTTTGCTTGTCCACCATTTGGTAGATACTATATTTCTCCTTGGAAGAGGAGTGATGCTGGACTTTTGGATTTGGGGTGGCTGAGAGATTCACTCTGGTCAAGTTGTGGCTTCCAGTCATCTACCAGATGAGTCAACATGCTGGGAAGGCATGCACTCCTGCCTCTACATTCACTGCACTGAAGTGTAGAACCCCACCAGAGCAGAAGGCAGCAGCTGTCATTCTGCAGGGGCAGGAGGTAGAGGCCAGGCAGGGCCTGGGGCAACAGAGAATCAGGGAGTAGATGGCTATAAACCAATGTCCACAAGGCAGTGAGAGGCAGATGTGTATCATCTGAGAATCCAAGTTCCCAAAACTTGGGTTCTGTTGTCCCATCACACCATTTACAAAACACAAGTTTAAAGATAAAACTATGTAAAAATTTTAGATTGCAACTGCAAAGCATTAACCTCCAAGCTTGGGCCTTTCTGATCACAGGTCCCTGTATGACTGGCCACATATCCATGAAGTTGGCCCCACTTTGTACTTTCACCAGTGTGCACTGTTGATATCAATTGGTCATATGGAAATCACCCTAGAATCATGCTGAATATGGTAGAGAGAGTGAATTTGTCTCATATAATTTATAACATAGTTAACCTTGGCCTAACATGGGCTATCTAGAATTGATGGTAGTTTAGATTCCAGTAAATGCACTAATTAACTATTGACTTCTTACTATTGCAGAACCCCTGGCTAGGGTATGGTTTAGAGAATATGGGCCAAGAGAGACTCACTGCTTATTGGAGTTGAAGATATAGCCATTAGGGACTGTAAAAGAAAGACAAATCATAATGTGTGGTATAATAAAATTACAAAAAAAGAAGCTATAGGAAAACTGAGTAAAGAGATTAACTTTGACCAGGGAATATAGGAAAGTCTTGTGGAAAAAAGGATTTAGTCAGGCAA
The DNA here is from genome assembly GCF_023851605.1 of Tamandua tetradactyla. NCBI lineage: Eukaryota > Metazoa > Chordata > Mammalia > Pilosa > Myrmecophagidae > Tamandua > Tamandua tetradactyla. Next base: position 35,569,897 of record NC_135336.1, on the reverse strand, counting down.
TGATAGATGGTAGTATTTCAATTTCTAGAAATTAAGGGCCATGATAGGGGCATTCAGTCATTCTTTTACTATATTTATTGAACTTCTATTTTCAAGGCACTGAGTTAACGAGCAGGTAATATGACAATTCAGGATTTGGAATGAGACAAAGTCATGCTTGAATTGCTGTCTACCACTTACCAGCTGTATGATCTAAAACATCTTGCTTAACCACTCTGGGTCCCAGTTTTAGTCATCTGTAAAATAGAGATATCAGTTTTATAGAATTAGTATAAGGATTAAATGAGATAATGTGTATAAAATATTCTAACCAACATTCTCAAATCTAGTAAATGATTCATTTTAATATATAAATGCTATGAAAGCACAGAAAAGAAAGTGACTATCCCTGGATCAGGGTATTGGGCAAAGCTTCATGTAAGAGATGATATTTGAACTGTGGTCTGAAGAGTACATATGTGCTGTAAACTGAGAAAAATTCCTTTTGAGGTAAGGTTTTAAAATGATGAGTGCCCTCTTTCATGTAGGGGTATGGAGAAATAGCAGACAAGAGAAGGATGACCGTATATGCATGTATAGATAAAGGTGAAAAATAGTATTTTATTGTCCCCCACCCCAAATCACTTTTTTACCCTATTCAAACTATCAAGCACATCCACTGGGGAAAGGCTGAAGACCTGTGCTGAGCCTTTCCTCAAGTAAGATATAAAAAAGTTTGCATTAGATGTTTGGTAGCAGCTGTTCTGTATATTTTCTTCCTTCTTGAATACATCTGGAGCTTTGAAGGACAGAGACAAACTCTCAAGAAATGTTGCTTTTTCCATCCTATGTGGAACATTTTCTTAGTTTATAGACATTTAGCAAGACACAATTGGTAAAACGCATGTCTCTTTATTTCCTCTTACTCCAGACTGAACCTTTGCCTTTGCAGACTCAGTTCAAAGAAAGAGAAGTTGGCATGCTTCAGCACTCTGTAAGTAGCATGTCCATACTATGCAGGGGTCAGCCCAGGCAGAGCATATGGCTAGCTTGATTCTTAAAATATATGATTTCCGGGTGGTGTGACGGTGGCTCAGTGGCAGAATTCTCACCTGCCATGCCAGAGACCTGAGTTCTATACGGTGCCTATCCATGCAAAAAAAAAAAAATCATATATATATATAATATATAGACATATATATATGATATCCATAAAAGTTCATTTTACTGGTCCTGCTCCTATTGTCTGTAGTGTGATTTGGTAAAGTTCTTAACCTTGCTTGTCCCTCTTAGAAGTAATCAAGTTTTATGAAACCAGGAAGCAGGCAGAGGGGTCTGTACCAGAAACACAGATCATCATAAGTGTCAGTAGTGTCCAGGGGTCAAACAAAGCAAGAAAGAAAAATCGAGACCAAGTGATTTTTTGGTAATGTTTCTTAGTCTCAGTTTTTTTTTAGATTGAGACTGAGTCTCAGTTACGGACTAAGACTAGTTAGTCCATGTCATCGTGTCCTTTCTCTGATTTCCCAGAGCTGAATCCTGAAGTTTATTTTTTGCTTTATGGTGTTTGTTTAATTTAATTCTCTATGTATCTCATGTACTCATTACAAGTGTGAGGCTTTCTGGAAGACTACTGAAGTTCACAAACTTGTTCTCCAGTTTCCCTAACTAATACCAACACCAAATTTTGAAACCTGAAACTTATTACAGGCCCCATGAGTCACAATTTTGTATTTAGGAGCTGCTACTTCTCTTATTTGGATATTATAAGGAACAAATAACTGGAAAAGAAGTTGTTGAACTTTATGTTGCCATTCAATAGCTTGTGGGATAATGAACCAAGGACACAGATTGTAATGTATTCTTTTTTTATGGAAGTGTTAGAAAAACACAAACAGCTGCTCTGCTAATGTAAACAATGTTTGAATTTTTAGAATGGACTAAATAGCAGGAGATTTGACTGTGAAGATGAGAATCCAGTGGAGGTAGATGAGATTCAGCAGATGTACCCCCTTTACAATCAGACGCACTATCAAGACTGGAGCTCTGGCAGACATCAAAAGGATGACCCGGAGAGAGTCTACATCAACCCACAAGAACATTATGTGTGATTTTCCTCTTTTTTCTGATGGGTGTTCTAACAAATGTCTATTCTTAGACTGGGGGGAGAAACTAAAGGCCAGTTGTTATTATTTTATTCTCGCTCATATAAAACAATCCCAAGCTGTGTGTACTAGAAATCTTGATGAATAACTTGGAGCTGGTGGTGAACTTCTTCCTTCACTAAGGGTTTCTCACCCTTAGTGTTTGTGAACCTGACTATAGCTTTGTATGTTTCCGTTATAATGGTGTTTAACTACTAACATTTGGTGTACAATGGCACGGTCATTTAAAAGTACAGCATCTGCCTATGATGACTGCAGTAATTCTCTAGAAAGAAAGGCCCCAGCTGGTAGTATTAACCTCACTTGGTTAATAGGGAGATCAGCCTGTTTATCTGTAATTCAGACAGGCAGAGAAATAAATTCAGAATCCGTTTCACTAATTATTTCTTAGGGATTTGGTTTTCTCTGATATACATAATACAATTACAATATCTGTATATAAACAGAGACATGAAAAAGTTAAATTTGCTCTTTATCTATTAAAAAAAAGAGAAAAGAAAAAGGCACTTTAAGCTTTCAAGTCTGTTGGTTGCTTTTAACCTTTGTGATATATGTTAACTTTGGGTGGTTATAAATTCCCAAGAGATACACATTTCTTGCTATTATTTTCCTATTCTTGATTACCTGTTTGCTAACAAAGGTTCTCATGCTCTGAAATTTTCTTGCAGTCCTGCCTTTTACTAGCCAATTTTTTTGACCACCTATTAAATTCTAAAAACCCTATCTAAAGGGTTTGATGCCTATGCCTGGTTTCTCTTTTCTGTCATATTGTACATGGCAAGCTCAGATTTAACCACTAAAATTTCTTTCAAACTAACTCCATCCACGCAGACTTTAGCTACTATTCTGCATCCTTGAGACTACTTATTGTCCATGTTCATCTACCTCAGTAGCGTGTTGGAAAGCCACCATGAAATAACTCTTCTTAAAACCAGATGAGGAATTTGAAAGCTTAAAAAAAAAAAAAGGAGTCACTTCAGTATGACGTTATGCATTTAAACTCCCAGGTTGTTCTTTGTTTCTCCTAACCTATTTTACCTGGTCAATAAGAGTAAAGAGATATTAAAAAGCAATATAGTGCTTTGACTACCAGTATATCCTGTAATGCTTGGATTCTGCAAATATCTGTCCTGTGTTTTCTCACTTCCCTTTTCCAACTTTTCATCATTGAGATTGAGGGTAGTGATAATTACAGTGAAGTGAGCAAAGAAGAAGGGAGCATATGTATACATACACATGTCAATTACTCTTCTTCACATCTTAAGGAAAGCAGTGTTTTCCTGAACTTCCTGGAAGATTAAAGATTTGTCATAGATTAAAAAAAAAGCAAACACTCCAAACTTGTCATATGTTAGGAAAGAGTGCCATAAGCACTAACATAAAATAATACACATTTCCAACCTAAGCTTCAGCTGGCCAGGAGAATATTAATGAAGATTCTTGATGAGATACCAAAGATACTTTATGAATTGCTGGTTCTAGTTCTTGTTTGTGTCCCTGTTTCCTCTTTTTTTTTTTTTTAACAGTTCCCAGGCTTTATCAGACAAATTATTCAGGTTGTTTTACAAAAGTTATATACTCTCCACACCTTACCTGAGTGACCAGCAATTCTGGGAGTAAGAATGCTTAAATTCTAAGTGAATGCTCTAGCTAGGTAATTAGTCATTTTAAAGTCTAGAGTTAACATGGGACCAAAGGGTAAATTCCAAGGACCCTCATGGCTGTTTCCCCATACTACCTCAGACTTAGAGTTTACTGCCCTTTGTAGCAAGCTAACATAGAAAGATGTTAGTCTTTTTTACTTGAAATCCCATCAGTGAGTTAGTTTAACTGAAGGTGAAGGAATCCTTGTGATTTACTTTTGTTTTCCAATAGAAAGGTAACTCTGATCACAGCTATCTTTTGGAAATGATTTTATAAATGCTGGAATGTTACATCAGAGATACAGTGGGATATCACCTTTAGAAAGCTTTAAAAATGTCTTACATTTGGGTATGATTTCTGAGGTCCTGCTGGAGAGGATTAGCTTCACAATATCATACCATGAACCCAAGGGGAAATAGAAATCTCTTCACTTGTTCCAGGGAAAGGGATTTGGAAGCACTGAGTCTCAGGAGCCCTTTGACCTGTCTTTAGTACCCTCCCTACCATGAGGAACTTACTATCTACCTTTTAACATTTCTCAGTGTAGTTATGGAAAAGCAATTCCAGAATGTAGACACCTCTCTCAGCCTCCTTGCCTCTTTGTCAGCTATATTTCTTTAACAAACTGTTAACTTTTATAGCCATTGCCCCCTTACCCACGTCATAGATGTTTTATAATAGCTTGTCCTGGTGCCTTCCATCTGTTCTCTCTAAATACTGAGCAGACTGGAAAGAAGCTTTAAAAGGGTTTGATTAACCAGCCCTCTCAACCAAAAAAAAAAAAAATGGCATCCAAAATTAGCCTGTTGATTTTTTATTTTGGAGCCTAGACTGCTTGACAGTGGCCATATAAATTTGGAAGTTAGACTTTTAAAGGTCAGTGAGCAAAACTTAGGGATATAATCCACAGCTGATATTAGATACTCTTCCCATAACTGATTTACTAAAACATGCCAAAACAGAAATAAATCCCCAGAATGCTTGTCTACTTGTACTTTCAGCTTTGCATTTCAAGGAGAATATGCACACTCATCTTAAACTCACAGTCTTTAGTGCCTTTTTTCATAGGCAGCCCAAGTTCAAGAAGTATGCAGTATTTTTGCAGTAGCAGGTCACCAGTTTCTCTACACACCACGCTAAAATGAAGCATGGTCACCACTTAGGATTGAATTGACATATAGGATAAGAATTTAGATTAATTCTTAAATGGCAGTAGTTTATTGTCTCTTCAATGAGATATCTCCTTACCTTTGGCCATATAATTATCTAATATTTCTAAAGTCAAAGAATCCCATGCTCTTTGAGTATTTAATATAAAATTCTTACCTATGCTAGATTTCCCTGTATCATGCACATAGCAGATATGTGTAGAAATATGCTGTAAGCTAAATGGTTTGATCTCTTCATTAATTTTCTATGGCCTTGTGTCTTAGTATGCAAGTTGCTGGAATGTGATATACCAGAACTGGAATGGCTTTTAAAAATGGGAATTTAATAAATTATAAGTTTACAGTTCTAAGCCTATGAAAATGTCCAAACTAAGGCATCCAGTAAAAGATACCTTAATTTAAAGGCCAATGCATCTGGAACACCTCTGTCAGCTGGGAAGGCACACTGATCCCTTGCTCCAGTGTTCTGTTGCTTTCAGCCTCTGTTCCTGTGGGGGTTCCTCACTTTGCTTTTCCAGGGCTGGCTTTCATCTCTTGGCTTCCCTTGGCTCTCTTCAGGTTCTAGTTTGCTTAACATCTCATCTGCAGGGCTCTGAGCATCTCCAAACACCCATGTCTCTGTTCTCTGAAGCAACTGTTCTCCAAGCGTAGAACAACAAGCTCTCTCTGTTGGCTCTCCTCTGTCAGCTCTGCTCTGACGTTTCTGTTGGCTCTGTTATTTCTGGCTCTCTCCCAAATGTTTCCTGTTTTAAAAGATTCGAGTAAACTAATCAAGACCCACTTGAAATAGGTGGAGTCACATCTCCATCTAATCAAAAGGTCACACCCACATTTGGGCATGTCACATCTTCCTGAAGATAATCTAATCAAAAGATGCCATCCTATGGTATTGAATCGGGATTGAAAGAAACAGCTGCTCCCTCTAGGTTGGATCAGGATTAAAACATGTCTTTTCTGGAGTACATAGTAGCTTCAAACTGTCACATCTTGTTACCCATTGGAACATTACAGTTTTTCTTGGAGAATCATTTCCCAAGTCCTCTGTCCTAGTAGTTCAAGAGTCACTGTTTTATTTTTCATAGTGTAATTTTTCTCTACACTGCGCTGGTCACCAGGTACTATTCTTTATATACAATAGTCTTTCCTTAGAGCCACTTATTTTCTGGTATTGTAAAGGATGGACCATTATAAACCAAGAATCAAAAGAACAGGTTCTGTGTTCAGCTCTACCACTTTCTGGCCATGAAAATTTAGGCAAGTCACTTAACCTTCCTGAGCATGCTACCCACATTCACAAAGCAGAGATTATAATACCTTCCCTGCCAGCCTTTCAAAATTTTGGTGAGAATTAAGCAAGGTAATAATGGATGAGAAATTATAAGTTCTCTTCAAACTGAAAATGCCTTTGACTCTATTCTTATTGTGTACTAGACCTAAACTTCCAGTGCCCTTGACAGCTTTTAGAGTACCTTAAATATTCCCAGTGAGAACTAAGTGGGAACATGAAAATTTCAGTTTCACTTACTTTGAGAATAACCAAGTACAGGTGGGAGACATTTATTTTACTATATAATAAACGTGTCCTTTGGAAAGCTTGATTTCTGAACCTTAGCTTTTTAAACCTTGCTTAGAATTGAAAATAGACATTGCTATCATCAGTGATTGCCCTTGTTTTACAAATTACTACTAATGAAATCTAACATTAGTGAGCATATACTATGAATTTAGGTGCCAGAACAAGCCCCTTATATGAATCATGTGACCAGATAGAATCAAGCTTCTGTTTTGTTCCTTTCTCAGGCACCTCTTGGAGCAGACAGACTCACATGCTATGCTGCACATGCACAGGTCACACTAGTCATCAGTTAGCTGTTATTTCTTTCAAATCTGCATTTGGGGAGGGGTTTTAAGAAATATTGTTTTCTTAATATTTTTAGAGGAGAAGTATAAAAGAGAGTACATGGAAGAAATCTGTAAGACGTTATTAAAATGGGAGCAAGTGCAAATGCTCATTCTTACTTAGTTTGTAAACCTCTCCAAATGCTCAGAAAGATTCTTCGGTATTAGAGTAACCATAGCTGCAAAAACAATCACCCAAATAGTTAAAACTCCTCCATCACAGGTGGTTCAATTTTAGTAGGTGTAAACTTCTCTCCAACACCCCTTGAACTTAGTTTTTTGGTATATTCATTGCCCTGTTTAGTTTACTTCACCTTTATTGAACTCACAGGTGTGGTAACCTTATTTTAGTGGTTAGCTAGAGTTGGTGGGCAGCCAAAAGAAGACTAGAAAGGAAGATTATGAAGCAGAAATGTCAGGACCCCTAAATGTGATTCACTTCTGTGTTTTTCTTTTTCCACTACTTGGCTAACAAGTCCCGTCATCGTTGAGTTGTTCACAGACCTTATAGTAGTTTCATCCCTGTTCTTCTGTTAAACTAGAAATTGCCATTTGCAAGTTTATTCAATTATAGTATAGTCTATGATTGGATTAATTAATTATATTGCACTTATAAAGGTCTCTGTTTTTACTCCTTTAAAGAAAACTATTGTAAGCTGACCTTGGCCAAATTGGTGACTTGCAATTATTAAGTTACTTTTGGTAGTTTACAGTAGGTAGAAGATGGGTAAGGGCTGTAGGTCCCTTCAACTTCACCACTAGGAGGAACTTCAGACCAAAATCCAGTTTTAGACCAATTTCTGCCTTTTGCATGTTTATAAACAAGCAGACCCTAGAACATAATCTGACCTGTCCTGTAAGCTTGAAAAAAATCCCACCTCTCTGTCCTTTTAGGCAATCCAACAATATCTCACATGAAAGGGTTCTTAGCAGTCAATCCAACAATACTGTAGCAGATTCAGTCAAGCAACCTAATTTCTGTTTTTAACTTCTAGACACAGAACGGGTTAGGAATTTTAGGACTATAAGATTTGCTAGATTTTTACACCTTGTTCATGAAGTTCTGGAATGCCCTACAATGTTTGGGCTAATCCACATATCTTTAATATCTTTAGTCTGAACATTGAAAATAAATTCACTTCTATTCACTCTTTTTTTTTCTTTGTATGTTGTATAGTGGGGGGTCACATTTCATTCTTTTTCCACGTGTGTATCCCCTAAATGCAGCATCATTTGTTGAATTATTGTTTTGTTTGACTTTTTTTCATTTGTTTTGTTTGTTTGTTTGGGAAGTGCTTGGGCCGGAAATCGTACCTGGGTTTCCCACATGGCAGGCAAGAATTCTACCATTGAACTACCCTTGTACCCCCTCTATTCATTTTTAACAAAGTCTCTGAAGTAACTAGAGTTTTTCAAATATTAGCAAACCCTGGAGAGTGTTTTCCTGATTGGAAGACTTCAGATGTTCACTAACTACTCCTAGGGTATTTATTAAGACTGATTAATATACGCTGGAATATTTTGAATAGATTACATCCAACATAACAGATTTGTCAAAGATTCTTAAAGTTATGACACCATCACACAAGAATAGGGTAGATCTGTTTCACTGCTCCAGTGTCAAAAACCTGATTAATAGAATTCATGAGCATTTTCTTGATGAGAGCCTTTCCCTTCTTAGGCGTGTGTGTGTGAAAGAGGGAAAAGGAGAGGAAAGGAGAAATGTCCACTTCAAATTTGCAGTTAAAGAGTTGTTGCGGTTCATATGCATAAGAGAACCTCCATATCTAGAACCATCTCACTAATGCAGGCACATTTTATTATATTTACTTTAACATTCTCTCCTCGAAAAGGTTAGAGGTAGGAGTAAAGAAGTCATGTTTAACCTGCTAGCCTGCATACATAAAATATTGTTTACTTCGACCATATTTCCAACATTGGTTTATTTTTCTCTACTCAAGTTTCAGTTTGATTGTTGAAGTTTGAAGCTGAAGACAAGAATAAAAGGGAAAGGGAAAAATTCAGATGACATTACATAACCTTTAACATATATTAACAGTATATATTAACAGTTGGGGCCACAATGTAGACGTTCCCTCTGAAACGCAGGGAGGCAGGAAACCACCACTGACAAATAAAAGCATTCTCCATTCTACTGGGCTATGAATCCATTCCATTGGTCCATCCCTCCAGCATATTCCAGTCAGGTTGGGGGCTAAGTAAATGGCACGTATCAAATTACATGAAAAAGTGCTTAGTCTGTATCTTTCTCATCTAGCTGCGAGGTTTAGGGTTAAATGCCTGAGTTTCAGGGGAACAGATGCCATAAATACTGTTGCCAGGTATATTTATGAGAAACATTTTCATGAGCTGAAAATGGACAAGGCCTTGTCCTCTGCTCCCAGTTTAGAGCTGTATTGTTTACAGTTACCACCTGCACACAATTTACACAGGAAGCATTTCAGTTGGACTGAAGGAGATAACCTTGGATTTAAAATTATTAAAGTGTAATTCCCATCCCAATCTTTAATAAACAAGTCAGCTTCCTGAGAATCTTTCACTGAGGTAGAGGACCAAATAGTAGTCCTTTTGAGTTTTTCCCACATCACCATTTAAAGTTCCTAGGATCAGTTTCCCTATGGCCAGCAGGATCCTTGGTAGCATACAACCATAAACTGGTTATACCTATTATCATAGTGTGATAAATCTATCTGTGAAAGTCGATTACAGGAGACCTTGAGGGAAAGCCTCCCTGGGAATCCAGAACGTCAGATTTGCTACACTGGCTCAGAGCTGTGAGATATCTTACTACAGATATGTCTGATAGCCAGAAAGGATGTTTTATACTGTCTCCTCCAGAGGTTAGCAATATACTTTAAACATCCATAATTTATCTCAATAACTCACAGTGGCTCTATGAAGCTCATTATTGCACATGATTTTCCAAGTGAATGGGTACCATTGTTTTGGTTTTCAATGCCCTGTCTAATAATGGCCAGCGTTGCTTTTAGTTGTTGTTGTTTTTTTTTTGTAAATCTGCCTAGTACATTGGTTAGGCTAAATTAAATTCCCCTCCCATGATATAGGATGGTTCACTGTCCATCATATTTTAAGTATAAGCAGCAGTATTTGTCCTAAATGTGTTATTTTACACTTTACCACACTGTAGATCATTTACGCCTCTTCATATGGTCTTAGGAGAACTTATTGTATTTATTCCCTTCAACTGAGTATTTTACTACCAGATGAGCAGGTGTCATCTTATGTTCCGTTATGGACTTGAAATTCCAAGTCCTTTGCAAATATGTTAAGTAGCTGGTGTTACTCCTGGATTCTTGGATTGTTCCATTTGTTCATCTAGAAAAATTCCTGTTTATTCTCTTCCTTCTGTTTCTATTTCTAAGCCAGTGCTTTAAGATATAACATCTGTTCCAGCCTATTCACGCACTCTCCTTTTGGTCTTAACCGCTTAACTTCTTTACTTCTGTTTTACCCCTTTGAATTAGTGCTTTCTACCTCTCAGGGTTTTTTGTTTGTTTGTTTGCTTGTTTTTTAGATGCATGGTCTGGGAACCGAACCTGGGTCTCCCTCTCAGGGGTTTTATGGGGAAAAAAATAAAATGTCTAAAGATTGTCTTCAAGAGAGGTCTTACCTTTAAAGTGATTTCATAAAAGTCCCTTGGCTTAGAACTGAGAAATTCTATAGCTATTACTTTTTTTTCTATCTTTTTTTTTTCAGGAAAAGTGATCTCTTTTGAATAGATTATTTACTCTGGTTTTGACTTTCTCCCCATTAACCTTTTTCACACTGAAATTGTCTACTCTACCTTATCTGTGCTCTTAACTACGTACTTACGGAACCAAAACTAACTCTCTCCAAACAAATCCTATATACGTTTACTCTCATCACTATGCAAAGTAATATTGTTCGTAAAGAGGCCTCTAGCTCTGCCCACAAGAAGCCAGAAGGCAACGAAGTCTCTGTGGCTCTGGCAGATCTTTTGTGCCTTGGTTCTCCCAAAAAAATTGAGGCTAATTCTTCTGTTGTGAGGCCTGACTTATAAGTAGTGAAAAGCATTTTGCAAATGCCCTATACTATATAAATGCATAGTGAATAATCTGGAGAGTAAAAATGGTTCTTTGTCTACCTCAATTCAGAATACTAATCTACACAATGTTTAAAAGAATCACTTTACTAACCTAGTTTTTTTTTTTTTGGTGGTAAAAATTCGTTTCAAGTTCATTTGAATTATTGTTTTCTGATGTATAGTGTGAAAGATCAATAGTTTATATTCTTGCTAGTCAGAAAACATCCCAGTTGTATTTTAAGTGTTAAAACTGAAAGGATTATATAACAATGTAGTGAAGTAGGAAGGAGAGTTCTAGCGTGGATGTGGGAAAATACAGAAGAATGACGAGATTAGCTTTGAATTTCGTATTGTATAATAAATAATAGATGCCTTGTGGTTATTTTTAGATATTCTTTATTTCTAAGGTACCATAAATTGTCTTTTATTTTTGTAGTATATAGTTTTTGAAGTATATAGTTCTTTACCTATTTTGATTAAAGTTTTTATCAACTAAAATTTTTCATTTAGATTATCAATAAATCAATTATGATAAAGAATATAAAAACTGAGTACTTTATTACATGCCTGTAAAAATTCGAGATTTAAAGAAAAAATTTATGGCAGTTACAAATTTCTGTAGTTGAATTCTTTTTTAAATAATAGATTTTAAAAATAGTAACAGAGTACTTTTGTTTCAAGAATTGTTGGAATGTTTTAGAGAAGGTGTCAAATTACATAGACACTAAATCCATTTCACTTAAAGAATTGTTCTTAATCCTGATTAATTCTTAGGTGTTAAAATGGCCTTGCTTTTATGGAATTATATTGGTGTTAAGTGGTCATTTTTAAAATGTCCTGCATTGCATGAAAACAAGTTGCTATCTATGATGGACCCCTGAACTTCATTTTAGGGCTACTTTACTGATCTGTGAAATCCCAAAGTCTGAGAACTAATTTTCTTTTAGTAACAGCTTCATTGAGATATAATTTACATTCCATAAAATGCAACTTTTTAAAGAGTCCAATTCAGTGGTTTTTAGTATACTTACAGAATTTTGCAAGCATCCCATTATCAAACATTTTCATCACCCCAAAAAGAAGCCCCATACTCGTTAGCAGTTGCTCCCTACTCCCTTCTCCTCCACCAACCTCTGACCAGCCA